>NC_140774.1:144383889-145598889 GCF_044657685.1 Stegodyphus dumicola
CATTGCTAGGAGATCATTCCTTAAGGAGATCATTCATAACTGCATCTATGCATTTATTTAAGTTTAGATTATTTTTGAGGTGTTACATAAACTAAACGACAAAAAGTATAGAAAAGGGTAATAATTAGCAAAATTTGAATAAAAGTTGTTCTTATATTCATAAAAACTAAAATTGCATACTTAATTAAAAGCCTGACCGGATTCCGCCCTGAAATTATGAAATTATTCCTCCCTCGAGAGGGAGTCCACCCTGGTTCAGAAACCATGAGCTATACACTGACCTTTGCGTGAGAATACTGCTGATAAGAAGGTGTCCGCCGATAACATCGCGGCAAAAACATCGCAGACGAAAACGTCGCGGAGAAAACAACGCAAGGAGAAAACGTCGTGCTACAAAACATCGTGGGAGGAAACATCGCAAAGAGAAAACATCGCAGTTCTAAAACATCGTGGTACAAAACATCGTCGTCGAAAATAAAGCGGTTCAAAAACTTCGCAGTTTAAAAACATCGTCGTTGAAATTATCGTGGTAATAAATAAAATATCTACAAATCATCGCATGACGATAACATCGCAGACATTTTTTTTTAGGTTTTAATAATTGGAAATGGATATTCCCATAATCATTTGTGAGCGCAAGATGTAAAGAATGATAATTTTTACTTTCAAATTTTTTAAATAACTAATAAATTTTTGTTGAAAAAGTAAGAAGGAAACTTAAGCATAGATAATTAAATGCAACTTATAGCTTATACTTTTCATGAAAAATTACCAGTAAAAGCATTACAAAAATTATTTATTAATGGCCTTTGTTAGTTAACTATGTCGGTTTAAAATTCGATTAAGTGCTATAAGTTGCATTAATTTTCTATGCTTAAGTTTCCTTCTTATTTTCTCAGCAAAAATTTATTAGTTAATAAAAAATATGAAAGTAAAAATTATCCTTCTTTCCATCTTACGCTCACAAATCATTATGGGAATATAAATTTACAGTTATTAAATAATGTCTGCGAAAAGCATGTCTGAAAAAAGCATATCTGCGATGTTATCGTCATGCGAAGATTTGTAGATACTTTATTTTTTACCACGATATTTTCTACGACGATGTTTTTAAACTGCGAAGTTTTTGAACCGCTTTATTTTCGACGACGATGTTTTAGGACTGCGATGTTTTCTTCCACGATGTTTTGTAGCACGACGTTTTAGCCTAGCGTTGTTTTCTCCGCGACGTTTTTGTCCGCGATGTTTTTGCCGCGATGTTTTCGGCTGTAACCGATAAGAAAGTAGTCTGATCAGAATATCACCTAATTTCAGCATACTCTTAATATCGCAGCGAGTTGAAAAGTCTGAACTGCACGTATAGCGGATCTAATCGACACATAACTGATTTCATTAGTTCAGATAAGCACCAGTGTGAATGGCCCTTAAGAGGTTCATCACCAGGCCTTTACTGAAGTTTTTTCTTGCTATTCATCAGAGGCCACCCTTCTTTTGTTGCTAGTGCGAGTCCACCAAAGTGTATAGTATCAGAAGCGGTGACAAACGTGTCGGGAGGCATGGTAAATGGATTCATAAATGAGCCCTTTATCCTGTAACAATAATTTATTACAAGGAATAAGTTACATGCAGACATAACATATAATTATAAGTTTTACAGAACAAGGATACAATCTAAGAGGTTCATCACCTGGCCTTTACCGAAGGTGTTTCTGGCTATTCAGAGGGTTCCCTAATCTCGTTGTTAGAGTGAGTCCACCATAGTTTATAGTATCAGGAGACGTTACACAACACAATTTGTTACTCTAGTTCGTATTCTTAAAATGTATTAATATAAATAGCAGAATTCGTATTATATATATATTGTATATATGAAACTAGACACATAAATAAGTACATTATAATTTTGAAACATTTTCTAATGAAAACATTGTTATTTTACGTATAAATATATCATAAAAGTGGTGCAATTTAGAAGCGATACAACTTCTTAAACATGGAGATTTGTAATGTATTTGTTTTTCGATATCATAATATGTTAAATTAGTTTGAAAATATAATTATTAATGACCTAAGTTCGAAATTCTAGCCTATATGTTTATGCACAGTTTGCATCAACATATGATTCGAAACTTTGTTTTAAAAATAGTAATGATATTATTATATCTTTAATTAATAAAACAATAATAAGTTCGTCTTTTATTTAGACTAAACGTTATTTTATTGTTTGGTTATTTACAAGGCAATTGATAAATGTTTAAGAAACTGCTTGAATATTGGTCAGCAATGATTCATTTTTATAAGTGTTTATTCATTGAGTTTCACTATAATTGAAATATTGCTGTCGATATTTTAATCTGCTTCCTGATAAGCTATCGAGTTCAAATTTAAACACATACTCTTGGTCAATGACAATGAAGTATAGTGAAGCGATGTTTTCAAATTTTTTAGTTTTCTAATTTAATGTTTAAGCAATTTTTTGCATATATCTTCGTTTAACGATCAAACTAAATTCTCACTTTGACTGTTAACACCATCGAATAGTATGGAAGAAAATCTTTTGACATATAATTTCTGAATTTTTGACAAATGCTTTAAATTTTATCTGCGCTTTTCAAAACTTTTGCATTTATAATTTTAAAATTTTAGCACTAAAAATGCATCTGATGTGAAGTTTTGAGTTTTTCTCAGATTATAAAACAAATTCTTAGCCCCTTTTTAAAATAAGAATGATAGGAGAGCATTGACTGAGCAGCTGTGCCGCTATGAAGACTTTCAGCTTTATTGCTCCCTCAGTGGGAAAGAAAAAAGATAGAAAAAGTTAACTGAACGATTTTCGACATTTTTTAAAAAATATCTTGCAGTCTGAAGCAGACAGGAGAAAAACTGTTCTCGCGGCCATAACATAGGAACAAAATTTTAAGATAATGCTGTGCGCATTTCTTTTCATGTGCATTTAATTTAATTTTATTAATCTCAAAAACAACAGAACTTAAGGATTCAGTAGCGTTTAAAGTTATTTGCATATTTGCAATGAAATCTACCCTATTGTTTTTTAGTTTTTCCATTTCATTAGTTTACATACATTTTTCTCAAACTTTCAGTTTAAAAGTTGCTTTCCTTAGTTTTAATGTGGTACATAACATTACATTCTTTTAAGGGACTTGAAAATTCTAACAACCAAAAATTAACCGGTATAAATATCTGAAGTTTCAAAATTTTATAAAACGAACTTTTACCAATCTTTTAAAACAAGAATGATAAAAGAACGTATGATTCATACCCATCCACTCTGTTTCTAAATAAATCTGTTCGAAATATCAAGCATGTTTGTGCTGTTCATTGGTCTAAGATGCTAAAATTACAAAACTGTCTGAGAATACGCCCAAACTTTTATTATTTACAAATGTTCAAAAAGATTTACATTTTCGGTGATTTTGTGTTGATGCTTTAATTTTTAAATATGTTGTAGTAATTAACAAACATTTTAAAGTCCCACAAATTTATCACCAATGTATCTCATGAACGACGTTCTCTTTTCAATAGAACCACGTAGAAAAGAAACAAAAATATGTCTGCAATAAAGACTGCTACAAGCACAAGAGGAAACTGGAAAGATAGGGAGAAACAAGATAAGATTCATAATGAAAGTCTTGATGATAAATTAACAAGACTGTTAAAAAGCTGAAGATAAAACACAATAAAAATGGTTTTCATACATTAACCTTTTATTTAAAATGAGTATGATAATTATTGAACAAAATACAGAAAAATAATTTATCATATACTTTGATTGGAATAATAGATTAAATAATTTTATTTACAGAATTCATCTACAAATTTATATCACGAATAATAAAAGCGTTCCAACATAATTTAGAAAGATAATGTAAGAAATTTTATGTGGAAATATATTTTAATCGCCAAAGAGGGCGTGAATCTTTCATGATGTATATATACTTCTTGTTCTTGGATCTGGTATCCGCCAGTTGAATGTGTGTTAGATTTGAATAAACTTGGCAGTTTAGAAACCTGATTTGTTGTGTTCATGTATCTTGATGTTATGTGTGATTCGAATTAGTGTATTTTGAACTAAGATATCTTGCAATTCTTGACAGTTAATATTATATTTTATAGATAATGCTGATATATTTGATAATGCAATTACATAAACAGATAGCCGAACTCTTTTATTATTTGAGATGTAAAATTATAGATGAGTTCTGAAATTAGGCTTATTTAATCTATTACTGAAGTTAAACTATATAATAAATTATTTTTCTCATTTTAGTTCATTAATTATTACGTCCATTTTAAATAAAATCTTAGTGTATAAATAACCTTAGCATGTTATTCCTTCGCATAATTAAAAAAAATATTTTAAAATTAATTGATTTTATTTTGCGGCAAATTTTACCTGAAAACAAAAAGCACTCTATTGTTAATCTATGCTGTATAATGTCTTTTTTATCTATGTCTCAAAAATACGTTGGTCACAATGAAACAATGAAAGCATTATTAATAAATCTTATGAAATAGATTTCTTTATTTAAAACTCGAGTAAACTGATCAGCATTCAGTAATGAGAAACCCATTTTTACGCTAAACATAGTAAACACACTTTACGAGCTATTTTGTGATATATTATTCTATTCTCAATTTTCTTGTATTCCCTTTCATTCGAATAAACCCTGCTCGTAACAGTTAACATTACGCAGCTAGGACTATAAAAGTCGAGCACATGGATTCAACGTAGAAGGGGATTCCCCCCTCTTCTCTGAATAACACATGTAAGAAGGAAAAGCGGGAAATAAAAGCGAGCAAAAACATACACCGCATCCCAATTGTGGTCCCAGTTTTCTTATTATCCGGTATTCCAATACATTCCTTACTTGGCTTCAAGTTCTAGGACATTTTTTGAGACTGAGCGGTTTCTTTTTAGGAAACAAACTGCAAGTTGCCCTCATAAAAGCTTCTTTTTACGACAGTCCAAAGCTAACGCGTTCCCGATCTCCTAGTTTAAGCCTGCGGTAGGAAAACAAAAGTATAAGGGAATTATCTGACCGCTAATCCGGGTTGTTTCTTCCTTTCATTAAGATGGCCCAGGTAAGGGAGGAAAATTTTTTTTTGCTTGTTTAGGCCCTTGTTTGCCGTCTTGCTTCTTCCTGTTTTTCGCTAAGTCTAGGAATTAGAAGGATAAAGTTTTCTAATCGGGACTCAAATTAGCCGTTTCTAGAAGCGAAAAAAAGCAAATGAAATTGCTCATAAAAGAAAGAATCGCAACTGCGATGGATGCAATCATCTACAGTTGAAGCATCTACATTATTGTAAACTCATGCTTCTGGTGAAAAGTTCAGCCATTTCTGGTATTCAGTACATTAAGCTAGTATAATGGAGAAATATTTTACATTTCATAATTTGTAAAAAGAGTAAATTTTGCAACAGTTTGTAGTATTGCTATTTATCTGGAGCCATTGTTATAGGCAATGAGAGGAATGACATACTGGCCAAAATAGGCTGCTATGGGTTATGCCGGAGATGCGTTCGATATTCAGGCATAAAGAAACAATTATTATTAGTAAAATCAAGGATTTCTGTTATGATTGTTGGATAGAAGCATATCATTTAAGGAAAAAAGAAAGATTATTTGTTGAACATTTTAGTTCAACAAATAATCTAATTAGGAAGTTTCTAAAAATATAAGATATGTGATTTTGATAACAATCGAATAACTACTGACACGGGTACCTGAAAAGATTTAATTTGCAAAATAATGGATTTCGTAATTTTTGTAGTGCAGAAGGCAATGCACGACATTTCGTCGCTGCGTATTATTGCGACATGTTAGGGAAAAACATAGTAACATAAAACAATTCTCTTGCGCAGTGGTTTAGATTTGCAAAAAGATTTGATGAACTTTATAAATAGCAATAGAACAATATTGAGAATTCTGATTTGATGCTTTTAACTCCATATTGTTTTAACCTGTGTTTGATCTGCTGCATTAACCATGAGTTTCATTACTATCGGCCAGGAGGGCTGCAGCACACTCGTATATTGCATTACATTACATTTTATCTGGAGCTAAAGGCTAAAGTATTGCAGAGACTACTAGATTAATAGCGATTTGTCGCTATGTCTCAGCAACTCACAAATAAAACAGAAGTTTTAAAGCAACCTTTTTTCGGTTGGAAATATAACATAAAGGCACAACTTATGCTAAGGACGGAACTTCACTTGCGACAGTTTAAATTAAGCCATAACAGACAATTAAATTCAAACGCGAGTAATGGAGTCTAAGAATACGCATTCAACTAAATAAGATATAATCTGGCTCAGTTACTTTACCGGCGCATAAGTTCGCATCGGCTAGTGGGAGTGCCAAAGCTGGAATATCACCTTTAAATACAGCTGGCGGAAAACTAACAGCAAACACAGGTGTCAGAAGCTCTGTTCTTCTAAGATGCAAAATAGTCAGCTTAAATACCGTCAAAGCTAATTTGCATTCTAATGAGGAACAAAGAAGACGTTTTAGTAAAGATAAAAATCATAATAACATGTTAATTAACATAACGACTCTGTAATTTCAATGAAAAGGAGTGAAAATATGGATAAATATACGTTCTTAAGGTATAATTTATAGCTGAATTAAAGTATTTAAAAAGAATATTGTCTTTCAAAAACTAAATTTTATATTTACTGATACTCTGGATGCAGTGTAAATTTCCTGACTATCATTTTAAATGATTTGAATGTAATTAGATTTTTTGCAAGATTTTAAGTATTCGATTAGGAAGGATTTATTGGAATCTCAAATACGTGCAGTTGTAGTGTGTATCGTTAGCTTTTTCAGCCAGAAATTTGGAGATTCGTGGCTCGAATACAAGTGCGAGCGCAGTGATATCTCACATTTCCTACTCTGAAATTTCTAATGGTCTCTGTGATACTGCTCAAGCTAAAATATGGTGAACAACATCTCATCACCATTTAAAAATTATCGACTGGGTATTATGCCTCTTTCCAATCGCCTTTTAAACAGGAAAGAATGTAAGGAACTATAGCATTTGCCTCCTGTGGGTACTCTCATGTGATAAAAACATAAGAAGGTCCCGCTAGCAGTTTCAAAATTTCATGTTTTGAACTTATTCTAGAAAGAGCTGGTTTTTCCCGTTTCGTACTCCAAAAATATCTATAAAAGTAGTTTTGAAATACTACTTTCCCAAGTGTCAATATTTTTGCTTGAATGTCAGAAAATATTTTAATATCCGAAACCTGCACAACTTAGACTTTCTGTTTTACTCTTTGCGTTCTTTAACCAAATTATTATCCTTTATATTTTGCGGGCTCATTTACGGATTCTATAGGGTTCCCTCTTCTGAGAATTCCTTCCAGTTTAAGCCGCTAATAACGCTGGTTCGTATTCCTAATTATAACACTTCTTTACTTATCAATATAAAAAAACATTTTGATTTGAAAGCCAATTACGTATCTTCTAATAGTTGCACACGTTTATATTGTTAATAGCAACGTATTTACTAAGACTGTATTAAAATAAACTGCCTTTAATCCTTCCTTACAGTTAATTACAGTTTCCTTACAGTAAGTCCTTCCTTACAGTTTAGGATAAAATTAAGAAATAAATATGTAGGTTTATATTTGTTTGAAATAACTATTGATTCTAGTTTGAACTGATTTTATTTGAATTAGCATGTAAAAGTCTAATAGAAACTTGTAGAGACATTTTAATATGGTATAGAAAAGAAAAAATAGAAAGTGACAGTAATTAATTAAATCTATGCTAGAGAAATATGCTAGAAATTCCAGACTTCGAATTTTAAATGTTCTATTTTTAGATAGACTATAACATAAAAAATAACCATATTTCTTAGAGGCATTCTAAAAGTGACGAGATTTCCGTCATAGAACCGGAGTAGAAATTATAACAATACAGCTATCATTAGCAGAATACTTGTAGATTCAGTCTTGTGACACAATATCATTACAGCATTTAGTTGTTCATTCTTATAATAGATTTCAGACTTTCTCGAATAAACCAACGAAGAACGATTGGCAGATTTCCTTACAATCATTATAGAAACTCATGAAACAATTTTAAAATCAGCTACGGGAAAATGCTTTGTGCAGCGAAGGAATTTAGAATAACTTAATATGCATAATTTTTAAAAACATTTTCGAAACTTTGATATGCTTTAAAATCATAATCTGTTGCAGATTGAAACACGATGTAATTACCATTGAATGCAAATAGTATTTTCTATCTTGAATGTTAAAGTTAATGAAGTTCGAGACTATCTTCTCTGAGCACTGCAGAATAATCTTTTGCAGTGCAGATGTCCACTGGTTCATTGCCATTCGGTGATGAGGAATCATTGGGATACAAAAGCGTTGTTGCAATGCACACCTGGCCAACTTATTCCTTCCCAAGATTATGGCATAAAGCTATCTGCTCCATGTCAGAAACCAATTTCCAACGCGCCCTTTAAAAGTACATAAAATTTGGACAAATGAACTCAGATCGATAAAGAAGTACCTCGAAATTATGATTTTTGTTTGCTGCCTTTTCATCCATTTCAAAAAAGTATCGTCACCTTTTGGATGACTTACCAAACAATTCTAATCTGTCTCTATTAAACTTGTAGAGACATTAGGTTATTTCAAAGTATGAGACACGAAAAATGAGCAATGGACTCGCCGGGACTCCTACTTCGGACCTCTCGAATACGAGCTAAGTGTGCTGAGCATTACACCTAGAAAGCATGCTAAGAAATCTTGAGAAATACCTTATACACTACCTAAACTTATACTATACATGGTTTCTTCTGTTAGCGTTTACATCCTCATCGTTTCATTTCTAGCTCTCAAGAACTCATATGGATCTAACTAAAAAACTGTACCATGTCCACAACGTGTAGCAATCTCTTTGTTGATCCAAAGAGAATGCAATACGTTTACGAATGATATACGTCTAATTATTTGGCTTCCTTTTCTCCAAATAAATCAGAAAAAAAAACTGCCCAAATTTTAGAATTTTCATTTTTTAATACTTATCAAAACAGATTTAAATTGTAGAAACTTTCTGTAAAGTGCAGTTTTACATAATATGGATAAGAAACAAGAGACGTGGCTGGTGGCATACTCAGAGCTTCATAGTTATAGCACGTGTGTGATATCAAAATTACCATAAAAACTCTTACACTGGAAAAGAAAATGAAGGATATATAATAAAAGATTGAAGTGTTTCCATATAATGAAGAAACTATATATGCTTATAAATTAGCAAACTTCAGAATATTTAACCGTTTTAATCAGCAATTATATACAGGTGCGAAAAACAACACAGCACAGGTATTAAAATAAATCGTAGGTACAAATGAATATGTAAATCCAAATATCGTCATGTATTTATGTTTTATAAATTATTAAAAAATATAGAATTTTCATTGTTTTTCTTTGATCAAGCCCCTCCTCAAAATATCCAATATTAACAAAACTTATTAATTCAAAAAACATCATTTGCCCTTTCTTTGTCTTTGTCTTGGATTTCATTAGACAGCAAATACTTTTCTTGTTGCCTACTGCGCGCATAATTTACATGGGCTTAAAATCATATTGCCATGGTACTGAAAGTTGCAGTTTCAGAAGCTGTGTTATAATAGAAAAGCATTTAATGTGCTATAAAAGTGAAATGTTTCAATGATAATTAATATGTTTAAATTAGAAAAAAATAATGACAATCCTATAAAAGGCTTCTTATTTTTGCTGCTCTTGTTAAAACTCAGAACTATAAAAGAACTGTCAAAATTATTTCACTACAGGGTCTTTCAAGTATATGTGATGGGAAGAATAAAACAGCTTACTAACAGAAACAATCAATTAATGTAATAAATAAATCCTTATTACAAATTCCAAGGCATGTTTAAGACATTTATCTTTTTTAGGCTTTAATCACTTAAGCAAAAATAAGTTAGGACTAAAATAAAAATATTCTGATGCCTGTTTGAGTAATTGTAGTTTTGTCTAATTAATCAATTTGCTACATGTAAAGTCTCTGCTCTAAGTAGTATAAATTTTATTTTAAATTATAGTAACCATGCTTTGATTATTAATTAAAAATAACACTTTAATATAAAAATATTTTAAGAGTTGTATTAGCTATTAAACTGCAAAATATTTAAGTGATCAGTACATCGAAAAGCTTAGAGTATATAAGCATGATCTCATTAGCTGAAATCTTTCCCTAAGGAAAGATTAATATCGTTATACCAGGAAGAAACACATGGCCTCCAGTTCCAAGATTTGGTCTCCAAGCTTAATTCATATAACAGCAGAAGTGTTTTTGGCTTAAAAAACAACAAACTTAGTTAATTATATTAAAAATTGAATAGAAGACATATGAAGAAATTATCGAAGCAGTTAATGTTGAAACAAAATATCTCTATCTGAGAATATGAGTAAAACTCTGAGTTTCACTTAAGAAAATATGAAACAAAGCTGTTTAAGTAAGTTAATCAATGAGCACCGACGAATGTCAAAGCTCATATCTTGATGGTTACTGTTCTTAAATATAGCTGCATTATTTAAGAAAATCAATAACTAGATGACGATAAGTTCCCTTTCTAACCAAAGCCTGTTCAGAATTCTGAAGCTTAGTCTGAGAAACAGGCCACACGCTTTTCAAAACCAGAGACAATTGAAAAATTTTTATCCGATCCAGCCACTTCAACCACTTTGATTCATATCTATTATCATCGTCATCATTATCATTCCTCACTCCTATTAAAAAGCTGTACAACATTCTTCACTTCCCCCCGAACACTTGAGAAGCGGCATTTTTGTGCCTGCTGGCATTTTCTCAGAGGCAGAGAACATTACAGAAATGAATAGCCATCTCCAAGCAAACAATGGCCGCCAACAATGGAAAGCAGCAGTTTCCGACAGCTGCTGTTCGTTGCCTGGGAATAAGCAGAGCAATGCAGATAAAAGTTCTTCTCGGCAGAGCAAGGGATCGGGCATTTGTTTTCGTATTTTGGAGGGTGCTTTTCCGATTTTGAAGAGCCCACTTTCCAGAGGCGGAATGTCAGATGCAGTTTTCGAAATTTTTAAAATGTTTAGATCTCATTTTGTGGGGAGTACGGTATACTGTCTATTGTAAAATACCGTGATAAGGAATTAAGGACACTTTCAAGAGAAGAATGAGCGTTTCCGTTAGCATTTGAAGTTTTCAACCTAATCTTGGAATGTTCTCTGAAAAATGAGTGCATTGTCTCTTGAATATAAGTTTAGAGTAGCTCGTTAGATATCTTTATAATCTGCGCATCATTTTCAGCTGCTCAAAAGTAACAAGTTTATTTTCCCTGGAGCATTTAGTTTCTAAATTGTTTCAAACAGGGTACAGAATTCAAATTACTCTTAATTTAAATTCTTAAAACTAATTTTCTATATGAGTAGTTTGACAGATGTATTAAAGATTAAGCAGAGAGCAGAATAATTTAATATTTTTCAGCAGCATAGTTTTATGTATGAAATTGGTAATAAATTAAAAAACAAAATTTATGGAAAGATTTCCATTAAATCAAATTAAGTGTATAAACCGGCTTAGTTTCCTTGTAGTATTTGGAAACAATTGTGCGATTATCGAAGTTGCAGTAAATAATTTTCAGGAAATAAAAGAAAATAATTTAATTCTATAATTCCATGAGGTAATCTAAATTGCCTCATGGAAATCTTTAAGGTAAATATCATCTAAGGGCAGCAATTATATATTAATTCTCTTGCTTACATTTATTATTTATGTTTACTCTCAAACCGTAAACCCTGTGAAACTTCCGATTTTTTTTTGGACTTGAGGACTTACTATGATGGATATTTTGATGAACATGATTCATTAAAATATTATATTGGGCAAGATAGTTTTTCGTGCGCAGGATTTCATGCTGATTGTATATTCTAATCCGAAGTAGATATAAAATAATTTTAACTTCCCCGGGCCAATTGATAGCCATTTGACGAAGCTTAAGGCATTTAATTTTTCTTTTAAATTTAAACTGCCTGTTACTAAGTTAAAAACCTGGTGATTTAAAAGCAATTAACATAGTTCTTTAATTTTTTGTTAATTACCACCTGAATCATTAAAATTTCACTAGCTGGATTATAAAAAGCATTATATATATATATATATATATATTTGTTATAGTAAATATTTTTGGTGGCTGACCACGACAGCGGCTAGTCATTTGAAACGTGAAGCAGAAGGGTCAGCAGGAGTGAGTTCAAAAGTAGATAGATACGAGGGTTGGAACTTTAATAGTGGCAACACAGCTGAAAAAACGCTACGCAACAAAACCAAAGAATATCGCGTATACCACACGTAAACTACATACCTACCTTACCTCTCAGCAAAAATACTCGTCCTGCCTATGTCACGCACATGCGGAGTGACGCGAAGAACGAATCCATGTATTAGCTCGCGGTCTAAAGTAAGTGTTGTCAGGATGTTTTCAAAACAAGAACAACGATGTTGGATAAAAATTGAATGTGCCAGAGGTCGTACAGCACGACAGTGTCATCAAGGGTTTCAAGAGGCTTGTGGGGAATCTGCATTGCCTTACAGAACTGTAGCAAGATGGGTGAAAGTATTCAATGATGGATGCCAAAACATGGCAGACATGCTGCGGCCAGGTCGTCCGAGTGTCAGCGATGCAGACATGCAAGCTGTTGCCGCACAAATGGACAGTGATCGCCGCCAAATGATTCGTCAGGTGGCCGGACAAACAGAATTAGCGCATATGACTGTGCTGCACATTCTGAAGGAATGCCTGTCCATGAGAAAAATTGCTTCACGATGAGTTCCACATCAATTGACGGAAATGCAGAAATGGCTACGATACGATGCTGCCCGAACCCAACTGGAGCGCTATGAGCGCGAAGGAGATGCTTTTTTACGCCGTATCATTATGCTGGATGAGACTTGGGCCCGATCGTACCAGCCAGAACTGAAACCCCAATCAAATGAATGGCGTCATCACGGGTCACCACGACGTTCGAAATTTCGTCAGAACCCCAGCAATGTGAAAGTTATGGTGATTCTCGTGTAAGACTGTGATGGTGTCATCCTAACACATACCGTTCCCCCACAGCAGACCGTCACTGCGCAGTATTACTGCTCATTTTTGGAGCACAATCTCCGACCAGCTTTGAGATAAAAACGGCGACACTTTTTGCAGAACGCTCCTCTCATTTTGCATGACAATGCTCGGCCGCATACAGCGCAAGCTGTGACTGATTTGTTCAAGCGATGGGGCTGGGAAGTGCTTTACCATCCACCATACTCCCCATATCTAAGCCCTTGTGACTATGAATTAATTTCTAAGATGAAGGAACCACTTCGTGGCACTCGCTTCCAAACTGTTCCTGAGATTCTTGCGGCAGTAGACCGGTCCATTCAAACTATCAACAAAACAGGCGCTGCTACAGGTATTCTGCAACTTCCACATCGTTGGAAATGGGTTGTACACAATGCTGACGACTATATTGAAGGACTGTAAAACATGGTGACATGAATCACTTTTGTATTCCTTGTAAATAAATAGTTGCCACTATTAAAATTCCAACCCTCGTATATGCGCTTTACGAGGGCAAAGAAAACTTAACAAACCTTCTTGTGCGACGTTAAAATCTGAATCCTTTCAGCTTTTTTAAAATTATTATTTCATTTCTTTATTTTTTTTCAGAGCTTCTGGTGGCTTTTCATAAAGTTTCGACATTTATAATTTTTGAGTTTAATCTCTGACTAACGAGAGTGATGTTTCTGAAAAAAAGCATATTAATATTATTATGGATATTAACGATGCTTCGAAAAGAAGAGCAATATTAATAATTTCTTGAATATGATTTTAACGCAATTTAAACCCTCCATTGATTCAATGCTACCTGAATGAAAATAAAAAATAAATTTTACTTTTATTTTCTAATGCATAATTGAAGGCCTATCCTACATAAAATGTTTTGATTGAATATTTCAGTTTGTGAGAAAAATTATTTAACACAAATCATAATTTTTATTTTATTAATTAAATACACTGTAGAGGAAAGAAATAATACTTTAGTGGGAAAAAAGTAAAAGTTATTATTGCGGCTTCACCGATTCTTTCACTTCCATTGCTTTTTTGATCGTTGTTAAATTTGTTGGGTTACTTTTACACTACCTCGATCTTTTATTGAAATTATTACGTTTTCTACTTCGTTTATAAAAATTTTAACTTTTTTGTACATTCAAGAGATGTATTCGGTTCAAGTAGAGCTCTTGAACCCAGGTAATTTACCTTATTTTGTGAGATCAAATATTGTGACTCAAATTTATAAAATTGAATCTATGGAACTGTAGATAAATTATTTCACATAGGCTGGAATTATGTTTGCAATTACGGTTTCTTAAAACAAATAGAAAGAAACGTACATTTCATTTCTCAAACAGAAAATAAATTAACGGTGTTTATACATTCTAAGCTACCATTGCTTATGTCCCAAATTTCGTTGGAATGAAAAATTAGCAGATAAATCAAAACTCTATTTGAGGACGGAGGAAGGGAAAGTTCACCTTAACGGTACATTTTAAAATTCCATACTATCACGGAAAAGGTATTATGGGTGTTAGTCAAATCGAACTCCAAAGCAGAAACAGCTGAGGTTTATAGAGATTATAGAAAATTTTACTGCGGTGTCAGCAGGAGTGAGTTCCGTGTCTTAGGGGTGAGTATCACCGTCAAAGATTAAAAATCCCCGCGAAGTTCTGAAGAAATAAAAACGGGATCATAAACAAGTTTCCAAAAGGTTACTAGCTCATATTTTCCCCTTGCAGGCATAAATACAACGTTATATACACAATATTACATATAAAGTAAACCAAATAAGGCAGCCAGCACTTTGATCTCAAATTGAACTATCAGTATTCAGCCATCTTATTCTTTGTCAAAGTTTCTCTATTACTTTTTATGAGAGAAGTTTCTCCACACATACATCGGTTAAGACGCTTTTAACACCTAAAGTGAGTATCCTGTGTTTAATAAATCCTATACTCTCTACAAAAAGCAACAGAAATATTGAAACAAACTCTAGAATGTCACCAACGATTTCAATAACAGAAAAACAAGCAAGCTAGCAATTTAGAATAGTGAAATTAAAGTTGTATTTGAAAAATTAGTATAGATTTGATTTTGGGGGCTAGATTGAGAGGGGAGGCAAGTAGATTATCCCGGGGCAAAAGTTCTACCTAGGCTACTAGCTAGATGGCCCTATATCAACATTCCGCATCTAGTACCAAGTGTCTGCCTTTAAAATCAAAAGAAGTGAACCAAAAATTTGTGCTACCAGGGTAAATCAGATTAAATTTTAAATAATGATAATAATAATTATCATAAGGGAATGTTATTGAATAGATTTGTACATAATATTTTTGACTTCAATAATATAAATAGAGGAACAGGTTAGGATTCTTTCATTTCAGTGTTACTGTTATATATTACACCTTTTTAGGCCCTTAGAGGACAGCTGCCGGTCATGAGAAACTAAATATATTGCAAATAATCCTTTATGAAAAATCCCTTATTCAGTATTTATTATCATCGCTCAGCTAAGTATTTCTTAAAGGGAATCTCAAAGAAATCCTCTAAGTGCCTTTATTTATGACCACGTGCAATTCATATGCGGCTATTATAAACATGCTAAGTTTAATCTTTAACAGTTCTATAACACGCAAGCACAGTGCGAGACTGCCATAAAATTTTCTAAAATTTTTCCAAGCATACCTTGTTGGTGATAAAGATAAAAATGGCTATAATTATTTAAATAAAGAACGTAAAATCTTTATAAAATCCCATTACAAAACATAGTATACCTTATACCCAGCATAGTGACCCGTGCCTAAAAATTATTACCATCTTAACTCGGCAGTTAGTTGTGTTTAAAGAAAAGAATACCTCACACCATCTTAAATTTTTAGCCTTGCTAAAGTCAAACAGTGTGTGATGTTTAATAAACCGTGTATACCTAACAGTAAAGCACTAATCCTTCATTAAGGGGAGGGAAGAGAATTACGTGGAAACCTAGTTTTCGAACCACGAAGAAAGTTCTGGTGGAAACCGCAGCGCCATCTTGCAGCTGTACCGAGCGTAGGCTTGGAGTCGCCCGGCAACGGCTCCGCGCTCTGGCATCTGAGAATGGACGCATCTGGCGCGGGAAGTTTTTGCTTTCCTTCTCTTATAACGTTGGTTCGTAATTGAAGTTCGTTAGCGAAACTGCTGGGTTGGACAGACGGAAAAACAACCCGCATAGTCCTTGTCACGCAACCCCTCACTTTATACCTCTGCTTTCTCTCGAGATATTTATTCTGTCTACCTTTTAGAAGAAAAGAATGCTATTCTTGCCATGGCATCTGGCACTTTCGCTCTAATCTTTACTAGAAGAGAGGCCTTGATTTGTGATTTTTTTCTCAAGACATTTAAACAGTTTCATTTACATTTGCAAAGTGTCTCATTATCTAAAATTACGAGATTCTTGTTTAAAAAACACTTTCGGGAGAAGAGGAAATATTTTACTTTATATTATACAGCAGGGGTTCTCAACATTTTTAGCCCCATGAACCTTCATTCCCGACACCTTTCTTTCCAAAATTTAAAAAAAAAAAAGGGATACACATTTATTTAAATTTAGATTACTTTCTAATATGTTTTATAAATTAAACAAGAATAATTACAGAAAATGCTGACATGTACCAAAACGTTAACAAAGTATTTTTTTGCATTCATAAATTGAAACTAAATAAATAAACAGAAAGCTGACCGCCCTATCCCGTATGAAGCTACGAAATCTCTTCCCTCTCCCCGGTTGAGAATCCCTGTTATAGAGGATAAAAATTCCAAAATGCTTTCAACAAAGGAGAATTTATACGTAAATATGTAAATTGTGCAAAACATTTGCTGTGGAATATGTTATCTGAGGATTCTTGCCTTGATACTGCTGTTTAAGTTATCTGAGTTTTATTCAAATACGTTTTCAAGCGTTTATTTTGTTTTGTATCAGCATTAAATCTTACATCAAAAATAAAAACTTTCTCGTACAATCATACATACTAGATGAAGATAAATAGATAAATTCTGTCTACAAATTATGTCTTAGTAAAAATACAGAAAAAAATGCGTTAAGAAAACTGCAGTCAGAATTAAAATTTATAAATTATTATCTCTTGAAGTAGGGAAAAAAGTCTTGAAGATAAGAAGATAATAAATTTGAAAATATTTACAATTTGTAAACAGCCACCACTTTCGCTGCATTATTAGCTATTATTACAGCCTTGCAGAACATATTTTATATAGATATATTAGCCCAAAGGTAATAAGTGGTCAAATTTTAATCTCTTATTCGATGAGAGTTTTGATTTTCGATTTTCGGTAATATTTATCACTTGAAAGTTTTATTACAGTAATGTCTAATAAACTATATATAATGAAACAAGTTTATAACGCTATCAGTTGCTCGGCACTTGAGAGGCAAAGCAACCATTTCGTCTTTTTTTTTTTTTTTCTTTGCATGGATAAATTTCAATGCCACTAGCATTGCACGTAAATGATGTACAAAATAAAAATCAGTGTATCTAAATGAAATACAGTCATTTTGGAAGAAATAAAACTCAGATATTAATCACAAAATCGAAATAAATAACCAATATTTTAACTACAAAAGGAGATTAAATATTTATTGGAAATTCTTGACAAAAATTAACATTTTAAAAAATGTTAATAGAGCAGGAATGCTTAAAAAGGAATACAAAGAATGTTTAAAAATAGTCATACTGCCATCCAAACATGAAAACCGTCATAGAAACATCATTTCATGCGATCTAAGTTTAAGTATTTTACTTGCACATAGAAGTGTCTCAACAAAAGCGTTGGATTTAATATGCTTGAAGGAACACTTTATCCTTAGAAAATGTAAACTATTTATACGTAATACTTAAAACATGTAAATGCTCCAATTTAAAAATGTCATACTTGATTTGATTGGGTAACACTGGCATTTTGTCAATGAAGGTTCATTTCATAGCCTCATTTCATTTTCGTTGACGTGAACGCAGAATCAACACACACTCGATACACATAGAAATAGCAATTTTGGGTTGTGAAAGTCTATTGCAAGAATGACAAGTGTTATGCGCAGACTATTTCAGAGGTGTTCAACCAGGGAAGAATTCCTTAGGGGGGATATTTCATAGTTTGGAAGCAGAAATGTTTGAACAATCTTTGGACTGCAATCTTCGTACAATCTTTGGACGTGAACATGAAGCTAATGAAACAATAGTTCACATACTGATAAAAAAATCTGAGGACACAGGTTTGACAATAGATATTAAATAACATGCTCTCGATCAGGCCAGTCTGTTGAAGATAAAGATATTTTGCTTGACAGTGTTACTGCATGTCCCGAAAAATCCAAACTTAACAGAAATAATAAAAAAAAAAACTTGAGGAAACTAAACTTATCATTAGCCATATCGATATGCCGATATGTGAAAAAGTGATTACAAATTTAGTCGAGAGCGTGCGATGCTGCACAGCAACTCGTAGAGGACACTGTCATACATTATTTTTCATTCTTAAATCGAAACACCTATCGGTTGTTAGGCATGTTAATGTGTTTTACATTTTCCTAAAATAAAATATTTTACTGGGCATATGCAATATCAGACATATCGGCGCCTTTGTTGGGAGACACCCTATAAATATAAGCCTAATCCTTTTGTATATATTCAGATGAATGCCAAAAATGAAGAAATTATCTTTTGCTTTAGGGGAGTTGTGAAAAGAAAAGCCAGTACGCGAGATTCCAAATGAAGGAAGAGAGCTTAAGGAGAAAACTTTTCATTAATCGAAAGGAGGACTCTTCTTCTTCTATCCCGGATTTTCATCACCAATTAGTACAGACTGCGCAGATATTTTTTTCTGTCTCTTTCCTTGCTGAATCTTGAGCAATAGGTTGCTCACAAAGTTGATTAGTATTAGATTAGGTTGAAGCCAGAGGGTCTGAAGATGCACTAAGCCTTAATTGCAATCTTAGATCGAAGCACTGTATTAATACCAAGATGTATGAGCACATTCAGCACATTAGATGTGATCCAAACACTAGTGGGCATTATTGTCTGCTACAACACAAAATTCTCCAAAAATTTGATTATTTATGTAAAATTTTAATTAAATGTTTCTGCAGCAGCTGCGTATTCCTAACAACAAGGATGTTAGAGAAGAGAAATATTTTTGAATTTCTGCAAACACATCAAATGTTCGAATCATTTAGTGCTTGGTAGTAAGATAGGATACAGTATGAATATTTTTAAATAATTCAATAAATAAATCAAAATTCAAAAAAATCTTAAAGTTTTCGGATTTAACTTTACGCTTAAAGGGGCGTTTTTTAACGTTTTGTGGGTTAATTTTATTTATTAAATATCCCGTTCTTCGCACTTAAACCATAAAATTCAGTTCAACAGCAATATTGCGAAATAATTTTAAAAGAGCATATCTTTAGAATTTCTGACACACGGTCTCGAGCGCAGGAGATAAAAATGCTTTTTTCCCCCGTTACCATTGCTCGCTTTGAAATCGTTGAGTTTGTTAATCAAAAATTCGTTAAAGTGTTACAAAATATGGAATCTATAACAAAAGAAATTCCAAATTAGGGCTTCCAGATGCCCATATGCGGTAGACGATTAAGTTATTCAAAATTTGATGGCTCTAGGTACAGTTGCTTTATCACAAAGCGAGAAACATACATGCATTGATGCATTTTCTTCATTATTTAATTTCTTTTAACATAACACTAGGCGATAATATTTGGTTGCAACAATTTGAAACGCGAAACGGACATTTAAAATTTTCCACGCAAAATGCCAAACGAAATTTATAGTCTTCTGAAATTAAGTTCTAATGCCTTTTGGGCTAAAAAATACACTGTGAGTTAAGAATTGGAGAACTAAGGGGCTTGGAAATACAGAAAATAATTTTGAAAAAAACCAATACAATTAAAAAAAAAGTCGGAAACATTTTGAGATTTTAAATTCCGTCCAAAGAGGCGTTTTTTAATGTTTTGTGTGTTATATTTATTTATTAAATATCATGTTCTATGTACTCAGAATATCAAATTCAGTTCAACAGCAATATCAAAAATTAATTTTAAATGATCATATCTTTAGAATTTCCGAAACAGGGTCTCGTGCGCTGGAGATAAACAGGTTTTTTTCTCTGTAGAGTGTTGCCATCGCTCGCTTTTAAATCATTTTCTTAATAAAAAATTCGTTAACGGTTTACAAAATATGAAATCGATAATAAAACAAATTCCAAATTTCAAATTTGGGCTTCCAGATGCCCTTATTCGCAGGAGGATTACGTCATTCAAAAATTGATGGCTCTAGGTACCGCCGTTTTATCACAATGCTAGAAATATACATAAATGTTTTGAAGATTCTTCATTATTTAATTTCTTTAATATATAAAACAATAATAATTCTTTAATATATAATAAGTAAATAATATAATACAGGGCTTTAATATTTGGTGCCAACAGTTTGAGAAGTGAACCGACATTTAAAGTTTTCAACGCAAAATATCAAAACGAAATTAATAGCCCTTCTGAGCTAACATCCTGTGGGTTAAAAAATTATTGAAACATTTAATCTTTCATACCAAGCTTACGTAGTACATTTTGAGGTTTACCACTGATATAAATTTCTACATACTTTTTCTGAGCTATTTATAATGTTTAATTTGATTTTGAAAGCTATTTTTATAACACCATTAACATCTGCAAATAGAATTATAGAGGCTAGATGTTGTATTCGCCTCTTAAGGCTTATAGATAAGACTAAATGAAGTTAAGCAATAAATAAATAAATGTTAAATGAATTTGGATGAATTATTTTATTGTTTTAATTTATAACATAAATCTATTCAACAATGCGCAGTAAAGTTGTAGAGACATTAGGTATTTTTTGGAAGTAGGCAAGATGAAAATTTAGCAACGCCTTCGCCGGGAATCGAACCTCAGATCTCTAGAATACCGGCCCAGCATGCAGAACCACTACACCTCGAAGGCACGCTAGGAAGGCGGGAGAAATACCTTATATACTCGCCCGTTTTTTAAAGAGCGACTGGGGTTTTTAAGCGGACCCGATCACCAAATCCTGGGTGAGGAGAATCATCATCCAACGTCTTTTTAGTTCGGGCGCCATTATAGAGATATTAGGTTAATTTAAAAGGAGGCGAGATGAAAAGCGAACAAACGCCTTCGCCTGGAATCGAGCCACGGACCTCTGGAATATCGGCCCAGCGTGCAGAACCACTACACCACGAAGGCACGCTAGGAAGGCGGGAGAAATACCTTATAAAATTAACGCAGTAAATCAGTTCACGAAATTAATGAAAAACTTCACTGTACATAATATTTCGGGTAATAATATTGTTAAAAATTAAATAAAAATTGATCAGTTGAGTGTGTCCACGCCGCCCACATTTATTTATTTTTGTCTTTTCTGTACTTTTAAGCTGAGTTTTTGATAGTAAAATGCGAGGAGGTCCGGAATTCAAATCCCGGTGAGGACATTGTAAATATTTCCCGTTTCTGCAAAGCATGTTACACGGTTTTAAAATATTTTAAAAGAAATTTTAACCTTACATTACAGAACTTAAAATAAGTTTTTTTAAAAATAATTCTTGTATGTATACAAAAAGTGGCTGGACTGATATCATTATAATTGCATAACTGAAGACCCGGGGTTATAATATTAATATTTCGGTTATAATAACCGAAAAATCGTACACGAGGTAGGAGAGAAACAAATTTTGGATTGTTTTTCAAGGTGACTAAAATTCTATTTCCCCAGTGTATTCTGATAACCTGGAGAACATAAATCTTCTTAGCTGTCATAATTGTCTCTTTCTCAAATGAAGATCTCTTTTCCGCATTTTTCCAGGACTTGAATTAGTTTGCTTTTTCTTGTCTTTCAGCAATTTTTTCCGAATATTTGGCTATCGTATCAATGCGTGTTTTGATGCGTCATGAAGACTATAAGTGTCCTTTCTTCAATGATCAGATCCGATATTAAGCATAGAATTAAAAATGTCTAAGAATTTATCATACAACACTAGGTTTTCGGATTGTTTGTTTTGCATACGTCGTGTAATTTTGTGATATTTAACTCTTCTGACAGAAAGAGTTGTGACATTGCTTCTCTTAGTTTTTATCTCGATTTTTGTAATGCCGTGGATTGAAGCAAAGGCATGTATAAAAATGGTTATGTTCTTATAAATTATACAACACTACATTGCCCGTCTTGGAAACAACATGCTGGATGTAGGTTTATTTTACATAGCGCCAGAACATGCCAAATAGAAGTAACTGTGTGAACTCTGTTTTTTCACCCTAATTTCCCAAACAAGAACATCGGCGGATTACAGGAAGAACCTTATAAGACTGACGAGATAATGATTTTAAGTTTTATAATTCCAAAGTTCATTAAAAACGTTTTGAATCCTTGTTTTTTATCTATCACAAGTTAAAGAAAATAATAGAAACATGTAGTAATACAGAACACATTGATATACAGTCATGTTGTAACACATTTTTGTTGGTATTAAAATTTTCATAATATTAGAGATTCTCCATGTTTTCTTTCGCAACTCGTTTTGTGTTCACAAGCACTACGAAAGAACTGATGGAGAAGCCAACATGTAGTTGTTACAAGGGACAAGAACGAACATGAGTAAAGGAAGTTGAGCATAAGTGCTTCTTCTCTCTTCACGAATGGACAAAAATTGTTTTCCTCGAGTACGCAAAATCTTATCTCCGTTATAGTTACAGACATAAATATTTTTCTCTTGAAGTGATTCACAATGTAGAATTATTGCCCATTAGATGGTATTATAGATTCGAATTTCACAGAAAAAATAACATACATGGTTAAAATGATTGACATAAATGGCTTTAGAATGTATATAAAATAGACATCAACTATTTATGCTCATCTATGTCCAAGAAATGGCTATAAATGGTATCTTTCACCGGTCTTCAATTGTTAAAAAAAGTATTGCTAATAAAAAATACCTACAAAGGACACTAAAAGCATTAAAAATACTAAAAGATAGGTACTTTTAATACCTACAAATACCCTTAAGGGACTACAAAGCAGATGTAAAATTGATATATACCACTTATGTCCAAGAAATAGACGTAAATGGTTTTGCCTCAGAGTCTACAATTGTTAACGAAACTTATTGCCAGTAAAAATACCTACAAGAGCAAACATAAGAGACTGCAAAGCGGACATAAAACATTTATGTCAATTTATACCCAAGAAATGAACATAAATGGATACTCTGAAACTTCAGTTGCCAATGAAACTGATTGCTAGTAAAATGTACCCGAAAAGGTGAACGTTTGGGACTACAAAGCGGACATTTCTGTCCATTTTTGTCCAAGAAATGGACATAAATGTGACTCCAGATTTTTAATGGTGAATGAAACTTATTATAAGTAAAACGTATGTGCAAGGGTTGTTATAAGGGAATACAAAGTGACATGAAAGAGACATAAGCCATTTATCTTCAAGAAATGAATATAAATGATTCTCCCTTCAGGTCTAAGTTGTTAATGTAACTTATTGCCAGTAAAAACAACTAAAAGGGTAAATATTAAGGATTATAATGTGAGCATGAAATGGACATTAACCACTTATGTCCATTTTTATCCAAGAAATGGGCGTAAATGGTTCTCCTCCCAAGTCTTCAATTTTAAGGAAACTTATTTCCAGTAAAACTAAATGGTACGTACCAACTTTATAAAAATTGTGTAACGGAGGAGCATATATATGACCCTAAAATGTCTTTCATTAGTTATGTTTCTCTTACAAATGTTTATGATGCAATTAAAGAGTAAGCACATTGTTTCTAAATCATTCAGTTTGCTATAAACAAGGTCTTTTTACGTTTTGAAAGATGAATTAAAACTTATGTAATTCGTGGAATATCAACATGTTACAGAGATAACAATTCTTTGACGTTTTAAGAAATGGGGTATCAGAAGTTAATTATTTGTTGTTCGTAAGCATGATAGGTTATAAATTCACCAACAATTATATGTTGCACAAAATCATTTAAGCGCAGTTTACTACATCGCGGTTAATGTTACCATTCGGATATCGTTATCGAATTTCAGAAGGCCCGCAAGTTTATATACTAAAACACGGAAAAGACTTCGCTTATTGTGATCAACAATTGGACTAATATCATCAAAATATTATAGAATACATCTTTTAAAGTGAAGTAAAGTCGCTATATAAGAACAATATACTAGGTTATGAAAATTGGCAAGTGACAGAGAAATATCGCAAGATAAGGCAATAAGTAACCAAGCAGCTTGGTGTCGGTTTTAGTCAACCACTTAAGTTCAAGCGAAAAAAATAACATTAGCTTGGCATAGAAATTGAATAAATCTAAAATAAAACATTTGTACAGAATTGTTTCACCTTTTCCTTGCTCCCGAAAACAAAATCTATGAAATCATCTAGCAGGGTTGCTTTATTTTGTGTAAATTTTGATTTTACATTGGCCGTTTCTATTTCGAAGGGAGATGCAATCCATGTATTAAAGTTAGGGTTCAGCATCAGCACTTCACAAAAAAATGATTGTCTTTTCTAATTAAAGTACCGGGAAAGTACCTGTTTATATGTTCCTGATTATATTTATATTGAAGTAGTTAATTTCATTGCTATTTTGAAGGTCATTTTTTCCTCATCGTTTAACGTTACATGGTTAATGTCATCAAAATAGCCGTGAATAAACGTGATCACATTAAGCGGCATCTAGAGTCCTTAAATTCATTCTCAATAGACAGAAGCTAATTAAATTTTAAGCACTTTCAAATATTGACTTTTCAAACTTCAGTTAAGGAAGTTAATCCTCCCCTTGTAAAAATAAGGAAGTAATCAAAGTTTGCGAATTCAAAACAAACAAATTGGCAACAGGATTCTAATCAATATATTTCAATTAGAAGATAAAAGATAAACTAATCAAATGCAGCAGCATTTATTTGACAAGCTAAAATAAGAAAATAACACGAAATCTATTTAGCATTCAATGAGAGAATAATTTAGAGATAAGTAAAACATTTACCAGAATAAATCGACATTCTTCCATATCATTATAAACATATTTTAAATAGCCATGTAAAGGACTTCTGAGAAATGTATGTAAATGATAAAATAATGGAATCTTCATCGAAAGATAAAAGAGAATAATAAATTCTTAACTAACATATATTTTTTTAGCAAATAAAATTTCTAAAAAATCTATGTAGAAATTAAACTCTAACTTTTTGTTTTCCAGATATAGTTTTAAAACTATAAAAGTAAAGTATTTAAATGATGAATAATGAAAGCACAAAACTAATAATGTCGTGAAAATACAGAATAAGTTGGTGTTCGGTAATCATACAACTGCAAGACCTGTAAGTTGTCTTCATCTAGAACATTTGATAAAAGAATTTCTTCGAATTGCAAATGTAAAGGTTAAGTTATTTCGATAAATGATAACACTATGCACACAAAAATTATGAAGAAATATACGTTATTAAAGCTTTTTAAAATTAAATACATTATATTTTCCAAAACTACTGTTAAAAGGAAAGATTACCTTCCAGGTACACTTTTGTTACTCCTCTCACAAGAGAGATTAAAAGCAATAGAATAGAAATAAAGTGGGAAAAAAGAGTTAAGGGACTCAACCATATTCTGTGGCAAGTGTTACAATGGGAATGAGGCAGAGTTATAAGGGTAAACGCTGACTTTGAAAAGTCGGACACATTTTAAGGAACATCGAAGAAACGTATTCAAAGATAGAAAATATATAAATAAGATTCAAATGCAGGACATTTTGATTGATGTAACAATTTCATAAATGGTGAAATTAGTCGATAGACTCCTGCTACTAAAATGTTTCGATATCTATGTCAAAAATTAATATTAATGCTATTCAGGCGGTCCTCAATATGGAGATGAATGATCTAAAGCATTTAACGTTTAAAATTAGTCAATTTGATACAAGTTTTATAAGATATATAAAATAATTTGTATTTTATTTTATAACTGACATCAATAAAAATACTGTTTCGAAATAAATCTTTGTTTAGTGTTTGGTATATAATTATAATTCATATAAATATTTCGTCATCGCAAATAATAAATTTTATTACATAGCAAACAATCGGTAAAGAACGCTGAATTTGTTTTTCTTTCTTCTTCCGCCTCTCACCTGTTAGTTATGAGTTTTTTCCCAGTGTGAAAATGCGCATTTTTCATAGATGTTTTAGTTTTTAAAGCATACTTTCTACATAAATTCATCCACTTTCGCAACAGGAATATTTTTCTGTTAGAATACTTTAAGGTTGTACTTAGAAGGCTTCTGGACCATGTATTGATAAAATGTATGAGGTTTCTGAAAATAACAAGTTGTTCATATATTCCCGGAATTTCTCTTTGAATAACAGAACTTTCGAGTTTTTAAAAATATTTAATAGATGTATCTAAACGCTGCAAATTTATCTGGCTTTTATAGTAAGACCCTTATAATTCAGTTCCAAAGAATTTCCCACTCACATGAATATTTCTGGTTTTCTTGAAATCAACAAACAACAATATTTCCTTGAACTCTTCTAGTTCTTCAATTTCAATATTGGTTCATTTTTATCCTTTTCTCAGAATATGATGTGCATCCGTTCTTGGCAGAGAAATTTCTTCAACGATATCCTCTGTGATTAAATATTTGAAAGCCTCTTCTAGAAGTAAAGTTTTGTAAGTTCAGAACGGTCCTATATAAAAGCTTCAAATATAAACTTATTCAGAATAATTTAGTTAACTTGGGGTCAGCTTAACTCCGTATACATTAACAGTACAATAATTTGATTTAGAAACATTAATAAAGAATACAGTAATTTGATAAAAATATGAATTAACATTAGAATAATTTATCGATGGGAAATAAAATCTCAAATATTTATAATGTCACCAAAATACTGGTAGAGATAATCATAGTTTTAACGAATTAGTGCCTTCAGGTTAGATCAGTTTTATTAGACCTTATTTGTTGATGCTTCCACCCCACACTTGGCGTCCTAGGTCTCTGGATCATAAGCCGTACGAAATTTTATTTTAGGAAGGTAATGGAGGATTTATTCTTACAGGATGATTTGTACTATTTCTCCGTAGGATGATTTGTTCATACAGGATTTGAATGTATGCAATCAATAACCGTCCTGTTACTTCCATGAAGATAACATAAATATATGCTACAGTTATGTGTGGCAAGAATTTGACTACCGTTTATAAGTACAAGAATTTAAATAGAGTATAGTCATCATTAAAACTCGAAGAGTTTCTCTGATAATGTTATATATTATTCGAAACTCCACGTTTGCAAATTTCGTAAGTAGTGCCCTTTGCAGCTGAATCCTTTTTGAATAACCTTATACTTTACTTCACGTATGTGGTACCTGCACGTGGTATGTGACCTCGATTTAAAGAAAAACTACTTAATTGTTTTATGAAAAAAATAATATCCACTTTAGTTAAATCCAAGCCTAGATTTTCCCGCAGTCATATTGATTTCTCAAAAAGTATTAGTGAGCTTTAGTGATCTTTAAGAAATTACTAAAGTTTATGTGAGAAATTGTGATGAATAGGTTATTTATATGCAATTGTAATTTGAGACACTTTTGTAGTTATTTTTACATTCTATGCGAGTCTTATACATTTTTGGAAAATTCTCCTTTAATGAATTTCCCTAAATTAATCTTTATTATATCATTTCGAGATATGATAAACATAACAATTCGAACATTATGTGATGTCTATATTAACGTTTTAAAATTTTTTTTAATAAGAATTGACTTTCGAATAAAGTTTATGTAAATCAAAAAACAGTGTGGGTTTTCAAAATGAAAAATAAATTTTATCCTCTAAGTTTGCCTTAAAACTAACAATACTTTGATCGTATAGTTTATCAGATATAATTTTATTTTGATTGAGGTTAAGCCTTTTTCAGTAATTTCAATAAATTTCTGGGGTTGCAATACTTTTATCAGTTGCTTTGAGTTTGTTTTCATATGTCACATATGATGTTGTGATTATTTTAAAAAATATTTTGAGGTTTGTGATTAATTTTTCATGTGAATGAAAACTACCGCTCTAAGTCGTCTGAACAAGTAGATTGATTCCATATTTTTAATTGCGAATAAAGTGAGAAGAAACTAAGGACAGAGGAGTGTGTTAACCTCCTGTGGACTGGCGGATTAGTTCACTTGGCCCTAGGGTCCCCCTCGTCTTCTCTAGCCGAGGTTTGCAATTGAAAACTTCCATAGCACGTCTGCGATCAACTTGGCCCCCGTGCCGTTGCTGGGCCTCCAGACAGGTAATAATAAAATCTGAAACATGGTAACTTATAGATCTACGTCTCACGCAGAATAGCCTCTCGATGCCCACGAAGGCTGACGGTGTCAGAAGTGGGATTTGCTAATGCCAGTGAACCGCCTGCAGGAAAAAGCCATGGCGGAGGAGATGAAGTTTACAGACTTCTTCGATTTCAGATATGAAGAGATGACGGCTTAGATAAAAAACTGGACATGAACAGATGTCCGTGGTTCGAGTCCCGGCAAGGGCATTGCTCATGTTTTATCTCTCCTGTTTCGAAATAACCAAATGTCTCTACAAAACTAGGCATGAATTATTATGTTATAATTATTATAATAATATTATTGTAATAAATATTTATAGTTATAGGTATTTAATTAAAAGATATACTTTTAATTAATTTCTTCAATCTAAGTAATAGTTTCTCTTTTTTATTCCTTTATGTCAGGTGGTTAATATTATATGTTATGAAATTTCGGTAACATAAATGGTTTCGTAAATGTTTGTAAAAATCAGAGTTTTGACGTTAAATTTCGTGCATTCTGCGTATGTTTGGGGAAACATTTTTCGCTTTCCATAACTTTTTGTAGAAGCATGAAAAAAGTACATTGCCGCAAATCTTTACCTGTTGTTTCGCTTTTAGGTATATAACTTCATTGGTAAATAATTCGCTGATAAGTAGCAGTAAGTGGACAAAAAGCATTTTTTGTCCTTTTACAATTATCAAGAAGTAATCAGCTGATATATTTTTTACATGAACATGAAACGAATTCTCTAATAACCTACTGTAAAATTGTTCTTCCAAATTCGATTACACTGATGAAATTCAACTCTGATAAACTTACACTGATGATAAACTCGATTTTGGCAGTGTTCCCAAAGTTTGTATTAATTTTTCAAAATTGACTGGAAAAGATTTTTGATCGCGTTATTGGTTCAGAAATCAGATTATATGCCTATCATTTAATAAATGAGTTTATAGAAAAGCTTACAAGGTTCCTGAGAATGTTATTATGAAACTAATCTGGAAAATATTTTTATGAAAACAAGCGTAATATTTTTGTTGGAGGCAATGAATGTTTTCTGTAATAACTGTTCAATTTTTTTTTTTAATTCGTAAGAAATTATTGGGGCTAGATTCTCGAGAACTTAACGTTGCTCATAAATTCCGATAAAGTCCTGCAGACCGTAATAGACAGATAGCGAGTTATCGCTACGTCTTAAATACTCACAAAGTACTGAAGAAGGTTAAAAATAAGATTTTTATTTTAGTCTTGAATTAAATATAAACAGAAAAGCAAAATTTGTGCGCACAGTCGAAACCACCATTTATGGCTATTTAGCACAGTAGACAATTAAATTCAGACGTTGAAAACATAGCCTAAGACCATGAATGCAACAGAACTAGTATTTTACAAGCTGGCAATTTAATCCATCGGTTAGCGAGAACGCTAAATCCGGTATCCTAATTTGCAGCAAAGCTGGCGAGATGCATTAACAACGAGACGCGATTTCCAGAAGCTCTCACGCTTAAGATGCAGAACTCTCAGCTTAAATACACTCAAAGCTGATTTGCATTCTGGTGAGGATTATGGAAAAGAGAAGTTATAAAAAAGATTAGCCTCAAATGACATCGTGAATTGCTTTAATGTTCATAAATTTAAGTTGCTTTATCGCTATCATAAAATTAAAAAAAGTATTTAATAAGTTTTTTTTATGGCGAGCACTAGCCATTTTAAGCTTTGTCTACTACGAAGGATAGAAGCGGTTGTTATTTTATTATTAAGGCACCTAATGGACGGCCAACGTTGCCTTGTATGAAGAGACAGACAATCTATATCCATGCCTTTTCCGGAATTCGAGCTAAGGCACTTCAGCATGGCAGTCAGCGTCACTAAACACCTTTCCATCTTCGTGGGCAGTATTAAACAGTGAAAAGAATTTTCATAAACCTATCAGTTTTCTAACTTACGCTAGATAATATATATTCCAGTTTCTATGAGAGTAATTTCTTTTACAATAACAACAAAGGTTTCTTTGTGATGTACCACATCCATCGGGCGAAATAGCCTCGAATTTGAAAATGTTGAAATATTTATTATATATAAACAATGCCAGGAGGAACGAGAGGAAATTTTCCGTCTTAGAATTTTTATAAACATAGGAAAAATTTATAATAATAGTAATATAATTAATAATAATAGTAAGTAAATGAATGGATAGCTTATGTATATTGAGTAATAGTTTTAATCAAAACTGCCAAAGACTTTAAAGAAAACACCATTTAATGAATAACTAATATCTGAATATTTGCACCTGTTACTTTGTCATTATTTACTGTTTCATTTTTACTAATATTAAATTAGCTCTTTTTAATTAAAAGTTTCCTCTTATAAACTCGAGATTCTAGCAAATATTTGCAAAGGTGTGTCAAACATTACATAAATCAGGTAGGTTCCAATCTCAAGTGAGCAAAATATTCGGAAAAACGCAATCGTTAAGCGTAGCTAAGTAATCTAAACACAGTGCTATCTTAATATAAGGGAGGTTATATTACAACGGTGTTATCTTATTATAACGGATTTCTCGGTATTGAAATCAAAATAAATCCGCTGTTAGAAAAATCAAATAAATCTGAGTTATAACGTTTCTGGAGATATACTAGAAACGAATCCTATGTTTACATACATGCATACGACCATAATGTAGTTGAGTTTTTAAGCACAATCCTATGTAAAAAGAGTCAATTATTAATAAATAAAAAATTATGCAAACATATATTTATTGGAGAATTTCAAAAAATATTTTTTCGGCTTTCTATAACATAGGCATGAGAAGAAAAAGCAATAAGCAATGCGGAAATTACAATATGCAGTACGCTTAAAAACGCAACTACATATGGTTGTATGTATATATATAAATATACAACTCCTTAATAGGCATTTATGTCTGTATTTACTATTTGCTTAAGAGACATGTAATGCTTATAAGTGAATATCGCAGAATAATTTCCCAATACAAAATGTAAACTTTCATTTATATTTTAATCTTTAAATATTCTTATAAAACAACTTTATTTTTATCATAAATACATTTGAAACTATCATAAGACTCAAGACCTTTAAGTTATCGGTCGAAAATTTGCTAAACCGTTTTCTTAAAATCTCTTTCTTCATAAAACAAGATTCTGAATCTTGAAAAATCCGTTCTCTTTGCTCGGGGTATTATTTCAGAAGCGCATTATTTACATGTGGTTTCAGGCAATAACTACTAAAATCCAAGCCTAGATGCATTCACCAGTAGAGAAAGATTGTAAACTCTTTTCAAAATGTGCTTAAATTCAAGAAACTGATGCTGAATATTATATACTTTACTCAGTAACGCACCAAGCGTAACAAAATTTTGCAAAGAAATAAAACTATAACGCTTTAGTATCCTCCTATAAACAGGTCTTCAGAAATTTCACATTTAGTTATTTGTTTATTCATCCATTTCTTTGTATATCGAGAAAGGAGATTCCAAACAATATTTTCTCATCCACAGAAGACGTTGAATGGAAAAATGTCTGCACGAGAAGAAGATGGATGACTAGGGGGTGAAGGCGAACAGTTTGGCTTATCTTATACAATATCTGTCCGTTCGAAGACACATAAATTATTCTCACGAACCAGGTGTCAAGCGGGTATAATGAAATCCCTGCCGGAAGTTTTTTACACTCAGGGTGAAAATCCAGGATTCCTCCAAATGCAAGAAAAATCTCTGATGATTTAGTATTAAATAAAGGACTCAGTTTCCATGAAAGTATACACCGTTTTGTTCAGATACAAAATAATAGATCTTTTCGCCCAAGAAAAAACAATGAACGAACAGGTAGCAAGATCTAAAAATGCAGCAATCTCAGCTTTTATTGCTCGTTTTGTATAATTTTTTCTGCTTTCATCTCGAAACACATATCTGCATCAATGTAAAAAGAGTAAAAATTTGAATGGGGTCGAAAACTCAAAGGTTTTTACTTTTTATTTCTAATGCCGAAGGAAACTTTGGAAAAGACTTAATGGAAGTTAATCTGAAGGAAAGTAGCTGAAAATATTTTGACACCATAACAAAAGCAACTATTTTATCGTGGGCGAATTTTTGCTCCCGCTTTTGCGAATTTTACAGAATTTCTTTTTATATCGTTAATATCAAACAGTTCCGCTCATGTGAAGTATATTCCAGAATTTAAAACTTTTCCTGTCATATTTTATAATACTATTTGGCATGTTAAGTTATATCTCAAAGTTAAATAACTTTAATGATACATTCCTCTAGACTTTAGCCAAAACGTGCTTTGCAAAGTAATCCTATTCCAAAATTCAAATCACTACATAGAATCGCAAGTAGTAACCCTTTAGTATTTAACACAATACTGGAATATTAGAGGAAGGCATTTTCCTAAGTTACATTAAGTAGGCATCCGTCGCTTTTCAATACGGATAATAAGACAATTGCAATGCAGAATAATTCTTTTCTTCTGAATTTAAATATGAGTCACATAACAAATAACATTTTGTAAGCAAAGCATACATAAATTTAATTGCTTACACTAAGGAACAATTTGTAACACAATTTCTGTTGAGTTCGATTTTTGAGCTGTTTTAGAGTCAAATAAGCATGCTGATTTCAAGATTTTTCTCCACACGGTTATGTGAATGTAATCACGACGCCGTAGGAGACAAGCAAAAGGTGCATACTTGTCTAAACTAGTTCAGTTACGCCTGAGATACTGTAGTGAGACTTTGTGTGTCGCTCTGATATGGTGAAGCACATGACGACATGGAGTGCGAATTCCTGTTCATGTACAAGGTTAGCAGTGTTAGTTTTGATTTTTATATGAACGGAAATTTTCATTATGTATGCTTCAGCTATCTCGTGTCATAAGTGCTTTCCCTGATTCTTTTTGTTATATATGTAGCAGTTTTATCATTTCCAGTTGAAGTACAAACTTCAAGACATTTGTCTGGTAAGCCTACTTTGCCTATTTTAAAGTGACAATCGTGATCGAGATAAATCGTGGGAATACGGTGGAAAGGAATATATTCAAAATTTACATTTGGTATACCTAAGACTAGGAGAGAGCCCAAAAATTACTGAAATATTGAAAACGTATATTGAAAACGTCAAGATATAACAAGAAAACGAAATGTAAAACAGACTATCATATTTTACCATCAGCTATACGACCAGTGCCTCAGACAGCTGAAGTACCAATGCCAGTTTTCAAAGAATTACAGGAATACGATTCTGGTGTATATTAAATTGACCCCAGCAAAGATTTTGAAATTGAAGATGATTTCTTTCGTAAGAGATTTTACCAGCATGCGTTGAATCATTTGGCAAAAGATTTGGGACGATAAAAAAAGGCTTCAGAGCTGTAAGCATCACGACTGCACGAGAAAAACGTTCTTGAGAAAGGAGTCGAGGTATTATACTTTCGATAAATTGAAAGTGTGTTTGTGCAATATTTTCGAAGTGACGATGGATCTGTGTATTGTCATAATGCACGTGGTTAAATGGAAGAGTTGGGAATTTCAGCCTATAACGCAACTCAAGGCAACTGTTCATCGATATCTCAAAACGGTGCTTGAAGTATGCCGTTCTTCATTATGGAAATTTATATGGTGCAGTCCCTATAGTACATACAGTTTGTTTCTGTGAAGAATATGAAACATAAAGAGAGTCATTAATTTTTTACAGTCTCACACGCACCAATGGATCATGTGTGTTGACCTTAAAATTGTCTGCTTAGCCAGCAAGGATATCCAAGTATTCCTGTATTTTGTATATGTGGGACAGCAAAACTCGTGAAAAGCATTGGGTGCTGCCAAACTGGCCGCCAAGCTCTGATCTGTAACCTGGTGATCGAAACATTCCTCATCAGCCACTTGTTGACAGAAGGAACATTATTTTTCCACATCTGCATATAAAACTGAGTCTCATAAAGCAATTTGTTAAAGCTCTGCCAATTGAACAACTCTATTTCATATATCTTATTTCGGCATTCCCTAGCTTGACATTTGAAAAAGGTAAAGGACAGTGTGTTTGATGGACCACAGATTCGGGAGCTCCTTGAAGCTGAACATTTCATCGGAACAATTTCAGAACTTCAAAGAATGCTTGGTTGGCATTCAAAAACACTGTCAAAAACTTTCTTGGAAATACACAAGCACAGAATTACTACAAAATGGTCTAGCAACTTTTGAAGAATTTCAGAATGCTTGGTTGCAGTCTAATCAGACTGCAATTTTTGTGAAATATCTTGTGTAGTCACTGAGGATCAGGGTAAATGACTCCACCAAGATCTGAATGTTATGAAGGCAAGGTACCAAGGTAGATGGGATGTATGTATGATGGCTGACTATTGTTGGAGCATCAAACGAGAATGTTCACAGATTAAACACTCCAGAAAATGCTATAAGCGAAAATATCACAATATGTATGTTTACCGTTTGGAAAAAAAAAAAAAAAAAAAAAAAAAAAAAAAAAAAAAAAAACTTTACTATTTACATGAATAAAATTTAACTATATATAGCTTTTGTGTTAATAAAACTATTTTTTGTGAACAGTATATTTGGTACGTTTTCCTTATATTTTCCTTTATATGCATATTTTGCATGACATTTAAGATAAAGAGAGGGTATCCTGTAGCTTAAAACGTTGACGTGATAGACCAAAGCTGAGAATATTTATGGATTCAGAAGCCAAATATTAATCAAAAACGAGTGATAGATCTAAGGCAACAAAGTTGCTGTTCCCGATTCGTATTATTGGACATTAAATCACACATATATAACAAGTCGCTGTCCAGTTTAATAGGCGTCTTAATCGCGAATAAGAGACTGATTTACATTACTAAAATAGAATTCTTTAAAAAGTTTATAATAATATTTACTTGATTACGTACTAACAGTTTAGCCTTTCCCCTGTGAAAAGCTGCGCGAATCTTCGGTTTAATTCAAAATTTTCGGCAAAATAAAGCTGCTGTTTGGTATAATTTTAAATTTCCCATTACAGAGTATTTATCTTGAACGTATCCACTATTCAAGATAAATATAGGAATATCAAAATATATATTCTTATATTTATCTTGAATAGTGGGAAATTTGAAATTGGAATATATTATCTTCCAATTTTAAATTTCCCATTGTTCAAGATAAATATAGGAATATATATTTTGCATTTAATTGGCAACTGAAACAAAAGAAAAATATACACCATTTATTGTTGGAGGGAATGTTAATCTGAGGAATGCAAATACCGAAGTTTTTTAACTCTTCAGGTTTCTGTGAAAGACTAGTAAAACAACCTTCCGTTTTCTTTATAAGTACCTGTCACCTGTAACAGCATCTACGCCGACTCATCCCATGACGTCGTCGTGCGTTTGGAGATAAGTGCACTTAGGCACCACCCAGAGGGGCGAAAGCTGCAAAAATGAATCTTCAAGAAAAAAGCAAGTCATCGTTGTCAGTAGATTAGAAAAAGTAATCTACTAAAATATCTTAGTTTAGTTTCTCCAGGAATGAAATTGCATTTTCTTAATTTCTGAGATTCTCGATAAGAGTGATCACATCTTGGACTTCATCAGCTAATTCGCTAATCTTCTTTAAAATGTTTGCTGGTATATGCTGAAGCATGAATTCATACATTTCAGATCAAAGCACATTTAATTTCATCTACTTCAGAAGTCTTGATTCCATTTACTCACATCACTATAAGAGCGAATAGTCTCCACTGGGCAGAGGATCCTCATGGAGCACGTTTTCTGTTGGACGCAGAATATCAGGAGCTTGCTCAAAAATTTTTTCTGGTTGTTTCTATGGCCTGGGTTTGTCATTCTGCTTAGGACAGGTAGAGCAATTCTTATATGACGCTGGGTGAGAACCAACACCACAATTAATACAGCTTGTCTTATCTTATGTCTGTATTTTGCATTCGTGGGGGGGGGACTTCACTCTCAAGAGATGTGAAGCTTGTTATTGCAACGAACTTGTGCAAGACCAAAACTTATACAGCGGAAACACTGCCTCAGAGCAGTTTAACTGACCAATTGATAATATTATATTAAAATCTCGACTTATCTCGACTTAAAAGATAGGCGTATTATTATAAATTCCTTGGCCTTCATCATTCCTTAGTAGCTCGACGAGATACATAGCGGCAACGATTTGAAAAGTGATTCAGGCACAGAAGTGATACAAATAAAAAGTGAGTTTCAAGAATAAGAGCATTTCTGATGCTAATAATTAATTTAGATGTTTTTATTAAGAAAAATTAATCAGAAGGAAACAAAACTTTAAATTATAAAATTAAAGAAACTTAATGCTCAAAAATGCTCTTTGCATACTTAAATTTTCAACTAAGTGAATGCCAAATACAGAGATGTTGTTGAATAATTTAAACTACTTATATTTGACAGAAGACTAAACATATCTGTTCAAGAAAATAAAGTTAATATTTAATATAATTATAAAACTGAGTTAAAATGTTATTTAGCTCTCTAAGCTACGAGTGCAATAATAATCAGATACGAATTCGGTAACAGTCAATTTCAAGTAAGAGTTTCGTTTTTTCCCTAGTACTTCACAATTTATCTCCCTTATATTTTTTCTATATGCGAATTTGAATAGTTGAGTTCAAAGCGTTATGGAACAAAGAAATGTAACTGAATTGAATAAAACAGAAATGAAAGCTTACAAGCTTAGAAGAACAAATATTAGTCAAATTAATTTAAGAGCCCACCAGCAAGCGAGTGGTTAAAGCCGCTGAACAATAGTAGTTCGTCCGGGACACGAATGGGCTGGCTGCATGGGCGTTTTGTGGTTTTCGTCATGTGTAACGTGTATAGGGACGTGTTAACTTCCCTTTAGTAAGTCATCCACAGGGCATCCCTCCCTTTCTGTGTGTAACGTCTAATTACGGAATGCATAATATGTTTTTAAGACATATTTGCGTTTGGATTGCATATGGTTGTTTTTACAAAACAGCGCTTGAAATGGCCATCTAATTAATTCGATTAAAACTTAAAAATCACCAACTTTTACCTTCGAATTCAATGGTTCTATAAATAGCTTCTGAATATTAGTTACATAAAATTCAAGTATTATACTTTTTTGTTTAAATATGATTCTTATGACTATTAATATACCTTCTGCGCTTTTATATATTATATTTCTTCTGAAAGAAAATGCTTTTATATCGTCAATAAGATCTGTTTGTACAACTAAGGCTGTGTTTGCTAATATTGAGGGCTCGTTAAAGTTCCTAGTTATTCTGTAACAATTCACGTGCATTTAGAGATTAAGTACAGCTATACCTAAGATGTATTAATACATACAGAACTTACATCTTAAGTCCATACTGAAAGAGAAATTACTACTCTGAAAGATCCTCATTTGGAGGATGAGAATAGACGTTATTATCGTTAATTGTCTAATAGATACTCCCTAATAATTGATGCTGATTTATACTGAAATTGACTCATTTTCTGAATGCGTTTAACGTTCCTTCGTTAATTACCAGCAGAGGAAGATATCATTTACGTTATACTGAGCTATAACTGCCTAACTGTAACTATGTGGAACTAGTGTTATGAGTTCTGTTCTTGCAATGGCCACATTATAAGTGACAGAATTGACTTGGTTGCTCAAATAACACATAAAATGTAATATATGAGCATTTCAGATGATTGTAAATGATTATCAGAGGCTGTGTGTTTAGTATAAATAACGCAGATAAAACAATCAAATTGTCTTTAATGAGTTAAAGGGAAAAATTCTTAATAACACTTGTAAATTGGAAAAAATAATCAGGTAAACTAATTCATTCTGTAATGCTCCACTCTCATCGAGTGACGTTAGTTTTATCCAACTCGCTACCGCTTGTGCTGTGTGTCCAAAATAAAAAAGACTACTCGTAGTAAGAACACTATTTTATCCGTTATCTTATACATTCTCTTCCGACAATTAAAAAAAATTCTGATGTGTTTACCACATGAAATTCTTGTCTTATGAAGCTATATACATTTTTATTAAGTGAGTCGAACTTCTTATAATTTTTTCATTACGAGTATAAAACTCTCCCAAATATAAGGAGAGTCCTTTATATATTTATATCCCTTTATGTAAATGTAAAGTATAGGAAACGGGAGACCACATTAAAAGTTAGATTTCGTTATTCGTGGAAAATTAATTGTTTTAAACCTGACATTGCCAAAACATGAATATGTTTGTCATTTAAACACTTCTTTTATTCGAAGCATATGGCTGCCACCAACGATTGCGAAAATAAAGAACGTGTAATAAAATTTAAGCCAGGTAAGGGGGTGGGTATATATACAAAAAAATACATTTGGTATTGCCAGTTGCAATAAAAAAGGGGAGGTTCACAAATAGACGTTATAACACTCCCATATAAAATTTTCAACTTTCTATGGCTAATCTTTTTTGAGTTATGTGAGTACATACGGACAGATATCACGAAAAATATTTCTTTTGAATCTATTGTATTATCTGTGTTGAAATAAAGAATTCCTATTTGCGATCCTAAATTCGTATTGTTATTACGGCACAGCATTAATTCATTTTCATGTCAACTGAAACTGTAATTCAAGTCACCCTTCATTCGCGTGCTTTTCGAGAAACTAAACACGCTAAACAGAAATAAATAAGAAGGCTGTATTATATGGGTCAACCTATTTTCCGCAGCTGTTGTTTCCATATTTTCATGTAAAACTGAGAAGCGGAAAATAAGCTTGAAGTTCATATTTTAAACTAACAGACTATAAGATGGTGGACGCTTGGACGAATGAAAATAGAGAAAAGAATTAAGTGCTTGTTGCAGCGCCTTCAACAGAGGAATCAATTATTTAACAAATCTACAGTTTCTAGCAAAGAACTTTCAGGTTGTTTACCAGGTATGGTCTGATAATCGCCTTTGGTTTTGGGCAGAAGAAGAAAAATATCTATAACACACCATCTTATTGCCGATCATTTTTAACAACAAGAACACGTTATGCATGTTTCAATTGTAAAAAATTCTACGGAAAAGGACCGTGTGCTTGAAATCTTTTGATTGTTCCATTGACATGTTTATATACAGTAGTTCAGCTACGTTAAGTGTAGTAGACTATTACACATGGAAGATGGAAGAAATAAAAACTGACCCCATTTAAGCCGGCAGATAAATCCAGGTGTTCTCTGAACTTTTCTGTCTATCCTGTTGTCATCTGAGAAGGGAAAAGGATAAAATACAACTAGTTTAACGTTTTTGAAAAAGTCACTTTCAGAAAGAGCTCCATAGTTGCATATTTGTTTGGTAGCAGTTTTTTTGGGTGCCAACTTCGATCGCCGTGGTATTGCAGTTTGTGTAAATATTTACACATTTCCGCTTGCAATCGAGTTGTTATAAATGTTTGTACTGTTTTGTATTTTAGTTAATCTTGAGCTTGATTATACGAAGTATTATATATGTATGAGGTTAATTCATGCACCACTTAGTAAAGAGTCTGGGTTTTTTAAACTTCCCCAGTTATCAAAATTGTTGAACGAGAGCCGGAGAAAAGGACTTTTCTTACCGGACCTTGGTGAAAACAATTGTCGCCGAGATGATGATATTTGGCTATTCCTAGCTAACTTGGTGAAGTTCATGAAGCTTTCAGAAAGTACATTCGAAACCTAGGTCATTTCTAAAAGCTTCCGGTACTATTTTCTTTCTGTTTTTGTTATCGTGTAAAGAAAAGGCTATACTCGAGCTTGTAACAGTTCAGCAAAAAATTGAGTCTCTTAGTCTGTCAACCAAAACATGTTATGCCACTGAACTCAGAGTGATTTCATCTTTAGGTTTTACTGTGAAGGCTACTTCTCGATCTGCAACATATGATGTGTTTTAAGGAGAATTTCGACTTGCCATATATTTTTATGAAATATACAAAGACTATTACAACTATAAGAAACTTTTTTGACTATTTACAACTGTAAGAACTGTTATTTGCTGCGAGTTTAATCCAAGTTTCATGTTTTTTTTGTTTTTTTGTTTTTCTAGTTTGATAGTTTAAGACCTTGAAGGAAACGTAGCACGTAACAAACTGTTTGCTACAGCATCTCTGAGTGGGATCATTTATTATAGCGAAGTCGTTCAGCATTATTTGAGATCTGTTACTGTCAATATGAGAAAATCTTTAGTTACAATGGATGTTAATGACCTGTCAAGGATAACACGTTCAGTCAAAAGATATGCCATAGATCATAGAAATTAGAGCTAGGGATTAGTTAGTTATATTACCAGGACTCAGTTCGAATGTATCTTTAAGGGGACTCGTACACCTTAAAACCCATAAGATTTTCGAATATGTGACTGCTGCAAGAATTAGGATAACTTATTTATTTTAAAAGCAATTACTTCCAACTTTTTACAGATGACTACATAATATAACGGTTTTCTGAAATAGTGATCAAAAAGTTTGTGTTGCCACAAATATTTTTATAATTTAATTCGCTTTTTGACAACATTTTTCGTCATGTTTCCACCTTGCGCGCACAGTTTAAAACATTCTGTTGCATAATTTAATTCTATATTTAATATACAGCTTTTATAACATTTGAAAACTACTGTGAACCAAAAAATTCTAAGAATTTCATGTTAAATTTTTATTTTGTTTGGAGTCGAGTTTATAAAATGTATTTTATTTAAAAAATCTGTAATGTTTTCGTCCATAAAATTTTTTAATATTAAAATATTCATCATATTTTAGGTTCAGTTAAAAGATAGGGCTCATATAAAGAATTCCATCGAATTTCAAGTATGTACCATTAGCCGTTTTTAAAATATCGTGCGCGCAAGGTGGAAACGCGACGAAATATTTTGTCACAAAGCGGATTAAATTACAAAAATATTTGGGGCAGCACAAACTTTCTGATCACTATTTGAGAAAGCAGCTATATTATGTAGCCAGCTGTAAAAAGTTGGAAGTAATTGATTTTAAAATAAATAAAATATCCCAATTCTTGCAACAGTCACATATTCGAAAGGTGTTCGAAAGGGGTCTAATGTGTATGAGCCCCCTTAAGTACTTAGACCGGATAAAAAAATTTTATACAGACTTTTAGATTATAAGCTGCAGAATAGTTATTAGTCAGATAAATGTGGAAAAAGATCTGTGCGTTGCATTAATTATATAGTTTTCTTATTTATATTTTACATATTACTGGGAAATAAAAGCTTTCGTTAGCACTGAACATATTGTTGCGCGCGTACGGGTTCGTAAGAGATTGAATGCACACAGGTCCAATGATAGGTAAATACAATTTATTTTTATCAAATGAAATAGTTCAAAATTCTGGAATTTTCCACAGAAATACTAGTACACACTCGGCGTCTACGGGATTTCTACGCTGGCGACACACATTTAGGTGACTAAGTATTTATTTAGTTATTGATGGAGTTACAGTGATTAGTATTTACAAATGAAAAAAGAGTTATAATTGAGAAGTTAACAGCTTCGGCATCTATTAATACGTCTTAGTCGAAAACATGACTGCTCTCTTTCGCTTCCATCGTCCATCTCTCGTCTCACTGCAATGCCGTTCGTCGTGTTGAGTTGTTGCACTCCTGATACTCACAAGCATCACAGAGTACAATCAGGTATTTACACTTCAAATACCTGATTAACTAGTAATACATTAAACACAATGTAAAGTAAACTAGTAATACATTAAACACAAACTAGTAATACATTAAACACAATGTAAAGTAAACCTAAGAGAAAGCTGACCCGGAGATATCTCAATTCACGCTGAACTAATATCTCGTAACAACAGTAACGATAACTTACTATGAGCAGATGCTTTCTCCTTCCTTATATAGTTTTCAACCGACCGCTGAGATAATTCTAGTTTTTCCGCTTATCGAAATTATTGCAAAACAATATGAGGGGCTAATTACGGTTACAGTATAGTAATCAATTACATCTATTTAGATACAAAATCTGTTATGGTGATACAGGGATCGGACCAAAATGTTGCCAAATAGTGGTAACGTTTGGCGACTTTTGGCGATTTTGGCTAAATATGGTGACAAAATTAAGTCACCAAACCGTTGTCAGCCTTGAGATATTTCGCGAAATTACAGAGATACCTATTTACTCAATGTTAAATGGATTTACCCTGTATTCTTCCTTTTCCGGCATAGCTTCTCCTTTTAGATTTTTCGCTTTACACAAAAACTCTAAATTAAGTTTCTCGCTGCACAGAAAATTACGAAAATTTCACATATAATTGCATTAAAACCATCTGTCTATGTACAAAATTCGTAACAATATCTCTTCTGATAATAAGCATATTCAATAGCACCATGGTAGGGACGTAGTATCTAATAAATTTTGGGAAGGTGAGTTGGCTTCCAAAGATTTATTAGATACCACTAGCATGGATTTATTAAGACTATGTAAAATGTCTGAATATTTCCATGTTAAGGTAAGCGTTTTAGCTTGGTATTCTCACTTTATACCTGAATTTACGTTTTTTTCCTTAAAAACATAAATAAATTGTATTACACTCAATTCATCTATTTATAAAAAAAGAATCAAACGAAAGTACGAAATGATACACTTCTAAATTTTGATAATAAGCTTGGTATACACCGTGAAATTCGTTGAAACGGTGCATTGAGATTACTGAGAGCAGGACACACAACTTCGTCGAAAAGAAACTTATTTTCACGCATAATATTTTTTCCGTTGTTAAAAAAAGGTTTACTTTTTTTTTCTTTCTCTTCAAAATAATTTATCAACTGGCAGTCAATTTATTCCTTCGTCGCTTTTCTGTTTCTTCAACCATTTCACTCTTTCTGCAAGTTCCCTAATCGACTCGATAGAATCGTTGCCGTTCAATTTAATTAATGTGGGCTCGATAAAACTTCTTTTGCAATGTTTGTCTTCCAAATGAAGTGCGTAAGAAAAGGACTCGACCGAAGCTTCACCTCTCCCTTGTTTGTGAAACAGATTTACTCCAATTAAAGATTCCTTAGGGGGCAACTCTAAATTAAGTTTTGAGACCTAAGTTTGGTAGTTCAAACTTGAATTTCGCTTGATATTAAGGCTGTATAAAAAGTTGCAAAATTTTTCCGAATATCATTCTAGTTGTTTCAAACAACTTCGGTAAACTGAAATATATTTTAGTTTTTGTTTTCCGTTGAAATAACAGTAGACTGGATTATATTCTTTTTTATTGCAAAGACTGATATTCTTATTTATTCTAAAGTATGTTGGATAAAAATTCCAATGAACATGCTTCCTGTTTTTAGCTTATTTTAACTTTTAATTTATATTTCTTCTAGCATATATTTTGCCCTAAAAATGGTAAGTACCCGTTTTCTGTTTTATATTAAATAAGGCAGTTATTATTTGGAATTTTTATTAAAAGAAAATTCAATTCAAAGCAATGTCATTTACGAAACAAATACTTTAGTATTATTTTAGCACTTATTGGAAAAAAGTCATTAACAAGGATTAAAAACAGAACCTATTCCAGTTTCAAAGGTGTTCTAAATTTCTTATATTTTATGAGTCAGAACTGTTGAATTTTTGTAAAAAATTGATATTATATTGTTACGAATTTAGATAGCTAATTTTAGCGAAATTATAATTAAAATTGTTTTATTTCCCCTTGCGATGCAGCACGAGACAAAAATTTAAGAGAAAGCTTTGCCGGAAAAGTAAAAATACAGGAACACGTGTATTTAACATTGAATGAATGGATTTCTGGGTAATTTGTTTTGAAAATGTATAGTGGTAATTGACCACTATGTTAACTTTAATTCCGTAATTCCATTCTCTTATTAACTTTCAGAAATCTTGGGAATCAGAAAATGCTAGAACTATCTCGCTCAGCCGGTTGAAAACTATTTAAAGCCCGGAGAGAGATATCTCAGCTCAATTGTTGTTTAGTTAGTTGCTTAGTTACTATTATTGCAATTTATTTAGTTCCGCGTGAACTGAGATATATGAATTAGCTTTCTCTTTAGATAACGCTTTGAATTGCGTTGTATTTTAACTTTTTTAGTGATTTAAAGTATAACTACTGATTACACTGCGTGATATTGTGAACACTTGTGCGAATATCTCAGAGAAAAATTCCAGTGTTCTGAATTATTTCTTTTACTAAGAATAAATTTTATTAACTTTTTATCTGATTTGTGCATTCAGTCTGTTACGAACCTGTACGAACTAAAATATATGTATTATTTTATACAAAGCTAAGCTAAATTTAAGTTTAAAAAAATTGGGTTTGCTTTTGTGGCTTTTATTGGACACTCACCTGCACAAATTTCTTCAAACTCATTTAACTGACTGATTCCTATATGAAACTTCATCATTTTCAAAAATTAAATCCCCATTAACAATTCTAAAAAAATAAATCCATTAATGCAGAAGGAAGTCTTTAAAATGTTTCTTCTTTTATTTTTTTGAATGACTAGCTTCAACAGATTCAGATTTTGCTTGGCCCTTTTTAAAATTTCCTTAAGACGCTCTTGCCCCTGTTTATGTATGTAGATCATTCAAAAGTTAAATTTCGTTAATTTAAAAATTAAAGTAACTGACTCGTTCGCACGGCATCAGCTACTTTAAATAGGGAGGATGATATATCTATTGAAACTTAGAAAATACGTTTGATAAACACAGTTTCTGCCAAGAGACCACGTACAGCGATTTCTCTCAAATCCAAACTGGTTCTCGTTATGCTGATAATAGAAACAATGGATATTTAATTTGCATCCTTTTTACCAGTCATTAGAAGGCTTATTAACTCTCTTAATCGACATAGCACAGTAACCTTAACTTGGAAAATCTTCAAATGTTTGTACAAAACAGCAAATAAGTGAATAATGAGCATTGACTTATCTTTTTGCTCCATTCAACAGTTCTTGCAGTGGATAAAGGTGATCTTTATTACGGATTATTTTAATGATTCTGTGCATTTCTGTATTGGTGTATTCAATCTCATGCAAAATTAACATTGCTCTTCCATATGCGACTTAATCTGACGCTATCTAATAACTAAAACGCTTAAATTAGCTTTGTAATCCTCACCAGATGACTGAAACTATAGGAGTTAAAAAGCTACTAAAAAGGGATAATAGTATGAATTAGTAGTTATATTTTTCTAAGTTGTTTTGATTTTAAGTTAGGGGATTAATTTTATTAGTTTTGAACCTCCTCTTAAATACAGGTAATATTTTCAAAATACCGACAGTTTCACGAAGAAAAATGAACTTCTAAACATTTCCGGTGCTTTTATTCTTCCTGAATTCATTATACGTTCAGCTACTCTTCATGTAAGAGTAATACAGAAATATCCGCCCAGACGCGAAATGAACTAATTCTTGATATCAAAGTATGGCGCCTGAGAAAACAAATACTGTGTTAACCGTTTCAGTTGCAAGAACATATTGAAGCGCCAGGGTTAGTATGTACGGTGAGAAGAAAAAATTGATCCAGTCAGTCGAAAGATTGCATCGGAATTTGCGTCTAGAGTAGTAGTTCGAAGCCTGACAGTACTGTGAAAGAATAGAACTCCAGACAATAGCATATCGCAGTCTTTATCTGGATTGCAAGAACTCCCTCTCCACTGCTGCCTAAAATCGAGCAGCAAATCACAGCTTCTAAATTCAGAAGACGGATACTATAAACTTTTCACTCTCGTTAGAGATGACGTGATGGCGTGTGTAGTTGTCCCAGGGTTTGGCGCTTGCTTTCAGAGATCATGCGGGATACCACTTTGTTGTGTTACTGCACCATTAATGTGGTGTTTTTGGCGTGACCGCCAAAAGTGACTATACTATGAATATCAAATACAAATTAATTCCACGTAAATACGTTAAACTAAAATTTAGTGGTTAGTACATTGCATGATCTTTACTAAATAGAATAAAATGACTTACCCAATAATGCATGCATGAGCCGAATCTCTCTTTTTCCAATCTCACATTTATTTTATTAAACACATTTTCTGGACTAAATAAGGCACATTTATCACACACATATAAAACATTAAAATATCATAACTTAGATACACACAAAGCGATAACTAAAAATGGAATGTTCGATGGATATCGAAACGAGACGACTCGTAGATAAACTGCAATCCTGTTTCATCAAAATTATATGCAGTCTAATTTTCTCCTATACATTTTCGTATTATCGCGCATTCTTCTTAAACATGTGCAAGCTCTTCCTTTTTTGCATTCACATAATTTAAAACACTTATCATCACGTGGTGACCCATTCCTGGTCAAGTACATCTTGAAGCCGAACACCTATTGATATTCTGCTTGAGAGTTTATTTCATGTTATTCACGGCAGCAGGACTTAGTGAGTCTCAAACCAAGCACTTTACTTCAGATATTGGATTTTTTTCATTCAGCTTCTTTCTATGCAAAAATACGACGACATTCCACGTGCAAAATATGCAGAAACGATGGCGACTGCTGAGTGTGTTGGCCCGAAGGCCCACACACTCCTTAACACGACATCAGGCAGCAAGGGGGGAAAGAGGGCAAGACAAACCAGTCCTTCCAGTTTTTATACACTTCGACGCACGTGGCAGCGCGGGATAACGATACAAGAATCGATACTGGCCCAGTGTTCACTGTGAGAATTCTGTGTTCTCACACACTTCTTGTTTTGAGTGATGATAAGGCTAAACATTTAATCACCTTGTTTTTAAAACCGGATCAAGAATACCAAAACGCTAGCTAATCCTTTAGCTTTGCTTTCTTTGTTAAGCATCCCTAAATCCCATTGATACAAATTTGCAATGAACTGACTGCGAAGTTTGTGAGTCCACACTGACAGTGTGGAAATGGTCAATTGTCTGTTTTAACGAATCGTGGTGTATGTCTCAAGCACAAGATCATCGACGAGAAAGGATCATCGCTGGAAGGAGGGAGAAAATACCTTACATACAGTTTAAGAATATCTTATGTTATTGAGCTTTCGTCTTGAAAAGAAAAAAAAAAAGAGTTTTTCAATTCTCTGCTTTTCGGTTATAAATATGCAATCCAGTGGAATTGCAACTCTTTTTGCTCCTGTTTTCTACAGGCCAATGAGTGTTGCTTATTGAGAGAGGTGCCCACTAAATTATGCTCATATGAAAGAATCAGTGAGTGGTGCAAAGGAGTGGCGAGTTTCATTTCCTTTTTATTTTTACTCTTCCCGTGGGTTTTCTGTTTAGCTTGTTTGTCCCGACTGATTATTCTCTATAAGAGACACCGATGTCAAATTTTGGCTAAAAGAAATTACATTCAAGTGGTGTACAGTCCCAGGAGCAGGAGTAATAGTCTTAGTGAGCAGCGGCGTCCTATAGGTGCGACAGGTAGATTATGGCAGAGTCCAATCTTAAGTTGCAAATTTCCCTCTACTGCGCTGTTCAGCATTCTACTTAATTTCGGAAAATAAAACTAGGATTTGCTGAATCGGCTGTCTTTTTCACAAAATTAAATACTCGAGATAAATCATTTATATAAAATTCATTTAATCGAAAAGAAACTTTAATTGGAAGATTGCTTAATGTCCCAATTTCAGCAACCGCTATGCAGCTTTTTTAACCTTCGATCTTTCTAACTCCATCATATGAATGTAGCAGACTGCAGCTCAGATAGTTGTTGCTGCGTACTAACTCATGAATTACGCGTGAGGAAATTTTAATGGCTACTACTCCTCATGTGTGGGCAACCGGAATACGCGTGTGGGATGCAGTAATCCATTATCATTTGATTGTTCCATACCTTTTGACAGGCCAGCTGAATGTGAGAGCATGTCTAGTTTTACTGCAAGAAGTATTATAACAGAAATATTACTGTTTTAGCAAACATTTAAACACGCATATGGCTTCACCATTTAAGCGTGGATGTAAGGAATGCCTTAGATGTAACATTTACAGAAGAATTGATTTTTCGAAGAGGTGACATAATTTTGCGGAATCATTGGCCGACCTCTTATGCAGTAAAACCTCATTTAAGACAGCCTCGTTGTGTCCACTAAGGATCTTGTTGCCAAGCACTCTATTGCATTTGGTTCGCTAAGTAAATGCCTGCTTTTTATTAAACCAATATATGTTAATCATGAATCGGAGATGTGTAATTTGGATTCATGTTAGTGGTCGCTCCTTTTTAAAAATCTGTAAAAAATCTAGTCGCTTGTGTAAAATATTTTGAAGTTTTTTTTTATTCCTTGTCTATCTATCATATGCCTGGTAAGTTATACCCATAATAAAACATGAATGCTTATTTAGGTGCATTTTATCATCGCGCAAACTTCAAATTACGAGCTTTGAATCACTTTTTATACCCAGGCCTATGACAAAAAAAAAAAAAAGTTAACAAATCCATTATATAATTATTGACAGGTTGCAGCTATTATGAGGTCTAAAAAGTACTTTTTTACTTTAGATTGGATATTATGTAATTACAGTAAAAAAGGATTCACATCTGATGAAATGCATTTTACATAAGTAATTGTAATGGACCTCATGTAATAACAGTAGAATAAATAGCGAAAATCCACATAGAGACGGAATACCTCAGCGGTTTTCAAAAGAATAAGTTCATCACCTGGCTTATAATATAGACGGGCATTTAATTGAAAAGTGTAAGAAGCCAATGTTTTCCAAGACAAAGACAAAAACTGGTGATTTTTATTATAAAGGATTATATCTAATACTGGATCCCTATATGCAGTTTGGAGAGTTTCATAATTTCTCTAACACCGCTTTAACCTTATAAACAATAATATAATTTTTGCTAATATACAGTAATATAGTATTAATGACATAAATATTAATTATTTCATCCAAATGCCTCTCATTTTCAAATTTTTCTTCATGCAGCAGTTTACTGTACAAAGCCTGAAAATTTAAAATGATATGGGTGAAGAATACAGGGTTATTAAAATATTAAGTTTAAAATGATGGTATGAACTACTCGTGTTTGCTTTAGTGAAGGGTTTGCTTAACATCTGCTACGCTAATGATTGTAATACTGAAAACGGAAATATAATTAATAAAGAATAACGTTACTTCATTGACAGTTTAGTGATGTGTTGTGAATTAAACAACGTAATTTTGAATCCTAGATTTATGTATGGAGAAAAAAAATAGCGTTTTGTTTCAAAAATAAAACTTTAAAACATTTCTCGTTCATCATTTTTGTATTATCGTAGATAATGCTATCATAAGTGTGTAAGTTATGCTCAAATATGATATATGAAATAATTCATAGATTCATTAAACATTCTCGGATATTGTTAATTCCTTTTTTAATGTATCTTTCGGCCCCACTCTCAGAAATGGTATCAATAAGCTTATAGTTTTATAAATAATAATAATAATAATAATAATAATAATAATAATAATTCACATATTCTAAGGAAACGTATGGGGAAACGAGCAACTATGTCCGTATTTGCATATACACTCTCAGTGTTCCAAAGAATATGAGCTACAAAATTACAGCAACGCTAATGCAAAGCCCAGAATTTAGAGCGAGCATTATCATTTTTTTCATTTGTATTAATTTGTTAAATTTTAATAAATTCTATCAATATTAATAATTAACACTTTGCGGCACAGTGTGTCCGGTCTGGACACACCTAAAAGTTTTCATTCTGTTGTAAGGATCTTAAGTTTTACTAACGTTTATTTTATTTTAAATCTTTACTATCACTTCTTATTTTCTACTTCCGGCCAGAATTATAAGCGTGAAGGATTTTATGCAAAGTTTGTCTGGCGAACGCCAAGTATTTAAGTGTGGCCTTTTTGCCAAGCGAAAGAGAGAGGAAGCAGTGAGTTCGAAGCAAGCCGCTTACCTTAGAAGTTACGCAGTTGCTATTTGCCTTCCAGGCCAGAGGTTTTAATCCTCTTGATAAATTAAACGTATTGTAGTGTTCACAGTCTCTGTGCTACATACGCTTCCTGTTACTATAAGGCCAATCTTACACGTGTATTATTCTAAAGTTAAATTAGAGTTTAGTTTTATTTTGATATCTTTTACGTTAGACCCCGAGTGGAGGGTCATTGTATTCCGAAGTACGGAAGTCATTGTATATAAAGAAAAATAAAGGGTTTTGTATACCCTTCGTCTGTATCCTGGCTACTTACTACAATTATTGAACATAGCTTTAGTAAGCTCTCTGTTCTAGTCAGGTCATTGTATGTTTCCGAAGAAGGTTAGAAGAAACATTGAACCTGATAGTGGCGCCCAACGTAGAAGAATAACCATGGCCGAGTTTCAAGAAGAACCTGTGCTGCCTGCAGAAACGGCTCAGAATCCAGAAATGCCAGCTGCCGCCCTGGAAGGATTTGGGTACATCGTCCAGACCATGCGCGCTTCGATGAAACCAGAAGCAACATTTAATGGAAACTGACCGGTAACCAGTTTTTTGGAAAAATTAGATGACCACTTCATGCTCTACCCCGTGCACGAGTTTCAAAAAGTTACCTTAGCTACCAGCGCTTTGAGGGGCCAAGCGCTTAACTGGTTCAAATGTATCGGCAGAAGTCTCTTGGGTCAAGCAGGAAGTCCCACCTATACTTACGAAAATTTCAAGACTGCCCTACTAAAAGCCTTCCCTGTTGTAAGGGATCGTGCGAAATTAGAAACAGAACTTTTCAGTATATATCAACAAAGAATGGAAAACCTCTCGAGCTTTATTTTAAGAAAAATTCACGTTTTCAAGCTCTTGTATGGAAACCGTCCGGATCCTGAAATAATTCAAGTGATTTCGCCGAGGTTACTACCCCAACTGCAAGACTTTATTGAATTACGAAATCCGACTACACTGGAAAAGTTATTTGAGCTAGCAATCCAGTTTGAAAGTAGAAGAACGGCGGACGTCGAAAGAAGACGCCAATATCAACAGCGAAACCAATTTGGTACGCCAAGACTACAGCAAACTCAAGCACATGGCTACGGAGAAAAAGCGAATCAGTGGGCAAGGAAACCCGAGCATTCAAAAACAGCCGGCGAACGTCGACAGTTCAATAGCAACCCAGGAAAAAAGACTCAAGGCCAGTGGAGAAAGAAGGAAAGCACGGAAAGGAAAAATAATTTAAACTAAAACGGATTTCTGCTGACGAGAGGGTGCGGAAATCCGAAGGCCACGAAAATCCCTCTTCCTACAAGTTAAATACAGTAATGGTGAAAAATTTAACTCTTCCGAAGATTGAAGTCTTGGTAAATAATATCCCGGCCACCGCACTCCTGGATACCGGCGCGCAGTGTTCCTGTGTGGCAGAAGTCTTTTTTAGAAAGTATTTTCGCAAATACCGCATATATAATGCGGATAATACGACAGTATTAGCGGCGCAAGGAGAAGAATGTAAGTGCGTAGGTAAAGTACCTTTATATATCCGTATCAAAGACGAACAAGTAAAGGTGATGTTTTTTATAGTAAAGAATTTGCAAGCACATTTAATCCTAGGAATAGACTTTCTTTCAGACGCACAAGCTACACTGCATTTTAATGAAGCGTCCCTTAGGCTGACAATGAAACCAGTGCGTGTAGAAAAGGTTGAACCGCCAAGGTTAAATCTTGACCACCTGCCTAATGACGAGCAAGATAGAATCCGACAAGTGGTAAGTGAATTTGCTTCCTTATTTAGTGATATTCCAGGATTTACTCAGGTTACTAACCATAGTATTGACACCGGAGATGCATTGCCGGTTCGTCAAAAACCATACCGGTATGATAAGAATAAGGAAAAAATTATAGAATGGCATATTACCGATATGCTACGTAAAAAGATCATAACGCCCATCTCAAGTAGCTATGCTAGCCCGGTGGTTTTATGTAAGAAAAATAATGATTATCCTTTGGAGCATCCAAAAAGGTGGAGATTCACTATTGATTACCGTAAATTAAATTCCATAACGAAATATCCGGTATATCCGTTACCGATCATAGAAGAAATTTTAAGGAACATAAAATCAACCAAATTTATGACGACTTTAGACTTAACGAATGGTTATTTTCAAATAGGGGTCAGGCCTGAGGACGTGCCTAAGACTGCTTTTATAACCAAGTCTGGCACTTATGCATTTTTGCGTATGCCGTTTGGCCTTTCTGGGGCCCCAGCAACATTTCAGCGATGCATGGACATTGTGTTAAGACCTGTTCTTGGAAAGTCCACATTTATCTATTTAGACGATATCATTATTACTAGTGATAATCTAGACCAACATGTACAGGATTTAAGACAGGTGTTTTCTTTATTAAATGAGGCCGGTCTAAAAGTTAATGTCGAAAAGTGCAAATCTGCAGCCCCTGAATTAAAATATTTAGGTTACAAAATATCGCAAAAAGGGATCGATACAGATGAATCAAAAATAATCGCTGTACAAAAGTATCCGACTCCAAACACGGCAAAGAAGCTCTCTTCTTTTCTAGGACTTTGTTCATATTATAGGTCCTTTATAAAAGATTTTGCGGCTATCGCTGAGCCATTGTTAAAATTAAAAAGGAAAAAGGCAAGATTCTCGTGGACGGCCGAAGCCAATAGTGCTTTCGAAAAATTAAAACAAGCATTAACACAAGCCCCTGTGTGGAAATTTCCTGAAAAGGACGAAAATTTAGAAATTTCAGCGGATGCTTCGGATTATGCGGTAGGAGCGGTACTTTCGCAAAATCAGCAGCCCGTGGCATTTTTTAGCCGAACTTTAAATCAAACACAAAGAAACTATTCCGCGACCGAGAGAGAGGCACTTGCAGTTCTGTTAGCAGTGCAAAAGTTCCGAGTCTATTTTGGAAAGGCGCCGATAACAGTATATTCTGATCATGCGGCGGTAACTAGATTGTACTCAGGAAAAAATTTATCCCCAAGGTTAATAAGATGGGCACTCAAGCTGCAAGAATATAATCTGGTAATCAAGCATACCCCCAGAAAGGAAAATATCGTAGCAGATGCCCTATCACGAATTAAATTAGACGAACAGGGTAATACCGTAAAAGTTGCAATGCTGACAGCGTGTACAATAAATTCCCGAGAAACTGTAATAACCGAACTGGGTAAGGATCCTGAGTTTGGAAGTATTTATGAGTATTTGAAGGATCCTGAAAATTTTAGCCACCAAGATATTGTGGCGATAAGAAATAGGGCGGCCCATTACGAATTAATAGATGGTCTATTATTTTATACAAAAACTACGAATTCCAACAACGAATTTCGACCTGTTATCCCAGCTAGTCTTAGATTAAATATCCTGCAGGAGCTCCATGACAGCCCTTTAGCTTCTCATGCTGGTATTCGAAAAACTATCCAACGCGTACGCGAGGCAGTCTACTTTCCTGAACTGCAAAAGTTAACAAGGGCGTATGTCCAGTCCTGCCCAACATGTCAAGCCGTTAATTATATTAATTTCCGCCCGGCCGGGTTTCTAAATAGTATTAAATCCGAATTTCCAAATGAAATAATCGGCATCGATTTATTGGGCCCTTTCCCAAAAAGTCAGTTAAATAAAAGTCGCTATCTCCTTGTTATGGTTGATCATTTTAGTAAATGGACCGAAATTGTTCCCTTAAAACGAGCCTCCGCGAAATTAGTTACTGATTCTATTTTAAATAAATATATTTTAAAATACGGGGCGCCCCTAAAAGTTATATCGGATAATGGTCCTCAATTTGTAAGTAATACATTTGAAGACATGTGCAAAAAACTGGGCATACGTCATTTAAAAATGGTCCCGTATCGGCCGCAATCAAATATAGCGGAACGGGTCAACAGAAATATAGTGAAAAGTATCCGTAGTTATGTTAAAAATTTTTATAAAAGCTGGGATAACTATGTCAATGAATTAGCTTTCGCCCTTAGGACCGCAAAACATGATACAACGGGCAAAACTCCTGCTGAGTTATTTTTAGGCAGAAAGATTATAACGCCGTTAGATAAATTATTTTATGTTCAACAAACAACAAAAAGCCCCAGAATTTAAAATGGGTGATATAGAAAAACTAATTAAGGAGGCAAAGAAGAATACTGAAGTAGCACAGAGAAAACAAAAATTGTATTATGACTTGAAACGACGGGGAGTAACTTATAAAGTAGGGGATGAAGTACTAAAAATTAAGCATTCACTTTCTTCAGCACCAGAAGATAAAACTGCCAAATTTTTTCCACGATTTGAAGGACCATATGTTATAGAAAAAATAACTCACGCTGTTGTAGTGTTAAAGGCCAGAAATGGTGAAATCTGTTCCGCAAATATTGATCAAATTAAGCCCTACTTCGATCGTAATAAAATGCAAATCTTTTCAGATCTTTTGCAGGATCCGGCACGGCAGACACCGCAGGTACAAGTTCCAGAGGTGGGAAAACGACAAGTACAAGGGCAAGCCAATGAGAGACAGAAGCAAGTGAAAAGAAAATTGCCCCGCGGAAAAATTGAAGGTAAAAAGAAAAAGAAGCCGTTCCACCGTCCAGAAAACAGAGTTCACGAACACCCCCAGAATGAAGAAGGGAGAAGGACGACGTATGTGAAGAGGACCAGGAGAAATGACGGCAACTATAACCCGGCTTTAAAACGGAAGATTGACTCATCCGACAGAACTCTCCGCAGCAAAAGTCGCCGAACTGCGGAAGGGCCATCAGCGGCGGAGAAAAAAGTACAAGAAAAATTTGAACGGCCAACAACGAGGTCCAAGCAGGATCACGACAGAAGTTTCCCGGTTCCACCAAGACCAGCTGCCTTCAAACGGCCAAGACCACAAGCAGAGGACAAAAGGAAGGTGTTCAAGGGTGGCCGTACTGGTGAAAAACGGAAGCTTCCAGAGGAAAGCACTGAAGGGCGAGCCCGTACAAGAAGGAGGATCAACCAAGCTACTATCTGCTATACCTTTAAAGACTGGGCCCAGAAAAGGATGTCCGAATATTACAAAGATAAGTAAAATTTTATGTTACTTTGCAAACTTAAGTTAATCTTTCATTCTTACTGCAAGTGGCAGATTTCAAGAAGTTTTACCTCATGCGAGGTCTACCTTTATCGCCAAAAGGGCGAGAAATGAGTTGTGACCGATTTTCTTATTATGTTTTTCAATTACTCGCGCGTAAAACTAAAGTTGATGTATAATAGCGTTGTGTAAAGACTTAAATATTGTAAAAAGTTATTGTATAAATTTTATTTAAAACATTCTAGCAAGAAAGAAGTTTTAGTCTGAAAGACTTTTTGAAATGTAGTATTATTTCAATGTAGAAAGAATTGGCACTTGCTTTGAAAAGAATAGAAGTTAAAAATGTACTACTAATGTATGTTTTCAAATGTGTAAAATTAACGGCAGGTTGATATGTTCTTATATACATGTGAACTGTTATTTTAAATGTTAAGAAATACCGTGATATGGTAAAAGTGAAAGTAATGTTAAAAATTTGTTATTCGTGTGACTGTAAAGATTAAATCATGGTGAATATGTGGTAAAGGTTGAATGATGTAGTTAGGCTCTCTGACGCTACACTTTAGAGTTAGCCACTTTTAGAATAGTACCTCAGGGTTTAGAGTTGGAATTAGGGTGTGTTACGAGGTCTTGGCATGTTGAATTTTAACACGTTAGTGTTTGATTGTAGGAGGAAGTGTGGAACACGTAGACAGAAAAACATTCGTGTTTGGTGTTCTTTTACAACACATGTCAGAGAGCACGGTTAGAGATAATTAAAATAGTCATAAATGAAATAAGAATGTTAAGTGAAATATAATTATACATGTTACTTGCCTTTTCATTGTGTAACATTTCATTAAACTAGTTTTCCTTCCAGATCTATGGAAGGAACCAGATTTGAATAAGAGCTCCTGTTTAGATGCAGTACAGATGAAAAAAAAAGATTGTTGTAGATCCTGGGAGCTGCTATTGTAACAAATTTCTTTCTTTTAAATTTTCTAGTTTCTAACGAAGTTATGATTGTAAAAAGTTGGCCTCGCGTTATATTCTAGAGCTAAAAGTTTTCAACAAGGTCGTTTTAGACCTCAGTTTCAAACTAATTAACTCTGGCGGGAAGTATGTAAGGATCTTAAGTTTTACTAACGTTTATTTTATTTTAAATCTTTACTATCACTTCTTATTTTCTACTTTCGGCCAGAATTATAAGCGTGAAGGATTTTATGCAAAGTTTGTCTGGCGAACGCCAAGTACTTAAGTTGTGGCTTTTTGCCAAGCAAGGTAGAGAGGAAGCAGTAAGTCAACGCAGGCCGCTTACCTTAGAAGTTACGCAGTTGCTGTTCGCCTTCCAGGGCAGAGGTTTTAATCCTCTTGATAAATTAAAGGTATTGTAGTGTTCACAGTCTCTGTGCTACATACGCTTCCTGTTATTATAAGGCCAATCTTCCACGTGTATTATTCTAAAGTTAAATTAGAGTTTAGTTTTATTTTTATACTTTTTTACGTTAGACCCCGAGTGGAGGGTCAGTGTATTCCGAAGTACGGAAGTTATTGTATATAGAGAAAAATAAAGGGTTTTGTATACCCTTCGTGTGTATCCTGTCTACTTACTACAATTAGTGAACATAGCTTTAGTAAGCTCTCTGTTCTAGTCAGGTCATTGTATGTTTCCGAAGAAGGTTAGAAGAAACATTGAACCTGATACTGTATGCACAAAACCATTGAATGAAGAAGGATTTATAGGTTACTATAGGTTACTCTGAACCTTCTTTATTTATAGCAAATGGCAGCTCAACACAAACCAGTACATATATTTTCGCCATGTTTAGTATTTTAAGACCCTCATTTTTCAAAGAAATCTTCCAGATTTTTTTAGGGTATAAAAGGAATTGTTTGAAAAGAAATTTCTGTGTTATTTTTTGGCTGTATACTAATCTCTTTATTCTATATTAGTTTTAAATTTTTATCTTGAAATCTTGCCTAAAATCAAACGGCAAAGCCTAGGTGTGCCCAGACCGGGATCACCGATAATCTAGGGCAACGAAGAGTCTGTATTCTTTGTTTCTCCGACTCTCATCGGTCAGTTAATTGACAACAATGCTCGTTTCAGCACTCTTTTCGAAGCTCTATTCAATCAGTGTGCCACTTTGGGCACATCCACAGAATAAAAACGGTAAATGCTATCTTCACGAAATTTTACTTGTGTACTCCTCTAGGTCTAATTAGACTGCCTACCATTTTTTTAATCAAAACTCCGACTTTAAAAGATAGAGTGCCTGAAAGGGTTAAATAAATGTTAGTAATATTAATAGTAATAATAATACAATTAATAGTAATGGAAGAACGTGCAGTCTTTTAATAAGATTGTTTTGAAAACTATATTTTATTTTTGATGTTGATATTTACATATGTTTATTAGTTTTATAAATTCGTCTGAGCGAAAATATATTAAATTCCAAACTGAACTGCTTTTAAACAATTATGCTGTAAATTAATTTTAAGGAAATACAAATATAAAAATTTTTAAGTCCAGATAATAATCAAGAATTATTTTTTATATGCACTGTAAAAAAGAAACAGGGGAAATATAGGAAATATCAGAAAACTGCCTAAGATTTCTGATACCTTTTTTAGTGTGTTTACAGATCTGTGTTTTGTTTATTTTCTTCTCTAATTTCGCATCAGAATTTGGTCTGTCTAAAACTCATTCCTTTATTCTTTGTAGAAAATATACAGAAATAATTGCCTGCTTAGACCATATAAGAATTAAAAAAAAAGTCAAACTAAAACAGTTTCAAAAGGACTTCAAAATATTAATAAATATTCAGCAGCCAATTAGAGTAAATATAATGGGAAATGTAAGTATATATATATTGGGTAATTAATGATTCGGTAAGCTCTTGTTTAACATTTCCAAATAAAAGTAAAATCATTTCATAAATAAGATTTTTATTGGAACGTTATGCAGTTCATCATTAAATAAATAACAAAAGCCTTTGAGTAATATTTTAATAGTTTAGCGTAATTAGTATGAAAAATAATTCTGAGTGGTACTAGGTATTTAGCGAAATGTTTGGAAAAATGTACATCAACAACTATTTCTGTGGGTATTAACATATGAAAGAATTAAAAAGAGAAGTTTTAGCAATTAATATTTTAAAAGACTATTTGCTTGTGTACTTTTTATTCTACAAATAGTACACTTCTTTTAAACCAATTGATGGTAAATTAAAAAGTTCCATAATTTGATAATATTTTTGAAAAAAAGTTCGTTTCGAAACGATAGCCTCAAACGAAACCCAATTATTTTAGAATATCCATAGAGAGTTAAGTATATAATTTAAATAGGAAATTAAGGATTCCCGGAATTCTTACAAATAAAACTGACATTTTATTTCATTTATTATATTTACATAAGATAATTGAACTCGAAAACAAATTAAAACGCAAATACTTATTATTTCTTTGAACAAATGTAAACACATTAATTTTTGCACTCGAGCGGCTTTTCTTATGAGTTTTCTTTGCATTACTCTGACACTTTGCATCAGAATTCCTTCTGAGAAAACACAATCTGACACTTTTATTTTTTGAAACTCAAATGTAAAAGAAAAATGCGCAATAAAATACGGAAAACTTTTTGTCGCTAATTTAAACACTAATTTTTATTTAAGTTGGTTTTTTAAGCTCACAAGCTGAAAAATTCATTTTTATATGTACTTTTTAATTTTTTTAGTTTCTGAATTAAAATGACATGGGATTTAAATACAAATACCAAAGTAGGGAAATTAAGACATAAACTTATTTTTATACTCATTATTATATAAGATCTGATTTAATACATCACGGCAATAGTTTTTTAGAAAGGCAATTAATGTAAACAGGATCCTACAGAAACAGAAGCGATAAGATCTAGGGCTTCGGTAAAGCATTTTTGTATGTTGTTGACATGAAATTTTCAAGTTTAGTAAATTAGTATAGCCGTTTAAAAAGAATTATACCATAAATTTACGGCTTCTTATTATCTAGACCGCTGTTTTGAGCTTAAGCATTAATCAAATCCTTACTCTATACTACTTCACAAATTAACCATAAAACTCAACTATCTAATCGTGATCAGAGTTTGACAAATCTTTTCATCTCTCGCTATTTCGAACAGTTTGTGAAGCATGAAACTACACATAAACAAACTTAGATCTTTATGTAAAACTCTATCGATATTAAACTCTATTGACATCATACCTTTTAATAATTTTTTCTTTACCATCTCTATGGACACCCTCTTACCATCGTTTCGGGATAATGCAGCGCAGATGGTTTTCAAGCCACTATATTTCTTCCACCTTCATAAAAAAGGAATACACGTATCATTCAATACAAACGAATCCAAACCTTACAAACGCAATTCAGATTACATAAACGTAATTCAAAGCACTTGTTTATAAGAATCTCAGTTAACAATCAAGATAGTGCGAAAGACAAACAGTTTTCATCGGAACAAATTTTCTTCTAAATCAAACCAGATAATCGGTGGGTGTTACAGCCGGAGTTTCATTATCATCGAATTATAAAGTACTGTCGTTTATATCAGCTCGCAACAAGTCCTTTTCAATCTTGCTGAACGTTTATTGTAGTCTATTTCATGTTTTTATGTACCATATTCTATACCCATCCTAAAATAACTGGATAGACAGCAGAGACAACACCTGTTGACTAAGTATATTGCCTTGGTGTCTCTACTTCATTGACCCTGTAATTGCAGTCCAGGCCATTAAAATTGCAGATACGTGAAGGAAAGTAAGTAGCAGAATGATGTATATTTTACAAACGTATTGTGCAGGCAAGCCTCCACATTTATTCAGCGTCAGCTGTGTTCGCTGCGACCGCTGAATAACAGGACGAAATTGAAGAAATCCACAAAACCCAAATCGTGCTGCTTGCCGGATACAGGTCAATGATACACACTGCATTCAGGAACACTTCAATCAAGTCCAAATCCCATTAAATTACATTAAATTTAATTCAGGAACGCTCTTAATCAGGAACGCTAACGCTTCAACAAAACCAAGACCCAAGGAAGACACAGGTATCGGGATGCTTCTTTTAAATCCGGAACAGTCTTTATCAGGAACGCTTCAATAAACCAGGAAAAAACGCCTTGAAAAGACCCAAACTGGAAAGGCACTAGGCAGGATAAACAAGAAACCCACTGGTATCTGCATCACCCTGAGAATACCTATTTACAATTCTCGGAAAATTATAATGGGGAAGCGATGGTGCTATAAATTTTTGCGATGAGCTCTAGCACCTTTTTTTTAAATGTAATTTCTCATCTGATCAAAGCCGGGAATCCATAGCCGCAGCCCGGTGGTACACGCCGCTCGCGAGAGCAAGACCCGCAAGGGGTCAAGCCCACTTTTTTTCTTTATCCTACTTCTTCAAAAATCAGAATTCGAATGAATTCTAGCAAGGTGTAAACCTCCCGGGAAATCTTGGTTTCTCCGCCTCTGTGAGTTCATAGGCTTTCAAAAATCATAAAATTAAAATCACACCAATGCCAGAATTTTACTTTATCTAGACTGAGAAAATGACACCCCCATGACGAATTCAAAACAAGAAAAATCTCACAATGAGCCAACATCTGTACTCAAGAAAAACGTGGGAAACAAAGTGGACCCCCCAACTAACAAGCGGAACTAAGCTTCACCAGAATCCAATTACCTAAGCTTAGTACAATCCCCACTGTCTTCAAGTAGACAAAATTGAAACTATAACAAAGCGAAAGGAAGACGATTTTCGTTTCAAATTCAAACTCTATTAGTAAAAGGCGACAACACAACACCCTACTGCATCCATTCTTAGTAAAAAGGCCATAAACCAATAAACCAGATGTGTCTCTCGCCTTTGTTACAATTCCTACTGAAGAATAACGAGTTAAATAAAGCTTTAACAGCTTAAGAATATTTTTTCCAGATTAAAATATACATGAGTACAAACAACAAAAGAAAAAAAAAAAAACTGGAATAATGATAACTGAAAACACATATTAAAAATTAAAATTCGCGACACAACAATATTAAAAGTAGTCTGTGTTTGATTAAGTTGATTTTAATACTTAAGGTCTAACTTTAAATTTAAAATATCGAAATTATGTGAAGAAAAATACGTTCGTAGATATGATGACGTAGATGTTAGATATGATGACGTAGATGTTAGTTATGATGACGTTATGCCTAGTTATTTAACCACTATTTGAAATCCCAGGTTATTCGTATATTCAGTCTAAAATCTCATATTTTTAACTGCTTCTTTTGTTTTGCTAATGCCAGAAGCGTGACGTAATATCAATAAGCTTAATTTAATTAACTAAATTTTATGATCTTATACAAACTGATGATTATGACTATCAGCATACTTATGATCACAAATATGTTTCAAATAACTGAAACGTGATAAGAACAGAAATTACGGAATAGTCTATAGGTCTAATCATAGATAAGGAAAATGATCACCAAGTCAGAGATCAGCCTGCTTGCCACAACCTTTTATAAAAAAAAAATAGCCAAAAGTAATGATGAAATTGCGTGCTCGGAAGTGGGAGCTCATGCAAAGAAAGACAGAATTTGAATCCAGAATTTTCCCTGGCTCGAAATTTCAAAATAATAAATGCTATTATTTGACATAAAGTTGTTTATGCACACGTTTCCTTTCCTATTATCATTTCAAGGTTAAAACGAAATTACAAAAATCATTCTTCTTCACGAAAGATTTTATACAATATTCGATTCTTCAGCTGAAAACAAAATTAATATTTGAGAATGCGTGTGAGAAGTTAACTGTTTTATTCTTGGAATTTTCTTTGTTTTAATTGAACATTATATAATGAACAACTGAGTAATCACTCCAAATAGTAGACTGAATCCATGAATCATTCATAATTTGTTTACGTTCATAAATTTGATTCTGACTTTCAAATTTCCTACTGTCGAAAATACTGTCGTACTCCTACTGTAAATTTGCAGTTGGTGGATGAGGATTTAAAACATCCTAATGCCTTGTGTTTTAAATTTGTTTAAAATTTAAATACTTTTAAAAGTAAAAAAAATACAAATCACAAATACACTTTTCGAAAGTTTAACAATATTTTTTTCTGAATTGATATTTAAAATATATTGAATAACAAATTTTCATGACTAATAGAAAAAGAATATTTTCATATGGTAGATCGACACATTGCTAAACAAGATTTAATAGGTGGACAAGTTAATTATACATTATAGAAAAGCACATGTGCGACCGAATATTCAGTATTTTAAAAATTCTTAGGTATCAATTAAGAAGAAAATTGATAATTCACATTCCCAACGCAGAGAGAAATCTAAAACTCAGAAGGAGTTTAAATAGGCTTATTCTGTAGCCACTGACATAATTGTCCACCTCAGTCCTCAAATTCTCTGTAGGTCTGTTTACCGTTTGGAATGTGCAGAGATCTCGATGTGTCTGAAGCTGGATATGCAGGTTAGTAAGAGTTATATGAGTGAACAACAGATTTTTGCCATTGTTCTATATACCATTGAAAAAAATACCCTCGAGCCACATGTTTACGTGTTTGCATAGATGTATCAATGTTTAATGAGGAAGACGGAGAGGGAGCCGTGTCGTGATCTTTTTTTATGCCATGCACCAATAGATGCTCATTCCGTCTATAACGATGGCGAATTGAGGCTATTTATATCACATTAAAGCAACTGGCTATTCGCCCCTCGTCATTTTGGAGAGCGCTTATTTTGTCAGCCTCTCTGTCTGCTCTTCAATCTCTTGCAAATAGATAATACACAGATAATACCCGTATACTGGAGTGCAAAGAGCTCTCAACGTCAATCTCTGTTTCTTTCCAGTGGATCCCAACTCATTGCGGGATTCCTGGGAACGTGGCTACTGACATTTTGACCCAAAAACGATGCATGTTCCTCCAGAGACCTCTGAAAAGCCTTTCATTTCAGTCAGTCAAACGCTGATAAGAAGAAGATATGCCTCTAGGATAAAGCAGAGAAGGCCTCATTGCTGGTGCATACATAGTTGATGCCAGATATTCCTAGAAGAGCAGATGTGGAGCTTTCCCGCCTTAAGGCCATGAATATTAGCACGCGTACTTGTACCAGCTTGGGCATCGTCACTCTCCCTTATGTCCATCTGTGCGGACAACATCAAGCTTTTGATACTACTCATCTTGACTCGTGCTCTGCACTTGTATTTTTAAACTGTGAAATTTAGAAATATTGAAATGCTATAAATCTAATCGCGTTATAGCCAATTTTCTGGGCATTTGTTAAAAAAGAAGGTTCGAATGTTAAACTAAAAATTACAAACAAAAATACAGACTCACAAAACGCTGGATTCGAACCTGCGCATATATTCATGCATCTGGTATCATCCGCCGATCGTATCTCTGTACGCGCTCTATTTATTCACTGGCGGAAGTAATTAGGAAGTGAACTATTACACTAAAAATCATCGGGACTAATCCACCAGACTTAGACTTCAGATTAGATGCATCATAGCTAATGGCATTGAAAGATATTCCACAGAACTATGGAAGATGTTAGACATAATTACTGAACCACGATTCCTGATATTGGACACATGGGATTATCGAAGCAGGTTTAAAATGGTACAGCTGCCATAACATCTCGTCCTCTCCAACGGCAAAGATGACTTCCTATTTCACGTTTTTCAGTGAATTGCTGCCGTTGCTGAATGAATGCAATAGTAAATATGACATTTTTTCTTATATGAGTTCTATGCGTTCGTTACTCTATCCAAATATATTATTATTATGTATTCATGTTTCTAACGTGATTATATTTATTGCCAGAGCGTTGAAGTTTGCATACTGTAAGCATGGGAAGAATGTTTAAAGTTATAGGAAACTACTTTTTGGCTACTTTACAATACTCTCTTTTTGAATCACCTCAAGCATCAGACCCCAGTCTATGATTTATACATAAAAGAAACTGCAAATTCTTCTGGCATGTTGATTTCGAAACATACTAATAACACTATTATCATAAACGAGTCTCTGATCCCTTAGCATGCTGACTACATACTGGTCTCAGTGTTAAATCCTCCTGGTTGCAAGCTAATAAAAGTCAACTTAAGTGCTAATAACTAACTTTAATGGTAAAGATTTTCTTTTCAAAAGATTCGAGACGAATAAAAGTGTGAATTTAAAATCAGCGTAAATTATTTTCCATTCGTTAGCATTGCATGATATGCTGGCGTTAATTCTTTATATTTATAACTACATGTGGACTATATGCCAGAATAATAAATAAAAGGTAAATATAACTTTATTATATAATCAACTACAAATCAACTATAAACTGGACATTAAAACTATCATTGCTTTTAATTTACTGCTACCCGCCGTCTACTGAGTTAATTATTAAACTAATCGTTACCTGAATATCGACCACATTCACTATTACATCTTCAGCAGTATTCAGACGTCTTCTTAATGATGCAAAGAACTCCAGCTATCAGAAAATTTTATGACTCTAGGAATATGATACAGTCAGCATGGAATTCAAAACCCATGGATCAATATATAACAATACTTGAATTTTAATTATTTTAATCTTTATTTCTAATGTGCCACATAGGTAAATTTCACTTTATTAACTGCTCGAATCTCTCTGTTTAACGTGTGTCATCTCATATATTGCATCATCGTTCTCTATAACTTTCACCGGCTTAGTATATTTCAAACATACAGATCAGATCTTTCTGGTACATTGAAGAATCATGATCAACAATTCACGATCCTTGTTGAATAATTCATACAGTTCTAAGTTGAATAATTCATACAGTTCTAAGTTGAATAATCTGCATCTGGATTCTTTGTACTTCAAAATTTTTTCTAGTAGCAATTTCCTAAGAACTTTTATGGATCAAATACTTTAAGTGTTACAATTTTGGGAAGACAGTTCAGACACAATCATCCATTCTTCATATACATTTTAAGTCCAACAGTTAAGCATGGTAGTTAGCCACTGACTAATAGAGCCCGACTAGGTTTTATTTTACTTTTGATTCAAGGGAAAAAAGTGTTGATAATTCTCTAGATCATTTCAAAATCATTTTCATATGAATTCTTTGACACCTCATTTCATTTTTCGAAAGGATACATCTTAATTCTAATAATGCATGGAAAAAATTGTTTAAAAATGCATCTAAGCAGAGCGAAACAATGCTGTCTGCATTTGCGACCACTTTCAGTCAGTTTTGTGTCCAACACTATCAGATTACGTACATTGTGAAAATAGAATCCAGATTTCTCTAAAAGCCCCGAATCACCTTTTGCCTCTAGACACCCTCAAGAGCCTTCGTCATCCCCTCCACTCCTTATCTGAGCTCTCGAGGACTTTACAAATGATCCTTTTCATTACAGTCGAATGCAAAAAGCAATTACGTCATCGAGAGGGACAAGCAAACCTCTTCAGCCGTCCAGACTATTCAGAGGCATCGTCCCTTCCGACCTTCATCTTCCTTCCTTCATCCCCCTTTTCCCTACGGATGCCTGTTTGCTTAAATTATCGGAGCGAGAGCGAAAAGAAAAAGGGGAAAAGCGCCTTTCACATGGCCGGCCCCTGATGCGATTGCCCCTGATTAACGGACATTCTGCGTTCTTAAGGAGACTTAGTTCCGGCCTCCCGAATCCCAAAGATTTCCCTCTTTTTTTTTCCTTTTCCACTCCCTTCTTTAGCGTTGTTGCCTCTCTGCTAGTTAACTAGCGCGGTTTGGCATTAAGAATTCAGAAATTCCTGTGGCAGATTCCTTCCAGACAAATTCATTAGCACGCGTTTACGCGTAAAAAAGTGTGACTTTGGATAGTTTGGAAAAAGTGAAGAAAAGGCGAATTCTATTTATATTTCTTGTATTTATACAAGAAAATATATTTGAATTTTTGTTGCAAGTATTGACAGAAAACAATGTAATCACTTACTGGATAAATTTTTTGGGATTATTGGAATCTAGGGCCGAGATTCATTATGGAAAGTGTTGTTTTGTACAATTTTAATTTAAGGAATCGTATTATAAAATGGTCGCCTAGTGTTTGGATGGCTTAATTTGAGAAACACTAGTAACTGGTTTTCGATGAAATTCGTGCACAGATTTTAACTCATTTTTCATACATAGCCTGAATACCTATCATTTCCTTCAGAAAGTTTGCTTCAGTTTCATAAAGATGTCACATTTATTAACCTTAAAGTACCTAGCAAAAATGAAGTAATCGAACAGACGAGATATGCAAATAAAGAAACGAAACACGTCGAAATCATCTTAACCGAATTTATTGCTAAAATAGCTGTCTTATAAAAACATGATTACCGATATAAGGAAAAATAATCTTTTAAAAGGAGTTTTAGCTACTTTATAAAAGAAATATACAAATACTCTGCATCTATTCTTTTACCATATATAGAGCGCTTAAAAACAAGTACAGCTTAAGGCTGTGTTCATTAAGAAACTACTGTAGTCCCACTGGTGTTAAGAACAACTGTAACACGAACAAAAAAACATTGAAGTCTGTGATGCAAGTTATAAATACTTAAATTTTTAGAACTAGAAGTCAAAAATGAAGTGCTAAATTCAGTACTTTGTCTGCCTCTTCATCAGAGATTTATATATTTTTAGATTTTTAATAATTTATCACAAATAGGATATTAGGAACCAAAGCAGATTTTAGATGGCAGTCTGAGGAAATGCATACATATCTCATATGTCTTTTGTAAGGGATAAATAGGGTGGCTATAATTAAGATTCACTGATTAATGTTTGAGACATACGCAGTGGCATTTTCCTGTTAGAAAATAGTCCCATGACTTCTGGTTTAAGACTTCTCATTCCACCTCAGGAATGTAATGCTGATCGCTCAAGGACCGGGGATTCATACCAGACTATGCTACCTATCATACCATGCCACTAACAGTAGAATATTATAATGCTTTGCAGTCTAGCCATATAGTTAGCGTTCTCCATAGTATCGAGCCCACCAGCAGCCGAGCGGTAAAGTCGCTGAACACTGGTAGTTCGGTCCGAGGTTCGAATCCCACGAACGGGCTGGCTGCATGGGCGTTTTCGTAGTTTTCCCCATGTGTAACTTGTATACGAGCCAGTTTCCCTTAGAAAGTCCTCCACGAAGGCATCCCTCCCCTTAGGCAGATAGCCCTAGTGTGCTGCTTTGCCGTAATCTCAATATACCATACCATGCCATAGTATCGAAGAAGTAAAGGCCCTTAAGGATTTGTAGCTTTTATCCAAACTTTTCGGATAAGATGATTTTTCTACATTCTCAGTTACACTGTCTTCGTTCTTTATACGTTCTTCGTTCTCGTACCACTGTAGTCTCTCAATTCGATGGTAGAAAGGTAATGGAGGCCACAAAAATGACCACGAGTCCGTTCTGTCACAATTTTAAGTGTTCCAATCCTCCTATATTGATGCATCAGAATCTTCTTCCGACCATTGTTTTTATGTATGCATAGTTGCATCAGTGTTCCATTCAACACGTACTGCAACTTCCGGCATGAGAAGCCATTTCGCACAGCTAAGATTCCTCCACCTTTGAAACCCATCAAATGTTTATAATGTTATTTCGCTGTATGTGGAGGCATACTTGCTTACTGTTACTATAATTTCAATCGATTTTATCAATGTAATGATTGAGATTTACATTTTACGGTGCTTTTTATATTAAGTCAGGTTATAAGTTTAATTGCGTTCATACGCTGTTTTCTTACGCAGCTGAAATTTTAATGACTTGCAAGGAGTCGAAATGGTACACGTTTCTCTGGAACACAAAACGTCAAACATCGCTGTAAAAGAAGGTAGCTTGCAAACTATGCTTGGTGGATTCAAATCCTTTACTATATTAACAATTAAATGCTACATGATACGCATAAATGCACAAATATATCTAAGTTGGGAATGCAGAAAATATAACTTAATGCAGCAAATGTGCACTTTATATTCCTTAACGTAAGGAATTTCTCTAAACATATACGAAGCTGTATTAGGATCAAATCTCTGATCATATCTAAAGTGAATAACACATACAGTTAAATGTAATTGCATTAGGAAATGGAACGATTATATTTATAACCCGTAAAATTAGATTAATGAAAGAGATTTAATATTTCTGCATCTACAGTTTGAAACATTACTTTTAATTCTTCTGTAATTTACACCATATTTAATAAATTAATAATTCCTTAGAACATTATTACTCTTCGCAGTCATCCGAATGTTCCCTAGCAAATCAACTAAATAATCAACAATTCATGCACATAATACGACTTTAAATTTCTGATGATAATTCATTTGGATACGCATTATAAGGATTTTATGCACATATATTTGCTCAAATATTCGCAGCGATCTATGACCCTGAAAAGCTCAAGTAACTGAGCTTAATTTCATTGAATTTGTAAATTGCAAGTAATTGTGCTTAAGAATTTTATTGAATTTATGCATACGAAGTGTAATCTAATAGTTACAGCCTTACTGTAGGTCTCTTAAAAACGTTTTTAGACTACTAATTTTATCTCTGTACTATAATCTGTATACTCTGTGCTACTGTATAGTTCTTATAAGGTATTTATCTGTTAAAGGAATAAACGCAAATTATCAACATTTAGACATGACAAACTGTTTTCGAACACGTGCGACCTTGCTACAATAAGTCTGTGGCAGTTATCAATAATACTGCATAGAGGAAAGGAAAACACGCTGTAAATCGGTATCAAAACTACATCTTATTTTTCCCTTTCTACTATTTTTACAGTCTCTGTCCAGTTATGGATGAGTACTTGGCATTTAGAAGAAGGAGAGATACTCGACACTGGGTGTAAAAACAGGTTTGCTCATCATCCTTCCTATTGTTTGTGATTTGATTCCACTTTGGTGTCTGCCGCACTTTCGTTCTAGCTGTTATCCAAGCACATGCAGAAAATAATAATACTGCTTATCTATTCGTCGTTAGCTCTGCAGCAGCCAACCAACATGTAAGAGTTATACAATAAAATATGAAAGAGTAAATTATAACTATAGAATTACAGCATTTATTAGCATATCCCACTTTCTTTAACTTTTTATATGGCTCGAATATCGAGAGGGAAAAATTATGCGAATAATTTCATTTCCGACGGACACGGTTGCAGTAAGAACATAACAAACAGAAACATCAGTAATAAAATTACAGGTAAATATCACAATATTATTTTAAAAAATATATATCTTCCAATGAAAATGCATAGTAACATTATTATTCAGACATCTAATTAGGTATTTTCATTTCTATTTTGTTGTTGCTTGAATCCCTAATCTAACTTCAATTCCTCTTATTCTTGTCTCTGCTACTCTTTAGACCTCAACGTCATCCATAAATAGTTTGAGAACGTGAATGTGTATTTGACTCAACAAAATGGTAGAACAAATATCAGTTCGCGTTTACTTCGCTGTAATAAATTGGTTCTCGTATTAGGCCAATGTGAAGTTCAATAGTTAAACAGAAAGGTTCGGAGTGACCTTCGCAGGGTTTGGCTTCGATAGTAAGACGAAAACAATAACTACGTGGACTAATCTTTTAAGATTTAAGGGAGCTCGTTCTCTGAAAGCATTGAGGAAGGTGAAAATATTTTTAAAAATCAGAGATTACAGCTAAAAGCTAAGGGAAAATAAAGTATTGGTCTAATATCAGTATTGGCAGAACTACGTAAAAGAAAAATGGGGCCATAAATATGGATCGTCCTTCAAAACTGAGGAAGTCTAAAATTCTAGATAAAAAAGAAGTTCTTCTAAGTAATATCAAGAAGAATTATAAGACAGATCTCTGAAAGAAAGCAACCAGGGAAAACAAGTATTATAATAACAATCAAACTCGTCTTAATCAGTAAAGCACAAATTAGGAGGTTGTTCTTGATGTTAAGAATTAAGCAACAAGTCAATTTTTCTGTTCCACGTGGCTTCTAGAGAGCCAGCCTTATTATCATTTTTTTAATTAATTAATTTATTTATTTATTATGGTTGTTCATCAAGGATGACTGTGAATTTAATTCTGTTATTCTTTGAAAGAAAATTTGAGCACTCGAAAGAAATGAAAAAATGATGTCTGCGTCCGGAAATGTATAGCTAAGATTATTAATATTTCTTTTACAATAAAATGTGAAAAATTTGTGCACATTTTATAAATAAAATGACGATGATTTGCTTAAAACAGCATGAAGTTTTTCAGCGGTATGTGATGTCTGTTAACCACATGTAAAGTTATATGTAATATTTTCAGGTCCAGGTATTTAGAAACTTTTCATGAGAGTATATCAGTTTTGTAATTAGAATATCATTAAATATTAAGAATTTTCTTAAAAAGGAAATTCTCTTGAGTATGCAGAATTTCGTAATACTTACATATCTTTGTAAATGCAACATTCGATTGTCAAACTACCAACTGTCTATTAATCAAAATTGTTTCTAAATAAATGCTCGATTAAATTTAAAATAATATATAAGAATGTAAATTAGGATGAACTTATACATTATCCAAAAATTCTACTATTTATTTAAAAAGCTATTGAATTCTGCATCAGGCTGATAAGGTCAAGGACTTGCAACAAAGATTCGAAGATTAAAAAATAATTATCTTTCAACAAAAGAGCTAATTGAGTATACAACCTTATATAATTTTACGTATGTATATTTTGCTGTTTCTTTAAAAAGCTTATGCAGGGAGTTTAAAATTTTTAATTAGCCTTCGAGTAATAAATTTATTCCTAAATTTTTTAGTCTAGGGGTAATAAATTTATTCCATAATTTTAAAAGAATTAATTTTGCGATTTTTACTACATTTCATGGTCAGAAGTTCAAAATTTAATAAAATAAGTGTAAATGAAAGTTTTAAATGGAAGTAAAACACAAACAATTAAAATATTCTTCGGCTGGTTTTGTTTTATTAATAAATATAATTTCTACGTTTTCCGATATGTTCCAAACTGTTTATTACTAAAACTGTACGTTTAAAATAAAATTTACTATAACGTAGTAAATAAATAAGAATAGGTAAACTCTTTTTCGGTTAAAACATATTTTTCTCTTTTAAAATTAATATTTTTAAACTAAGAATGCACATTATTTAGAAAATATGCTACACTCCAATAACATTGAAATGGTATATAAAGAACAAAAGTTGCAATATTATTTGCTTAAATTTATTATTTGTAAACAGAAACTACTTGTACATTCGATGGTTATTACACAAATGTGTAGAGAATATTAAAAATTTGAGAAGCAAGCTATTATGGCGAAGAGCAGCAATAAATAGGTTGGAAACACACAGTTTCGGATTTGTATAAAAGCAATTAAAATATTCATTCATACTACAGCATAAAGTTATTTAAAAGTAATTAAAATATTCATTCATACTTCAGTTAAAGTTAGCTAGATAAAAAGAATAACAAACATTTAAATTCTGTTGCTTGCAGATTGAGAATGCAACAGTAGTTCAATTATTTGAAATCAAATATAAAAAAATATTATTTTGAATCCTATATTAATGGCTCCTGTGCCTTCTCATGTACAAAAAATTAAAAGAACTCATTTGCAGTTAGCGCAGCACACTCGCAGCAGAGTGAATCATTGTATCAGTGCTGCCTCATGCTAAGTTACAAAAGCTCTCTCTCTAAACGTAGCTTTCCGTTTATAATTTAAATTCATTCAATTCTTTTTTTTTTTTTTTGATAGACTTAAATAGAAATTTTAACAACTATTTAATACAAGATATAGCTCTTTGATAAAATGGTCCTTACATTATCATTAGTCATAAATAAATTTACTATTAAATTAGTAAAATCTTCAGTACATGGAGCTGATATGTTGTAATTTCAACTAGTTTCTATAATTTAGAGAATAAATTATATTTCTATAAAATATTAATCTTTCAGACCATACCTTTTAAAAATTGTATTTCATAGATCCTCAAGTTAATATGAAACTTAGTTTAAAAAATTATTTACTTTTTGAACTACTGTTTAATAAGGAACTTCCGTATTAAACTGAATTTGAAATAAAAAAAACTGAAAGAATCATATCATAGAGTTTATGTATTTATTTTTGATACAGGTTTGAAAATTCCTGCTTGAATTTTCAGCCATCTATACATAAGAATACATAATTTCTTTCATACTTCTAAATTATTGTAAATCTATTTCAAGAGAGTAACAAGTGACTCGGACAGTATACACAAGAGAAACCTCTGTCAAGTATATCTTCTATATAACCAATGACATATGTAGTATTGTTATCACACAGTCTTTAAAAATGAATTTGTAAGCATAAATAGTTGAAAAAAACTGAATAAATAAGTATTATGAAAACATACGGCATTTTGAAGTATTTTAAAATCTACTGCTACTAATGCAATAAATCTGGTGCTTCTAGTAATTTTATTTTCAAAAATTTGTAGAAACACATCAAAAATTAATGTTCATTTATTTTTGTAACATTTTGTTAATATAATTTATTATTGAAACAAATATGTTCCAGGTTTTTAAATTTTGTAGGATATTTGAAATAGTTTACTTTTGAGTAGCATTTTGATAAACTAATACCTTTATTTGATGAATTATTATATTAAACGCACTTAAAATACTGATCTGTCTTTTTTCCAGGTACTGATGGTAGCTGGGAAGAATGGTGGACGTATGAAGGCATATCAGGTAAGAAAATGCTTTTTGTTTCTTTTTGGTGTAGAGTTCCAAGATTGACTTTTGAGCATTTATTTTGGTTTATGGTCAGTTTTTGAATTCGAAAACAAAAATACGCTATCTAAATGGGAAGTCATAAAAGTGTATATTTCAAATTCACCATTTCAATATCAAGCATCGGAATAACTCAGAAGGTTTCTAATTTTTACTGCTTTGAACTTGAAGTAGCATATTATTTTCCCAAATTTAACTGCAACATAAATTTATTTAGCTGTTTACAGTACATAAATAGCATAGGGTGTCTACGAAGTTACTTTAAATATCAAGATGAAATTATTTCCAAAGTTTTCTGAAATATTACACAGTGTATAAATGTTTTAGTATAAACAAAAATGATTTAGTTTGACTATTTTATTATTCGCTTATAACCAACGTTTTTGTTTTGATTAACGACATGTATTTTAGCTATAGCAACAAGAAGCAATTGAACAAGAAAAATACTAAATACAAATTTCTTAGATTTAAAAATGAAAACAATCATCTTAAGTTCTCACCTGTTTTTGCTTAAGGAACAGTCCTGAATGATAATTTATTGATGATCGTATTTGCAACAAAAGTACCCAAGAACCTTAATCCCACTGAATATCTTTGGGATGCCCCTGGGTGTTTTGTTTCTGCTCGTTTACATACTCCAGCAAGTCTTAAATACGTGAAAGTACCCTAATAGAGAAATGGTCATCGCTATCAACTGTGCTATTGGTTGATCACCTTACTGAAATCGCCGTAAAGTCGCTTTTGTGTGAAAATCCGAAAGTACTAACGTATTTTATTAACGTAAGTTTTGTTTGTTAGTTTTTAGCTTTAAACATCAGTTTGTTAACAATCTATATGTTACGTCATCATTTTGTACATAACGAAAACTTCCTTTCACGCACAAACTCACTTGCTATCTTAATGTCCAATTTGGTGTTAATCAAAGCATTATTTTTTGAATTCGCCGTGGCCATTTCGTCGTGGCCGTTTCGATGTGGCCGTTCCGCCGTCGAGACGTTTCGCCGTCAAGATATATGTTTCTTTACACGACTGTATTACATCTTGCCGTATTATATTAAGTTGATTTAGTTTCATAATTCTATTGAGTTTAAAAATTTAATTTAACAAACATTTTATATAAATTATTGTATAAGATGCGTTTTGTAAAATTTTATACAAATACATAGTTACATGACATAATAATTTTAAAACAGTAATGTGCTGACAAGATTCCAGAGTAATTCCGTTTCCTATTCAGATTTCATAAAAATGTGAATTTACCGCTTTTTTCATACTTGTACCGCTTTTCTCATACTAACTATATATATTACAAGCAACCTTTATTAAGCATACAAAAGGTAAACATAATTATTAAACTAAATAAATACGAGGTAAACATAATTATTAAATACGAGGTAAACATAAATCAATACAAAGGTAAACATAATTATTAAACTAAATAAATAAATGCGGCAAGATATAATACAGTCATGTAAAAGAAATATGTCTTGACAGAGAAATGTCCCGACGGCAAAACATCCCGACGGCGAAATGGTTCCATTTTTGTCGAATTTACTCTGGCGTGTTTAACGTTAGGAAGCTAGAATATATATATGCAAGCATAATAAATTATGTTTTATTAGACGGATGAAAAGTTTCTAAATTTTATTATATCCTATGAACAAGGAGAAGCGGCAAATAACGTATAAGGGCTGCGTATATTTAGAAGAATTGCATATTATATTTATTTGGTTTAGTAACATCTGTATTTACTTATTTTGACCAAGAATACTTCTATGTTTGTCTGCAATTTTCTCTTAGTATTGAAAATGCTAAGAGTTTAAATAAGTAGACAGCTTCGCAATCCGTAGTAAAAGAGGTACTGCTCCTTTAGATATATGTGTATATAAATATGCGATTTGTTTGCGGCAGATTGGCTGGCGATTTCATTTTGTGGATGCAAAGTTATTGTTAATTTAGTGAAACTATTCTCTGTCTCTTACTTCAAATGACGATTATTTAATTTTATTCTTCCCTGCTTTAACTGATAAATCATATGTATAATTTTAAATAAACCTCGAAACATTTGCATCTCTTTTTCTAATTATTTAATAACACAATATTCTCAAACTTCGTCTTACGTTGTTTATGTTACTGATCAAGAATTTTCTACATGACTGTAAATGCGTAACTATCATATAAACGTAGCGATCTGTCCTTTCATTTGTTTAACATAGTTAGTAAAGTATTTTAAAGAGAAGGTGTAAAGCTTTTTATTAAAAATATTACTCTAATTGCTACAAAAAATGTACAAAAGATCATATCTTTCAAATTTATTAAAAAACGTAAAATTTAGACGTGCGTAGTTTTTGAATGAAATTGTACCTAGTTCGAGGGAGATAAGACATTAGTTTTTCAAGAGCAAAAATGTTTCCATCATCCTGAAGGATTGGGAAATATGTCTGTTTACCAGACAGAGTTTTATTCAAAATACCAGCCCAATGTTGCTTCTAATTTTAAATTTTACATCCGTGTGTTTCTCTTCGACTTGAAATGATATCGTGCAATGAGATCTTTTTCAGCCGTAAATGAAACTTCTTATACTATTCCATACAATCACAATTTTTTTTTATAAAATGAGCTATTATTGCATTTTTAACACAAAAATTAACAAAAGCGATTAAGTCAACCATTCAAGTAACTTTCTTCTAGAATACGTAAAAATTCTCTATTCAATTACTGCATATTTTTGTCATTGAAACTTTTTCTCATTTTAACTCAAAGGACACCAGTAGTTTGTTCCTAAAATATGTATCCATTTCAACTATTCAAAGTAATCGCTAAAAATGCGGAATATTCTATACACTGATGATGGAATGAGATGTCAAAACATCTTAACTAGCAGTGACTTTATATTAATTTTCTAGTTTTATTTTGTATAACTGGAATTGAAATTAATAAATAAGCGTTCTTCATTAATAGGAACAATAAATTCACGGAAACAAAAGTTAGACAGAAAATGTGTGTCCAACCAGGCGCAAATTCATTTTGTATTTTAGATTCTAAAATTTATCTTGTATCGCAAATCTTGAATTTTAGACTTTAAAATTTCCTTTCATTCCATTCTTAATAACATATACCCTTATGCTCCTACGATCGCTTATAGCTCAAATCAGTTAATTCAGATCACTTAGATATTTGATCAGTATCAATCAATCAGCTAGACCAACGTAACTCAAATCAGTTAGATATTTGTACCCAAATATCCAACTAATTAAAAACAGCTTTCAAATATGTATATAACGTATTTGTTTCTAAACACTTCTTAAAACTGGAGTAACAGGGGAAGAAAGCTTTTTTTTTTTGCTGTATGACAAAATACAAATATATGTGAATCCGCAAAATATACCTGTATCTTTGGTTGCGCTTTCGGTTAAAAAGAGAGAAATTCTTCGTCAATATATGGCCATTTATTTTAGACAATACGTTACTTTTAAGTTAATTTTTTCCGGTAACTTCTGTTTCTTCAGTTGGTGTTCTCCAGAATGCAAATTATGTGGAAGTGCACAGCGAAACGAGATCCTTAGTAACGCATAACAGTTTAATTTCGTGATCCATCCACCTGTCTTCGATCTGATTTGGTGAGTGAAGTGCTTGCACTTTCTACCGTTTATTTCTAAAAGTAACGGGTAACTGGAGCGAGATTATTAATACAATAAGTCTGTCTTCTGTGGTGCACATATTTAAGCATTTGTGTATCTGAGATTCCTGAAATTAACTATATAGTAGTTTTTGTTAAACCAGCAAGTCGTAGTGATAATAAACTATTAGTTAAAGTTATATCTCGTTTGCTTTCTTGGAATTTTAGAATGAGAGCAAAGGCTGGAATTCTTTGATAATAAGTCCAGTTTATATGTGTGATTATATGTTTCCATTATCCCGGAGGAAAAAAGGAGAAAATGTATTTAAACATGATTTCTGAAAGTTTCTATTAAACTTTCTTAAAACACATTTTCGTTATAAAGTAAAGAGGACTCTCTTTATATAGACAAATTTGAATAGCTTCTAATAAATTAAATATTAGCAAAATAGCTAATTAAAAATTTAAAAGCGTTTCGAATATATTTGCTGACTCTTAAATATGCAGAATAAATAGGTATATGTGAAACGTTTGATAGAAAACTTTCTTTTGACACTAAGAGTTTAGTTTATAATAATCTCCCATACCTTAAGAAGTATCGCACTTTGCCTTTCAAAGGAGTTTTGGATCAAGTCGTTTTCAAAAAAGAATAACATGTTTCGGTTCTTTTAAACATTTTTAAACACCGTATCTTTTCACTGTTAATGGTAGTCATCAACAAAACGAAGTCATTAGCAAGCATTAAAAATTTACGCAAGGCTTTTAAGTTTAACCTAAGATTTTTAATTGAAACATTCGCTTTGAAAGGAAGGATAAGTAGTTTATTGGAGCATCTCAATATACGTTAAGAAAAAAAATCTACTTGTAAACACCGTCTTTCAACATGATACATGCATGTTGAATTCCCTATAAATTACCATTAGAGCAGAGAACTGCATAGGAAACTAGGTATTAATTTCTTGATAATATACTAAGTGTTGCAAAAACATTTAAATAGTTTTGTTATTAATAGATGTAAGAAACGCATGCCATTACGAACACTGGTAATTACCAAAAGTCAGCATTTTTTAGCGTTGATTTCATATGAAAAGGTGTAATGCATTCCGATCGCAGCGAATGTTATTTCGTACGATAAAATGCAGTTTATCCCGCGCATGCGCTTCGTTTGATATCTTCAGAAAAACGAATATACTTTGAGGTCTATGGAAAGCTTATAATAATTTTATGCACCTGAAAAAGGATTATTTTTTGGCTAGTTAATATTCAAGAAAAACTGACAATGATGAAACTTCTTTTCGTGACATAATTCTTATGCATTTTCATTGATATTAAAAAATAGTAATTTTAAATTTAATTCGTCAGTAATTTATATGGGATCTTGTCAAAGCGGTTTGACATATATCGGAAAAAAGAAATAGCCTTAAAATTTAGAGTCAAGGAACACGAATATTATGCTCGAAAAGAGAAATAAACCAGGTTTTCAGTAAATAACCATAGTTGGGCACCAAAAATTTAAGATTAGTTCAGCGCAAATTATCCATTGAAACTTCTTTAATTAGTGTACTGGAACAGGTTGAGAATTTTCAATCACAAAACTTTCTTTTTAAATTCCAATCCCCTTCTTCCTAACGATTGAAGAATTATAATATTACATTTATGCTTCATATTTCCTTTCTGTTTTCCTAGACAGATGGCGATGCATTGGCTTTACTCCATCTATTGCTTTTGATATTAAACACCTGAGCTCCTCTCATTTTTGTAACAATGCTTTTGTTCCTGAAATAGAAGCTATCTTTTACGTTATTTTTTCATTCTACGCTAATCACATATCTTGTTAGCCTAGGATAGGGCTCCGGCCCAGGAACCCGTGTTTCGTGTCCTGCAGCCACCTAAGGAGAAATGGAGGATATGTGTTTAATTACTCTCTAATCGGAGTTTTATTCCAAATCTAGATCAAACAAAGTTTTTTCCCCTCTAATTAAATTAGTTGCATTCTTTTCAAGGCGAAATTTTAGAGCTAGTAGCAAACGTCAGTAACAACCACACTAGCAAACGGATGCTGAAATTTGCTAGAAAATTTATAATTGTTGTTCTTACAAATATATTGCAACGATGATACCGATTTTCTTGAAGACTGATTTTTAAGTGCATTCCTCACTACTAAATAAATTAAAAACTTATCTAATGATACTGCCCTTCTCTTCATACTTTGTTCGAAATATAAGCTAATTTATTTAAATAGCTTAAGTAAAGTGTATAATTTGAACAGTTTGCTCCTAAAAAGAGAAATATTATTTAATGGATTAAAAACTTCAAACTACTAACAACGTTAAACAGAAAGCAATGCAAAGTGCATCTAAAGAGAAAGCAAATCCTATCTCATGCTGAACTCTCAACAATAACAACAGCAGCTAACTAAACAACTGAGAGCAGTTGCTCTCTCTTCGGCCTTAAGTAGTTTTCAACCGGCAGCGAGATATTTCTAGCACTTTCTGCTTCTCGAAATTACTGCTGAGCAATAAGAGGATGGAATTACGGTTACAGTTAATGTAGTGGTCAATTATATTTTTTTCAATTTCTATACGTATTACGATTATACAGAGACCAGATAAAAATGTCACTAAATGGTCGCAAATTTTGGCGACAAAATAAATTGCCAAAACCGTCTTTCTATCTGAAGAATTTGATAGGTGCTGCCCATGCTTTTGCTGAAGGCCGATGACATCGCTTTCTTTGCATGTCCTTTAAAAGTGTTGTTACCTCTTCCTGTTTAGCATTCTCTTAAGGCATTCTCTTAAGGTTTGTTTCGCGCTATATTTCGAAGAAAAATACAACAATTTTACTTGTAATTCTTATAAAATTACATGTAATTTTCAAACACAACTGGACATGTAATGTGAATTTCCTTATTAATTAATTTTTGTATATATATATATATATATAATCAAACGAGATTTGGGAAGCTTTTCAGTTCCTGATATATAATTATTTCAAAATCACTACCTTTCTTGTAAAAACCGTATTCAAATATTAAATTATTCATTACTGGTAGAGCATGCGGCCCATTTATGTATTCGAGTTCACATGCAAATGAAGATAAAATCGTATCGTAAGCAATAAAAATAGCTAGAAAATGCGCGTATTGTATTTCAACCATAATATATTCAAATCTAAAATTTTTCACACACGGCTTCTTTTCCTACTCATCGACAAAAACAAATCAATAATATATGTCAGAAAAATGGCGGTTTCCAGAAGCATACATCATCATCACTTTCTTCTACGTGGAAGGCATAACGAAACTGTAAACAACTTTAGAAAAAAGGTTTAAAATATACAGTGTAGCAAATGCGCGAGTATATATATTTTAGGATAAATTTTATTATTTGGGAAAATTATTAAATTTTTTACTAGAAAAATATTTTGATTCATATATAGCTTGTTTATTTGATTGCAACAGATCTAATTTTACTCTGCTTGATTTTGTTTAGTTTTTCTCTTTGTCTGACCATGTCTTGGAATCGAAATTTCGATCAGCCTCGTTGTGCTTATTTTAAGGTAAGACTACGTTCCTCAGTGACAAAAAAAACATTAAGACGCAACATTCCCAAAAGGTATAGTTTTCGTTTATGGCTTATTTGATAGTTATAGGAGAACATTACAGAACATACACACACACATAAAAAAGAAAATTTTAAAATGGTTGAGCTACAATAGAGTCTCAAAGCTAGGCAAATATGCACAATATTTAGCTGATGTCACAAGTGCGTGTGAACGAGTTTACTGGTAATTTACTGGTGCACTAGTTTACTGTAATAATACAGTTATATCCTGTATAGGAACCGACAGGGAGAGATTGTGGGAGCGACGTATTGGTTTTGTTAGCCCTAAAATAAATAAATAATGCCGAAGAATAAAGTTGGACTAAGAATACATTGCTAGAGATGAGAAGAAAAATCATGATACAGAAAAATTATATGAGAAAAGCAGAAAAATTATGAGATAAGATAAAAAAGTAAGAAAAATAAGTAGAAAAATTGTAAAAAAAAATATAAGCAGGAAAATTAAAGAAAGATTTATTGAAGGACGATAATAAAGAAGGTTTAGCAGCAAAAAGGAAAGAACGCAAGAAGCAAAATTATGAAAATTCGTTTAGATATTTCTTGTACAACGTGCCCATAAAAGTCCCCATGTGGAATTTAATTTCACAACCATGTGTAATATACCACATATACTTCCCATTACAAAACTGTTGTAAATGATACATACGTTCAAGATGTAGCATTTTTAAATTTAAAAAATCAATCTTATGAAAATTAATAAATCCAGCATTTTTTTATAAGTTCTTAAAAATGATTCAAAATATTTAGTTTCAAAATTTGGTATTTTTAACTTTGTACGACTTCTCACATATATAATTTATGAGTTTTCAAACGCTGAAAACACGTTACTAATTTTTTATTCACTTTTATTACTGCATAATCTAAAAATAATTTAAAAAAGTTCATTAAATTAGAAATATCTATCCTTATTCATTTATGCAAGTTATAAATTATGTTACGAGTTGGCTGTATGTCAATACTGAAGTCCACCACTATTTTCGAAAACAAAGATTATTTAAGAGTAAGATAATGCTTCAAATTTGCTCAGAAAGCTCAGTAATATAAAATAAATGTGTTACCACTTGTCATATATTTGTCTTTCAAATTTAATAAACAAACTCAGAGATTTAAAAGAATGGGTTGCCACTACCCGAATCAAAATATTTTTCTTCCAAGTAGCAGTATTTAATCATCAAATTTTCAGTTTTTCTTTTAAGCTTATCCTGTTATTAATTAAAAACTGAGTGACTGAAAAGCAATAAACACAGATTCATTTCAATTATTATTGATCGCTAATTGAATTTGTGAAATTAAACTAGATTATCTACGCATATAAACTAATCGTTTGTACTTATCTGTGTGTAATTCATACATAATTACAGATTTATTCTGATTCTTGAAGTAATTTTGCACAAACAGCGTAGAATCATTAAAGCAAAATTTAAGTGCTTGCCCTATCAGTTTCTATATCTATCATCTATTTTGAAATATCTATGGATATTTCAAAAACGCTGAAGAAATCTGTCAAAACGGGTAGTGATTTTCCACGAGCTCATTTCCGAAAGATATAACCGGTAACAAATCAAATGCCAGTTTTTACTGAAATCTTTAACGTAGCATCAGGTTAGTTCTACACTGTTCTACAGTTTTACTCATGCTTAGTAATGTTTTACACAATTCAGATCGAAGTAAACTAAAAGAAAATTCGCTGTCTACCTCAATTTCGAAAAACTGCATTCATAGCCCCGAATGAACCCTCTTCACTCTGTGTGAAGCTCGGGCAACGCCGACTGCTTCACTAATATATGTGTATTAAAGAAATATGTGGTGCATATCACACCCATAAATGACGATGTATGAATCTATTTATGTTCACAATCAACGGCCACGTATGAAAGATTTTATTCTCCGTTATGTCATCGCATATATCTATAGAGTTGTTTTCCTAATCTCAAGATATCAAAATTTATATTATATATGCATAAAAACAATGTAAATGACATGATTTTAGATAAAAGCACTAAAATTTGAAAAACAATAATAATACTTTTTTTGAGTTACCTCAAACTTGTCGGTCGTAAGTGGTGACTAAAAATAAAAAACATAAAAATTACATTTGCTAGAACAATTACATTCTCTCCGTTTACATATTTTTTCTGGTTATTTAGATTTATTTCTCGTAATTGTTAAGCCTACGAATTTAGTTTTAGACATGTATGATTAGGACTATTGTAGTAGTTTAAAAAAGGTTATTAATTTTTGTGTTTAATTAAATAATACGTAAGTTAGAATTTTTTACCTAGTGTATTTTTCATTAAAACTTTTGTTTTTAATAAAAAACACTGACAGATTATTTCTAGCAATACTTACTCTAGTAAGTTACTTAAGAATATTTCTTGTTACTGTTCTAACTCGATTCGGAATGAATCATTCAGGAATATTAATTAATTTGCAAAGCAAAAATTGTTGCCAAGTAACAAAAAGAAATACAGGTACTTAACTGCGAAGTTTTAAGGAATTAGAAGGTGTTTTTTCCCTTGGACGCTTTTCTGAGTAGTGTAGTACAAGTAAAATAATAAAATATAATAAATGAATAATTGGAGAGCGAAAATTATCAGATATTGGATATAATTATTAAGTAAACCGTAGCTGCATTCCGTTCGCAATAATCCAAATGATATGGATTACTTATTTACCTTACTATATATTGCCAAGAAACTAACAGCGTTCACATGTGAATCAAATTTTACTAACTAACTGTATTTGTAGTAACTGGTAGTCATCACACAGATTTAAAAAAAAAACCTGGGTCTTAATCATACATCACATGATTGGTTCTTACGAGTTCGTCGCTGTCAATCCTAATGCTGAGACAAATGGTCATCTAGATACATTCTCGCGAATAATTGCTTTTTGGGCATTTGGCGTACGGAATTTCAACTAGAATTTTACATGAATAAATAACGAGCGAATGTTAAATTATCGAGTGTCGCTGCACAGTCAAATGCCTCGTGTCTGAACATAAAAACAAAAATGGCGCGAAAACGTGTTTGTAAATTGGAGTTTTATGAAGGATGGCTTTATAGATTATATTAATTTGCAGACGTCTAACGAATTCTTTTCATGAATAACGTACGAAGAACTTTCTTTCGAAACGGCTACGCAAAAAAAAGGTTCCCAGAAGCGATGCCTCTCTTGCCTGTCTCCATCCAATGAAAGCCCAAAACCGGTCAAATAAGATATTTGTACAAATCATTGCTTCCGCGAGGTATAATGCAAAATCTAGGCAAAAACTGCGAGGCTTGCTGTCACAGTCAACTCATTCAGTTATAGTCTGTTACATTAAGATAGAACTTCAAGATCTTTAGTACATTCTCTCATTTACGCAGCCATGCGTGTTGTCATAACTGCAATACCCGTATTTGCTTCTCCTCATGACACTGCTGTTCAACTTATTCTTCATTCGTGCTTTTCTCACCAAGGGGAACATGCCAAACGTTAACGATATGGAGGAACAAATTAAAGAATGGTATGGGGTGATTGCGGTTTCCATCCATCTATTACGCATCGTATTCGTGTGGGAGTTATGTCCTTGTAAAATATCTCGATCGTGACTAATAAGCCATTGGTTTCTTCATCTACAGAACACACACACACACATATATATATAATAATAATGTATATATATTCTTAAAAAGAGCCTGTACTGCTTTTAAATACCTTTGTTTGTTAATGAATAACTGACAAATTCAATTTAAATGATAAATATCTTACATTTTATCGAATGCAACAGACTCGAATGAAAAGTGAAACAACATATTTACAATGGAGGACATTTAAAGTGAACACACGATAAATCGTGATTCTATACTGATAGATCGTTTGGGCTGAAACCATAAACTAAAGTTTTCTCTACATTTTAAACATAGTTTTAGTGTCAATACAAAAGAAAATCATCAATACAAAAGAAATAATGCATCAATCAGTGCAAAAGAAATAATACGAAAAAACTCTGCAGTAACGGTTGAAGCAAATAAAAGCATAATATAAACATCCTGAAAAGGAAATCTTTGCATTATCCATTACAGGAAAGAGTGTGTCCCCAAAAAGCAAAAGAATCGAATACGACACGATTTCGCAAATTACATCCACTGTGCAAAGTCGCTGCAGGCTGTTTTGAACTCCATCTTTATAACCTCAAAATTCTTTCTAACCGCAGACACTATAGAAAGTGTTCGAATTTTTATCGCAAGTAAACAAAACAACAACTGAGTTAAAAGAAAGAAGAAAAAAAATTCCAGGAGAAAGTATTCGAGCTGTGGGAAGGGGCAGCGGAGAGGTATATCGCATGAATTTCACAGCTCGCGAAGTGCGGTTGGATTGAATAAAGCCCGCCATTTTCTGTTTCTTTTACATAAATCAATAAATCCAACCGATAGCGGATATTATTTTAGAGCCGGTGGCAACGGCAGGTGCTTCTGAATGCATTATTTTTGAGAACACGGAAATTTTCTTTATTTCGTTATGCGTGCATTTTTTTTAATCTTTCTTTTTTATATATATAACCGTGTAGCTTTCCCTCTTGAGCTGCTTTATGAATTTTCGATTAGGAAATTTTACCTTGCTGATGGAATTTGAAAATCGTCTCTCTGAAACAGGTGATCAGTTTTTGACAACATTTAGAGAAAAAAGATTTTTCTGTTGCATTTTTTGCGCTGCACCTCAGAAAGGCGCTTACCTTTAGTTTCTCAAATTGTTCTCGTGAAGATCGATTTTATTAGATCATTTTAAAATTATTTTATTAGATCATATTTTATTTCAGGTAGAGAAAAAAGAGATTTCAATCTGAAATCTTCAGATCACGGTCTAAGATAATTTTTCAACAGCTTCATTCCAATTTTGCACTATTAAATACCATTTTCATTCAAAACCTGCATAATTAAACATGTATCACCAAAAAATATTTAAAAAATAAAAGACGAAATATATATCTAAATTTTTTTAATAGTTGCTAAAGGTTTTAATGAAGTATTTACATCTCAAAAGAAGATGTCATTCACGAACTAGATTTAAAGTAAGTTAAAATATTAGCACAAACAACCAGTAGTCTTCGAACAGCATTCATCTGGGCTGCCCATTTAAAACAGCCATATAAATAAATGAGTAGATAAAGTTAAAACAGGTTAAAAGCTTAATATTTGATACAGCCTATTTTTTTGATGCCAAAATACACTTGTCCTTATATAGACATCGCTAAGAATACAGGAGAGTTCTAAAACCGATGATGTTGTTCTGGGATCATACATTTTCCTGTATTAAAAATTATTCCAAATGTTTTTTTTTTCCAAAATATTGTGTAAAAAATTTAATACTTAGGTTAATAAACCGAAGTCGATTATAAAAAAATATTTGATAAAGGTATTTGAAAGTTTTACTTAATATCATTTTGATTAAAATTAAACCTTTCCCTTCTGTTGATGACACTAAAATTAAGAGATATATCTTAGAATTTTTGAAATACGTTATTTTACATCTCACAAATAACTTAGCATATCTTAAATAAAGTATTATATTAAACACATATTAAACAGTTATTCTATTTTGGATTCTGTATAGGATTTGTGAGTGTGTGTGTGATTATGGCAAAGCCTCGAGGGCTATCTGCCTAAGATGAGGGATGCCTTCGTGGAGGACTTTCTAAGGGAAACTGGCCCGTATACACGTTACACATGGGGAAAACCACGAAAACGCCCATGCAGCCAGCCCGTTCGCGGGATTCGAACCTCGGACCGAACTACCAGTGTTCAGCGACTTTACCGCTCGGCCGCTGGTGGGCCTGTATAGGACATGAAACCAGAAACTCTCTGCACTGACAGGTGCTGCTAATTGCAGAATTCTCAAAAGCAGCTACAGTAACTAAATAATTTGTATTTCATAATAAGGTCCGTTTTATACATCTTTTGTTCTTGTATTTAAGAATTTTCTGCCTGTAGGTAGAACGCCTTCGTCGAGACTTTTGTAAGGGAAACAAGGCCGCATTTAGATTATACATGAGAATAGCCTTGAAACTTTTGGACGGGTAACGTGTTCACCCTTTTCCAGGATTAGAAGACATGTTGAAAAAATACTGATTCCCCTCAGCGTTGGCCGATTTGGATAAGATCGCTGTGCAACGCCAACTCAAATCTAGTTCAAATTTCGGTGGTCAGTTGGTTATATGGGTGTTCTGATGAATCGTTTTCATGCGTAAAGTAAATGTGAGCCAGCATTTTTTGTAGAAAGTCTACAAAGGCATACATCCTTTACTGTAATAGCTTAATATATTTCGCCTTAGATGAAGTCTAGATTTACGCCCTAAATATAGGAATCGCAAATAACAACATTTAATGCATTTATTCATGCCTTGATTCATGACTTGATTTAAAACTGATATGACATATCATGAAATACGTTCGAAATCGGGTTTAAGAAAAAAGTATTAAAATATCTTCTCAAATTCTTGACTTTGCTTTTCTATTTGTACTTTAGCTCCTAATTAGTAATAAATGTGTTAGGTATGACTAAACACATTTTGAATGATTCAGCTTACTTGTCTATGTTATTAGATCCACGGAGGTAGAAAATGGAAGAGAGGTCCGAACTGGTTTTTACCTCACACTGCCTTGAAGCATTGACGCACCACTCGTGGTGAACAAAGCCCACCAGCGGCTGAGTGGTAAAATCGCTGAACACTGGTAGTTCGGTCCGAGGTTCGAATCCCGCGAACAGGCTGGCTGCATGGGCGTTTTCGTGGTTTTCCCCATGTGTAACGTGTATACGAGCCAGTTTCCCTTAGAACGTCCTCCACGAAGGCATCCCTCCTCTTAGGCAGATAGCCCTCGAGGCTTTGCCATAATCACACACACCTGGTGAACAAAACATTCAGTGAGTTAGCATGAAGATGAATAGTATTTGACAAAATTGAAAGTAAACATTTTGTAACTAAGTCATAATTACAAGTATAAATGTGTATACTTTCTTTTTCTTTCAATGTTACATGAAAGAATACATTTTGAATCAACAAGAATACATTTTAAACATTCATTCTGAATGGAATTAAATGCTATACTTTCTCCAGATCAGCTTGTACGGAACAGCTTTAATTTGAATGAAATGTTTCGACAAGGTTTCGCTAATTACACTAGAAAGAAATTTTACAATAATTCGATGCTATTTGGTTAAAAATTGCAAAAGTTAAAATTAAAGTTTATTGTATTATTAATATTAAAATCACGCATTATTTCTTTTCTGTTTACAAAGCTTCTTTCTGAAATGCTGTACGAGATGACTTTCAGCTTGTGAGGCATATTTTAAACTAAAAATCACACTCTATAATTAATGAACTGTTTAGTTCATTTCAAATTAGAGCAACTTTTATTTTAATAGTGAAATACGTGAAATAATGCTGGTGATTTCTGATTACCATGTACTTAAATTTCTTTGAGGATTGATGAAAGGAATAAAAAAACGGGCTTTAAAATTTGTAACTGAATTATTATAAAATGTAAGTAAATAATTCTTCTAATACTTATCAGTTTCTAACCTTCGATTTCAATAATACACATTTTAACTATTCTACTTTACGACTTCTTTAAGTACGCATCTTAGTTACTGAGAGGTATAAATTTTGAGAGTATGGAAAAAATTCATTTTTAGAATGAAAGTGTTATAATTTGATGAAAATGTTATAAAGTGGAAAAATATGATAAAAGTCTCGTAACTGGATATTCGGTTTCCAGCGACGTAAATTAGGAGCAATGTGGCAAAGTAAGTTTAATTTTTTTTATTTGAACAAAATAAAGTGCAATTAAAATTATCTGGGTTTCAGGAATTTCTTAAACTAAATAAGAAGAATATAAAATATTCAAGCGAAAATGTTCAGAAAATGGAGAAATTTTAAGATCTAATCATATGAACTACTTTAAAAATTAATAGCTTCTGTTCTATGAGTGTTGCTTAAAATTCTAAATGCCATTCTTCGACTCCAATTGGAGATTTCCTTTCTCCTTTCATTCTATTAGAATAAATCTGAAAAATAAAAATATTTTGCTCAAGACTAACTTTGATGTTATATGTACACTTCCGAATTCGTAAAACAGCACATTCTTAAAGATCTCATCTAATTTCTGATATGAATTCCTTGCATAATGAGTCAAATTTGAAAGTCCTACGGTCTCGCATAAAATTCATATAATATGTTTATGTCTCTTCTTTTATTTTTATTTATTTATTTTAAGAAAAACAACATAAATTATGCTACTCAGCCCAGCTGACTAATAATTTAAATTAATTTTTGCAACAGTTATTAAACACTTTCAGTTACAGTTATGAAAAAGGTAGTCAGACTAATAATTTAAATTAATTTGTGCAACAGTTATTAAACACTTTCAGTTACAGTTATGAGAAAGGTAGTCAGATAGAAATGAAATCTTATTAAAGGTTTACGCAATTAGATTAATAATTTTGACAACAATAATAATTTACCCTCATTTTCGAACAAATGTTCTGATTAGCTACCGTTTTCAATTTCACGGTAACTTTAGTAAACTATTAGTTAATTATTTTATTTAAACTGCAGAAGATATGTATGTCTGTACATTTGCACTTTGCGGAAGTTTCTCTATTCTCTTTTTCACAATATCCTATTCCTTATTCTCTAGCTAACTTTCCCAAACATGTGGATAATGATGTGTAGTTGTGCACCTCACATTTCACTGATTACAATTTAAAATTATCTAGGTTTCATGATTTTTTTAAACTGGATAAGAAAAATATAAAATATTCGGAAAATGCAGAAATTTTAAAAATCTAGTCATATGGTTGATTTGTGCTAATATAATTACTTGTATTTTTTAATCTGTATAGATGATATCTACACTAATATCAATAGCGTCAATAATTATAAGCACGTGAAGCTATAATTTTAATCATTAGATAAAATTCATCATCATTGCATTTTTACTTCTGTTCGTATGGAAGGCAAATAAATGAAAAAGAAAGTTGTTTTGAACTTTGTGAATGTTAAAATATATTTTGCTATTACCTTCCTATAAATAGTTATAAAACCAATTTTGTTTTTAAATACGTAATTGTGAGATTGGAATTTTCTTAAAACACAGCAAAAGAGAAGGACATCATTATTTCTTTGTTTGATAACACAAGACGTACTTGTTGCTGACTTTTCTGTAATCATAATGTTCAAGAAAAAGTACACATTTATACTTTCGAAGAAAAATCCAATTTGTTTCAAGGATCTTCACTTAGCGTACGAGTTATCTCCTAGGTAACAACATGGTAAAATGGAATATCGCCCACAGAAAAGGCAGAATTCTGGAGGAGTTAAGTACCTTCTCACGGCATTCTTTGTAGCTTTCAAACATGAAGAAAAGAAAAATTCCAATAAATGGAGCCTAATATTTTTCCTCCCTGTCAACATTTCCTTCACAGCTATAGTCGTTTCCCAAATTCGGTTTCTCTTATTCGATTCGTGCTGCTTGCTTTTAGAAGAAAATAACGTTTCAACTGTATTTTCTAAGCGTAAACCTAAAACTGTAAGAAGATGAAAAGGAAAAAGAAGTGTAAAATAGAAATAACTATCCTATTCCCTTCTTTTACTTCGTTTTTAAAAAAAAGATAATGTTCAAAAATATTGACTTAAATCTTTTCAAACAAGAATATATTCTTTGAGGAAATAAACGATTCAATTTCTATTATCAAAGACCTCAGCAACTAGTCAAAAGACTTTTGGATGAGTTGGAAGTACATAAAACTCTATTTCTCTTTGGGTAAGCTTTATACCCCAAGAAACCTTGATATTGAAATAAATTGATGTGTATTTGGTAATATTTTACAATTTAATGCTCTAAAGCAGAATAATGAAATTTTCCCATCCTGGAGTACAACTTGGTAATCTCACAGTAAATTCTGAAATATTTGTGTACGGAAGATTCTTAAGACATGAATTTAAATATGGAAATACATGGTATGCAGATATAAAAGTAACCATGTATTGCCTATAAATTTAAATATTAGCATTTAAGAAAATAAATTTCTTACGGCTTTCTGTGAAATGTTCTTTCCTGACTAAGTAAATAATTAGAGGTCTTCTGAATCTTTAATAGCTTAACTGATATGCAGTATGTCATTTGAATGTGTCATTAGTGCTAATACTATTGGAAATGAATAAGTGATTTATAGGCAAAATATTTAGGACAATGCAAAATAAGAATTATGTGCTTTTATAACTGTACTATATCAAATAATAATGTAACATTAAGTTTCAGATAAATACATCAAAAATAATTTTTAAATTTCATAAAATCACTTATTTCTAAACTTGATTATTAAATATACTGCACCATGAAGAAGTCTGATTCTGAAATTTGCAAAAAGTTTAGAAAATGCTTATATATTAAAATGACTGGCTTGTTTGGACTTGGGCAGGTGGGCTTGCGTTGGCGAGATCTAACAATTCTTAAGAGAATCTGAATTCGATGGGTCCAGGCACGCCATACAAAGCGACACAGAGGTTCTCGGCGGCCTTCAAGTTAATATTGTTGGTAAGCCAAGCATTTTGTCCGCATCGCTACTAGGAATTGAAGAGCTACATTATATATATTGTCTCAGCAAAATGTATATGTTACATAACACCAGGTAATTATCCGCATGTACGGTGCAATGGAATTTGCAGAGACGGTGATTGTCAACAAGGCCATCATTGCTTTGAATTCCCTTGAGCCTACAGCACGGGAAACTTCTCCTACAATAGTGTGATTAACAACGTACATGGACTCAACAATGCTATGATGTCATTTTTTCTGATGATTCTCACTTCCGTTTTCAGCTTCAATTGGTAGAATGCGATACTAAGATGGCGGAATTTGTGTGTGGAGTATTGAGGGAAACGAACTTTGAAGGCTTGATATCTTCGTCGTTTCAGTACATGATATGATAAACTCTGATTTCTGAAAAAGAATGCAATGCATGACTTTATCTGCCATTTCAACCCTGGGAATCCAGGCAGTTTTAAAGTAAGAATATTCCGTCAGCGAGACTATCTGGCCGGTATGCTAACAATTCCAGTGGACCAGGTTCCTCTAAGTTTATGCAAAGAAAATGGTAGAAAGTACCATTGGGCACAAATCTCGTTCATCCCTAGATTGAGTATTCGGTGTGTTTACCCGGCACGGTTACATTACAGAAGTTTTAATGCTCATGGCTGAGCCATATCCTCGAGGCCTCCGTTATCTCGCCTTTCAGGAAAAATGTTTCAGGCAGTATAATGCCCCGCTATATCATATCTTTCCTCCATGCCCAGCTCTTTCAATAAAGCCTAAATAGAAGCTTTGTCTGCACCACCTACCATTTGAAAACATCTTTTTACTACTTTCAGCGAGACTAGTATTTCCATGAGCCGGTACGGTAGAGGGATTCCAACATAGAAGTGAAGCAGAATCGATGAATGTATTTTGGATCAAACACTTTGATGTCAATGCAGATAACTGCCATTCAAAGGCTATTCGACACCATACTGAACTGTATAACAGCTCCTATTTTTTTCAGAGGCGAATCCCCGGGTTACTTGTTTCTAGTATTGTCTACTTCAAAATTACTTTCAAATAATGATCATGTCTTCTTTCTTTTATAATAAATTTGTAAATTAACAATGATTTTGCTTTAATGAATAGCAGTTTGATTTTCATTTTCAAGTTTGAAGTATCTTCGATAGGAATGTTCTGACACTATAAATCAACACGCAGAAACTCCGTCACTCACTGTAATTATTATGCATACACTACATCGAAAGCACTAGCTACTATGCATACACTAGATTGAAATAGGTTACATAATAAGCTGATTTAATGCATTCCTGATTGTAAATAATGTTGAGCAACATTTAGACATGTTATCACTAACAACGCCGATAAATATATTGTAGATTTTATTCGAAATGACAGTAACAATGTAATTTAATTTCTTTTTTTTCCTTAACAGTTAATGAGCCAGCCTTCCAGTTGGTTTGTTAGCCTTTAAACCGAAAGGTCCATTACCGGAATAATCTTATAACTTCAACAATCTTATAATCTTATAACAATCTAATAAATATAGACATACGCCAAGTGTTCTGGCTTAGTTTTGGAATGCAAACCAAGTATGTATATGGGAGTATTGAAAGCTTGCGAGCCAGTAAATCGTTAGATGTTTATCAGGGAAGTAGGCCATTCCTTAAATTCAGAAAACTAATTAAGTGTATTGCATTATTTGCATGCACTGACGGAAAAACAAGTATAGTTAATACAGTGTACACAGATACTATCGAGAGCCAAAATGCAGTACTACTAATTAACGATATTAAAGTGACGAGAATATAGGTCACTATGTATATAATACAGAATTCAAACATTATATATAAATGCTACAATAAAATACTGTTACACAGTGCTATTAAGGGTGCACGATTAAAGAACCAGCATATATTAAATAACATTTAAGAATAAAGACTGTGCGAACACATTGCTCAACAGTATAGGCAATAATGAAATCTAGACATGATAGTAAGTACTTAAACAATTCCAGACAGATCCAGTTGAAAACAAATTGGAAGTTTATAGAAGTTAATATATTTATGGAACAAAACAATGCATTGGTATAAGATTAAGAGTAGTATATTTATGCAGATAAAGTATACAAAGAAACAATAATTTTGTATAACCACAAAAATCTTAAAATTATTTTCAAGAAATAATACAAAAGAGTAATTTCAAAACGTTTACAAAACATGAGGTGATACACAATACAAAGAAAAAATATAAGAATGTACACAGCTGCCTGCTCCTTTTTTTTCGGAAAGGAGGAGAGGGTTGTAACAGGGAATTATTCTACTTTTAATAGCTAAAAGTGAGGCTGGAACTACTGCCATTGCTAAACGTAACGGCATTCCTTTAAAGTAAAGCTGACAGCTTTATTTTCAGCAATGGCAGTGCAACCTTTATATGCCTTATCGCATATGTGTATCTGCTGTTCTATGCTTGTATGTGGAATATTTAAAAAGGTAATATTTATTATACTGGAATTCAAAGTGAACAGGATCACTGAAGCTACCGCAACCAGATAGATATATACTTCAAAGAAAAAGTACGTTTTGAAAATCTAAAACATAACAGCGTATGGAGGCAGACGACCGCCATTTCAAAGGTTCGTACATCCAAGTTTATTTACATATATATTCCCGTTAAGTAATCTACAGGCAGAATTCCATAACGATTAGGTTGAATGAAAGCGGCGACCATTCCGCAGAACAACAATATTTTATGACTTCTTCCCTCTAATATGGTAATAAAATGGAAATTGCGAATTCGTTACTGGCGTTTAAAGAAGTGGTTCAAAGAGACAATTTTTTTCGATGGCCGTTCCTAGTTTTAAACCAAGCACATAAATTCTAAATGTTCTCAAACGCCCTGTTACTTTTTGGTTATAAACGTTACAGCTCATGGCAAATGTTACGCTGCTATATGTGAATTCTTGTGCGTCATTATCTGCTAACGGTATGGGTATCAGCTGTACTCACAGCTCTGCCACCACCCACCATATGAACCATCATGAAAGTGAAGTGACGAATGCGTATGATGTGTGCAGCTATAGGGTGACATATTATATCTGTTGATGATGAATTGCGTCAAAACTTCTAGATGCATTGCGGGTGTTGAGTCGATGACTGAATATACCACGAACACGTTCCTTATTTGTACGCACTATTTATAAGGACGGGTGAACTTCACATTAATTTCACAATCCAAGCTATATACTCATTTCCCTCTCACAGTTCAAACACACACTCATTTCATATTATTGATAAATTTGATCAGAGTATTACGAAAGGTCCAATTGACGTTATCTCCGAAAATGAGAGTAAACCCAAAAAACAAAATTTTGTTTTATCAGGGCCTAAGTTCGGAGTTTCTCATTTGTCTCTCTAGATAACTTAATAGTTTTAAGCGTTATAACTGATTTCCCTAAAATGAAATTTTAAGCATTTAGCTTCGGTCGCTGTTACTCCTATGCTAGTTACCTGAAGCTCGTTAGTTAGCGTCCATAACAACCAATTAAGGACGGCTGTGTATGAGGCAGAATAGATTAATAAAATTCACAATTTCACCATATGCAACAAAATACCAGTATCGTTCTCATTAAGCGACGTTAACAGATAAATTACCGTAAGTGTTTAAAAAATCAGTTGCAGTGAAATGTGAGCATAGCTTCACTATCCTACTAGTTTATTGTTACCATATTTATTTAAATTTAGCATTATATATTATTGTTAATAACTATTTATGCTTTATAATAAAAATAAGTGAACTCTCACTACCTGGAATCATAAATGTATTTCATATTAGTAAAGAAAGATTTGGATTCTGGTACACAGTATTTACCTTTTTGACAGGAAAAAATATTTCTGACCGAAATTCCTAAACGTAAAAGACAAATAGTTTCAATCCGTAACTGGAAACAGTGATTTAAAACTAGCTCTGATTTCTTATAAACAAAATACCAACTTGCCGCAAGAAATTTCTTCTCTAGACTGCCGTCTAACATTTTGAGTTATCCACTAATGTTCGGCAACAATTTATTGAGACTGTACAATTGTCGGTATAAATTATTACCCTCTAGTATGTGGTGGATCCATGAATGCAGAAATTTTGTATGATTTCAGTAACTACAAGGTCTATTAATGGTAAGCGACAGATGGCAAAAGTGCTCACATCACAGAAACTAAATAATCGATGTAAAAATCGTGTATCGAGAAAATCACTGATTGATGACCACTTCCAAAAATATTTATAACCCCGATCGTCATTTTCTTACGAATGCCGACCCCTCCACCTTTGCTTTTGGGAAGGGGAAGGCTGGTACATCCCATTCCATGCCTCCAGGACAAATAATTCTAGCAAAAGTGATCTTCTCTGGAATCCTGAGAACTGATTTATAACTTGGGAGTATCGGGAGAAAGAAGCGCAGCGAATAAAGAGTGTGGGCTGTCGGGCGTGTGTGTGGGATGGCGGAGGAAGTTAAGCAATGAAAATCTCTGGCTGGCACTTTGCTGCCGCAGGAAAGATACCACGGATTTCGTTTATTTGGGGTTCGTCTAAATCATCCCGAGCGTGTTCTTTATGACTGTTACACCTGCTGCGCAAAATCCTATTCAGAAGAATGAAAGAAAATAAATAAATGGAAAAGTCTCCTTTTTGCTGTTTTATTTCCCGTAAGACTTTTCTTCTTCTGAATGTTCGCTTTGTTTATCGGAAATATTAAAGATCTGACGTACGAGTTTAGTCTTTTTTTTACTGGTGTGAGAAGAAATGGAAAGAGCGGGCTGTTTCTGATGCATTTGTATTTCTCATTTTGCATTTCAGGCAAAGTCAGTTGTCTAAATATATATTTAGGATTTTGTTTTGGGGAACAGCTGGCGAGTAAAATTTTAAAATCATTTTAATTAAACATTATTAACTGTTAATAGTTTGGATACCTGCATCAACGTTTTGGATTTAATAGGTTAACGTATTACTAATTATTCAGAGCTAACAAACGAATTAGTTATTGTCAGATTTTGAACGATGATCAGATGTTAACCATTCTGCAATTAGATTTGTCTTACTTTAAAGAAAGAAGCACGATATTTTTAAAATTAAACTAGATACAAAATATTTATTTGACATCTGCATTGCAAATATTTTTTCTCAGGGTGATAATATTCTACAAACCTTTCCCCGTAACCCGGTTTGTGAAAATATCGTGGATACGATAACGAGAAACGTTCCCCCTTCAGTGTTCTTCTTCTTAACACATTTCATCCACTGTTAACTGCATTTTGAAGTATCATTTGTTCGCTGCTTACCTTTTCTTGTCTTAAGACATAGTTCATCATCCAAAACACTTTTCGTTTGTATATACATATATATGTATATAAATATGTGTGTATGTGTGTATATATATTCATACTTCATTTGCTATATATATATATATATATGGTTTTAAATTGTTTTTACAAATTAAGAATGGTGATAGTATCCATCTAGACAAGCAACAATTACCATAGAACGTAGGGCCACATTCCACTCTGAGAGACAGAAAGGAGGAAAGTACAAACGCATCGAGGAAGAACAATAAGTCTATCTCCTAAGGAGTATCAAGAATTAACCGTATGTAAATTTGTACTGTGAAGAAGCAGCATTTTGCTCTTGATTGGTACCGGGCAAAGCCAATCAGAGCAAATGGTGTCCTTGAAAACCTTGGCACAGCATCATCGCTTCAAGTATTACCTTAGTAACATTGTCAAAAATCTTTCGTGAGTGCTATGGCGGAGTACATGTACGAGGTATTGACAGATATTCACCTCACATTCAGTGAAGCAAAAAGGAATGGATGCGAAGCACGAAGATTGTACGAACAGTGGTTTCCATTCGTCGGATTTCAAGTCATACATCTTTTTCCAGTGCGGGAAACAGTTCTTTTGCCATCTCAAAAAGCAGTGCAGGACGTTCGATAAATGTGTGGCCGTCAGAAATGGAAGAGAGAGTTGTCGGCATTTTGAGCACTTTCTGTGAATTTTTCATTAAACAATAAATCTTATTGCGGAACTTTTGGTCTAATATATAATCTCCAGCTAATTGAAATAAGGAAAGGCTCAAAAACTTAAATTTTTTAATAAAAAGAATAGTACATACGAAAAGATAAGGTAAAGCAATACGTATATTAAAAAAGAAAATAAATTACTGCCGATGTTCCAGAACAATGCTCACTTATCAAACAGAGTTAAGTCTACCCCAAAATTCTGCAACAATTTGGTCATGATAGCGTTTCGCCACCTTCGTATATTTGAATGAATTCCTTTAGTCACAAAAAGCTAATGTATAAAATTGTGAAATAAATTAATGCTACTGAAACATGAAGGGCAGCCAATAAAGCGACGCGATCAAAAAGCTATAGCTAATAAATCAACGCGATCAACAAGAAGACATGTACAAAAAATTTGCTAAAACCAGATCGGTAATTTAGAAATATCAACTAAATATGAGCAATGCATATACAATAAGTGTAAGTATATGATGCAATTAAATCTATTATCTAATTATAATGTCCTAATTACGTGCATATACAAAAATATAAAGGCCAAGTATGTACTTTTAATCCTAACTTGCAGTTTAAATTCCAAAGCTGCAGTTGTGAATCTTTCAATCGAAATGGATGATCGTTAGAATCCGACGCTTGAATGAGCTTAGGTTTCCAGCAAAAAAGTTGGAAGTCAGTGTTAAAACTGTACCCTTAAATACGAATGGTTAGAAATTCAGTTCAGGCACGTATGTATTATGACAACCACCCTGGTACAGTCTGGGGAATTTTGCGGAAGAAAAAGAACAAGTACTTTTATTGTAAAATATTATGTATAGCATTTACTAAACTTCAATTGTTACACAAAACGTAGTTTTAATAAATCTTTTAGTTACATTTACCTCTTGCCTGTGTTTAGCTAGACGCCTGTTTATTTATAAGAGCAATAGTTTCTCGAATTAAAGAAACGTAAATAAATGCTATTGATTAATTAGGTAACACCTTTCAATGATTCAGTTAGTAACTCATTATAAAGAAACACATGCCATTAATGAATAAAATAAAAGATTAAAATATGCAAATAACAGTCGATTTAAATGAAATTTGTCTGCAAGTTGAATTCCGTAGAAATTGTCTCCATTCCCAAACCAAATTTAATGTATTAGTCTGAAAAAATTCCACCTTTATACTGCTTAAAGATAGGCATGCTGCACTTGTATCTTCTGCCCTAATCTTGTAGCTTTTCTACCTTACGACGAAAGACACCACCTCCACTTCAGCTGTTGCTGTGCTCGACTTGGGAAGGCTTCCACTCAGAATTGATTCCAGAAATGCTATTGCTTATCGTTATGTGCTGCACAACTTAAGAATCCTATGCTAATCAAAGTTATGCTTTCGAATCTCTCTTACGTAATATACACAGGATCGGGCGTACGCCCAGGAGTCTGGCTACATGACTTCGTCACTTAAAAGTGTAGAAACTGTCAATCCAGTAAATCAAACAAATTTGCATAACTCATTAAGACGCTGGGGCAAACTTATTTTAAGTGACCGCAGAAATGAATCTTCAACAGTCAATGGTATTTAAAAGATAGGGATAAAAATCTCCTATTAATTGCATTGATGTTTCTAGACTCTTAATTGAATTACACTGTTGTATAAAAAAATTTTCAGTTGCATGTGTCATAAATTATATGAGTTTTCAAATATATCTTTAAATGTATGACAAAGAGATTATAAAGTATACGTTTTCTCTGTAACTGATATAAATAAGACAGTTAATTAAAATATAAAATAAAGATATAATTAAGGAAATATACTTATTAATTTAACGTATCTCTTGTTAATTAGTATAAATTCAACAGTTATTAAATCTGGCAAATGTCTGAGTGACGTCAAAGTTAAATTTAAAATTTTATACGAATTTAAATGAACAAAAATTTTCAGAGTTTACATTTTGCCTCGCTTTATCAATGATGAATGCCTTGACGTAACGTAGGTAACATCAGATAATGTAACATACAATGACGAAATGCAAAAAATGTAAAAAAATAAACTATATACTTTTCAAACGTCAAATAAATCTTCATTTATTTTATTAATAATTAGACAGAACATGATAGCAAAACTTATATGTTTACAAAAATACAAGAAATACGGTTCAAAAGAAGAAAAAGTATTGTTTTCCCAATCCTTTTTAAAAATTCATTTACATTTCATTTTTCAACGTAAGATGTATCGTAATCAAAAAGGAAAATTTTCATTATAGGTTATCCGTAATGCTATGAATTTGAGAGGCTTATGAAAATGCCAATCATAATGATTGATCTTAAAAGAGACCATTTTATCTACAACTTCTTTAACAAAAAAAGAAAGCATATTTCGAAAGTTAGGGCAATATTATACAAGAGTATACTTCTGCTGTTTTGTGCAGGAAAGTGTCAAGAAATAAAAGGCTTCCATAAAGTAAGTTTATCAAAGCCTCATAAATATTCAAGTTCTACGTGACTGATAAAGCGTTAACCATGAATATGAAAGTCGTCTGCTCTTCGAAGATCCGCATACTAAACAAATATAAAAAATTTCTTATAAAGTATTGGCAACTCTTCTTTTGTTTAAATTTAGCCGAAGGTGTAAGAAAAAAGCACTTTTTAAACATTTTATATGAAAGATGTGGATTTAGTGCATAATATATTCTTTCAGTACTGAAGAATAAATCAAAACGAAACTACCTTTTTTTATTGTAATTGATTACGTAGCATGATTTCATAGGACAATGAAGATTTTTGATCAAATTATATGCATAGCTTCTTATAATATTAATAAATAAATAAAACACATAACACTTTTGAATAAATTAGTATTAGTGTTACCATATCATTTGGGTTACTTAACGTTAGACTCTCGCAGCGAATGCGACATGGCAAATTGCCTGTTGTGACAGCTTTTGCTATCTTTTTGTCGAAGTTCTTTAATTTATATTTTCTGACAAAGTGCTGATTCAGATTGCTGCAGAAAGTTCTATATTAGAAGAATATAAAATTATGTTTACATTGTATAGTCTGTATATCAGCGCAATGAAATTTTACAATGTATTTTTAAGTTGCGTAATTTAAAAATAATATACGTGTAACTTAATCAAGATTATCTTTATTAATACCTCAAAGATGTGTTATAGGTTTCTGTGAATAAATTGTGTATCCTACAAATATAGATCATGAATCATCAACCGATGAATGAAGCGTAAAACAGTTCATTTATGTTCCACATTGTAAAAGTACACTGTTGATCAAAGTGAAACATCTATAAAATAATACATCTCTTCTTTAGAATATTATTTTACAACAAATACTGTTTTGTATTATTGTAATAAACAAAATGCGTTATGTCAATCATATCAACTGCAGAAATTAATAATTCTTGAGAATACTAATATCTGAAAGTCCAATTACAGGGCCATAAATTTTTCATTAACATATTGACGTTTTTATAAATTTCTTTTCTAATTATTTTCAAGCGATAACCCACTGTTTAATATTTTGATACTTTCTGTTTTATGTGCGAAAAAGGAAATGCAGAAATAACGTTGTAAATTACAAATTTTAAATGCTTTTTTACAATTGAATTTTAATTTCACTAAGTAGTGAAAACAAATTTAATGTAATCATTTTGAAAGAGAAGGTAAATATTACTTACATTAATCTAGCGGTACAATTTCCTTTGAGACATTAGACAGTAATTTGAAGTTTCGCAAACATAATGTTTCCTCATAATATGACATTTTATTATTTCATAATACATCTTAAATGGCAAATTTTGTAAACTTTTACTTCATAAAGAATTTTGCAGTCGGAATTTTCTTTTTTTTTTTTCCTTTTCTTTAAATTTTGAGCATTATATTCCTCTGGGAATGACACAGGGTAGTGGGGATAATCTATTTGCCCGTTATCGATCATGAGATTTTTTATACAAGGTTATAATAATGTATTTGGATGAGGGAAATGCAGTAGACAACAAGCGAATTTATACCAGAAAAGCGAGCGAGAGAGTGCGATGTTTCCAAGATGATATCTCTGTTCACATCTACTACCTATTTATTGGTTTAGCTTTTGGTTTAATTGGTTAGTTTTTGAGTTTCAGTTCCCAAATGCAAAATTATTATTGCCTGAAGCGTGCGTGTATGATTAGCTTTACGTAATTATTATATGTGAAACATTAATTTGTAACAGTTTAAAGATATTTCATTGTGAGCAATAATCACTTGTCATAAAATGCTGTCTTCAGGTATTATTTTTAGAGAAATACCATAGCAGATACACAAAACATATCAGATTTACAATAAGATAGCAGATTGTGGCAACACAAATGCAAGGATATTGTCGCCAAATACTATTGCTCGAAAAAAAATTGTGACAAAAATTAAAATGTATTTTCAATTATTTTTACTACTAATAAATATAAAACGCATATTTCTCTGATGTTTTGCAACTGCAGGTTTAGCCCCAAAGATAGTAATAATCTCATACATTACTTTGCCTTTTCCATATCACTTTTAAAATGTTGAAACGAAATGTTTTTCGCCATGCTTTATTTTTAAAGAAATAATACAGGGAATATTTTTAAAAAGTATGGCAACACAAATAAAAGGATGATGCCACTAAATGTTATCGCCATGTATTATTTTTATAGAAATAAAATAACAAATATGAAAAAGAAATAGATGGAAGCATTTAACATTTTATCCAGAATTCTAAAGATATTTGATGTAACATATTTTAAATTTCCGCAAGCTAGTTTGTATCCGTTTGAAAAAGGGTAAGCTACTGTTTTTTTTTCTTTTAAACATAATCTGGCTGTTAAGGGTTAAAAAATTATGCTATTATGCTTGAAAGTGACAAATACAGTTCGTGTTTTCTTTTATTAATTACCAGCTGGACCTACATTAGCTGGCTTTATCAATAGCATTATATATATATTTCTTCTTTAAAGTAACTATTTTACAGGCTGGCCGCGCCAGTGACTAGTTTTTGAAACGTAAAACTGACAATAAAAATGATTCGACGTAAAAGTGAGGTTAGTCAATAACAGCCTTTTTGGGCAAAGAAATGTATGGCAGGAATTAAAACTCTATCAGGAATTCTAATGATGATATTTTTAATAATTTTGTGATTTTTCTGTTGAATTTAATGCCGTGTTAAATAAGGAAGTGATGTTTAATAATAATAATAATAATAATAAAAACGAAAATGGTATTGCAGGAATGAGTTTAAGAGCAGATAAACTGAAAGATAAGGGAGAGCATAAAAAATCTTAATAAATCCTCTGGACCGGAGACAGCCCAAAACATCGCGGACGGAAACGTCGCGGAGAAATCAACGCAAGGCGAAAACGTTGTGGTACAAAACATCGTGGGAGAAAATAAAGCAATAAGAAAACATCGCAATTCTAAAACATCGTGGTACAAAATATCGTGATGGAAAATAAAAGCGCTGCGCAGTTTAAAAACATCGTCATTGAAAATATCGTGGTAAAAAATAAAGTACCTACAAATCATCGCATGATGATAAGATCGCACACATGTATTTAACCTTTTTTTAATAAAATTGTGCTCATAATTTGTTATGAAAATACAGTCTAGAAATGCTTAGAAAAAGGAAGACAAATAATTGCATGAGGTTACCTTTATAAAAATTGCTTTGCTAATTATCAAATTATTTTCTTTCAGGTTTGTGCATCTTATATTGCATTAGTAAAGAATATATTTTGTTTTGTTTCCGTTTATTCTTAAAGTGTTATTAACATTTTCATGTATAGCGTGCAATCAATATTTTGGATATCAATTTGTTAGTTATGACGAAAGTCAGTTACATAATATGTCAGTATAGAATTTTAAAAACGCATGTGTGGGATGTTATCGTAATGCGACGACTTGTAGGTACTTTAGTTTTTACCTCTATATTTTTAGGGCAACGATGTTTTTAAACTGAGAAGTTTTTGAACCGCTTTGTTTTCGACCACAATATTTTGTACCACAATGTTTTAGAACTGCGATGTTTTACTCTTTGCTTTCTTTTCTTTCTCTCACGATGTTTTGTATCGCAACGTTTTAACCTTGCGTTGTTTTCTCTTCGATGTTTTTGCCTGTAACCTCTTAGCCGACTTTAAATATGAATCCCATCAAGTTTTCTTTTTCCCTTATTTATTTATTTAATATTTTTATTAAATGTGTTCTAACTAAAAGAGCTTCGATTGTTCAGTGTTGACTTCCTCCGGTTATAATTTATTATGTGTACATATATAAAAATGGTTATAAGAATCAATAGTCTCTCCGTATCGGTACAGAGAAGTTTCTGTTTAGAGCTAAGTGGGGGAGATATGTGGCACTTTGTCCATGGCTGATGAAATATAGGCGTGAAGTGTGATTTTCGAATTAATTGTATATCAATATGTTACGAGAATTCTTCGTGAGTTCTGCAGTCAGTATTCCACTATTTCCAGCTTTGCTTTCATTGTTTAATTTAAGGACGGTTCATTTTCATTTTGAAGGATGTGCAAACAACGGAATTGCGGTACATGCAACCTTTATGCCCATTGTTACTGAAATGGCTATTTCGTCTGCAGCTTCGCTTCATATAGTCTGTGAACGGGAAGCCATTATATTGGGGTCCCAGATTTTCATTTATTTCTAAGAGCCAGTTAGTTTTTCTTTTTACAAAAGAATATCTGCAACGTGCCTAAATTTGACAAACTGATCACTCGCTTTGTAAAGCAACGCTTTCTTGAGATTGCTAATATCGTTAAGCACTTTGGCTGTTGTTGACCAAAAGTAAACGCCTTCGTAAACTGTCTTTGATTGAAGAAGCTGGCAACTTTTGGCAAGATCACATTTTCAAAAACAACTCTCATAAATGTTTTCAAAAACAACATGTTAGTTTGCTGTTTGCATTAATAAAGCAAATGTAAATCCTTCTTGTATGAGGTTGATAGAATTGTTCGAAGATTGATTTTATTAAGTTAAAAACAGTGTTTTCTGGAGACGTTCGCACATTTATACCACAGTACGCTCATGAAGCAGATGTTATTATATTGGTAACAATATCGTATCGTAGATGTTATTATATTGGTAACAATAGTAGTAACAATATCGGTACAGGAGCTTTACATAACAGGCGAGCTCTAAAGATGTCGCTGGATTTTCCTTTGTATTCTTAATTATGCTTTCTGAGCGGTATTATTTGAACAAAATTTCTGAGTTATTCTTTTGGATGTAAAGCCATAATAAATAATGCATTATTTGTAATATGGTTACAAATATTACATAGCCTGAAAATTTATTCTGCTCTTAAATGTACAGATAACTACTAAATGATTATTTAAGTCAGGCCAATAAATTATGCTTCTTGAATTTTTCTTTACACGCAGCAAGAAATTGGTTTAGTAATAGTACTTTGAATACCTTTCCTGAATATCAATTTAATAATTTCACAAAAGCCGTCATGTTAGCACTTTCGTGACGTTATAAAGACAGTATTCTTTTTTCTCGTTTTTGAAACGAAATTCGAAAGATATATACGTATTTCTACTACTTCAGAAGAACGCGATTCAGTTTCTTTCTTTGTTACTAAAATTAATGCTTTTCTTCATTGGGAACGGGGATTTGAATGAGAAATAACATGTAAGTGGTAAATTCAAATGCAAGATCTTTTACAGAGATTATTATATTTTTCATGCTATGTTAGCTCACAAATATAATGGATCAAAAAATTCTACGATAACTTAACATTTCGATTTAAAAAGACAATATTCTCTTCATGAATGTTATTACATTTTTTTCTACATCATTCAAAGTTACATTACTCTAAAAGGTAATTATAATTGAGAATTTTATGACTTTATATGCAATCATTTTTGAAATATACATTACCGATGAAATACTAAACTATCAGCACAGTTTTAACGCGGAATATAAAGCATTATGATAAAAAGTAGTAAATTTTGTGTAATATGAGTGTTTCAAATATTCAGTTTTTCATGCCTATTTTCAAGAACTGTTATTCAATTTATGTATCATTCACAAATATTATTATGTGATTAGTAAAAGTAAATAACCAAGATACAGGTTTCTGAAGTGACCTGAAATTAATTTAAACAATTACGTTTCTAAAAAAGAAACTTAAGATTAAATGTAAATCGCTATATTTGAAAAAAGCGTCTGCATTATTAATTCTGTCGATTGGTACTTTTATGTTAAACCAAACATTTCAGTGGGAATCGCAATATTTTTAGAATGCGCCAAACTCTAGCAATCATGGGCATAATAATTATTCAGATTTAATAAACAACAGCGTCGTCACAAGTTTTCATTTCATTGTTCCAAGGTTTTTTATAGACAAATCATGATATTTTTTGCCTTAAACTAAATTTTAAATACCCTTCTGAAATTTTACTGCAAAGAGGGAATTAAAATTTAAGATCTGCAGTGTTTTGCCGCAAAATTGCCAGAGAATTTATTTACTTTGATTATATTATTAAGCTATATTCACGAAATAACCACCAGAACAAAATGAAGAACTTTCGCCGTAAGTTTAGTTTAGTTTTTGGGATAAATATATAATTATTTCAAATATTTATGTAATAACATAAACATCAATAATAAATAATTTCTTGCGATTATGAGGCATTATTTTTTGTCTTCAACAAAATATCACTAAACTGCACAAAGCTGATAACGGTCCGCCAGAGGCCGAGCGGTAAAGTCGCTGAACACTGGTAGTTTTACCTGGGCTCGATTCAAGAGGAACGGGCTGGCTGCATGGGTGTTTCCGTAATTTTGCCCCCTGTGTAACATTGATACGATCCAGTTTTCCTTATAAAGATTTTCTTATAAAGCCATCCCTTCTGTTGGGTAAGAAAAGCCCCGCATACTTTGACAAAATCTAACCGAACCAAACCAGGTCGATAACAATATTACATAAGCACCATTTAATTAAAAGCATATAAATCATGTCAGTTTATTCATGAGTAAAAATTTTAATGACTTATTACCTGATCTTTTGCGTTATAGGACAACACACATGAGACTTCTTTTATTTATAAAACGATATATGCGCCAATTTGAAAAAAAATAAAAAAAAGTGCATTTTATCCCGTCGACAGAGAAATATGTCTTGAACGAGAGCGATTTAATGCTAATTCTAAATAAGCGTAATATAAAGACACACTCGTAATACCTACTCTTTCGTCTGATGTAACCCCAATTCATTTTCTATACGTCACCTTGTAGAGACATTAGGATTTTTTGGCAAGATGAAAAATGAGTAATCGCCTTCGCCGGGAATCGAACCACGGACCTATGTAATACGACTCAGTGTGCTGACCACTGCACCACGAAGGCACGCTGAGTGGGAGAAATTTCTTATATACTCCCCCTTTTAAAGGGCGACTGGGATTTCTAGGGGACCCAATCGCCAAATCTTGGGCGTGGAGAGTCATCATCCACAACCCTTTTAGTTCGGGCGCCACTATAGAGACATTAGGATTTTTGGAAGCAGATTAGATGAAAAATGAGCAATCGCCTTCGCCGGGAATCGAACCACGGAGCTCTGGAATACTGGCCCAGCGTGCTGACCACTACATCACGAAGGCACGCTAGGAAGGTGGGAGAAATACCTTATAACCTTATTGCGTATATGAATAAGGATATAAATTATTTGTTGAAACTATATTTTTCTTGCATTTAAAAAAGTATGATTAAAGTCTGAGACCTGTTTCCTACAAAGCAGCAAGCAGTGGATTCATTTCAAAGTTATAGGATCTTATTATAAAAAACATGCATTATTAATGGACAAGGCAGGTCAGTTGAATATGGTAGAAAAAAGAGTAATGGATTGGGAGTAATATTACCAGCGGAAATGGTGGGCTCTTAGTATTCTAAACAGACTTCCAGTAAAATCAAAGAATCTAACAAAATAGTAGAAATCGATTAAGCCCTTTTTAGGAAGCTCAGAAACGAAGCCGGTCGAATACCGATTATTTATAAAATAAACAGATTTTATATTTTTCAGAATTCCACGTGAATTATTGACACAACTTTAATGGAATTTCCACCAACTTTCATAGTTAGATGATAGCACACTTTGATGGTCGGTGGGGATAATATATATGTACCGAAACAAGAAGTCGTGAAAAATTTGTGATGAATCTAAAATGTCGCTTTCTAAAGTACTGTGAGCTTCATCAAGATCTTCAGATGTGTCGTGACAATCGTGCAGATATGTCAGGACTATCGATCTAATTGGGTATAGAAATTTACCATCTTCCCCATAGTAGGATTTGAATCTTTGCTTAGAGATAAAATGGATTGTAAAAACAATTTCAAATTTTATGAGTTTGTGGTTACTTAAATTTGGAATCTTTGCTTAGAAACAAGGAGGACTGTAAAAACAGTTTCAAATTGTATGAGGTTTTGGTTATTTAAATTTGGTACATCAGAAATCTTCCTGTTTTGAATTTCGAAGGTAGTGGTATATCTGACCAACACTTTGCTCGACTTTCATATAATTACTTGAAAAGTATTTCAGAAGTATTTTCTTAACCTTAGCTGATACATAAATTTAGAAAATCAATCTCAGATTGACATGCGTTTTAAATAAATTTTTGTTGATTTTAAAGGTGATTGACATTTATTCCTGCAGAAGAGGAACTATGTCAGTTGTGCAAAATCGAGAGAGGTTTATTTGAAATCGACACCAAAATAGTGTTGCTTTTAATTTGTGGGTTTCCTTTTCCAGGTACAGTGCTGGTATGAACTATTACTATTTCATAATATTACAGTTCTGATATGACATAATATGGAAAAAAGCTTTCATAATGGAAGACCGTTAGGAGCGAACACCGTTTTTGAAAATTGTCCAGTTCTCCACTGCCTAGTTTTCACAAAGGACAAAGTAAGCAAAGAACATCAGCTCGTGTGCATAGCGAGACGAACAAGGCGAAGGTTTGTAAATATATTTAAAGACCAATTAAATTAATTAAAATCGTGCTTTTTGTTTTGTAAAAAAGTATTGAATTATCAAAACTAGTACTTGGAAGATTGATGGAATTTAGAATTGATCCGAATACCTGAATGAATTCGGTAAATTTATTGGATAATCACTCAGATTCTGCTAAAGAAACTGCGAAAAGTTCTGCCAAAAAATTTAGATATTTATTGAGGTGATTAAAGCGTTTATTAAGCTGACAAATATAGTCGTTCCTCAAAGAGGAATCTGGCATCTGGCCAGCCGTCTTATGCATGAAAATAATCTTTTTTTGAAAATTTCGAACATAAGATCGACACGATACATGAATCAAATGAGCTACTTTGAAAGAGGATTAAAAATGGATGATACCATAAGATTAATTCTTTGATCTTTTAATATTATAACACGCTTAAAATTTATCAAAGTACCTCAAAGTTCATTTGCTGTTATGATATCATTTATATATAGTAAGCATTGAAACAGTCATTTATTCAGTACGTGCTGTGTAGTAGTTAAAAATTTTCTTTTCATGCATTGCAGATGTGAAAATTGCGTTTAATGTTTCTTGTAACCATTTCCAATTTCTCGCAACCATATTATATAGAAATTTGAAATTCCAGGTCACTGTTTTTGTTGTTCTGATATTTCAGTATCTTAGAGGTTATATTAGTTAGTACTTTAAGCTTTATTATGCAGTTGTGATTACGGAAAGCTCAACCATATGCAAACTGAAGCTGAATCAGTTCATTTATTAATGAGGGTAATAGGAGTGAAAAGCACCATTTTGATGACACATATGTGTTCAAAGGGAATTAGGCCAGGGTTTTCGAATTAGTTAGAGAATTAAATGTTTAATACTATAATTCAGGATATTTTGGCACTCTCTCTGTAAATTGATGCTTTTATTGTCTCGTTTTGTAAGCGGAAAATCATATCCGATCAATGAATCCTCGCAAATTTGTGAAGATTTTATCCATAACGACTTTCCGTCTGAATCTAAAATTCCCATTGCGGTTCAGATATGTAAATAAAGTGCTCTATTAAAAATATGTGCCACAACATGCCATCACAAGATTTCACAAAAGAGAGTATTCTTCTTTTCATTTTCCTAAGAAAGATAATAATGAAAATATGTAAGATGAAGTACAACGTACACAAGATGAAGATGCAAAGATCTCGTGCGAAAAACAAGAAAATAATATTTTGGATTAAAATCTATATGGGAATTAAAGTAAATGAATTTGATAGATTTATTAGATCACGAGAAGACACACTAGGACTATTTGCCTAAGGTGACAGATATCTCTGCTAAAGATTTTCCAAGGAAAACTAGTGCGTATTCATCTTACACTCGGAAACAAAGGTTAAGGCTTTTTCCCGACGTTCGAAAATAAGATTACTAAATGTTAATTCTTTTTTAATCATGCATTCGTCTTGAATATTATTCTCTTACAATTTAAATCTGTTTAACATTAATTAAATTGCATTGCAATGTACATTTTGTATATTAATTTTATATTATACTTTTTTTGTCATGTTTAAAACTTTTTAAAAATATATATTTACTTAGAATTGTTACTAAAAAATAAATAATTAGGTATATTTTTTCAGCTGTAGGTAACATAAATTTAAGTTCAAAGTTAAATATTTATTTTCTACTAATTTATTTTCAAATTAAGCTAAACTGTGGAATAATACTTATACGATCTTGTACTAGAAACTGTTGAACAATGAAATTCCTAGAGCTTTAAACGTGAGAAATACTTTCCTTAGCCTAGACTCTCAAATGAACACATTCTCGTGGACTATATTTACATTTCAGGATTCTCAACTATTATCTCAAAGCCAGCAAAAATTGGCTATTGAAAGTTGATGGAAATCCCGCCAAAGTTACACCAATTGTATCTGTAGAATTCTGAGCTGCATTTTTATCCACAGCTCTTGCAATAAAACATTCGTCAGGCTAGGCTTTCGTCGACTTCTGCTATTTTGCCAGACCCTCTGATGTTACTGGAATTTCTGTTTGGGATGCTACGAGTACCAAACTACCACAGCTGAAAGCTTCAATTTATTATTATTTTGGTGGGGCTATGTGCAGCCATTTTTTTTGACATTAAGCAGATATTAATTTTCTCAAACAGTTGTAAATGAACTAGACTGCATTCAGAAATGTGTTTCTGCAGACCTCGAAGCAATATGTTTTTCCAAATGCCTGGAAAAATACAGCTAATTTACATCCTTTCTCATAAAAACAAACAATGGTTTATCAAAAGTCAATCGGGATTGCATTAAACGAAAGTAAAGATGTTATGAGTATGTTATGATTTAGACTTGAAATTTTTGGAACATAAAGCAACATTTGTGCAATTTCATCTCTAATCTTTCCAAAATTAAATTATCAATTAATTGTCTTTGTAGTATTATGGTTTCCACCAAAGTATGAGCTCCAGACAAATTGTCGTCCATATAAAAATCACTATGTTGTACTTGTGTTGCTAGTCGAAAGCTTTTTCATCTATTGATAATATAGTTTCAGCGTCCACATTGGGGCTTTCTGTTCTATATGTGGCATCATAAAGCTAATTTTTATTGACTCTTATATTTTTCTCTTCCACGAATTCCTTTGAATGTATTTTTTATTAGATATATTAGTACCACTATAAATTTTCATAAAGTTCACTGTAAAAGCAAATATAAGTTTACATAATTTTGTCATTATTGGAAAATGATCTCGAATAACTATTGAACAAACGTTATATTGTAAAACCTTTAGTGTCAACCTTTAGTGTCAACCATTGCTTGTCAACGAAGAGGCTTTGAAAATGACTGTAAGTTTTGGGGTGATTTTCTAAGGGCTCTATACTGCATAATGTGACATGTAGAAATCTACACTGCGTCCAAGCAACCGAACAATAACTCATGTTATGAACGTACCAAATGATAGCTCATGAATACGTTTGCTACCAACAGTTTATGAAATTGTAGGAAACAATAAAAAAGAAAAGGCAGAATTAGCAAATTTCAAAAGAATCGTGTTCCTTCTCAAGAATGCGAGGCCTAACACACCTTTAGCAACATGGACGAAATTACTGGAACTTGGTTTAGAAGTGATGTCGCATCTTCCAAATAGCACCTACCTTGAGCAATAGGATTATCATTTATTTCGAAGTTTATAAAACTTCTTAAGTGGTAAAAATGTCAGTTATAATAATAATATCAAATCGCACCTGGTTCAGTGTTTTGCTGATAAAGACCAGAAGTGCCGCCCAACCGGTATCGGGGTTAGCGACACTGACTGCCGCGCGGAAGTTCCCGGTTTCGAACCTCGGAGAAGGTATGAATGTTTGTAAATGTATAGTGTAGTTGCGGCATGGCGGTGCATATATATCTGAATATGCAGCGAGCCGAAAGCCCTCTCGTGTGGTTGGGCAGAAGAGGAGGGGTTGGGAGATCCTCGGACCCGTCCCCCACGAGGTGCTCTTCATCAAAATTGGGGCCGGAAACGAGCTAAATCCCATCGACACCTGAACGGCGCTAAAGGATGTTGCCACCGGAAAGCGTAATCTAGCTCTGTTTGCCACGAGGAATTTCGTGGGCTTGCGCTGACGACTTCGGATAATTGAGCATAAGGATCAACAACAAGATCAGAATTTCCGAGCGCGGAATCACGAAGTTACCAGAAAGATAGCAAAAGAGCATCGAATAGAATACATAATTTGACTGATTAAAGCATCTTTTGTATAGAAAAAAATGAGTTTTATTAAACAGTAGAAACCCGAAATTACTTTCTTGCCAACCCGATAATTCTAGCCATGCACTCACTACTTAAATGATACAAAAGTTTTAGTTCTGGACAAAATACACTTTCAATTTTTTTTTTTCATCAGATAGAAACCCTTTTGAAATTTTATTACTTGGAATTGTTACTGCCTTCTATGAGAGGTTCCCTTTTGGACTCAGTGTGTAAGTCATATTCCTTCTCCAAATCTAAAGGTTAAACTAAATTTCTCCTTTTCTAACACTTATATGATAGCTGTTTTAATTTATCTAGAAACTGAGATAATTTCTTTGACACTACAAGCTATTTCAAAGTTTCAAAATCTGATTTATTTCTCAAGTTAGTCAACAAGAGAACTGCGCATAATATTAGTTCAGGCGGTATCCTCTCCTAAAGTTCTTTAGACAAATTTGAAGTCTGGGCTTAAATTCTCTAATTACTATTTCTTTAAATTCTAATTTTCTTGCAATTATTTAGTTCATTTTCTTTGATGCAAACTATAATATTTGAATCTTTCTCTCCCAGTAAATGTAATAAAATTTCTGGTCTGTATTTATCTGGAATAATTTGTTTGCTACATAGGGGCTTTTTAATGACGAAACAAAGAATCCTCACGCTTCACGTTGCCAGTTTAAATCTTTATTGTTAAGGTTTTAATACTTTTGACAAGAGAAGCTACCGATTCAAAGCAATTTAGGCCAGTATTCTGTAGGAGCCTTTACTTTGATTCAGCACGAACTCTTACTAGTTCAAATTCAGCTTTAGTTCTTTCTAACTTAATTGTGGCTAAATTTGAGATTGAATTTTTCCGCATTTCGGTGTGTGACAACCAAATTTAAGAAATCTGTCACAAATGGGAGATCTTTTTTATACTGCTACTATTTGAAATTAAATCTTTTTAAATAAATAAGGTCATTTGATCTTTATCTGTCTAAATCTAAGACAATTTCTTCTAATTCTTCAACAATCAGCCTGTTATCTTCATTCGTAGGATTATTTAACTTATTTATTATTAATTTGATTAATATATATATATATATATATATCTCAACAGACGTACCTAACTGTGCAGTATTCATTTGAATAAGGCTCTCGAAGGACTGATTTCTATGAAGAAGTCGTACTCTTTAAATTACGTGCTCTATGTGAAATGGACGTTTTGTCTCTATCAGAATTGGGGGCGGAACTGAGCAGAGTCATGTTGTCACCTGTATGATGCTCAAAGCTGTTACCAAAAACTGGAGCATTTGTTTCCTTGCCACTACGAGTTTCGTGGGCTTGTTCTGATGTTACTGTGAGATAAGTGACATAAGTCACCAAAAGGAACTAGATTTGTTTCGTTGCACTTAAACGATAAGGATATTATTCACTGTGCTTGCTATTAGTGACCTTCGTTCTGCACTTTTTGGGGGGGGGGAGGAATATCATTAGATTTCCTAAAACACTTATATATGAACGATTATCTGCGGTATGGAAATGAAATAATACCTTGCAACACTAAAATGAAGAGTGTCTTGAGAAAATAAAGTAGCTTGTGAAGCTATATAACATGTGTTTAGGTAATAGCTTCTTCCAGGTTAAATGTGTTGCATGAAGTGTGAAAATTACAACAGTCTTCAAGTCTGACTCGTCAATAAATAATGCCTCGGTATATTTAAAAGGTATTTTTTATTTGTCTCTTCTCTTTTTATCTCAATATTGTTGAAACCACAATAAATTATATTTATTACTTTGATTTTATTTTTGCAGAATATTTATGAAAAAGGAGAAAAACGTCACTATTATCATAAAATACTCATCAAGTCACTAAACTATAATTTATTTTAATATGTATGCAAGTAAAAGAGATAAAAGGAATAATTGTCACATTTTTCCACTTCGGCATTCGTTGTTGTTACTCTTATTCAACTTCGCACTCATCTAGGTGTTGCACTATATTTACGTAATTCAGTTACAGTTACAGTAGCATGGCCATTTTTTTACATTAATATGAACATCAGTGTTGAAATCACTGGAAGTGTGTTACCGCCCTCGCGGTCTTCAGTCTGTTCTTGTTCAGTTTCAGTTAATTCAAAAATATCTGAGATATTAAAAACAAAAAGTCAAAATACAAACACACACACAAAGAAAAAACTGTTTTTATTATTTCACAATATTATTATTATTATCATTAAATTATTATTACTTTCAACGTAGACAAATTTATTTACACTAGCACAATTTCTCCTCAGTAATTTGAATGAAAATTAAATGTACAGCCCTCTGCATATATTTCGTTAATATAATTCAAAATAATTAGATCACTTAATCTATAAAACCCAATGAAAACTTACATGCATAACAACAAAACTCATACATGTTAAGTCTCCCTTGTCGATATCTAAATGAATGTTTAATTTGTGTATTTAATAGAAGCTTTGAAAGATCGCACACAAATAGATATAACTTAATTTAATATGAAGTGACATTTTTTTCAATCTTTGAACTTTTCGATGTAAATAACCCCGAAGTGCACACCTAAATTTGCCGCCTTTGCATCTTTAAATATGTCATGCCTGACATATTGTTGTGATATTGGATCTCACCTTAATGGACAGTTTTCCAGCCCACTATACTCAACAATTTATTGCAATATTTACATAATTTTAGTAGGAATAAGCAAATTAAGGAGTTATTTACTGCCTACCTTGTACATAAACTCTATCGATCTGTATATCTGTAAACCTATTTATTTGTCTGCGTTTTCATCTACCTATATTTTTATTTCTTCATATATATATATAGTATGTACACACATACGCACACACACACACACACACACACACACATATATATATATATATATATATATAATATACACATACACATATTAACTTTAAACTCAAAGTGATCGATAAATGCTGTGAGAAAAGGTAAAAAAAAGTTCTCAAATTAAGTCAAGACCAGGCAGATTCATTTACGAAATGGTTTCTTCTCGAAAGGGATCAAGTATTGGAGGAAATCTAAGAAGAAAAAGGAAAAAAAGAGAGATTGGTACTTCAAGCTCGGCGACGGTTTCAGTTAAGATTGCATCCAGACATTAAAACGTACGTGCGTTGGCGAAGTCTTTATTATTTTTCCGTTAAATTCATTTCTGAGGAGATTGCTGAATTCTTGGTTCTATATTTAACTGCTCCTGAACTCTTTTTTTAACCTCTTCAAAACTTTTATCTTTTGTGGCAAAGAAAGAAGAAATGTATTTTTCGAGGCTATATGGCTATGTTTTTTATCTACAAGTTTCTGATGTTAAATGGATGGAAAACAAGTGTTTTTATTTCTGCACCAAAAGTTTAATATTCCTGGTTCTAATCAAATAGAAGTCTTGAGGAAATTTGAGTAAACATATTAATAAGTTCTAAAATAAAATTTTCTTTCCTAAACAAATATTTCTTTGGTATGACATGTTTTCTGTTTTTATTGCTGGGTTTCTAAATAAATGTATGCTATATTAACGCTTTTTCAAAATTAGTAAGTGATTTTTCAAGCATAGTGATTGAAAACTTTATTATTTCTAAATAACTTCGTTTGAGATATCAAGCGTTATAATGGAAATTTAGTATATAAGGATGATAAAAGAAATATTCTTTTAAAAAAGAAATCTAAATTAAGATTTACTGCTGTAACTTCTGGCACAAAATTATTTTACCAATGATTTCTGTAGTTTTAAATTACCTTATCTTTTATTTGATTCATGAAAATTTATTTTAATGTACAGGAAATATTTTTAATTGTTTTATCGGCTCCGCCAGAAAAGGCAAATAAGAGGAAACTTAAATACGAGCAAGTTAAAAGAGTGTTAACAGAAAATTTGGCAGCTTCAGTCGCCCATAATAATATCAAACTTGACCGCTAGTGATATTAACTGGAGAGTCTTTTTTATTAAGCAATAATTCGCGCACTTAACCGAACCAGGCAGTAGAATCTAAATTTAAACTTTTGAATTAACCTTAATAACTTAAAGCTCCGCCCTATTTTGAGGAAAGACACTCTTAGAGACAGTCGCATTTTCTCCAATCAATTTTCCATACGTCTATACCCAATACAACCATAGGTGAAATTCCGGTATGCGCCGGTTTATTTGCAGTTACATCTGTTTCTTAAGTTATGAATACATTTCGAACTCAGTTATTTCAATTCTCAATCTAATTTTCCAATCTTTTAATAATTGCAGGAAATAGAATACATTGATAAGCATATTACAATACTTTTAGATGAATAAAAGTTGTAATGCATATTTTATTAATTAAACACCTATTTAATTTTTTTAATCAATCACTTTTTTGAAGTTACGTATTTGCTCGAGAAATATAGAAATTAACAATTTCATAACAGGAACGTGAAACATATAGACTAATGCTAAGTTACTCCTATGACCTTTAATCTTTAAATAGCTCATGAGATTCTGTTATCTTCCACGGCTTAGTTGCTTAATTGCTATAGAGTTGCTTACCTTGACGTAGTTAACCTTTGAGTAAATAGAATTCAAACGATTTATACGCGGTGGAAAGGTTTCTAGTAAGTAAGTTTTCAAAAGCAAGTGTTTCTCTTCAGAAGTTGAAATGTTGCAGTTGCTATATCTTAAGCATTTATAGTGCCTTCTCAATTATAATCTCAAACTTGGAACTCCTCTGCAATATATAGATGCAAACGTTTAGAAGCAGACATGCTCCAGAATGTTGAGGTTAATTATTGCTGTATTAATGGACAGTTATAGTATCTATTTTGTCGTAATATGCAAAACATTTTTAAACATATGTAAAATATTAATTTCCTCCCTTAAGAATTAGATTTTAGTAAATTTTATGTTTTTCAACGCTTAATTAGTTTGTTGAGTGGTTAAAAGTGAACACCGCATTTTTCTCAAGTATAAACCGATCCTGATCTGTGTATGAGACGACATCCAAGATTTTGAAGTAGAAATACAGTTAAAATTGAAAACTCAAGCCTAATTTACAATTACTCTATATGTACAGCTATATACAGGGCGTCTCCATCCATATGTGTATAAGCTATAACATAGACCTATTCTGAATAGCAGAAGCCTATACCTATGGTACCTTTATTTAAAGGCGCCGGCGCCAACTAAGTTGTTTCATAAATGATTATTAAGTAAAGTCATGCACCGCTTTGAAATATTAATAATTTTTACTGAGCGATAACCATAGTGATTGACTAAAGCACAGAAAATATTATAGCCGGGTCTAACTTTTATGTATCACTAAAAATAAGTAAACTGGTAGTTTAACTTAGACAGATGAATTAAGGTGGATACGATTTTAATTTCGATTCGAAGATAAGGAGGGCACTTTTTTTTTTTTTTTAGTCCAAAGGGATTTGAATCCCGAAGGACTATTAGTTTCTTTTTGGCATTTTGCGTCGGACTCATAAATGTCGGTTCACTTTTCAAACTGTTGCCACAAAATGTTAGAGTCCTGCATTATATTTGAAGAAATTAAATAATTAAAAATCTGCATAAATGTATGTATATTTCTCGTATTGTGATAAAACAACGGTACATAGAGTCATCGAATTTTGAATAACGTAATCCTCCAACGAATATGAGCATGTGGAAGACCAAATTTGAAATTTGAAATTTGTTTTATGATCGATTTCCTATTTTTTAAAACTTTGACGAATTTTTGATTAACAAACTCAAGGATTTCAAAGCGAGCAATGGCAACGTTGTGCAGAAAAAACATTTTTATCTCGAGCGCGTGAGTCTCTGTATCGGAAATTCTAAAGATATGCTCGTTTTAAAACTATTTTGCGATATTGCTGTTGCACTGGATCTTATGGTTTAAGTGCGAAGAACATGATATTTAATAAAGAAAGGTAACACACAAAATGTTAAAAAACGCCCCTTTGGACGTAATTTAAAATCTGAAACATTTCAGATCTTTTTTTTTTTTTTTTTTTTTTTTTTTTTAGCATCAAAATTTTCTATTTCTTAGTCTTTTTAACTTTATCTAAGCTGAGACATTTGGCACGTTGGCAATAACATAGCAAATTTCACTTTGATTTCTTGTTGCGATGACCGTTCTTAAGCAATTACAAGATTTTCTTTCCTTTAGTTGTGCTCTTGCTTATATAAGTAAATTGCAGTTCTTAATTTCTTCTTTGAAGAGAAATATTTCCGGTTAAAACTGACTTCATTTACTTCAGTTTTAATTTAAAGTTATTATTTTTGCTGACCAATACTATAGACGAAACTGAAGTTGATTTTATCTACGAGACATGTTATAGCGATGTTAATGGTCAAATGGAGGACGGTGATATCCATGCCCACGTGCTTCAAACAGTGACGTCGGAAAATGCCTAGATATTTCAAGTTAGTTAGAATATTGATAAAGTTGATTAAAGTATACTAGGATTAAATAAAAAACTTAAAATACTTTTAGTCATTTAACATAAAATATTTTATTCATTGAATTATTTACAAACTGACTCGAATTCGTATATAAGCTAACATCAAAATTTTAGTAGCAAAATATTTTCTAAAATTTTTCTAGCTCTGAAATATACAGTAGCGAAAACCAGAAATTAAAACAAGTGGCTGGAAATAACATTTCGTGTTTTATGCAGACAATTATGTATTTGTAAATAACTCATTTTGAATCATTGTTCTTGCAAACATATCTACAAGCATTAAGTTTTTTTTCTTTTCGTCTTAAGATTTCGTAATTCTAAAATTGCAAAAATTGTCTCACATCATGTCTAGTCAGCAGAGAGGTAATTGGCTCATTTTTGTGTATTACGCTCTTCTCTGCACCCAATTGTCTTTCGAATATAGTGCCAGTATTCTAACTTGTACCAAGTTTAATTAGATTATTTTATTTCCTTACAGTTCAACATTATCTGTGCATTAGTAGCTATTCGATTAGTTCTTTTTAATAATAATCTTGCAATATTCTTCTAATATTCTAACCCCCAAACCCAAGATCATACGGATACTTAACTGGAAACCAGAATTTAGGTTCTTTCCTTTCTTTGGAATGGAAGTATTAAATCCTCCGTTTTAGAGATATGCTCCTAACTTTTGACTGCAACTTAGTTACTAATTTTAAACTCAAATACTAATTTAAATGTTAAAAGCAGGAAATAAATGAATTTAATATAGTCAAACATCATATTTATTTAAACAAATAAATATAAATATTTTCATATATTCGGATAAATTGTAAATGTAACCAGATTTTTCAACTTGTATGTATACGCAATAATCTGGATGATACCGACATGCAGATACTATTTGAAAAACAGTTGCAGTTACGGCGGATTGTGTAAGTTTTTATATCTAGAGAAGTGCGTTCTCAACTTGAATTCACAGCTCGGAAGACGCAATCTGTGCATCATTCATGATTACAATTGTGTTCTTTTACACTGTTGTGACGATACAATTAATCAAAGATCAGTAAGAAGCGACATATTGGTAGGAAAGACAGGAATGCGACAAATATTAGATGAACGTTTGGTTTCAGTTAAGCTTTATTCTGATTTTACGTTTTGTCTTGCTAATTGAGCTTACTGGCTGCAGTAATATGAAGTATTTTTTGTATTGTATATAAGATAAAATACGTGCAAATCAAAATTCTAACTTTAATCTGCAATAAGCCTTTGAAGCTTCATTTAATTTGCTTATTATACCTTTATGCCCTGATAACAGTAACCAATTATACCAATCGCTCCAAAGTGCATCATTTCAGAATGAACACATGTGATGTGTTCATTCTGAAAATTATTCTTGTGTAACGCTAATAAAAAATTCTTGTGTAACGCTAATAACATAATTACATAGTAATATCTAATAACACAGGTACTTTATCATAATAGTACTCCAACTGTTTTGAACTTCAGATTTGCGAACAGAAAATAATGCTAAAAGAGTGACAGCCAAGCCGAGAAGTGAGAGAGCTAAATTCAACAGCCCCCAACCACCAATGGTATCAATATTTGTAAAGAAACGTCTACACGTAAAAAACGTCTAAAAGCATTGTAAAAGGCGTCTATACGAGAGGAGGTCAATTGCAAATAGACAGTATGGTATTGAGAAAGATGACTACGAAATTGCAGAATACGGACACCGGTTCTATTACCTACATTCGTTCAAGCATTCAGATACTGAACACAGATATTAATTTTAGCCAGAATTCAAACTTGATTGGATGGTACATCGCTTTCAATAGATTTTGGACATTTCTATACAGCACGAAGCTCGAAACGAAACACAGAGCATGAAAACCTATTCCTAAATTTAATTTAGACTTTCTTATGAACACATATTTATTTCCTTTAACTGGGTTTTCATTCTCGCCATTTCTTTCACAAAAGTAGTTAAAAAATGTTGACCATATGTTTACAATATAAGTGGGTAAATATAATCATTATTCGTATAATGTTTCCCAAGTTTTAGGATTTAGAAATTATGTGTTTTTTTATTTCGTCAGTTGTCATCAATATTACAGTTCAAATTTTCACACAATCTCTATTTAGTCGAAGACATTTATGCCAATGTCTAAACTAATTTTTAAGCCGTTTTCAAAGAATTCTCCTCAATCCAGCTATTTATGGCATGTTTAAACTCTCCAATCAAATGCCACGCAAAATTATGTTCATGTAAGAACAAAGCTAGGAACAGGAACAGAATACTTCTCGCAGATGTTGAACAATTTTTGACGTTTTCATTTCTTCTTGCCACAAAAATGAAATGATTGCTCTCCGCACCTTCCATGAGTCGTTACATTTTCAAAATACTTCTTTAGCATGCGCATGGATCGATCAAGCAAATGAATCGAACTAAATAAACACCGGATAGTGGCACAAGCATGTCAAGATTCGTCTTTGGCCTATAGTTGTAGAGACATTAGGTAACTTTTGAAGCATGTAAGATGAAATATTAGCAACGCCTTCGCCGGGAATCGAACCACGGACCTCAGGAATGCAGCGTGCATAACTACTACACCACGAAGCTGCGCTAGGAAAGCGGGAGAAATACCTTATATAGCAGGGGTGGCCAAAGTGCGGCTCGCGAGCCTGACATGGCTCTCGCAGGGAATTTGTGCGGCTCGTGCATATGAAATATATGTATGAAATATGGTAAACTAAATCTTTTCAATGTCCAAAAAGAAGTAATTAATTAGTTTAGACTCTTTTTACAAAGTTATCAGGGATTTCCTTCTATTTAAAACCTCCTCCACTACTTCTATAATGATGTAAATATGAACTTGTGGCTTTTAGAAAATCTAGATGCTGCTCTCGGACATAGCTGAATTTAAACGTGCGGCTCTTACTGACATGAAGTTTTGACCAGCCCTATTATTTAGTGTTTGTTGCATGTAAGTTCTCCGAACTGAACCAAATCTCAAATCCCAGAATTCTGGAAGCTTTCTATGTAAATATTGCTTAAGTCCTCTGAAAAGAAACTGAACTCACGATCATATATAATAAACGTTAGATATTATGTTTCCAATTACGCCGCGATGGCATGCGAAAACGAGGGAGAAAATACCTTTTTCAAAATTGAAGATAAATGTTTTTATTTAATTTTTAATAATTTTTGACACAACACTTCCTTAATGAACAGATTAAGATTAGCAGAACGTTAGTCTTTACACCATCGAAGCGTAGAAAACATTCTTATCATTGGCACCTCAGGAAAATTGTTATTTAATTCTGAATTTCGGGCGAATTTTTGAAAATTGCTCGTTTTTATTCTACTGTTTGACGTTTAAGATTTTAAAATTCGATACCTAAAGTGTATCAGATATAAAACTATGAAATGTTTAAGATTATCAAACGTGCCTTTCGCCCACTTTTAAGAGATGAATAATAAAAGGTATTATTTGTGCGATTTTCCGTACTTTTTTTATTGCTTTTGATTTTGCCAACTTGGAGTACTTAATGACAAATCGGTGATATTCTTCTTCTTCTTTTTTATTTTAGCTTTAAGTAAAATGTTCGTTGTAATATTGCTTTTACTCCCGATCTCCAAGAACGAAACCTCAAATCCGAGAATTCTATGTATATATTGATTATTTTAAGTGCTCTTAAAAGAAACTGAACTTACGATCATATATGATAACGCAGGTCTCGGTTAATAGAGATTCGTTAATGCGGATTCCATTGTTGGCATATTTATCAAATGTCGTTTTTCAGCAATGATATGCATTGCTTTGTTAACTCGAAAGATCTATAAAAGATGCTACGATTCGTGCATTGGAAAAAGCTCTTTTATTTTATCCTGACAGAAATTTATGCCCCGTTTGGAAAACAACACTTTACTTACGTGTTAAAAACTCTTAACGTGAGCAGATTGTAACTGCACAATACAATTCCAAATAACCTGTCAAAATGATTCTCTTAGTAAATGACAGCAGCACACTGCAGGAAGATTCAAGAGTTGTAACCCTTATAACGCATTCGCAACGAACATCTATCATATTGTGTAAATGACGGTCATTTCGCATGTCATATAAAAGAACGAAACAGCAAAGCATAGCCTGGAGTTTAAAATGAGCATGTTCCTAGAGAAAAGCAATCAACTGATCAAAAGCGCGCTTTCTCTGATATATTTTCCTAATTAATTACCTGCAATTATTGCTGACGTTTTAAAGTTCTCTCATCATTTCAGGATTTATGTTAATTGGCTTATTAATTGGCTGGAGAAATTTCCTGAAGTTTATGAATTTTAAAATAAATATTCCGTTCTTAAATAAGCTACCGAATAAATTAAATTAAATCTGCTGCAGTATGTGATAGGTACAATAGTCTCCCGTAATAACGCGTCTTAGTACATTGAGGCTTTGAATATTAAGCGGGCGTTGCTTGAAACCGTATTGTATAGCTATATTAGAATACTGTTGCTATGAAAAAATAATCCAGATTTTAATTAAAAACTTTTTGTGGCTCATAAATCATACAAATGTACGAAGAGAAAGAACGAGAAGACAAAAAAATAACAAATTTGTTTATTATTTAAACCAAACACTGTAGAGTCGTCAGGTTATTTTGAAGCCGAAGACATGAAAAATTAATAATGCCATCATCGGGACTCGAACCTGAAACTCTCGAATACGCGCCGAGTGTGCTACCGTTACCGCACGAATGTATGCTAGAAGGAGGGAGAAAATTCCTTATATACTCCTCCTTTTAAAGGGTAACGGATTAGGGGACACAATCGCCAAATCCTAGTGATGACGAATTATTGTTCACTACTTTTAGTTCGGATACCTTTGTAGATTTATTAAGCTGTTTGAAGCAGGAGACATGAGAAATGTGCAATGCCCTCACCGGGACCTCTCGAATACGTGCCGATTTTGCTACCGTTACGCTATGAAGGCACACTAGAAGGAGGAATAAGAGACCTCATAACATATTCTATGTTTTTTCCTGTAGGAAATTGGATGGCACCCAAAGGTTGACTCGTTATATACCATGGTTCGTTATAAGGCGGGTTTGTTATTATGAGGTTTGACTTTATCAAAGCATTTTCACATTTCGAGTCTCTTCAAATGTCATAAAATGTATGCCGATTGCTTTAAACTTTCGTAAAATATTTTGAAGTCAAAGGAGTTCAGTCAAAGGATTCTTTTGTTCCTTTTTGTCTTCCTTTTCAACACACACTGTGGACCCAAACCAAACTAAAAATCATTACTGAAACGCCTGGAAACTGACACGTGACAGATGAGAGCAGGGTCCGGACACCCGGGCGGCTTTCACTGGCTAATCAGGTATCGTCCGGATTCCGCAACTGTCCAGAAAAGCAATATTGCCAAACAGGGGAACAGATGGGGGAAGACAGACGTATTGCGAATTCTTACAATACCAATGCTTATTATACAATATATAACAATATAGAGATACTTACATCAAAAAGTAATGTTACTATGCTGAATTACCATAGCAGTAACACATTCGTATAGATTATTCATTAATAGTGCACTCGATATATTAAAACATACAATAATAAATGTTCCTAAACTCTGCAGATATATTGTACAGTAGTACCATAGCGTATTATGCAAATTATAACCCATACATATACATTAATAACACATTCATACGTACATTACATTGTTACATACATAACATAAAAGATGCATGCAATACATCAATACATTACAGATTAATAGGGCATTCGATATATTAATACATATAATAATAAAATTTGCTGAACTCTACAATCTTATTACAGAGCAGTACCAGCACACATTATGCACCTTATAACTACATACATTATACACTAATAATACATGCATACATACATTACATTAATACATACGCAACATACAAGATACATTTGATATATTAATACATTATACATAATACATTTTACATTAATAGTGCACTCGATATATGAATGCACTATTAATGTATAATGATTGAATAACTAATACTGACAGGAAAAACTATTAAATGCTAATAGCTATAAATTTATAACAATTTGCGATGACATAACATTCGGAAATGAACCCAATGACGCAGATGCGGAAATTAAGGAACATGTGCGTAATTCTGCTGTGTTGCCAACTCCATAGGATAAATATAGCAATAGGAAAAATAGAGGAAAATCTATATGATAAACAGAGAATGGTTCTAATAATACATACGTACTTTGCTTTGATCTTCTTTACTCGAGATCATCATCTGTGCAGGCAATGCTGAGCAAGAAAGAATGATTTACAAACGAATAATGCAATAGAAAGAGAGTTGATGAAAGCCAAATAATAACATTATGCATTTAGAATTTCATTCGAAGTTAGAAATAGGGAATCACAATATGCCTCAAGCTTATATTTGTAGTTATGATAGAACGAGGTTCTACAGTACGAAGTATATGTTCAATTTGTTTCCGTATAAACATCTTTGAGCACAATGCGAGTGAAATTCTGTCCTCGCGTACGTCGTTTTAGAGGGAAACACTGCACGTATTACGGAAAGACAGAAAAATACGTAACAAATATATTACTACTTCGTATCAATATGCGCAATACAAAACCAATTCTAAGAGTTACGTCCAGAGCAGCTGCAGAAGTTTCATAGAATTCGAAATGTGTTTTAAATTAAGGATCTGTTATTCTAAAATATTTTCCTCCCATGAATTTCATCTATTTGTGGAAAGGAATCTCATAAACAGGCGCAATGGAGAATAAAACCTCCCGCTGTTAAACATATTTGAAACAAACATTTGTTTAAAATTTACATTATGTTAAATCTTACATTTAAATGCATTGATAAAATACATTTCGGCCCTTTTTGCCATTCGCTTTTACGAATTGTATTATAAAAGGGATAGGAAAAATTCTGATAGAGGCAAGAAAGGGAGTTTAAAAAATACCTGGTTTACCTTATTTCACAACCAGTGTACGGTTTGCTTTTATTCGAGATATATTCCTTTAATCTATTTTGGGGTTTACATTTTATGCTGTTTAAAGGAGATGAAAGTAAATATAAGCTTTTATTTAATTTAAAAAAGTAGCTGCTTTATTTACTTAACTGCCGCTTGCTCAAGTAGCGGCCCAAAATAGTATTTACAAAAAAAAAGAAGAAAAAATGTATGAAATATTTTATACTTTTAAATCAGACATCTTATGATTTAAATGCACTTCTATTTCAATCAATTAAATAGCAGGAAAAAATTGAAGAATCTTTTTATAAATTAATGCGTTAAGTGTTTTACTCATTTTTGGTTAGCTAACCTATAACAAACACACTAAATTTGAAAGATAAAAGTCTTGTGCTTTCCTGAACCGCAGGCAATACGCTGCTGAGTGGAAGATAAAACTGTATTGTTTGAGTATTTTCTAAAAAGCATTTTATTTAGAAGCAACACATTGTTTCTAAGTAGCCGAATTCGATTAAAATTGAAGCACAAATATCTAACGATTTGTAGAACTGCAACAGTTTAGTTCACTGGAAACAAAAATATTTTGTTTCGAACAGTGTTGCTTATGCTTGGTTTCAAATCGCTGACTCTGACCATGAAAAATTCATTAAACTCGTTCAGAATCTAAAATAAATAAATAAAATGCGTGAAAGTATTCATATTTCATATTTAGCCCAAAGGGGCATTTTTATATTTACACATACATACACACTTCGAGAGCATTTGAGCTAACGTCCCTTTGGACTAAAAATATTTAAAAACAGCATATCTTTAGAATTTTCAATAGACAGTCTCTCATGCTAGAGATAATTTTATTTTCATTCAGTGTTGCCATTGCTCACTTTGAAGTCGCTGAGTTGATTAATCAAAAATTCGTTAAAGTTTTACAAAATCTGAAATAGACAATAAAACTAATTCCAAATTTGGTCTTCCAGGTGTCCATTCGGATGAAGGACTACATTATTCAAAATTGGATGGCTCTAGGTACTGTTGATTTTTCATAATGGGGAGAAATTTCCATACATTCATGCAGATTCTTCATTATTTAATTTCTTCAAATATGATATAGGACAATGATATTTGGTGGTAAGAGTTTAAAAAATGAAGCGGACATTTATAGTAAATCGACGCAAACTGCTATTTAGAGACTAATATCCCTTCTGGTCTAACGCGCCTTTGGGCTAATAAATTCGACATTTGGGCTTCCAGGTGCATATGTTTGCATGAAAGACTATAAGTTCAATATCTGGTGACTTTAGGCACCGCCGTTTTTACACCATGTGAGGGACATAAAAACATATATACATGCACATTTTTTATTTTTTGAAAGCGGAGACTTAAAGAGACACAAGTAATATAAAAAAAATTAAAGTCAATTCCTACTTGGGTCAAGAAAGAAAAATTTATTTTAGTTACTTTTTATTAACATTATTAAAATTTTTTCGTTTCTAATTTATGAAGCTGATGGTGGTATAATTTTTCACTCTATCCTTCTCTTGTTATGTTTTATTATTGCAAGGAACCTTTCTAGTGAGTTCCGAGCCGTCCAGGTTTTGAATTAATATCCCATCTAATGATTTCACACGATGCTTGACCTGCTGCGAAGAGATTTCGTCATAGATATATTACTGCATAATCTACTTTTGTTTCATTGTCAATAATCACCCTGTCAATGTAATTCTTTCTCTAATCATCGCTTGCGTTGTTTTGTAGTTTCTTTTTGCTTTCTTTTCGCATTCTCCGTTTGTGAACCAAGGGACATTATAAAGGGTTATATTTTAAACATATATTATTATCACGTTAACATAGAAGTATGAGGAGAATTTTCGCTACATAATGGGACATTACATCCGGTTCATCTAAATCTATAAAACTAAAATTCCTTAGTTCCATACACTTTAAAATTCTTTAGAACTCTGTCTTACTGTTGCCACTTATTTTGGTTAAATATTACAATTCCATTTATTGCAGTCATGTGCTATTATTTATAAGTTGTTATAAAATAAATTTTTTACAGTTCGTGAGAGTTCCTAATAACGTTGTTCATTATATGTAATTATATGTAAGTCTTATAATATATTTAATAAAAACAGCGTATCTTTAGATCCCTTAAACAGGAATAAATAAGTAGGAATTGACTTTAATATGTGAAAAAACTGTATTAACATCAAGTGTCATCCTCCACAAGTTTAAAAAAATGTATCTGAACTTGCGTGGATAAATAAAAAATATTTTATTAATGACTGAAAATGTGAACAATATATAGGGAGAGGGTGAGTTAATAGAAGGAATTTAATAAAATAAAATAAACACAAAGCATGTGTATTTAGCGCACATATTTATAGCTTTCGCCAAAGAAAATGAATTGATATGATTACATTATTATGGATCCGTCCACATAATAGTTTTAATTGAAAATATGTCAGTGTTTATAGGCTTTGATTAAAGATAAAATGAATTTGACTTGTTTCTGTTTGCAAAAAAACGGTATGATTAACACAATTATTAACACAAAAATTTCTTAAAAACCGAAAGATTCATCAAAATTCTGAATACAATTTCAAGCAAAATTGTTTTCGAAGTTTTTAAATCTAAATTAAAAAAATAAAAATCGCAATCTGAAAATTTATTAGACTTTCAAATTATTTTTCATTAAAATTTCCAAAAGTTTAAAAGGTTTAAAAAATAAAATCGTTAAAATGTCAGCATTATAAAGAACATGCAATGTGCCTTTAGTCGCAGATTTAAGTTTAACCTTAATTACGACACGCCTATTATTTTAAAAATTAGTTCTTGCTCCACCCCACAGAAATAACGCATATAGAAAATAAAATTTCCTATTTAACCCTTTCTGGCACGCTACTTTTCAAAGTTGGAGTTTTGATTAAGAAAAAAAAAAAAAAAAAGGTAGGCAGTCTAATTAGGCCTAGAGGAGTACACAAGTAAAATTTTGTGAAGATAGCATTTATCTCTTAATTCTATCGGTGTGCCTAAAGTGGGCACACTGATTGAATAGAGTTTCGAAAAGAGTGCTGAAACGAGCATTGTTGTCAATGGACCGACCGATGAGATGCGGAGAAACAAAGAATACAGACTCTCAGTTGTCCTAGATTATCGGTGAGCCCGGTCTGGGCACACCTAGGGTTCGCCGTTTCATTTTAGTCAAGATTTCAAGGTAAAAATTTAAAATTAATATAGAATAAGGAGATTAGCATACAGCCAACAAAATAGCATAGAAATTTCTTTTCAAACAATTCTCTTATACCCTAAAAATGTCTGGGAAGATGTCTTTGAAAAATGAGGGTCTTAACAAGATTTTTTAACAAGAAATATAAAAAATGTATTAATTGGGCGATACTGTATATTTACCTTAAAAAGGTGGAGCTGTCTCAAATAGAGGGTAGAGAAATTAGTTCCGGCCATCTCATCCCTTGCAAGACGTATTACTTTGATGTCATTAGGCCCCATTATTCTTGTCGCTTCTGTACAGATAAGATAGATGTCATTGCCTTTACTACTTGAGTTAAAGCTTGATTACTGTTTAAAATTATTTGCAATGAAATCTATATTTTCTTTCTCAATTTTTACGTTTCATAAACTTCATAAGCTTTTATTTAGTTCACAAAAGGGTATTTGTCTTTATGACTTTTTGTGGAAGACAATGCAATATGGTGAACCGGTTTTTCCAAATTTGCTCTGTGTTTTTTAAAATTTAATAAGTAAACAAATTTAGCACCTACCTTTGTTTAAGGAACAAACTAAAATTCTCAGAAATTTGCTGTTTGTTCCATCTAATAGATAGTGGGAACAAATCTTTTAAATGAAAATTGCATAGTTTGCATAGGTTTTTTATTTGGCGGATTTTAGAAAATTGCTGTAGTTCTTTCGATTAACGTTATGAATTTAATATTTCGATATCTAAAATGTTTTGGTTACAAAATTTTGAATGTTTGATAAATTATAAATCAAACTCTTCGCCTTCTTTTTAAACTAGAATAATTTTTAAAAAAGATAGGTGAATGATTTTCAAAATTGTTTTTAAAATTATGCATCATATAATTTTAAGCAAAAGGGAAATTTTGTTTTCTACTTTGCATCATGCGTTTCACTTAATTGTGCCATTATGCATATTTTTCTAATGTTAATTATATTTATTTAGTTGCATGATTCATAGCTATCCACCCGCCGAACTGGCATCCATGTTTTGCATGAACTAGTACGAATAATAAAAGCTTGGAGCGCCATTGATAATAATGCACAAATATTTTTTTATTTCAAATATATTTAAGGATTCACTTCTTATTATGAAATAGCATGTGATAATAACAAGTGAATAAAGTGAATGACATCAAAAACCCCATTTTTTATTTATTTTTCATATAAAAGTATAGAAGAATTTCATAAAGAGAATTATTCAAGCTCCGGTTTCAACAAAACGGTATGATAAATTAGTTTGCCTTCCTAGTTAATTAATTATTATATCCTTTTTATATAAAAGCTTAAAACCTTTATTTTTATTACGTTTCAGTTACTCTTTCCATTACAGTACAAAAGTCCAGAACCGCATCTGACCAGTTTTTTAACTTAATAAGAAGCTTTATTGAGTGTTAAAAATATTTTATTAATAAAATGAAGCTTTTACAGAGAATAGAAATAAGAGTGATTTTTGCTTAATTAAATAACTTTTAAAAGTATGTATACCCCTAAAAGTTTTGTTGAAAACATGTCTTCTTAGTATCGATTCTACACGTAAAACTCCTTTGTACATTACCGGATTTAAAGATACCTTACGATATTCTTGTTGATAACTCCATTAAGTGAACTCATTTCTTAATGGCACTGAAAACACAGAGTGAAGGTTCTTCGATTAAATAAAGGCTCTACCATTAAAGAAACACACTTTCTCATTAATGAATCTTTAACTAGAGACAGTTACAATCCTTAAACAGACTCATTTATTTAGAACAATCACTACGTTTCTCTTCCCAAAAGCAAGAAAGCGGCAGAATTCCTGACTTGGCAGGCACATTTTTCCTGAATTAATTTTTCTTCTCCTGCTTTTATTGAAACATTGGACTGACGCCCATAACTGTTTTTAGCCACGCAAAAACACAATAAACCCCGTACGTAAGTGAACAGCTGTTTTAGAACGATTCTGCGACCCCGCCGGCAGATGGGGATGAACTCTTTATTAATATCTAATTAATCGTTCTTGGAATAATGGATTGGAAGACTTAGCATAGGAAAAGAGTTAAAAAAGAAGTTAATGCATTGCCTGAAGCAGCGATGCATTGTTCTTTTGTGGGGAATATTAGTGTAAGTTGTCTGTATGTGTGCCTGAGACAATTACGAATGGCTTTCGCTTATTTGTACAAGACAACGAAACACAAAATGGCTATTATTTATATGGGGATTATATTACACTGTTGAATTAGGTGTAAAAAACACCTTATTCAAGGTGGTGAGATATAAAGAAAAGAAGGGTAAACATATGTAATGAAAAAAAAATGCTTTCATTTTCAATAAAATATAGCCATTGTCGCTTTCGCATAAAACTTCATGAGATTTTACGCATAAAAAATCTGAAAGGGTTCACATTTAACAATAACTCATAAAAGCTTTTTTCTAGTTTAATATGCTTTGTCAGTAGAAATTATCAATAGAGGTGGTCCAGGTGGAATAACGGGTAATTTACAGTATATATATATATATATATATATATATATATATATGAAATTTACAGTATTTATATATATATATATACTGTGAATCGATAAAAATAGTTAATCCTTTAAATTAAATATATCATGAATAAAATGAATTTTGGTAAATAAATCCGATTGAAAAGTAAAAATAAATAACAGCATCTTTAAGAACTGCACCTGTTGCTTTGAAAAATTTTAATTTATTAATCAGTAACAGACAGATTCAATTTGAAAGCTAAATATCTTACATTCTGCTGAATGGAAACATGCTCACATGAAACTTTAAACAGCACATTTACAGTCGACGATATTTCAAGAGAATCAACTTCAAATCGTGTCTTAGACGAATAGTCCTTCTACGCTAAGACTTTTGATACATTCCTGTGAAAACCTCTCATTCTTTATATAAATGTGATTAAAAACATGATTAATTCATACACTCTTTTTGAATTTTTCTTATAGTTCATAAACGGCCTTGTAATTCAAGATTAAATAGAAAGCAATTTCAAGGACGACAACCTTTCAGATGACGTGAATCACTTATAAGTATTTTCCCAACTTTATTAATTAAACTTTCCATAATTAGTAATTCTTGTGCACGTGCTTAGCAAGACTAACATTGTGATAATTAATTATTTATATATAATGGAGCAAGCAAATTTTACTTCCCGGGAAGAGTGGTGTGATTCCACAGAACAGTTGCGTTGTATTTATTTTTGTACCTTTTTACTTCCTTGTACGAAGTAAAGAAGTATTGGAATGTAATTGCAATGGATTTCTTGTGCAAAGTAAAAGAACCCATTGTAATGTAAGCATTGTAAAGTAAGCACTGTAATGTGTTGTAATCGCGAAAAATTTCGGGTATCTTACTTCAACGAAAATATCCATTTTGACCGCTATCGAATGCAATTTAACGATGTTTGTGAGTGACATCTGTACATAAAGACATAATAAAGGACTATTTGTCCCAAAACGGATTGCAAAATGTATTTAAAATGGGTTCAGAATAGATTTTTTTCATGATGTCTGGTTGCGTGTACGTATATATCTCACATAACTGAAAAATGAGTTGCCTCAGAATTTTGAAATTTTGAATATATAGGATTGCTGCTATAGTTGTGCACCTCCCTTTTTGGTTGCAATCAGCGACATCAAAAGTATATAGATATCCACTCTGTTATTCTGCTCGATGAACTCAGTTTTTTTTTTTAATTTTATATGGTGGTAAATTGTGCAATTTTTGCTTTAAAAATGATTGAATTATGATGTTCTTAAGTTATGGTTAAGTTTTTATACCTTTAATTAATCTGCATGTAATACTTGTAGAATTATTAATAATTTAAATGTTATTTAAGTGCGTCTAAACCTAAATTAGCAGCCATATTTGTTTACATTTGAAACTTAGATAGAATAGTGAATACGGTCAGTTTGTGCACCTTTAATGACTTTTTTGCCCGGTGGGACTAAGAGTAAACATTCAGTTTTGTGCACCAAAAAGTCTGCTTTTTTGCTTGCTGACCAAATTGCTTGTTTTTGTAGAAAACCTCTACTCTTGTTTGTAAAACTTTTAACTCTACTTGGTGTTTTAATTTTTTCTAAATTTTCCAATTTTTAGTGACGATATTTTGAGGTATTTCGTATTTTTTGCTTACTGGAAGTGAGAACTGAATTATTTGAATAAAAAATAAATCTCTAATGAAATTCCAGGGAATAAGTTTAAATGAAATGTAATAAAATGCGTATAATTTAATAGACCGTGCGAGGAAGTTAATGTGGTTTTTGTTTTACCGCATCAGATTTTTTTGTGTGTTAGTAATTTTTATCTATTATTTTTTAATTTTTAATAGTATTGATTTAAATAAAAATACAGTTAATTTATGATTTATTGAATTAGAAATATTGAATACTTCTATTTAATAGCGTTATATATTTTTCACTTTTCAAATATAAAGAAGATATAGAACGTTCCATTGTTAGTCTAAATGTATATTCATCTAGTAACCTATAAAATGTTTAACTATTCCAGCTGAACTATCTCTCTTGATAATCTCTACTGATAAACCGTATTAAACTTTAAAATAACCCATTTGGGAGGCATCTGAAACCTTTATATTAACCCTTAGATTTTTTTTTTTTTTTTTAATTTCCGTTTTTGCAATTTCCTTTCTTCTTGTAAGGAAATTTGTTTGTGATTTTCTGCTATTCTAAATGTCAGAGTATAAAATTACTTTGAGAATACTCGTGCCATGTATAATAATGAAAATTTAAGCAAATTTAATATATTCACTGACTTTAACGCATTATAGCACAATGTTTAAGAAATACATTTGTAATTACTAAATTGGTAATGAGATAATAGCAGGCCCATGCATTCTTGAAATTCAAAATTACTGCTCCGATATCATTCGTCAGTACGAAACGCTGGCCAGAAATGCGTTTGCAGAAAACTACAAACATCTAATTACTAATTCCAAAGTCCCAGGGAAGTATTAATTGGCAATTTAAGCGCAGAAATCCTTTGATTAGGATGTACCCCAGATGGAAATGTCAGCTGAGAATTCCAGAACGGGAAAATTACCCTGAGAGATTTCATTACGGATGTCTGTATAAGCTTGTTTTCCACTCAAGAAAATGGCCTTTAGGTCTAATCATAGTAGCTTATATTACGCGACCGTTAAACTCTAGTTATCTGGAGAATAAATCAGAACATTCTCGTGAATATTAAAATAATACGATTAAATAGAGCCTTCGTTGGGACAAAGGAAAATTGGGAGATGAATTTGAAAGCACCAGCATGAAGAAATATTAATATTTTAAATATCATAAAAGTGCCTTTTTTCCTGTAAGTTACCTTACACTTTATTCAGAGCGAAAATTATAGTTTATCTTAATAAGCTATAAGAAAGAAATCTTAGCTGGAAATTATTCTACTCATAATTTGCTTATAACAGTGCTATTTTTCTCGCAAAAGTAGCATGGATTACATTTTAAGATGCTAAGGAAGAATTCTGTGAAAGCTTGTAAAAGGAAAAACATTTTCACCGTTAAATATATAAAATGGAAAAAAAATCAGCAATTTTGAAATATAATTACAGAAAATGTTTTCATAAAATTTAGAAACTCGCCGTTTTCTGAGAAAGAAGAAATTATTTGGTACCAAGATGATGCCGAATAAGATATAAGATAAGGGCCAAAAATAGTGAAAATATTTATCTAAATCTTTATGCAATACGTCGCATGAAATAATGTGTTAGAAATTTCATAAAGCAATATATATATAAACCATAACTGAAAAGAAATTAAATTATACGTATGCTTTAAGGTGATAATTTTTGGTAAGGTTGCAGTGAAAGATTAATAATGATGTATTGTACCTTCATTCCCACATGTACAGAGATTTGTATGGTGAAGTGCGAATCCATGAAGGTATTCTGAAAATGGACCATGAGCTGTTAGGAAAAATATAGTTTAACCATTGGTAGATAGATATTAATGATCTGGGAGGATATGATACTGAAGTGAAAGTTCTGCCGGTTGTTGCCTGAGTCCAGTTTTGCTGCCATAAACGCACTAGGTCTGTTTCTAATTTTACTTTTAGTAATGATATTGGATATGGAATTGAGTAAATTGGAAGGGAAGAATTGTTATCTGCCTCTTTTGCTACTTCATTTGAGAGCTCGTTGCCAGTATTACCGATGGTGATTTAATCCATTTGAAATGTGGTCTATTATTGTTTTGAAATTTAGAGAGAAGACTATGAATTTCTTCTACAATAGGCGATCGAATATGTTCATTTATAGCTTGGATACAAGATGCACTGTCACAGAGGATTAAGGATGTTATGCAAAGTTCTTTTGTGAAGTATATGACTTCTTTATTTTCAAACGTTCTTTTGTCTGAAAAATTGAGTTATTATTGTTTAAACGAATGTTCCAGTTTTTAATATTTGAATTTTTTCATAACGTACAATATGCACTATCGACGCCTGCTTCACATTTCGAACTATCAGTACAGATGGTGAGTTCATATTTATTGAGTTCAGAGTTTGCCAAAAGAGATCTTGGGTAAAAATTTGTATGATGCAACTCTAAGGTGTGTTTTAAATCTTCAAAGTTTGTGAGATGATATATATTATTATTCACTATGCTTTGAACTCTTAGTCTTGATATTCTTACTTTATTTGCTTCTTTTATAAAAGATATTGGAGGGATGCCCGTTATAATTGGTTCTTGCTATATAGAATGGACATACTCGATTGAATAAAAACATTCGCAGCGACAACAAAAATTTAGATAAGTTGCGAAACTTAACCAGCGGTAGAGCGGTAAATTCTCTGAAATTAGGTAGTTTGACTTCGGTTCGATTCCAGGTGAACGGATTGGCTGCATGGATATTTACATGGTTTTCGTCAATGTTACTGCAAGTTTTGATATGATGTGACGCCACTGATTCTTAGTCTGCTCAAAAGCAATTACTCCTTTTGTGGAGAAGCTCTTCACCTTCAGAGAAGTGAGGGACTTCTTTAAATAAGAGACGTCAACATTGGGAAGAGCCAAGGCAAACGTTGTGTACTGACTTTTAGGTTTCTCATGTGTAGCATAGGTACGAGTTAGCTCACCTTTAAAAGTGTTCTACAAAGGCATCCCTTCCATTTGGGGGGAGCAGACATAAACTAATAGATAGTCTAAAATAGCCGAAACTACTTTAGTGCTATAATTTAAAATAGTCAGAACTATAACCTTCCTAAAATAAAGTAACCAAACCGTATTGAAGTGGCATAGAAGAAATTGTCAGTACTTCTTCGAGCATTTTTATTCCATTTCTAACACAGGTTCTAAAAGTATTGAAACTATTACCGTAATTTTTTTCTTCTTCAGCGCGTTCAGAGAACGGGCTCTCCTATATTTTAAAACGTATTCGCCCACGAAGTGAGTGGTTTCCTTTTATTAACAAAGATAATGCCTTGAAAACTATTTGCGAAGATCACACCGAATATTTCTCTTCCAACCTTTGAACTTTATGCTTGCTCGCTACAACAATAGACTCATCACTGCGAAACCAACATCAACTGATATTCAGTTTACTGTTTCTCTGTGTAGGCAGCACATCTCTTTTTTTATTTATTTGTGGTTGATTTGAGCGCTAAGAAGTAGTAGAAATGGCAGTAAGACTGGGTGAGATTCAGATTAAGAGAAGTAGAAAGGAAGATATCTTATTAGATAATGTAATAGTAATGCTATATTGCTATGCTATTACTGGAATGCAGGTTTCTCATAAAGAAATCATATTGTGATAGTTACCTGTAGTTTATCCATGCTTGTTTTTAATTTTTTATGTTCATACTGTAACCATATCCTTTGAAAATTAAACTGCTGGCATAATTTTCTCACTCCAGTTTCGGAGGATAAAATTATTTAAAAAAAAAAGAGGGACATAACTCCGCAGAATACTGTATTTAAATATAACTGATAGCATATTTCTGTTGCGAGATTTATTAATTTTAAAATTTAGGAATGGTATTCTCTAAGAAATATGCTATTTATTTGTAAACATTACTCTGTATTTTATACCCAATATCATTTTTTCTGAAATTATTGTTTCCACTTAGAAGTTCATTCGAGTTCTAAATTTTATCTACCAACTATGAGAGTGTCAGCTTTAAGCTATCAATTTCTTTACATTTTTCTGATTATCCCACGCATTAGAAAACATCAGAAGTTCCTGTAAATTTCTCTGATCAATATAATTCCTGTATATCGATATATGCGATGATTAGGTGCACGAAAGTATTCTTACGTTTTAGAATAAGACTGAAACGAATTCTTTTACTTTGTAAGAACTTAAATAAAAATTGATTCATTCATTCTTTTCTTAAAGGTCAGATTTTGCTTTCCTTTGCAAATAAATCTCAAATATATCTTAAAAGAACATAATGAATTTGAAAAGCAGAAAAAAAAAAGAAAATGAAAAACGAAAAGACAGAGTAGAACAAAAAATAGTTAAAATTCATTGACATGTAGAAATGTAAGATTGGAAACCGATTAAGCCTGAGACAGAATCGACATTAATAACAAGAACACTTGACAGTTCTTTATTAATATCTCCAGTTTCATCGCAAGAATTATATGCACATAGATGCATTAATTTTAAGAGGATATCTCTATGTATTTCTGACTTCTGAAGCCATAAATGACAATCCCAGTAATTGCAATTTAATTATGTGCTGACGGCGTTGACTTAAAGTGTTTGTCTTCGAAGGTTGGATTGTCATTTGTGATGCTAAGTGAATCAAAGTATCGCCCAATCGTTCAAAAAACAATTTTTCTTTCCTGCGTGGCCACCCCTTCCCAATGGATAGATACTGTCTCACTTAATAAGCAATTGATTGATGAATCCATTCTGCCATTGTGCTAACGCCCATGATAAGGAAAGGGGGTGGGATTGCAGTACAAGCGAGTAACGAAAAAAAAAATGGCAAAAAGGCACAGATAAAGTCAAAAGAGGGTCTCTCCAGACCATCGATTGGCCTTTAAGTGTGTGAACCATAGGATTTTAAAGAAAGTTTTTCGCCTCCGGTCACAGTTAATTAAGGTCCTAATCGCAAAGCGAATCCTTTTCGTGAAACTGTGAAACTGGGACTGGAATGATAATGAGGATGGAAGAATTGTACGGTATGATGTCATTTCCGGCAGATTCAGTTAAGCTACTTTATTCAAACCAAGAAATTAAATTTGGCTACAGTATAATTAATGAATACTATATGCATAAAATGTATTGTTAATCCAGATATCATTGTAAGTTATTTCTTTTTCCTATGCATAGTTCCAGGCAATTTTGTTTTTCATTTTCCCCTTATATATGTGTCCAGTTTCTTGTAGTCTGTTATTTTTGTCGTGCGCTTGTGTCCAAATGTATTTATCTTCTACTCATATTATGTCCGTATCATTTTCTTCTTATGAGCAACTACTTCCATCTTGATCGAGTACATTACTATTGATATAAATTTCTCACCACGTTAGAAGAAAGTATATTAATTTATGTAGAATTGTCACTGTTACGTTAAATCAGAGTTTATCAAAGTAAGCAACGTGACCTGCAAGATGTTAAATTAAAAAAAAAGTAATTGTGTTCCGTGTTATATTTTAAATTTTATATTTTTATAAAAATAATTGAACTAGCACGTCTGGTATCAGACTTCGCTCGGAGCAGTGGTAATTAAACTTGAAAAAAATTCTTCACAAATTGTACGAAAAGTTCGTAATCGTGAAGCCAGAAAACTGAAATGCAGCATACAATACGTTCAGTATTGCTTTTCTGCGGTAGGCGTATATATGAGTGCAAGTATGGAATGTGAGAAAAAGCATGACTATTATAATTGTGTAGAGTTCCTCTCTTTGTAAATTCTAAGCTACTGCTGGAAGTGAAGAATCTTAAGAACTGATAAGCGAATAATCGTTAGAGTTCGTGTGACAGGAAACAACAAGATCGAAGGGTAACTAACCCTTTATTATTTCAACTAAGGTTTAACAAAACTCCGTCTTGGAGTGTACAAAAAAGCCAACACTTGGGCTTTGCACTAAGAGACTAAGAATAATACAAAACTAATCTCAGCTAAAGAGGTGTAGCCAAAGATATCAAAATTCTGACAGAGTTGGCCCTTTAACGTTAATAGACTGCGAAGCTAACAAAGGCCTAGTACGGCCGAGCGTGATAATAGCTAACGAGAGAGTAGCCTAAAAAGGCGGACGCGTGCAACCAAAATACCCTGGTATCAACCAAAATACCTGGTATTAAAATACCTGGTATTCACTTAGACCGAAGAACTTCGCGGTTAAATACCGCTCTTCCTCATTATGTATTCAGACGTGATTCTAAAACTACATTCTGGCCGGAAGTGTAAGTTGAAGTTAAGAATCAATAGAAACTTTAACTCAAAATTTAACAGTTAATAAAATTAACATAATCCTTACAATTCTATTGATCTCTTGAAAGTGTATATGGTATTACATATTTCCAGCGTCATTCTGACTAGAGGGCGCTGTGTTCGTCCTAATAGTCAGTGGCAGGCAGGATACTAAAGGTGTAGGACATGGAAGGCAGAGATTCCTAATAATATATCTCTAACTGATTGAAATTTTCGTATATTTTCTTGTAAATAAATGTTGTTATTGTTTACAAAACCTCTTATTATCTCTTGGATGCACCTTTAGTCTCACAGAACCATTAGATGCAAAATTGGTGCATCTTGTCCGCGAATGTGGAATATCGGAAGTAATTAGTCATCATTACTGGATTATATTTCTGAGAAGTTTGGATACTGTACGTACGCTTTTGGATACGTAACATTGCATACTGGACTGTGGAGGTAAGAACTTTTGAACTCACAAATTCTGAGTAAATATGGATAAGCTTTCGAAAATAATTGAAAAAAGAAGTAACGTTCGCGCTAGTGTTGTTAAACGAGTTAAAAGAGTGCAGAAGCTCGATGAAGCTGTTGAAGACGTAAGTTCATTATCAGAACTACTGGAACTATTAGAAACGAAAGAGCAGATCTTGAAAAGCCATGATTTAGAGGTTGAAGGACTCATAGACGATCCGGAAAAATTTAAAGGTGAATTAAAAGCTTCGGAAAATACGATGACAAAATAATGTTAGCTAAGATTAAACTAAAGAGCAAAATTAAAGAATTAGCAGCAGAAAATATTCAGCGGACTCCTTCAGTTCTTAACACATCTAGTGTTTCGGAAAACACCGTTACGACTTTAAAATTACCAAAGTTAGAAATTTAATGATTCTGGCAAATTTATGGAATTCTTAAACTGTTTTGATAGCGCAATCGGTTCAAGCAATTCACTTAAGAAAATTGAAAAATTCCAATATTTAAAATCTCTTCTTTCTGGTCCTGCATATAACGTTGTTGCGGGTTTTGAATTAAATGAGAAAAACTATGACTCGTGTCTTGAGCTTTTAAAACAAAGATATGGTAGAACTGATTCTATTATAAATTCTTACATGACTAAATTATTAAGCTTAGAACCAGTGAGAAGTTCGTCTTATGTTAAGGGTTTGCGTAAATTATACGATGAAATAGAAGTTAATATAAGAAATTTGCGTTCATTAAATGTAACGGAGGGTTCATATGGGCATTTATTGAATCCAGTGTTATTGAAGTTGCTACCACAAGATTTGGTGTTAGATTTTCACCGAAAACGAAACAGGCAAGTGAATTGTGAGGTTTCAGAAATTATAACCTTTTTGAGGAATGAAGTCGAATCTGGGAAAAATTGCCGAAACTGTGATTCCCCCTAAAATGTTACGAAACAAAACGATCCTATTCCGAAAATTATCAAAGTGGTCAAACTTATCAGAAAAACTATTCAAAGCCTAAAAATATATCAACCGCTTCAGCGTTAAATACACAAATAAAAAATGTTTGTTTATTCTGTGACGGTCATCACGATTCCGTAAGTTGTAAAACATTGGATGTAGAACAAAACATAAATAAGCTTAGGACAGAAGCTAGATGCTGGTGTTGTTTTCAAAATATCACATGTCTCGCGTATGTAGGGCAAAAATATCGTGTAAAAATTGTTTAAGCAATTTTCATCATGAGTCTGTGTGTAGAAAAAATAAACCCGTATGGTAGTCATCGAAGTTTTATTTCATCTCGATTAGTTAAAGAATTAAAATTAAAGCCAATACGCTACGAAAGAATAGCTATTTTTGCTTTCGGAGACAAAATAGTATGTGAGAAGGAATATTCATTGACGTTTCATTGACGTTGCGCAATAGGGATCAAAGTTCGAAATCGTACGAGTTAGAAGCTGTCCTAACGGAATATATATCTAATTTGTCCTTGAAAATTCCTGATGTATCTATTCGCAATGCGTTGTTGGAAAGAGGTTTACCTTTGGCTGATTCATTTTCTGGCGACTATCAGACGGAAATACTTATCGGATGCGATTCATTTTGGGATATTGTTTATGACGAGAGAGTAAAGTTAAATGAAAACATTACTGCGATAAATTCTTGTTTCGGTTGGTTACTAGCGGGAGTGGAAGGAAGTAATAAATTGACTAATAATTATGAAAATGTATGTTTAGTCATGGAATCTTCTTCCATTTTGTGCGATTTGAAAAAATTTTGGGAATTTCAGTCAGACAAACAAAACTTTTCTGAATGGGACAACCAATTGATTGAAAAATTTGAAAATTCTCTGGAATTTAATGGGGAAAGGTACGTTTGTAGACTGATGTGGAAGGAAACCTTGGGACCTGCAGTTGGGTTGAATTCTAATTATGAGGTTGCGAAAAGGCGTTTTGATTCGTTAAAGCACAAACTAAATAAAAATCAGGAAATTTATGACCAGTATAAACAAATTATATCGGATCAGTTAAAATGTCAGATTGTGGGAAAATGTGTTAATGAAGATAAAAATTCAGGATATTATATGCCCCACAGAGCGGTAATTAGGGATGACAAGGAAACAACTTGAGTTAGAATTGTTTATGACTGTAGCAGTAAGGCTAATGAAAATAATAAATCTCTTAATGAGTCTCTAGAATCGGGATTAAATTTTTATGCATATTTATTGGACATAATTCTTAAATTTCGAGAATATCAAGTTGCATTTTGCGGAGATTTAGAGAAAGCTTTTCTTATGATAGAGATATCAAAAGCAGCGGGATTTCATTTGAGGAAATTAAAAACTAATTGTGCTGTGTTCGTCCTAATAGTCAGAATGACGCTGGAAATATGTAATATATGGTACTACAAAACACAATCAGTACTCTAATATTTCTTGACGTTAAATTAAAATGTCAGAATTCTGTATTTTCCCATGTAGGGAATATTCACTGTTTTGCTGTGCTGATAATGTCATACTGAGAGCATTTTAATTATTCAGTTGAATAACCCAGCTGTTACATGCTCACGCAAATATCATTCTATGACTAAAAGTCGGTTATTGTTACTATTTTTAAGTAATATAAAGCTGTTCGCATATTTTTAGTCGATTTTCATTGTGTTTTTAGAAATATATATATATATATATATATATATATATATATTGTATTTTAAATGTTCTATTAGAGAACACTTATTCTTCACTAGCTTTGCACAGAATAATTTCAAAGAGAGTAAAAATAAAGCATTGGAAGAGGTGTTTATGCCATTTCTCTTGAACAGCTTTCCAAAGTCCAAGGAGGGTTGTAGGTCGATGTTTGGATAATTTGTTTTTTAAAAGTCCAAAAGCCCAAAAATCCATGGGTCACCAGGAGATTTAATAGGGGTATGGGTGAAGGGTATGGCTTTGATACCCGTTTCTTGTTCCATTTTTTCCAAAAAATTAGCAACGGATTTTGACGAGTGGCTGCTTACTTTGTCTTGATGCAGTTCGATTGAAGGCGCTGTGGAAAAAGAGAAGGTATTTCAACTTTGAGTAATGGGTATAAAATAATATGCGTAGTTGAGCTTAACATTTGTTTTGTACTCTCTTTATTTTTAATTTTCCGTTATATGGAAAACAACAACAATAATAAATCCCTTTGAAAAATTTGCTTTGAACCATATTTCATGATTTTGTTCTTCTATTTGTTGGTAATAAATGGAACTAAGTTTGTTATAATCATTTAAATGCACCCAATATTAATTTATTGTAACAATATTTTCCCATTTTTGTTCGGATAAATGTTTCTCATAAAGAATTCTGCGTGGCGTTCTGCGCTCGGAGCTATGTCGTGGAGAAAGAAAGCACATTATGTTTTTTCGCCTTTTTAAAATTCAAATCAGCATTATTAACTTTTATTTTTACAGTTCAGTTTTACTATTTTAATAATATTGCAATTTTTGTTTGACTTGGCTTATTTTCTTGTAACATTATAGATCTTACCTTTGCATGATTCGAAATACGTTTTTACCGTGCGTATGTATATGGAACAATGTTTCCACTTGAAGGCAAACTTTTGACGTTATTTGCTTCCTGAATGACGATATTACCATTATAGGATGGTCAAAAAATTTCTTTCTAAGAGAAATGTTTCTTCTAATTAAATTTTTAAAGAAACAAATTTCCTATGGAACTACTTCTAGATATCTTTCTAAGGCGTTCCACAGATTTTTGTAATTTATAAAATTTGTATGTGCTTGAAATAAATCTTAGAAATGCTACTTTAAGGATAGCGTTAATAATGTATGCTTTTTAAAATCAAAATTAACGCATATTGTACGCTCATGGATACGTTTCAACAATATGTTTTAATAACACAATTTTGGAAATTTTGCACGCATTTGACATCAACATAATTTAGTGTTGCTCAAAAGATACGCAGCCATTATATCTGTAATGCGAATTACAAGTACTCCTTACAAACTAAAATTCCATGGAAAGTATAGTGAAAAGATAAGTGCTTAGGTCGGGTGCAGTGCGCACCGTTTCAGAATGCTATACAGAACGTTCTAATGCAAATTAACACCGACTTAGAAGAATGGTACATTTAACTAGAAAGTTTTGCGATGTTCTTTTGCTAGTTAGGGTTTATTTCTTAAGCTTACAGTAATTGTTCAAATATACAGTTAATGAGATAGAGGTTAATTTTATCATTCGAATATTGTAATCGAATTGCTGATATCTCACCTTATTGTAATCAACAAGTAGGTTAAAATGATCAAACTATTATAGAATAAATTTTTAAAACTGAAGCAATGTCACCAAATAGATATAAAATGCATTATAAAAGTTTCCCAGTTACAGAGAAATTTTACCAAATAAGAGATTAAGCCGCTAAAAATTTTGGGTTTGAAATTAGCTAACCATTTAGAATTACCTAGAGAAAAAAAAACGCATTAGTTTGACGTAGATTCTCAATACTTCTATTGTCTATGAGGATATTAGACACAAGCTCTTCTTCAGGAGAAAAAATTTAAAAAAAAAATGAATCTGCAGGATTTGTTTCTCTAAAACATCTACTCCAAATTAATATTTATCTTTTTAGCTAATTTTAAATTTTATCACTTAAATTCTTTTCAGATGAGGGATGCTCTCCGAGCAATGAGATCAAGGATACAAGCTGACGCACTAACTCGTACAGTATTGCTCAAGTAATTTCCGAAAACATCAAGAACCGTTCATAAATGATATTTTGCATTATGAACAATTAATAAAGAAGTTGCATTTTATTCATTATATTGCTGTAAAAGTGTTTATTTATATGTCTCCAGGTACTTTTATATTAAATCAGTTAAATTCCATTATTATTTTGAATATAGTTTTCATATGGCTTAAAGTTATCATTCGGTTAATGTTATCAACATAGACGTGGACTAATGTGATCACGTTAACTAGAGCTTACGGAACTGAAATTCTCCAGATATGTGCATGTGTTTATGGGTTACTGGATTAAATTCTTATCAAGTATTCAGTCTCCAATTATCTCCATAGCCTTGGCGGTATGGTGGTTACCGGAAACTGACTGGGATCCGCATCCAGGATAAGGCAGAAATGCTTGTAAAAATATATGTGTAGTATCAAGCATTGAAAAACTGTCACTTTCAAAGCCCTGTCTAAAGTTAAGATAGAAGCCTAAGTTAAGATCGTTGTTGTTTGACTTCCGAATTCCCTGTCTAAAGGTTATTGAAATGTGAAGAGCGGTACAACTTCTTCTATTCCATTCCTAGGATGCTAATTTTCAAAACCAGAGGCGATCTAAACATAGGCTTAGGCATATAGAACTTTTGTACTTTGCCTCTACTAAAAAACCCAACCTTCAAAAGAATAATTTTGTTTCCCAAACATGGCGATTCAATAAATCTTGTAAATGTAAGTATGGTTTTCAATTTCGAAGAAAACGCAGCTGTTTGTAATATCATATATCAATAAAACGTTCAAAATGAAATGCGTAATTGCTGTCTGAAATGGCATTTGTGTATTTCTGTGTTCGGAAACGTCATTTAAATGTACTTATTGTTGCATGCTTCGCCTGTCTAAAAGGGCTCTTTATCCATCTGGAGTTATTAATAAGACTAAAACATTTGTTTTTCATGTCTTTCTGCACAAGGAGCTCAAAGAAACAGCCGCGTCATTAAAGAATCTCGAGCAGATGCTTTTGTGAGCTAGCGGAAGTGATTGCTCAATTAAGCACTGACTTCTGTCACTGTTTGAAGATCTAAGGATTTTTATATTTTACCTTTTCGAGTAGTTTATTACTCCTTCAGTATAACTTATTCTTTGTTAAATACGATCAGATCATTGTTAAGTAACGAAAAATTAAAAATTCTCTGCTGAAGCACTTTTTAAATTCTGATTCATTAAACTTCTAGACTTCGTTTTAAGAATTTCAGACAGTAGAGAAATGTGAATGAATAAACGATATTAAAGTCTCTAATAGTTTCCTTATATTTAAACTTTTTTTCCTAAAAATAAATTCAGAATTCCTGTAGCTTAACATGTAAAGTTTATTTTAATTAATACATTATTTCATATGTAGAAGTGTCCCAACCAGTGGCTGAGCGGTAAAGTCGCTGAACACCGGCTATTCGACTTGGGCTTGGATGCCAGTGAATGGCCTGGCTGCATGGACTTTTATGATTTTTCCAATATGTAACGTAGAAACAGACCTTTAGAAAGCCCTTCCTTAGGCAGATAGCTATGTATGCTTTGCCATAATAAAAGTAAACCGAAAGAAAACCCATGCATAATTTTTTCTGCACGCCTACGTTTCCGCTTACACCACCAGAAACAGAAATTGAGTTTAGAACAAGGAATGAGAATTTTGAGAGAGAGCACTAGCAACTTAGGTCTGGAACGTTGCGATATTTATTCAACCAGCGCAAGTGCTGCATTGATTCTTTGGGCATTAACTTGTAATTGTTGTACTTGAGAATCGCATATACGTTGACATACTCAACACAGTCAGATTCTTAGTCTTTAAAGATATGATTTTTAAATTCTTGACTGATGTTATCGCTTTGTGTTGTAGTTAGAGACAGAAATAAAATCTTTCTGAGAGTTGTGAAGTGTTTTATGTTAAGTAACCAATTTTTCAGATTTAAAACCTTTACTGAAACTTCTTCTTTTCATAGTCTTCACCAGAATGCAAATTAAAAGGCAGGATATTTGAACTGAGGGTTTTGAATGCTTTAGAACAGTGGTCAGTGGTCCGTGATAAATTTTTGTTGGTACGCAGAAAAATTGGATGAAGATTCAGTTTACAAAATGGCTAGTAACAAAAGCTATTATGGAATATGGAGGAATTCTCTTTCCTTTTGAATTACAAACATATGCTATTGTAGCATATATATAACATATGCTATTACAAACATTGCTAGTTAATAGCACAGTTTTCTCCGTATCAATAGAAAATTTGATGGATTTTTATGGATGAAACTTGATGGAATTATAAACAAGAATGCAAATGGTTCATCCGCATTCTTGTTTATAATTGCATCACTAGAAGTTTCCGTTTTTGTCTTGTCTAACTGTTGATCGATGGTGCCATTGCTGAGTAAGGGATGATTATTATGTTTACAATAATTAAAAACTGACGGGATAATACTAGCAGTTTATCGATATTGCTTTTCGTTTGCCAATTTGTTCTTGCTTTTCAGTGATATGGAAATGTTAAGTTTTCTGTACAAGAAGATACGATTTTTGAATTTTTCATGTAATTTTACAATGTGAACGAGATTTGTGTAGTTGGCTACAAAAAAAGGTAAATACATTGTATAAATGTATTTACCTTTTTTTTGTAGTTCATATTAGCGGTCTGCCAAATATAAAATTATATATGTAATGGTCCGTAAAGTTCTAAGGATTGACGACCGCTGCTTTAGAAATAGAGCTGTGACAGTGATTATTCCGGTTTTAGCCATTTTGATGGCTGACGTTAAATTGTGCCATTAAAATATCGAACCAGCTTAAATAGGCAAATTTGTGCAGACTCCAAGAATTTAATTTGAAATTTTAACTACCCGCAAGTGGCGAAGTTTTATTTGGCCCAGAATTTCTGCTTTCAGTTAATTTAAAAATTTAATAAAAGGGTTATTTACCACCTTCTTATAACTTTCTCCTAATATTCCAGACGAAACGATAACTCGATTCACAATAAGCCAGTTTTCCATTTGTGTTTCTATTCATTATTCAATGCGTTTCAAACTGATAAGTCTGACGAACTTAGAGTTAATTTCATATCATTATGAGCTTATACAGTCTAGGAAAGTTACTCAGTGTTCCAGTTTATTGTAAACAGAAAATAACCTTGATAAACTCACTATACAGTCATACTCATATTTTTGCAAAAATAATTTAACACACAATATGGAGACTGAATGTCTATTTATAAGTTTAGTTTTAAAACTTTTAATATTCTGCATATTCATTTGGCTATTTAAGGATACCAACAGTTGTTACTTACTTCTACCTAAATTACAAATATACATGATTTTGAATCCCTTAACGATAATGTTCGGGTAATAATAAATTATCACTATTGGTAAAATTTAATCCTTTTACGATTCTGAGAATATCTGAGGAAATAAACGCATTCAATTAAAAAAGTCGTAAAGAAAAATACAAGAGTATTAACAAACTGCATCAATTTTGTGATAAAAATTGTGGCGAATAGTTTTACCAAACTCTTGCAATTATCTAAGCTTTAAATAAGAGCCAAATTGTTAAAAAATTCAAAAATCATAAAAAATAATAAGGTAATGCCTTGAAGGAAGATTATAAGAAAGCTTCAAAGGAAGGTTAGAAGAATATTAAAAAGATTGTACATCGTTTGTTATAAACATGCTGAATAGACACTACAAACTGTCATCATACTCTGAGTCTTGAATATAAACGGAATTATTTTTAGAAATTTAAAAAGCTTAAAAAATGTAAACAAAAATGTCTAAAAGGAAGGTTACGAAATGTTAGAAGTCTGCATATATTTTTCTATAAAAATGGTGGAAAACTGCTCCAAGCAATCGCAGTGATCTGAGTTTAAAATACAAATCGAATAATTGTCAAGAAATTCAAATAAACAATTTAATTACGAAATGCTTTAAAGAAAGGTCACCAGATTGTTAAGAAGCTGCATATGTGTTGTAATGAATGAGGATAATAACTCTTTAAAACTATTTCCACTATCTGAGTCTTAACTAAAAGCTGGATTGTAGTTAGAAAATTCGAAATCATAAAAAGTTTAATAAAAAATACCTCAAAGAAAGATTATAAGAATGTTTCAAGGCGAGGTCAGAGGACTATCAAAAAGCTGCTCATTTTTGTGGTGAATATATTGGATAAATACTATATTGGTACGACATGAGTCGTAAATATAAGCCAAGTTCAAAAACCTAGAACATTAATAACGTAATACCTAAAAAAGAAAGCTGCAATAATGTTAGAACGCTGCATATTTTTTGTTATAAATATGGTGAATATTTACTCCAAATTACAGCTGCGATCTAAGTTATATCTATATTAATACAAGTCAAATTGTGTTTATAAAATTCAAAAGAATAGAAAATTCAAATTTTATTGGAGAATTTTTAGTTCTATTTTTTCCGCATCTAAAACTGTCTTTCACAATAAAGAACGAAAAGCAAACATTTCAGCTTGATTTAATAACTCTACTTAAAGTTGTTCCATTAGCATTTAAGTGCCGGTGTGCATCAAGAAACCAAAACAGATAGATTGAGCAGCAGCATAAAAATCGAACGTTAAAGCAACCCGAAATCCGAAGGGAACGCACTTCCGGGAACGCAATCTGCCGTTTCTACCACGTAATAGCCAACAAGAGGGAACTAAAAAGGAAAAAAAAAAGCTGGCAAGCTGAGGGATCAATCCACTTTGCTCTCCTGATTCCCACTTGAATTGAAACCCTGTACAAAAAGGAAAATTCGTAGTACTTCTGTGCTTTGTGGGAGGGAAGTGAGAAACACCCTTTGTACTTTTAGATACAGGGCACGCTTCTTTGTTTGCAGTAACTTGTTCTCTAACAATCTGCTTCTGGCAGAGTTGGCGATGGTAATATCTTGACAAAAACAAGGTTGTTTTAAAATGTAAGAGTTTTGAAGTATCTTTCAAAATGTTATGATGACATTATCTGTTTTTTATATTATTCGTGTTTACAAACATCTATTTAGTGGTTATTACTCATTAAATTTCCCATTCTTCCTAATTATGCATCACTGCGTCAAAGGATTATATCGCTGAATATTAGCAATTGGAAAAGCATTCACTTCGCAGACTAAGAGTCAGGGTTTTCATCTCTTAGCATAAATATGAATTATTTTTCCTTAGAATATCCTCTGTGATAGCTAAGTAGATTTGCCTTAATTAATTATCCAACTACCCATTATCTCGATAAATTAAAGTCATAAAATAGTTTCGTTTGCAGAGTAATTTTCAAAATTCAAAAGCTACAGTGTTTCAACTGCAAAACTAAGTAAAATTTAAATTTCTTTATAACTCAATTGCCTGGTGATATGTAGTACCTTATTTGAGCCATAAGATAGCACGATAAATTAATTTCAGGTATAATCCTTTTATTAAGCTTTCAAATCGTTTTATTCGCAGTCACCATCCTTTTTTCTCAATTACCTTTTTTAAACAATTTTGTTACATTCTACAGTAGAATCCCGCAAACTCTACCCCCGATTACGTCACATTCATTGCAACTTGTCGATCAGTTATTTTTAATCGCTAAATTATTTCAGTTGGATAAGCACAGCAATATCTTTGGAATAAAATGGTGGTTTACTAATACCTAGAACTAATAATATCTAACTTTGTCTACATGGCGTAAAATAGTGTAAGTATATTTTATTACATATTTATGAGTTATTATAACTGCAGAACAAAGATTTGTTATCTTTTCAAAGATTTGTTGTGGTATTCTAATTAAGAATTCGTCTCTTTCCCTTTGTGATACTATTTTGTGATACTAGAAAAATTTTAGATTTTGTGGACTGAATGCTTGTTGTCAACAATCACACCATTTCTCTATGACTGGAATTTTCTCTTGCAACATGGCCAGAGCATGGTCCAGTCGACGTGATTTGGAAACAATTGCCGTCTCTCAGGGTAGCTGACAAGGAGAATGTTAACGTCGCCTGGAAAGCTGGGGAAATCGTCAACGTAAAGTATGTAAAATAAAGGTCCAAGGATGCTCCCTTGTGCAATACCAGCTAGGATATTCTTTACAGTTGAAAGCGCCTTTCCTTTCTTGACAATGAAAGTGCGCTTTTCAAGAAAGGAGTTTATGAGCAAAACCAGTTTACGAGGCAGGTTGAAGAATATTTGCCAACAAGTCCGTTTTATTACATTCTAAATTAATTCATTACTACAAATGATGAAATAGTTGGCCTGTTTAGTTATTAACGGCTTAAAATTCTCTGAAGTTTCATATATATCTCAGTAACCTTATTGCGTATATTCATTCTGAATTTGGATTTGAAACATTCAATTAAAAATAATTCTATTAATTTAAGGTTTCTAACTAAGGAAGCAATTTAATGTAACTAATTTTTATGATTTATTTAACAAAATTTGTTTGCAAGTTATTTTTGGTAACCTATGAGCATATTTATGGTATGAGAATAGAGAATTTTCTATAAATAAGTCAATAAAGTCAATGAAGCAACATACTTATGTCTAATAATGAACTGTACTTCTGAAACAAGTTCATGGAAATAATTAACTATCACATCAAGGAAGCGATCTCCTCATTCTGGGGACTGGGACTGATTTTTGGGATTTTGGGGATCTCCTCATTCTGGGGACTGGGACTGATTTTGGGGATTTTGGGGATCTTCTCATTCTGGGTACCGGGACTTAATGGAACATAAGTTTGTGTTGACGTTAATTAATTCTTCGCCATTCTTTCACCTAAGGCGCTTCAGACAATTTCAAGTGAAGGAAGCAGTTTACCAGGTTGGATCTCGATGAACATATGCTATGACTATATCTTTTTGATAAATTGGTTACAGCCGAAAACATCGCGGACGTAAACGTCGCGGAGAAAACAACGCAAGGCGAAAACGTCGTGCTACAAAACATCGTGGGAGAAAACATCGCAAAGAGAAAACATCGCCGTTCTAAAACATCGTGGTACAAAATATCGTCATCGAAAATAAAGCGGTTCAAAAACTTCGCAGTTTAAAAACATCGTCGTCGAAAATATGGTGGTAAAAAACAAAGTATCTACAAATCATCGCATGACGATAACATCGCAGACATGCTTTTTTCAGGCTTTAATAACTATAAACGGATATTTCCGTAATGATTTGTGAGCGCAAGATGGAAAGAAGGATAATTTTTTACTTTCATATTTTTTATTAATCAATAAATTTTTGCTGAGAAAATAAAAAGGAAACTTAAGCATAGAAAATTAATGCAACTTATAGCACTTAATAGAATTTTAAACCGACATAATTAACTAACAAAGATCATTAATAAATCATTCTTTTATAAAGTTTTTACTGGTAATTGTTCATGAAAAGTATAATCTATAAGTTGCATTTAATTTTCTATGCTTAAGTTTCCTTCTTACTTTTTCAGCAAAAAATTATTAGTTAATAAAAAACTGTGAAAGTAAAAATTATCCTTCTTTACATCTTGCGCTCACAAATCGTTATGGGAATATCCATTTACAATTATTAAAACCTGAAAAAAGCATGTCTGCGATGTTATCATCATGCGATGATTTGTAGATACTTTATTTTTTACCACGATATTTTCGACGACGATGTTTTTAAACTGCGAAGTTTTTGAACCGCTTTATTTTCGACGACGATATTTTGTACCGCGATGTTTTAGAACTGCGATGTTTTCTCTTTGCGATGTTTTCTCCCACGATGTTTTGTAGCAAGACGTTTTCGCCTTGCGTTGTTTTCTCCACGACGTTTTCGTCCGCGATGTTTTTGCCGTGATGTTATCGGCGGACACCGATAAATTAATATGCAGTGACATTTGCTTGATTTACTTCTTTTATTATTCTTTCAGTGAGGATGCACAGAGCTTTGGCAGGGTCATTCTCAGCTCATTGTTGAATCAACCATCGCGCACCTCAAGGAAATTCGCTGGGTTTGAATCTTTTCTCATATTTAAGTTTGCAATGACATCTGTCTAAATTAGTTCTTTCCCCCATTCTTTCACTTGAGGGCACACCAAAAACCTTTACAGTATCAAACACCATCTTAATCGTGTGATGGCTTTTATAAGGTCTTTTAGCTGCTACACTCCCTGTTAAGAAAGTAAGTAACAATAATAGCAACTTCTCTGTCATATTTGTTCTCCAAGGTCAGACTTTTTTAATTCGTCGTACGTTATACCACAAATGTTGTGCATTAAATGCAAATTCTTGCAAATTAAATCTCTATCGGCGTGCAATTTCACATATATATATATATATGCTTTTATTGTTCAGTTTAACACAATTTAGTATGATCATTATTTCTTTATTTTGGAAGTACTTAATTTTTCATGAATCGCATTAAAATTTTATTAAGGAGGGAAAACTTTGTATTCTTCGACTTGGTTATTCTTACACTGTATTCATTATATACTAAATTAGATAAATTTAACTCGCAGAAGTTAGGCAAATTGCAGTACAATCAGGAATTGCTTGGAAAATCGCCAAGGATTTTATACAGTCTTGAAACTGTAATCACGGGAGAAAGGCGCGAAATAAATACTTTATATACTTGTTTATTTTACTCAAGTATACGCTTAAAATGAATTTAATATCTACTGGCGTAATGATCTGGAAGAATGCACAGTTTACTTACAGTTGCCAAACATAGCTAAGCTAGTATAATTTATTCTGCATTACCAGACAGCTTTTCTGTCGCATACTTATTTACTATTTCCGCAATCATTACATTTCACTAGTTTATTGTATTTTCAGAAATCCAATGGTAGAAATTTGTGTCATGAAACAGAGCTGAAAATAATAAAGTAATTTATTTTCGCAGTAGAAATAGAACGCATTTCAATGCACAAATAAATAATTACTTCCTTTTATCAATCACCACAGCCAATTGTTTACTACAAAGTTTAAGCTTTTGTAACTAAATATGAGCAAAATAACGTTTAATGTCTTTATATCGATAGCGTTATAGAAAAACAAATTGCGTATCGAAGAATAATTAAATATTTACAGTATCCTCACCTACTTACTATATCAGGACATAGTAAGTTTCAAGCTTTTTTTATCACCCGAGAGAGAATGAAATATAACTATATGAAATTAGATTTCATTAAAATTATTTGTATTTTTTTAATTATATTTTTGGTTATGATAAGCAATATATGCTGTATTCGACATGAGCAACCTTCATTGTGGATGTCCTTCCTCTAACTGATCGTAAGAGTTAATTTTGAGCATTGAGAAAGAGAGCACATCGAAAATCCTATTGTTAAGCAAGCGAGTGGAGGTATAATGGTTTCGATATACTTCCCTGTGTTCAGGATGGGACGTTCTTATGAAAAATAATATGGATCAGTATAAATATATGTAAATATTTTTTATGAAAACCTAAAAGCATCTCCAACAAAACTTGGAATGCAAAATACAGTATTAATTAATAAAATGTAAAATAAGTACTAAAAAGGACAACAATCCTAAACATGGAGGCCTAAATGTTGTTCTGAAGTTATCAAAACTCCTGTATATTTTTCGTACTTAAATCCCGTCAAGCATGTATGGAGCGAATTGGAGATAAGAATAAGGATACATGATGTTTCTTCAGTTGTTCTACTAAAAGGAATTCTTTTGGGAAAATGGCACAACATATAGAATTCAAACACGAAAATTTTAGTTGAATCCATATCAAAGCGCATAAAAAGTGTGCTTTTAGTTAAAGGGTATATTAAAAAATGTGTACTTTTAGTATATTAAAAATTGTCGAATGATCTGTTATTTGCATATATGTATCAAATATAAACTGTTTACTCTGTCCGAGTACTTATATAAGTTCCTTTTCAGAGCGTTTTGAATAAATTACATTTTTTACTAAAACATTTTCAATAACGTTTTCAAAACAAGCAGAACTTATAAAAAGATGATCAAACGAATCTACGAAAAAAAAATAGTATTTTCGCTAATATTTAAGAACTTACATCTGCAAATAAAACTAAAAAACACGTGTCCGAAAACAAATAATACAGAACCATTGTAATTTTCCATATATCTTCGGAAATTTTGAACGAAAACTTTAATTTTTGGAAGCATTTCTAAAAACATATTTTTTATAATAATTTCAACATTGATGGAAACATTTACAGATTATAGTTCAAAACAATATATGCACATTAACATCGTGGGGTTAAAATCTTTACTACTGATTTAAAACAAAAGAATTCATGCGATTTTTGCAAATCTTGGCATTTGATATAATTTGAATCATAAAATTGAAATATGGGAAAACAGTCGAATGTTATTCCAGGCAAATTCCGATTTGGAGTCAAAATATGTATATGTTAGAGTAGCGCTATACACTGAAGTGACAAAAGTCATGGGATACCTCCTAATATTTTGTCGGTCCTCCTTTTAACTGAAGACGTCATATTTTGGATAACGTAGTCGTCCACTCGATTATGGATATGTGGATACCAAAATTTAAAATTTGGAATTTGTTTTATTATATATTTCATGGTTTGTAAAATTTGACGAATTTTCGATTAATAATTTAATTAATTAATAAGTCAAAAATTTCAAAGCTAGCAATGACAACACTGCACGGAAACAAAAAAAAAAACTTTTTTATCTCCAATACCCGAGGCTGTGTATCAGAAATTCTAAATATATGTTCTTCCTAAATGCTACTTTGTGATATTACTGTTGAATTGAATTTTATGTTTTAAGTGCGAAAAAGTAATATTTAATAATATTAATAAGGTAGCATACAAAACGTTAAAAAGCGCCCCTTTGGGCGTAATATAAAATCTGAAAGCTTTATTTTTTGTTGCTGTTTTTGAGTCCGACGTCTTTGCTGAAGTTAACGAACATTCAACTTTCTCATTCACAACTATGATATAAAGTCTAGAATTTTTTTTTTTGAAAAATTAATTTTATATGATAAGATACAGGAAATGAATGTTAATAAGTAATTACACAAACGTTATTATTCCTTATAAATATGTAGCCATTTTGATGATATAAAATATGCATATTTTACTTCGAATTAGATTTTAACACTAAACACATTTGATTGCAAAAAACACCTTAGCTTTCTGGATTACTATTAAAAATACTGGTCGGAGTGATGTGCGTGAAAGGAAATCATTTTCTACTTGACAAGTAGCAAATTCTCTTCAACTGACTTTCGGTAAAAAATATCAGCAAACTTTAATTTTAAAAATGCGTAATTTAATTAAACAGAGTACATATTAAAGACAAAATTAGTTGAGCTTTCGTTTGTGCGATTTTTAAGAAGTGAAGCCATCCTTTGGGAAATTCAACTAATGCGATTTTTTCCCCTTACGCATCTTTTGGTTATTAGACTATTCTGAAACTGTGCAATCACTTTGAATATGAAATATATTTCCATTTCTTAAGCCTTCTAATATGATTTAAATTGCTTTCTGGTAGTTAAATTACTTTTTCTCAATAACCAACTGCTTTCAATAATTAAATGAGCTTTTATTTCATATTAATATTTTATTCTTCCTTAATACCTCCTATGCATAATATTCCTAGAAGGAATTCTTGATAATTTGTTTTTTCTGAAATAATTAATTTCTTTTGCTAACTGTAATCCTGTTGTAGCAACAAATGCGCGTGCTCCATATAGTTTTTAACTTATATTATTAAATTCGTTTCGAAAATTTACAATAATAGAATAAATGCTAATATTTAAACAAGCGATTTAGAATAAAAGGGTAAATATTTATTTATGCTGTCGCTATTACCAAGATATTAGTGTTATATTTTTCCTCAGTACTAATTAACAATTAGAGCCTGCCAGCTGCCGAGTGTAAAACAGCTAATCTCTCATAATCAAAATTTAGACCAAATCTGGGCGAATAGTCTAGCTCAGGGTTTCTCAACCGTTGGTTCGCGTAGCACTGGTGGTACGCAAGAGAAAAATAGGTGGTACGCAAAGAAGCAAAGTATTTTTAACTATTATATTCAAAAATTAAAACCCCAACATCTTGATTGAGTTTTTTCTCTTACGCTCGTAAGTTTATGCGGTGTGAACTTTGTTCAAGAGTGGTGGTGGTAGTAGAACTTTGCAATGGTGGTACTTAAAAAGGTTTTCAATTTTTGTTTAGATGGTACGCGTTAGTCAAAAGGTTTAAAACCGCTGGTATAGCTGAAAGAAAGTTTTATGTTTTTTTACTTATATAACATGGATGCAAAACACTTTCAGTTTCTCTTAAAAGAGTGATGTCACCAGTGTCTTTAGATTCATACTTCTCGATTGCTTTGTTATAGTATAAATGATTCCGAATCCTATTCTAATTCATAATCAAGTTGGAATTAGGTCGATTATTAATTAGGAAAAATCACATCTTATAAAATTAAAATATTATTGAAAATGATTTTTATGATATTCTGTATCAATATACTTGTGTAACAATAGCAAATTAAAATGAGTTATCTTGAAAAATGTTTTTTTAAATTAAAACTTCAAAATTTGAAACCAATTTCTTCATTCTGAAATATTTAAATAAATTCATAGATAAATAAACAAATATCTAAAAAAACTTCCATTTTTAAATATTTTTATTTTCATTTTACCCTCTGATTTTAATCTTTTTAAGTTCGTTTACATTTCAAGAAAATATTAACTCACCTTTAGGTTTAAGGATTTATTCAATTTGCTCTGCCAGTAGTTCTTAATGCACTGTAAAATAAGAAACGCATACGTTTGTATTAAATTATGTTGTATTGTGAAAGATATAGTACTGAATAATCAGTCAAAAAATTTATAAGCACAAAATTTTAATTTTACTTCCAAATACGTAATTTGACAGTTATGTATAGCCGCACCAAATTAACCTAGATTCAAGTAATAAAAAGATCTTGAATTGCACTATCGTAAACAAATAAACACATAGCCATATCTGCATAAATTTAAATTTTCTTAGAGTCCTTAAGTTTCATAATTAATACACATAGTTAGTTCACAAAACATATAAAACTAATAGCATTATTCTAACCTTTGTATAATATATCAATACTTAGTTTTACACGACCGTATACATTTGTTTGGGGAAAGATAAAGAATACTTACATGAACCGAATTTGAGCTCCAGAAAACCAAGAATTAGTTTCTCCGACGCGCTATGTATCAGTCCTGAACATTTTTTGTATATCACACTGTATGACATTACCCACTGTCGTCACAGATTTTCTCGCAAATTGTCATAGGAACTTCTGTGTAATTTCACGAATCGGAAACAGGGAGATCCTCAGGAAGTACTCCCGGAATTAAAAGTTGTAGGTAAGAATCACGAAGACTCTCAGGAAAGATTCCATTCATATGTCAGTAATGTGGATCACCTCATCACTTTCGGACAAGAACCTCATCTCTCAGTCTTTTCTTAAAATCATGTAAAATAGGAATACTTTATCGCCGTCGACAGAACTCTTATAAAGTAGCCGAATCCATTTCATCACTTGAAAAGTACTCAGTTTTTAGCAGTGTGCTATACTTTCCTCACTTCCTTATATTTATCTTGTTGTTATATTTGTCTTTTTTCTTCTTTATCATTCCAAACTCCCTCAGCAACTCGTTTTTTTCTCCTTTCTCTCTTCTACATTACTGTACAACTATTTGTCAGTTATAATTTGTATTCTCGTTTCTTTCCTTTTCTTCATTTTTGCTGAACTCTCAGAACACCTGTTAGAGTTTCTCCATCCTTCTTCTCGTATTCTTTTCACATCTACTTACCATTATTTTTTTGTCCCACTCATCTAAAAATGCGAAATTCATCTTCTCGACAATATCTTTCCTGTTTAACTCCTGACCAAACCATTAATTAAAAGCCCTCTGATGCAACCGTGACTCACTTGATCTTGCTCGGTCAAAGTCACTCACCACTTTAATTTTCAAACTAATTACAAGAATGCAGCCACTAAAATTATGCATCACACTTTCCTTAAATTTTGCCTGGGAGAAAAAAGCTGTTATTTTTAAATGTCCACTCCGCGGAAAAATTCCTGATGAAACGTCTCTTAAAAATAATAGCCTGGTGGACAGTCTGTCTAGTTTTTGTTTACTTAACACTTTAAGTTCTTAGTTCAACAACAATATGGCTCTGTACTCCAAGTTACGCATTTATTTCCAAGCTATTACTGACTTCCTACTATGAAATTGTCTAAAATATTTTTAACTTTCCCTTCTAGGCCTTCCGAAAATTCTAAACAGCACATGAAAGGATCCTTTATTCACAATCTAACTGTACCGTTACCGCAGATGACACATCTGTTCCTACTCCGATCACTTCTCGATGTTGTTAAGGAATTGAGCGAAGCCTACATAACTCTACACATCATCTGTGTTTGTTTGTAAACATAAGTAACACAGTATATGATAGCTAAGGAAGCATTATAAATGCATATAAATTTTCGAATATGCATGTTAAGGGAGTATTGAGAGTATAGTCAATCAATTACGACATTATTTTGACAACTGATTATTTGGGTATCTTAACCTCAAACGTTTTAAAGAGAATATCTTATAAATATAAAAATTATATAAAGACTGCTTATGCTAACATTTCACCCATTATGAAAAAAAAAATAGATACTTTAAATAAAAACTTTGCTTCAGCTATAACTTAAAAAAATGACAAATACCTGAAACAGAAATCAATAATTTTTGCGAAAGTACCACAAACAGATAGAAAACTCAAGGCATTTTCCAGAATTTAATTCTATTTAGCTACTGCGGAAGAAAGTAGTGTTCGGTGGTTGAAAGTTCTTCTGAAATAAACATTATGTCACCTATGATCCATGCACTAATCATTTTATACCAATATTCTATGTCTCTTATTTCTTCGAGAAATGCTAAATACTAAACAAAGGCTAAAACAGTATGAAACGATTAAATATAAATTAATGGTTCTTCTTATGATTTGTTTTACAGATGTAAAGCTTATTTATTAAACAAAAGGTAAAGAGCAAAAAAAAAAAAAAAAAAAAAAAAAGATACTATATGTTTGATATTATTAAAAAAATTAGCGATGTTTTCTCCCTGGAGCAAATTACAAAATAAACCTATTTACAAAAAAACAATATTACATGGTTGGTATGATTGTTACTACATTGTATGTCTCCCAGACGATGCAATACAGTCCGTACTTACGCCTAGGCATGCTGAGTATCAAATTATCGATCTGATCTTAGGGGATATTACACCACTCAAAAAGCAATGCTCTCCGAAGTTCCGGTATACATGTAGGAGGATGTTGACGGGCTGCAACTCGTCGGCCAAGCATGCCCTACACGTGCTCTACTGGACTCAAGTCCGGTGAGAATGCTGGCCAGTCCATACGGGTGATATCCTCCGATTGAAGGCATTCGCTTACGATGTTTGCACGGTGAGGACGGGCGTTGTCATCCATAAACACAAATTGTGCGCCCATGGCGCCCCGAAACAAACGTACATGTTGTTCTTAAATGACGTCCGGATAGATTTGGCTTGTCATGGTTCCAATTTGAACTTGCAGGTCAGTTCTGGAACCCAGAATAATTCCACCCCAAACGAGCACTCCTGCACCACCGTAACGGTGTCGTTCAATGATGTTTTCTTGGTGGCAACGGGTACCTGGAGCTCTCCATATGAAAGTCCGGCGAGAATCAGACTGCCAGCTAAACCTGGACTCGTCGGAAAACATCACACAAGCCCACTGTTGCGGTGTCCACAATGCATGCTCTCTACTCCAGGCTAACCGCAGTCGACAGGGAGTTGCAGTAAGTGGAACGCACCTGACAGGTCTAGGAGCATATAAACCAATCTGCCCTGAGCTTCTGTACACGGTCTGCCTTGAAATTGTCGTACCAGTGGCTGAAGAGAGCTGACGAGACAGGTCTGAGGCTGTGCTCCGCCTGTTTCGTTTGGCAGTAACTGCCGAATACCGGTCCTCATTCGGCGTTGTAATTTTGGGACGACCTGTGCTGTAACGTATACTCACATTACCATCATCTTGGAATCTTTCCCAAAGCCTGGAGATGACACTCTAGGCAATTCCAAGTTCGTCTGTTACTTCCAGTTGGGTACGTCCACATTCCAGACGGCCGATAATTCTGCCACGTAGAAAATCATCCAAATGCGTCCTTTGTGTCATAACTATTCGGTTATTGCACTGAAATGCTTATAAAGCGCCTGCGAACAATTTTACTTCTTTGCCTGTATTCCTTACATATCACTCTCTTACACTCTCGTCATTGTGACGTACGATCGGTGTCATCTGGTTACTTCCTGAAATTTGCATATGATTCTTGAAGATGTGTGTAGTGATTTTACAGGTGATATATTTATTTTAGAGTTCGATTTCCGCGTGACTCCGAATTATCCTTAATTTATGGACATGAGTGTAGTATAGAGTAGGGTTCATTAGGCCGCCGAACTGCATATCAACCAAATCTGGGAAAGCATATAACCAAATGCTTTCCCAGATTCTTCGAGATAAAACAATTGCTCTTTCAGAATAGCGGCATTTAATTCCACGAGATATGATAGATTTGATATATTTTATAAAAATGGATTGGTGTATGCATTTCTCACAGCAGTAACCTTCTACCATACTAAGGAAAGATTTCTTGTGAACCCGGAAAAATCTTTCGACCATCATTTTTAAATCTTCGAATATCTCATTTTAAATTCAGTATTTTGAGATTAATCGTCTGATAGACATAGCAATATATGTAAAGCAATACTTTTGTACAAATAGTTTTTATCCGTTTCCGATAACTTACTATTAAGTTTTATTTCTATCAATATCCTTTAATACTGACGAGTAGAGCATGTTTTAGCTACAAAGGCGTCAACAAGGACAGTCACAAAGTACAGAGCATGTTTAAAGTAATTGTATGAATAATGATTCGTAACAAGAATTCAGAATTACATTTCTATTTCGTGTTATTATCTCTTTATCCCATGTAGCTGTATTTCTGAAAGTGCAGAAAACGCGTTTAAAACAAAGTTAGAGGAAATATTGATTACAATCTCTGTAACAAATTGACTTAATTTTCTCCAATACCGAAAATGCGAATTCTTGCAAAGCTCTTTTGTTTTTTACAACGATATTTTATATTATTAAGTTATAAGTTATTTTTTCTCTCCCTTCTAGTTGCCTACGTAGTATAACTGGAAGCATGTCCGAATCGTAATCGGGAGGACCGGTGTTAGAATCCCGGTGAGAGCATTGCGGATTTCTTCAAATTCGTGACAAAAAATTCTAAAAACTTGTAAGGGGATACAGAAAAAATTAAGGATCACGTGACGAAAACAACATTTAATCTACCCTCCTTCACAAAGATTGCAGGATCCACGGCCAGTTAATGCCGATACTTTGTTTAAATTGGTTACTTTGGTTCTTACTTTGATTGTTGGTTAGTTTGGTTAAACGATCAGGACTTCTATTTCTTCTTATTGCCTTTGCACACATAACTGGAATACTGAGTAAGAACAGGGAGTTTACTTAAAACTACGTTCGTGCAAGTGTAGAAGATACGACGCAAATGGGAAGGGTTTAATGACCCTTTATTTTTCACAGTTTACAGCCATTCCCGCACTTCGGGATACAAAAGATTACTTATGGTCTGAAATGTAAAAATAAGAACTAAAACTATTTATTTAAATAAGAAATAAACTCAGATAATTTACGAAGACTAGTAACGCGAAGAATGGCCCTTTTAAACCTTACGTATGTAGTGAGCAGAATGCGGGAAACTACAATACATTTTCAAGTATCAAAGAGAACTAAGTTCTTACCTCAAAGGTAGACAAGAACTTACTAAAATCCGCGTCTGCGGGCTAGGTAAGGTAGCGAGAAGTCTCCCTCTCTGTCTCTGTTTGGCTAAAACCCACAACATAAATATTTAACAGTTTGCAAGCTCAATTTGCATAACCAAACCTATTCGCGTTTATTCTGGCCGGGAACGGAAAATAAGAGAGGATACCCCAGCGTGCACAACCACTGCACCACGAAGGCACACTAGGAAAGCAGGAGAAATGCCTTACATATCCCCCTTTTAAAGGGCGACTGAGGATTTTAGGGGACCCAGTCGCCAAATCCTGGTGCGGAGAATCATCATCCAACATCCTTTTAGTTCGGGCGCCACTGTAGAGACATTAGGCATTTTGGAAGCAGGCAAGATAAAAAATTATCAACCGCCTTCGCCGAGAATCGAACCACGGTTCTTTGGAATACCGGCCCAGCGTGCAGAACCACTACGCCACGAAGGCATTCTAGGAAAAACGAGCGGTAAAAATACCTTATAACTTTGTTTAAGTAAAATTTAAATAAAGTACATAAATGTTTTTAATTTTGAGACAGATCGTGTTTCTGATTACGTTGTTACGTAACGCAACATAACGCAAAGTTTTTCTGGTTACGTTTCCGCGTTAGGTTGTTAGTTACTTGCCAACTCTGATTGTTGTAATTATTCGGCTTTACGATCTCTCGCTGCTGATACTTTAATTCTGATGCTCTGGTACAGTACGTGAGTCAAATTCTTATGAAATCCTTAATTATTCTTCAAGTATTCATTTAATTTGGACAGTTTGCATCACCATGAGTTATGAATAATGAAGCAAAAGAAAGTCCTTTATAATCTAAATTCTGCTTAAATAAGAAATTTATTTTGACCATATTAGGACTTTATCATTATTCTCAGACGTAGCGATAATTCATTTCCTGTCTGTGAGAATTATTAGCCTAAAATCATTAACAGATTAACAGAACAAGTATGACCGTTTTATTGTAGGTTATGTATCTACATGATTTTCTATGATGAATTATTATTAATTTTGCTCAGCGATATTGTTATCTAAAGTTGCTTTCTCTCATTACCATCGTTTCGTTTATTGAGGCATACAGTACTGAACCAAAATTTTAATTTTCTGATGCAAAGAATGCATTTTTAAAGCATCGTAAATTTCGTTAAACATCAAAATAAAATTCTTTTATGAAATCTTAATATTCGTCGTATAACAGTTGGTGCAATTATGTTTCATAAATTAATGATAATTTTGATTCGTTAAAAATGCACTGCGTATAAAAACGTTTTAAAAATCAGACTTTAGGAGTCATCGCTTTCCGGATCAGTAATCTGCTCCTGATATGTCTTATGTCGTTTACTAAATTTAAATTCATCATTTAAAATGAAATATGAAATCTATTGATTGAATCAAACTGAGAAACAAATATATAAGCAAAAGTTAAATTTAAATTCATCTCTTTTTGCTCTATTTTTATCTATTGTTAACACTTATTATTTTGCCTGCCATTTATAGTTGTCAGATACATTGATGATGTTAACTATAAATTGAAACAAATTTTCTATGATAATTTGACACAGATAATGTGATTCACATATGAATGAGAATAATAAGAAAATATTAAAAGTAACACAGTAATAAAATCACTTTATATATAATTCACACTTCTAAATATCAGATAAAAGCTATTCGAAAAGTTAGCACTTTTGTCTTCTTTCAGCGACGAAGGAAAGTTACATTAGGTGGGCTATACATTTTCCTCTTAATTTATTCCCCCATTTCTATTTATTTTAAAAGCCTTCTTTATATGAAGTGTAAATTATCAGTTTTCTGGGCCATTTAAGATATATTATCTTATCGAATAATAGCTCTGAGACCTGCTGGATTGAAAGAGCTAATAGATTCGTAAATTTACTTTAGCAATTCTGAATTTAAGTCCTTTTATTTCGTGGGATCAAAAAACTAAAAAATAATGGGGATAGATAAATTTTAATTCCCCTTTTCTAAAGAATCTGTCTAAGGTATATGCTTTTAGAGAAAGAGTTAATAGAATTTAACTATTGAGGATTGTTATATTGTTTGCACTCTCATTTTGTTCAAACAACCCTCTTAAATTAAACAAATTATTGCCGTACCAACTCTGAAAACACCCATTCTCGATTAAAGAATTTTTTTATATTTTTTTTCTGAAAACGTTTAATGTCACACAAAGCAACATTGTGTGCTGAACGAAACTGGCGGACCAAAAAATTTCTATGCGGAATTTTTTACTCATTTTTCTTCTCCGATGTACAGCTTTAAATTTTACAGAAGATAATAAAAGTTGGAGTTAATGGGTTTTCTCTTTCTTTGAATTTGGAACAACTCTTCGTTTCGTCTCTCTTCCAAGTTTGGTAAATATGGAAAAATATTATCCAGTGAAGCTAAAACTTTTACCATTATATTTCGCTTTTAAATCTAAGATTTTTATGTTTGTGTATAAGACTAGAGTTTAAATTCGATGAATAGTTTACCTAGGTTTTAAATGTAAACGTAAAAAGGGTTTCAAACATAAATTTTTCTAACTATTCTTTATTTACTTTATTAAAAAATATTCTTTTTTCTCCCTTCGTTGTAATAATTTCTTTATTTAGGAAAAATTTATATTATGTTATACATTCCAAAGAATACATTCTATTATTATACATAATATATAATAACATATTATTTAATTGTAAATTATGTTATTATACATAATATATAATATTATGCATAATGTTATAATATAATAATAATAATTTGTTGTTATAGAAAATGCATAATGTGTTATACATTATCCAAACTGCGCTAAATGTAGCATTTCATTATATTTTCCTTTAAACTCCAAATAGATATCAGTGTGGCATTGTAACGTGATAGCCAACTCATAAAATAATCACATAGAAGTTTTGAATTCAACCAGACTTATTAATTCTCGATTACAAAATTCTATTTGCTGATGGTTCTTTACTCTTTCCTGGCGCGGTATACTGGCATTCCATTTGATCATTCAGGAAATATCTAAGTAAGACCGAAACAAAGCATAAATGATAGAGTTTGACTATGGAAAAAAGTATTAAACTGCCGTTGATCTATCACGTTCTTGTGCCCGGAAAGGCATCCTTGGTACAATCATGCAATCTCTTCCGTGAAAAAATACATCACACGCACAGTGTCCAGGAGATGAAGCGCTGTTTACTGCTTCTAGCCTGAAAACAACACGTGAACCACAATTCACTCTGAACATTTCTCATATAGACTTTCATCACTGATACGGGAACATGTGTAAGCCGTGATGGACATCCTGAATCTGGCTTTTACGAACACATCTCCGTTGCTAGAGATTTACCGATAAAACCCCGAAATTTTAACAAAGGTTCTCCTCAGCTATTACGGCTTTAACGCGGGAGAGTGGGAGGTTTATGACGCACAGGCCTCACTTCTTCCCTTTTTTGCTTTCTTTAACATATTTTGAAAGCGGAACTCAATGAAAATTTCCATTAATCATCCGAAAATGTCGGGAAAGAAATCGGAAATGTCGGGGAATGTTGGTGGCTTTGTAAGCTTGTCAAATTCAGACAAACTAAATGCTATTCATGTGAATTTAGACTGTAAACTGCTGCTTTTATCCATAAAAATCCTGGCCTCAAAAACGAGGCAATTCTAGAACTTGTTATTGAGGCCTCTAAGGATGTGTTTTGTACTGTGCAAAATTTACATACATAGTTTAAGTACATAAGCATGCCTTTCAATGCAGAAGTTAACTGTTAAATAATTTGGTATTAGTACTGAAGCACTCTCTTTTGAAACAGTTTCGTTAGATAAAATTCTTGATCTATCTGTGGAGAGTCACAGGCATGTTCCGTTTTCCCATCTGTTTTCTTTAAAGATCCTCACTTAAATTTGAGGAGACTGCTTCTGCCCCAAAATTTCAAAACCTACATTGGTTGATAATTCGATATACTATATTCAAGATCCACAGTTAGGTTACTAATTCAGTTAGCTCACTAATAATAACTACTAGCCTCATTCCTTGTTTTAAAGACTATAAAAATCGAAAGCAAGGATGTTCATTTAAAAGATTTATACAATAAGGTTAATCAATAAAAAGGTAACTTTAAATATAAAACTTCAGGATCAGTCATGTGAAACTGAGATTTTAATTATAGATCATCTTTCAATGCAATTATAAGGAATAAAACCTTTCGTGTTAATAAATTATCCATTGATTTGCAATCTTCAAAATTGTAATGACAACAGATTTTAATACCTTTTCACCTTGACAAGCCCTTGAAAGATATTCCTGTTTATAAAATCTCCACTTCATCAACCTTCTTCTTCTAAGGACACTTTCTAATATTTTGTTAGAAACTATAAACTTCGTTCTTCATTAGAAAACATTCTAAAATTATTTACTTCTGACCTGCCTTTTTCTCAAATTTCTGAGCTTATTGAAACGGTTCTTCAGCATCAACTCTCAAATTTTTGTTTTGCGCTATCAGTAAACATCAGAAAACGCAATAATATTTTTTTTATCAAAATTGCAAATTTTTCAGTAAACGCTATGCACATTAATAAGTATGAAATTAGCTTCTGTAGTTTCCATTAGTGCAATTCGTCCAAAACCTCAATCTGTATTTTCAACTTACACTTAATTTAACTTACACTTAATTTAATTAAGTGGAGATCATTCTGACCTACCGATATGGGTTGATTTAAATCATTTACAACAACTGAAAAAAGATAAACTGCGTCTTCATTGTGAATATAAATACATATCTGCTTCTTCAACTATAAAATGTAATGTTTGAGTAATATTGATATTACAGATAATATTATACTAAAGATAATGTTACAATCAGGCAAAATCTTTGCAGAGTTTCCTATAATTTTGGAGAAGAACTAGATAAACAAATTAAAAATCTGTTAGAGGAGAAAATAATTGAAGATCCTGATAATACGTATTCAGTTCCAGTAATTTTGGTTCACAAACATAAAGGAAGTCGTTTGGTAAAGGATTTTCGGAAATTAAATTAAACGATTGTTCAAGATATCTTTCCTCTAATATGCATGATAAACCTGAGGGAAGGATTAGTTCCACTTTTGATTTAACTTCAAGATTCTTTCAAATGAAAATACGTCCTAAAGATACCTATATATGTGACTTTACTACTCCCTCAAGACATTGTCACTGGGCCTCTGTATCTTTTGGTATCAAAAATACTTCTAGTTCTTTACAATGTTATAAGTATTAGCCAATATTCCTCCTTCGAAAATAGGCATTTATATTGTATTGAAAATATAGTAATTGAATCTAACTCTTCTTAAGAACTTTCAGAAAAATTATAAATAATAATTTATACGCTTAATTTATGTACACATTTATATGCTTAAATGCATATTTTACATACTTAAATTAAAACTTTAACAATGTAATGCTCTCAGCAATTAAATGAATTTCTCAGATTTGAAATTTATCAAGGCAAAATTCAACCTGATAACATACCAAACCTTTAAAGGATTAGCAAAATTATCTTTGTACAGCATATGCAATTAATTGATTATATTAAAAGAACGTAGTAGGAAAAAAAACCTAGTAATGAAAAAAACTTAGTACGGAGTAAAAAAAAAAACCTTTACCTCTTTAACTCTAACAAGTAGAAGTATACAAATTAAATTTCTCCTTCACTAGCCTTAAAAAATTAAAACCAGTTTTAAATTTGCAAAGTGCATCTTTTATAGTGACAAAGTAGCTAATGTAAATACTTTCTCAATCAGAGATTATGCAAATTTTAAATTAAAATTTTAATTCATTAATTTTTAAGCATTTTTAGTTTTCTTATAATGTTATCTAATAAAGAGGGTGGGACAAAGAAAAAACATTGTTGGTGAAGGAGTGCAAAGATAGAGGCAAAATGTTGTCTTAACATGTTTAATTATTTTAATTTTGTAATTAAAAACTTTGATGATGTTGAAATGTTGTTTCTAGAGTGTCTGCAAGTGCATTAACATTGGTTTCATCACTGTAATAAAACTGGTGATCCTATAAAGTGGGGGAATAGGTGTATGATTTTTTGTTACGTGAAATATAACACAGGAAAATTTCTTCTACTAGAAAATTGCTAAAAAGTTAGTCCATTTCTTTTGCTTAAATTTATAGGTGTGACGTTTGATTTGGTTGTAAGGCATTGTATTGTCCTTTAATAGCTATATCACATGTACTTTGAAAGCGTTTACCGTATTCTGCAACACAGTTATATATTTTGTCAGGTGTAACATGGTAGACTGATAAGAGATTTGCATACACAGTTTTGTTTGGACGAAATGACTGTATCATTAATTGCTTTCGTAAAAAATTCAATTGATTTTTAAGTTCCTGAACGTTGTTAATTTTTGGATTTCCTTTGATTGTAGACTCGATAACATATGCGATATATATGTGATTTTTTTCCAGTTCGTGTTGTTAGTTAGATGAAAGTGATAAAAGCTCTTGAATGGAATAGTTATATGAGATACGCTTCAGAGGTAAAAGTCAATTGCAGAAGCATTTTAATGGTAACGAGTGGCTTTGAAGTGGTGTTAGTGGTAGCGCAATGCTTAAATTTTACGAAATGACAAATTTCGCTACCTCTGCGATTAGAACGACTCGGATTCCATTTAGGATGTTTGAGATTGAAATTGCTGTCTATGACAGCGTATGGAATAATTTTCAGAAGACCAGTCAGTGCTGCATAATCAGTAATATTACTAGGTATCGTATAAATGTTTGCTAAAGTAATATCTCTCTTGTCTATTTAGAGAGTAATAAGTGTGCTTTCAAAAGAATGTGTGTTGTAATTATTCCAATAGTGAGGAATGCTTTTATGAACATAAAAAGTATTTAAAAAGTTAAGAATAAAGTTAATAATAAGAAAAAAGTTGTATAAGCTATCTTACAAAGGAAATTAAACACTCATATGAAGTTCTAAGAAAAGATTAAAAATGAAAACAGATAAAAGCCAACGCTGAAATCAGGAATTATGAACATATGCTGCTTTTAAATATTATGTGATTCTGGTGTTGAATTTTATGTCGCATAAGAGTGAATAATACCATGATTACTGATATAACTAAAACGCTGCTAATACACTTTCTCTTTTAAAAGAAATTAAGAAAAGGAATATGTATTAAGCAGGAGTGAGTCAGAGAGTCGATTAGTAAACTGTGATCTCAGTTAAAGCATAAAAAAATCTCAACAATAATTATAACTTTTAATGCTTTCATCATCTTGCGCTAAGAAATAAGTTTGTATCGTACGTACTGAACCTACCTGTCGGAGCGACATTAAGTAATTGTAAAACACTTTTCGTTTGCATTGTTCATATATTATTAATAAGCAGCTATTAGAAATCTAAAAGAAATTAGAAGTGGCTGAGATCATTATTTATTATAAATAGTAATCTCTTATGGTTTGGAGAAAAATTATTTTAAAATCGTCTTTATTCAGATAATAATTGAAGCAAACAAGTTATTAGGTAAAACCAGAAAATAATTAATTCAGATATATTTTCTACAAATATTTCAACTCTAAACATTAAGACTTATATAAGTAACAGAATGCTAGTCGATAGCATAAAATCCAAACGAAATTTATAGTTCTTTGCCGATTTCCTTTCTGCAGCAGCTACGTCATAATCCCTCCTCCTAGGGAAAACTTATTTGAAGTTACAACTTTTGAAGATAAAGTCCCTGGCAAAGGATTTACAGAGTCAACAGAAATTACCTTAATTTGCGGTATACTTCTGTTTGAGTTGTTGCCCTTGTATTCGATTTCTTCTGAAGGATTTTCCCATGTCGTTGCGAATTTAAAGCCGCACTCAGTGCTCCGCAAATAATCTCTGGGAAAAGGGGTTTTCTCTGAGTGCTAACTAATGAGTGTCTATGTCAGTAGAGCGCCCGCTTGGGGAATTGCTGTCTTCGGAAGTGTTTGTGGGACTTTCTGTCTGGAAGTACGGAATGTGTAAAGTTAGAGTTCTAAACTGGGGGTTCTCTTTCCCGAGTAGGAATAAATGGAGTTCAGATACGCTTTGATAAAATATCACAGAAGCTCTGCATTCCGTTTTCTGAAGTGATTAGTGAAGCGTTTACTGTGTTTATTCAGTTCGAGAGATTTCACTTAAATCCCACATCGCTTTCTATTAACAATAAAGGTACAATGTGTGATATTCATTGATAGACGTGTTACTGAAAGAATATGAATGTGATTAATACCCCGGAGCTTATATTCCATGTAAAGAAATAATTTTATAAATGATGCAATTAACTTCCCATTAATGACGATTTATTAAAAAAAATGAAAAGTCTTTTTTTGAGGAAAATTGGATATGTTGCTATCATAAATTATCAGTGCAAAGTGTTTGTCCTTATTGTGTTGTGACTTATCTTACGTGTCTGACAATAACATCAAAACAAGCCTACGAAATACATCCTGGCAAGGTGAGGACGATCGCGCCTGTCGTTGCAAAGCCTTGAGCACCATACAGGCGACAGTACGACTTCGTTCATTTCCGCCCCCCCCAGTTTTGGAGAAGAGTACACTGTGAGGGAGATGGGGCGGAGAGTCTCCTACCTCTTCTTCTGCCATTAACCTCTTGAGAGAAATTTCAGCTCGCCGCATATTTAGAATGTCCCCATGCCGCACTTCACTATGCATATACGAACATCTATTCCTTCTCCGGATTTCGAACTTGTGCCCTTCGGTATTGCAGTAGGCTTTCCTAACAATTGTACCATCAGTGCAAACTAAATGTGTTTACAAAAAAAGGAAAAAAAAACAGCAACAGGTAAAATATTAACGTCTACCAGCTGCACTCTGCCAAAATGAAATTTTAAAGAAAGTAAAACGTTAGAGAAACGCAAAATGTTAAAATTTTCGCTATTAATAACCTTATTATTTTCCTAATAAAGCTCATTGTAAAGTCAAAATACTTTTAAAGAAATTACACATTATTTTTACTATGCTAAATTAAAAATTTTAACCTGTACCAGGAAACAGGCACTGAAATAATAAGCGATAAAAGCAAATCTGATGCTTGTCGAAATTTACATAAAGTGGCACAAATTAATTAAAAAAGAACGCTGAAGACTGAAACTTAAAGTGTTATAAAAGAAATCATGTATGAACACATATTAATCATTTGTCATGCATAATGCTTACATTTGGATTTTGAAATAAATGAACGGCTACATTTCACCACCATCAGTTTCAGACAAAAGTCAAGAGAAACTATTGCCCCTAGTACAGCATTCATACCTGCCATCACATCTTTATCACAGTTATCAGAGGTATAGACTTTCAGAAATGGGGGAAAAGCCAGAATTCGTCTGAAAAGCTTTACCAAAACAAAGCCTTTAGAGATAGAACTTATGTTTTCGTAAATTGTTACAGGCATTAAAACTACCCAAAACCCCTTGCCGATAACTATACGACACATAACGACCAGATAAAGAGCCACAGTCTCATATCCAAGAGCCAGGATAAAATTGTGCAACAAGCATTACTCAAATAACGAGAGGCAAAATTCAAAATTGCTTGGAACGAGAAAGCACAAAAACGGCTATACTCAAAATCGAAATCAAGTGTTTGGAAAACATGCGAGGCTATTTTCAGCATTTAATGCTGAACGACAATTATTCAGTGCTGGATAAGTTTCAGCGCTACTAAACAACGCACTGCTAAATATTTGAAGTTTTGTTATTATTCCAACAAATTTGATTAATGTATGATGTAGTATTTCCTTCGGATGATAATTTTCTTTTGATTTCTCTATAAACAGAATATTTCATGCATTTTTCAACTAATTAACATCAACACTGAACAGTAAAAGTATTGAGTTCCCTGTGTTTGCTTTGACAAGATAACATCGATAATAACTCATCAAAAGTTTATCGTGACATATCATTGGTGAATTAAAACAACGGATGAAGGTTGCACATGTTGTTTGGATATTTGATTGTAAATTATTTTTCGATTCTTCAAAGAATCCGTATTTAAGAGTATTCTTAAGAAACTGCTTCGCAATGAAAATATTGAAATTGAAAAAGTGTTTTTCATAAATTGCATATTTACTTCGTACATTCATATTGTTAGAACAGCGTATTATCCACAGAAACTTGGCATATTCATACACAGATCTGAAGGAGTAAACGAATTTTCGAAATATACATGTGGAACAGTTATAAGAAAATCGGAACAAAATTAAGGAACTTAATTTAATAATAGTTTTATTTGAATCTAGACATAAATTTTGCAAAGAATATCGATTTCACAATCGTTTGTTAAATTAGCGAATGTCAGGTGTTCTTTGGATTTCACTGTACAGTGAAGTCTATTCTTGAATTTTATACTGGCACACTAGCTTGCCCAGCAATAGAATCAAGAATGTCTCGAAACGAAGCATCCTTTATCTGGCTATATTGTTCTGCAGACCCTGCGAATATAAAATATCAATCATTAAATTAACAGTACGTAATGCGATGATGAAGGAAATTCAAAGTGTGATGAAATTATAATAAAGTAACACATTCAAACACAAAAATTGGGAAGTAAATTATTGTCTCGCTTGCCTCATCTAATCAGAGCAAGTCCACTAATTTTATCATGGCAAGTAGCGGAAGTTTGCGTCTATCTTTAGAATGGGCCTTGAGCACTATGACTTTGCAGTTGACACTATGACTTTGCCTAAGTTTGACCATACGTTTTGAAGAGTATTTCAGAGAACAGGTCCATATATCTACCCCCTTCCACTCTTACTGCCAATCCACGTTAAGGTACGAAAACTTGATGGCCGAATCATTTTTAAAAAGCCTGCTTCCTGCATCCAAAATCGGGACATATAAAGAAATTCATTGTGCGCTATTAAATTATTAAACACCATAAAATGTCGAGTAATAATAAAATAAATAATGTTGAAGTTAATAACTAACAATAATTATTAGCACACCTGTACGGGTTCTAAACTACCCTAAATGCCAGCTCCTAAACGATAGGCAGAGGTCTCATCTCCCTTAACATCTGAACCTTTTCCCTCTGAACTATAATTAATACAATCTCATATGAACATATGTAATTGTAAATAACTGTTTATTAACTGTTCAGCTTGATTTTACGCAAACTCTACAGTAAGATATACTTAATAGCTGTTGCCTAGCAGAAAACGTAAAATTAATTTTCCAGTCAAAATAAAGTATTAAAGCTTTGGAAAAGCGCAAATTATTCGCGAAGAAAATGAGTTACTTACTTAATATTAGAGTAGGAATAATCAAATTTTTAGAATATGGCAAAATATGGCAACTTTGGGTATAAAATTCTTCAGTCAAAGCATGCATCCTTCATGAAAGCAACATAGCCAGTTTAGTATGCGTTCTTTTTGTTGCATTCCAAGATCTAATGAATATTATAGATAAATCGCGATGTTTTTTTTTACATAAAATCAATTTTATATCACCTCTAAATATAACAGCAATAGGAAGAATCGCGGGAAATGTACAAATGAAAAAAAAATTATAATTCAAAACTCTAAATTAAAAAAAAATAAAATTAATAAGGGGAGAAAGCAAAGCAATTAATTACGAAGTGTAATGCATACATGTATCTATATCTCTCTATCAATGTTTCTCTCTGCATACACACACGCACACACACACATATATATATATATCTATATGTACAATCATTACGTAAAAGAACATAAAGTAATTACTTAACATCTAGCATACAATTTAACACAATTTCCTCTTAATTAGGACCACAATTAAGCAAATTTAAGTACATAAAAGATGAATAATATATTTTATCACATTTTAAATAACGCAAAAATCTAATAATTATACTTACATAATTAAAAAAAAATTTTTGTAAGTAATTGATATAAGCATATATGTAAAATAATAAAATGACGTACAATTACTATACTTTCCGCCAAACATTTTATTAATATTCATACTAACAGAACTCTATCAATTACAGAAGTCATAAAACATTTATTTTTAGTGGTGAAAACTAGGAAATAGCTCAACTGTGTTGAAGCTCACAATCCGTTGGTTAACGGAAAATTTAAGCACTTCAGTAAAAGAGATCGAGTTCACTAGACCTAGATCAAATGCTGAAAAATCACTAACAAAAATCGGAAATATAATCTAATGCAAACAAACGATACGTTTTAATTTTCTTGTAAGACTTCTGGCATCATATGGATATAGTAATGTCTTTAAAAAGGAAACTATACTCCAGGAGGTTTAGTTAATGCTAAAAACGAAGCAAAGATGTGCATCGCTCTATAGCTTACAATAGGAAATCAGTTTTATCAAGGTATGGTAATATTCTATTTATAAAGAAATCAAAAGAGAATTATTATTCAAAGGAAATACCGCATCATAAATTAATAAAACTTGCTAGAAATAATAACAAAACATCAAACATTTCGCGTCACGTTGTTCAGTAAACTGAAGGCTGAGAGTAGCCAAACTATTTTTCGGACGCGTGATTTCGATTTACAGTTCCTTTGCTTGGCGTCAAATATGTTTCTGGCGGCAATCTATTCCATCATGGGCAATGATCATCGCAATCGACTCGTATGCCGGAGCAGCAGACATGTACTTCGTTTAAAGAGTTATGCTTCCCTGTGTAGACCGCCTGGCGTTGAAGCCGCATACAAACAGAGGTAATTGTTCGGAGATATGTCTCCTTGTGTAGACAGGAATTTATACTATTAAAATCTATGCGGATCTGCCTATTTTTTTTTTTCATTATCTCCTGCAGTACGACGGAGAGTTGAATGTTGTTAGATGTGCCCCGCAGACTACATTCGTGGTAAGCGATTTCGACCATTCTCAACTTGGTACAAATTTAATCACCCGAGATATTAATCAAAAACTCCGAAAAAGCTAACTTCTGCCCTAATTTTTTCCGAGGGAGAATGTCACGCACCCTGGAGATGAAAATCTGCTTTATTTCCAACAATACAACGATGTTTAATAATTGTTTACTTACAAATGTGTATTTTTCTATATGTCTCATAATAAAACATAATAAAATAAATACAAAATAAGGGGTCGTCATCATTATAAATTACCCAAGTTTTTTTCCTTCTTAGGAAATTTACGTATTTTTCTTTCCAGTTTTCTATTTTTGGTTCAAGTCAAAATTTTGTTATTTAGTAGTTATTTTAATATATCATAAATATTTTAATAAATTTCAGTCTAAAACGTTTCATATTTAGTTGTCAATATTCTTACATTATAAGGTATTTCTCCCAATTCCCTAGCGTGCCTTCGTGGTATAACGGTAGCACGCTGGGCCAGTATTCCAGAGGTCGTGGTTCGATTCCCGGCGAATACGATTGCTAATTTTTAATCTCTCTGGCTACAAAAAAATTCTAATGTCTCTACAACACTACAATGAAAAAACCTTCCTTTTTAATAGGGAATGATTCAAAATTTCAATCAATCTAGAACTGAATTCTTGTGTTACCAGATATATAACAAAACTTGTATTAGAGAACACACTCAAGTTACTTGGATCAAAGATTCCTGTATGATACACTATAATCTCCTAAGATAAGCTTCTTGCACTGCTTCCTTTTCTAAGAAGTGAGTTTTGTTTAGAACTTAGAAAAATGTGCAGGCAACGATAAAATAAAAGTAAAGTGGTTTTCCTCGATAAATAGCCTAAATCCTTATAAATATTAGACCTAGTTATCTTTCAATAAAAATATTTAAATGCGTTATGGGCAATAAATGCTATCATACAAATGTTTTTCGGGTGTCATAAAAAATTTTCGTATCGTCTTGGGCAGAAGTAAAAAATATCGAAAATTAAGAATTTATTACGCTTTAAAAATCGATTTATTATTTTATGAATATTTTCTTATGTATTTATTATTAATTTTAATAGTATCCAACCTCAAAATATGGCTAATTAAGTTAAAGAACATATATGCGAAGTTAAATCCATCGGCGAATAATCACGCAACAAAAAATTCTCTTGCGAAAAATGGATTTAAAGTTTCCTATTACTATTATTTTCATATTTAATAGTGGCATCAGTATATTGGTTAATATGATTCAGAAAGGAGAAGAGGGAAAACCTGCAATGGGAAAAGAAAATGGAAGTGAAAAAAATATGTGTGACGTGGACGCACTCGGCTCAACAATGTTTGCGTTTAAAAAAAACATGCTTTCAAAAACAAAATTAATTAAAACCATTTTGTGATAAATCATTAGGCTATCAAAAAATTTTTATTTTCTCCTAGCAATCAACTAGTTAACATCAACACTAAACAGTAAAATGTATTGAGTTCCCTGTGTGCTTTGACAAGATAACATCGATAATAACACATCAAAAGTTTTTCGAGACATATCATTGGTGAATTAAAACAAGGGTTGAACGTTGTTCATGTTGTTTGGTCATTTGAATGTAAAGTATTATTCGATTCTTTAAAGAATCGGTATTTACGAGTATTCTTAAGAAACTGCTTCGCAATGAAAATATTGAAATTGGAAAAGTATTGTTCATAAATCGCATGATTACTTCATACATTCATATTGTTAGAACAGCGCATTATCGACAAAACCTTGGTTTATTCATATACAGATCTGAAGGAATAAAAGAATTTTCGAAATGTACAAGTGGAACATTTATAAGAAAATAGGAACAAAATTAATATTACTAAAACATAGTCTTATCATTAAATAACATTAAAATAAAAATACTTCCTTCACTCATCCCAGATACCGAGCAATCCAGAAAAACTAAAGACAAAACTTGCTCACTTACCTGGGTAGTGTGATGTTGAATCTGTAATAAAAACTCTAAGAAGTTGATTTATCTAATTATATTCTCTCTATGCTACAAAATATATACATTTTTTAACAATTGTCGGGAAATTTATCTGGCCCCGAAAGTTATTACACATCTTAATCAGTTCACGTCACGAGGTCGAAAGGGAAAAACCCTTTTTTTCTTCCTACTTCAATGACAGCCAACGCCATCTGTGCCTCGTACATCAAATGAAGAGATTTGTGTTTAATGTTTGAATGAAGTATTTCACAACACTCCCACCTTTTTGATTTTCAGAAGCAAAATCAAAAATCAAATAATGGTATTCTTAGTACAGGAACACACTTCTAGAGGGTACAGTTTACGTACAGGACGAATCAGTATGCCATTTCTAGTTTTCACTTTTACAACTCTTACACGTCCATCTCTGCTTGTACAAAGTTCTTGGACACGAGCAATTGGCCAGTTCACTCTTTTAAGGTTCTCTCAACCTATTAGCACGATGTCTCCAACTTTTAATTCACAGTCCGTCTGTCCATGCTTTTGTACTAACTGTCCAAGGTACTCCTTGCGGAAACGGCTACGAAATTGTTCTCGAATTTCCTGGCAGAAACGCTGACGAGCCAAGAGTTTATTTCGATCTAAAGCATCCAAATCTGCTGTACCTGAAACCTTAATGTCCTGTAAGAACATGGAAGGCGTTAATAGTAGAAGATCCTCAGAGTCATTTGACACATAAGTAAGTGGTCGACAGTTTATTACGGCTTCCACATCACAGATGACGGTGAGTAACTCTTCGTAATTGACTGCAGCTTGTCCTAAGACTCTCACAATCAAATTCTTGGCTGTGCGGATTAGACGCTCCCACCATCCGCCTCACCAAGCAGCAGTGGGCGGAATGAACTTCCAAGTGATGGGATGTAAAGTTTCCTGAGCAATTACCTTTACCCAGTCAACCTTTTTCAGCAATGCTGATGTACCGACGAAATTTGTGCCGTTGTCTGAATAAACTGTAGATGGCCGACCTCTTCTGGCTATGAACCGACGAAACGCTTGAATGAAGCATTCGGTACTTACGGATGTCACTAGTTCCAAATGTACACATCTATATACAGCACACGTAAACAGTACTACCCAGGTTTTGTTTTTATTTTTGAGAATCAGAGGGCCACATAAATCTATGCCGGTAACTTCAAATGCGAAAGCATCTCGAACTCTGTCTAATGGTAATTGAATGGGTGCAGTAGTTGGAGGTTTTGCTGAAAATCGTTTACAATGGACGCACTGTTTCACCACCGATCTAATTCGGCGTCTTGCACCAATGATCCATAATTCTTCTCTAATTATAACAGTTAATGCTTGTACGCCGGCATGAGAATGCTTTAAATGGTAATCTCTAATTAAACAGTCAACAATATAATGCTTAGACGGTAATAAAATCGGGTACCGGAATGCATAAGGATTATCTCGTTCGGTGATTTTCGTTTTTACTCTTCTTAAGCCACTCTGATCTCGTACGGTCAAAAGACCATTGATGGAGTCTCCAGTCTCTGGAAAACTCTCCCCCTGAACAAGTGAAAGAAGTATAATTTTAGATTCCTTTATCTCGGAAGCAGACAGAAAAGGCTCTTTATTTACAATTTTCTTTTGACAATTTTTGATAAATCTCTTCATCCAACCTAAAACTCTTAACATTTTTGAAAATTTAGAGAACTTCTCACACCACTTAACTTTATCCGCTTTTGTAGTTATACTAAGATTTACATTTAAATTTATGGTTTTCCTGCGCTCTGAAAAAACTAAAGTTTCATTTGGCTTAACCTCTAATTTTGGCCAGCTATCCCTAGGGTCTTTGAGCCAAACAGGCCCTCTCCACCAATTTAATTCGAAAAACTGAAGAGGGGAACAACCACGAGAAGGTAAATCAGCTGGGTTAGAATGACCCTGTACATATGACCACTGATTTGCTTTAGAGAAAGCGCAAATTTCCTTCACGCGATTGCCCACAAAAGTCCCCCAAGCATCATTTCTTTGAATCCAAGATATGGCCGTGGTGGAATCGGTCCAAAAATATTTCGGGATGTCATCTAATGTAAGAGCTTCTGTCACATATTTAGAAAGACGCACGCCCAAAAGACAGGCCATAAGTTCTAGACGGGGAATAGTAAGTTCTTTTAAGGGTGCGACTCTTGACTTAGCCATTACAAAACTGACTAATGTTTCTTCTTTAGTTTCGCATCTCAAAAATATTACCGTGGCATAAGCATGCTGGCTAGCATCACAAAATACATGAAGTGTCCAGGAACTTCTATCTCCAAAACCTATACGTCGCGGTATTCTCAACTTATTCAAAATTTGTAATTTATTATACCACCTCGAAAATATACTTTTGATACTATCTGGTAATGGAGTATCCCAGTCTGCTTTTATCGCCCAAATTTCCTGTAGCAGTAACTCTGCAGGCAATAAAACAGGTGTCAAGAAACCCAAAGGATCAAACATTGTCTGCGTTACTGACAAAACCTCTCTTTTAGACAAATTATCCGAAACCAATACAGTCTTAATTTCAATATAAAGGTTATCTTGTATTCTGTCCCACATAATTCCTAAAACTGGTACAGAATTCTCCATTGTGGACTCAGTGCACAAAGTACTTTGGGTTAGTTCCACATCTTTTTCTACTGGGCCATAGGTCCACATACGTAAGTCCATTTTTGCTTCAGCTAATATTTCAGTAGAAGATTTCACAAAATTCACAAGCTTCTTTTCGTTATCAACAGAAGTCACACAATTATCAATATAAAAGGATTTATTTAATTTCTGAGCAATAGAACTTTGTTCCTTTGGTACTTGTGCTAAATGAACTGAAATAACCGCTCCTAATAGAAAAGGGCTAGACTTTACTCCAAAAACTACCCTCGTATGGCGGAAAACCTTCAGTACATTATCTTTCTCCCACCATAAAAATCTTAAAAAGTCCCTATCTTCTTTCCGTAATTCAATCTGTAAAAATGCACGCCGGATATCAGAGGTTACGCCAATGCATTTTTCTCTAAATCTTAACAAAACTGAAGGGATTTCTTCTATTAAATTTGGCCCTTTTACTAAATAATCATTAAGGGAGGGCGATCTATTAACTTTACATGATGCGTCAAAAACAGGTCTTATCTTAGTTGAGACACTGTCTGGTTTAAATACTGGGTGATGCGGTAAGTAGTGCCCTTTATAATTCAGTTCATTGTCTGGTACTATTTCAATTACACCCTCCTCCATCCATTCATTAAAATTTCTATCATATTCTTCATATTTATGTAAAGACTTGAGTTTTCGGGTGACAGTGAACAATCTTTTTTCTGCTACATGACGATTTGATGGCAATTCTGCGTTATATACTAATCAAGGTAATCCGACACAATAACGACCATCTTCGTTTCTGGAAAGAGAGTTTAAAAATTGTTCGTGGGCAATTTCTTCCTCAGCAGCGTTAGTTGAATTCTGGTGAGCATCTAATATTCCGATCGTTTCTAAACTCCAAAGATCGGAGATTTTAAAGTCGTGACCCACTAAACTTGCACACAAAATGGAAGCATCTTTATCTTTGCGATTAACAAATTCCTCCGATACACCACAAACTGTCCAACCAAGTTTTGTACAAACTGCTGTTAGTCCTCCTTTTAATTGTTTTACTGATCCCGTGAGAATTTTTCCATAAATATCACTACCGATGAGCATTTCTATTTTTGGACAATCTGCTCCGAGATCCGACAACGAATGTTGTTTCGTTTTAATTCTTTTAATATCGGACCCTTGGGTACCCGAGGTATATCCCCACATATTATGTATCTTGATCTAAAAATTCAAATTCTAGATCTGAATACTTACGCGGACTGGCTGAACATAATTTTACCAAATATTTGTTATGCATCTTTGCCTCTGTTCTGGCACCTCCAAATAAAGTAAGAGCAACATTTTCTTTGGAAGTAATTGGTAACCCCAATTCAGTGGCTAATGATTTCAAAATATACGATTTCTGGGAACCACAATCTAAGAGTACTCTAACATCTTTATGCTTTTTGACACCAGCTACTCTTACGCGTAAAGTCATTAAAGCTACGTCAGCGGTACAAGTTTGCCTGGCTGTAGCCGTATGTATGTTGTCTATTTCTGATTTTTCTGTAGGAAGTTAAGTTTCATTATTAATGTCCGGACACAAAATAACTGAGTGTGATTTACCACAAGCAAAATACCTAACAAACTGTTTACAGAACTTTACCATATGATTTGGTTCCAAGCATTTTAAACAGCATTTTTTCTCCTTAACTTTAGAAATAATTTCATTAAGAGATAATGAACGCTCATCGTAACAATTTTTACTATCATGCATTTTACCACAAAAAATACATGCATGTTCTCTGGTTGTAAGAAAACCTGTGGCAGTGGGAACATTTCCCTGTTTCTTAAATTTAAATTTACCTTTTGTTTCCCTCTTTGCTTTATCATGATATCCTTCTTTACGACTAACACCATCGAGTCCATTACGCGCCAATTTTAATCTCTCCTCACCCTCCACTTCAGACTTTAAAAATTTCATTAAGTTGGTGTGGTGTATTTAATTATGGCAAAGCACACTAGGGCTATCTGCCTAAGGGGAGGGATGCCTTTCGTGGAGGACTTTCTAAGGGAAACTGGCTCGTATACACGTTACACATGGGTAAAACCACAAAAACGCCCATGCAGCCAGCCGGTTCGCGGGATTCGAACCTCGGACCGAACTACCAGTGTTCAGCGTCTTTACCGCTCGGCCGCTGGTGGGCCTTTCATTAAGTTGGTAAGGCGAGAAAGATCAGTTCCTTCAGGCTGGTTAAAGAGCGAACTCCTTTGCCACGCCTTTAAAACATCCTCTGTGAGACACGATTCCACCATCGGAAATAACCACGATGTGTTTTCGCTCGATTTAAGACCTAAAGACTCTAAGGCTCTCAACTGAGCTTCAATTTTATCATACAGTTTATCAACAGGTAATTTATCCTTTTGATCTGCCTTCACATTAGAAACAATTAATTTAATTAGTTCCCTAACATACACTTCTACCAATAATTCAGGTTTCCCAAAACGTTCCTTCAAAGCTAAAACAGCTTTATCATAATTTTCCGAAGTCACCGGATAGCTTTCAATGAATTCTTTAGCACGTGATCCGGGCTTCATACACTGAATCAAATAGGAAAATTTGTCACTTTCATATAAATCAGGGTCAGTGTGAATTTTCTCAAACTGCGACCAAAACGGTAACCAATTTATCAATTCCCCATCAAACTTCTTAAGTTCGATTTTCGGAAGTCTATACTGTTTAATCTTACTACAACAAATACCAGCACCATCATTTGGTCTTGTTTCTAAATTGATTTCATCTGAAAATTGCAATTTTTCATTAATTTGCCGAGTTAGTGTTATGAAATCATCAGAATACACCTCGCGACTTTCGATTTCTTTAGTAACATCATCCTCTAAAGTTTTCCCGTCTTCAGCTAACAAATCAAGAATTTTATCATCTACATTTTTTATATCTGAATATACATTTTGTAGTTTAGTAAGTTTATCTCGTACTAAATCTACAGAAAAATCTTCTTTTACTAATTCCGTTTTTAAAATATTAGCAGTTTTTGCAAAAGAAGTGCGTAAACCTGCCCGTTTAAGTTTCAGAGCCTTTAAAGCTTTCATAGTTAACTTTCAAAATAAGACAAACTTTCAAAATAAAACAAACTGCTTTACAAAAAATAGTTTCGAATTTAAACTTAATTATACTTTAATACATCAAAAACTATCTATAACCATTAAAATAATTTTTTTTAAAGTTTATTTCTTAGAGTCCTGTCGCAGACGCCAGTTTTTGCTATTACTAAAACATAGTCTTATCATTAAATATCATTAAAATAAAAATACTTCCTTCACTCATCCCAGATACCGAGCAATCCAGAAAAACTAAAGACAAAACTTGCTCACTTACCTGGGTAGTGTGATGTTGAATCTGTAATAAAAACTCTAAGAAGTTGATTTATCTAATTATATTCTCTCTATACTACAAAATATATACATTTTTTAACAATTGTCGGGAAATTTTTCTGGCCCCGAAAGTTATTACACATCTTAATCAGTTCACGTCACGACGTCGAAAGGGAAAAACACTTTTTTTCTTCCTACTTCAATGACAGCCAACGCCATCTGTGCCTCGTACATCAAATGAAGAGATTTGTGTTTAATGTTTGAATGAAGTATTTCAAAACAACTAAGGCACTCAATTTAATAATTGTTTTATTTGAATCTAGACATAAATTTTGCAAAGAATATCGATTTCACAATCGTTTGTTAAACAGGGCCTCTTAGAGAATGTCAGGTACTCTTTGGAGTTCATTGTAGAGTGAAGTCTAACCTTGAATTTTATATTAGCCTTTGAAGTTCACCAACACCAGAATCAATAAGGTCTCGGAACGAAGTATCCTTTATCTGGCTCTTTTGTGCTGCAGACCCTGCGAATACAAAATATTAATTATTAAATTAATGATAAGTAATGATAATGAAGAAATTTCAAAGTGTGATGAAGTTATAATAAAGTAACACATTCAAACACAAAAATTGGGAAGAAAATTATTGTCTCGCTTGCCTCATCTAATCAGAGCAAGTCCACTAATTTTGTCATGGCAAGGAACGGAAGTTTGCGTCTATCTTTGGAATCGACCTTGATCACCATACAGTCGACACTATGACTTTGTCTAAGTTTGACCATATTTTTTAAGAGTATTTCAGAGAACAGGTTCATGTATCTCCCACCTTCTAATCCTACTGCCAATCCACGCAAAAGTACTTTCCATTTCCCGTGCGTTTTGCCACAAATCCGCGCCGACACTATGCGCTTAAAACTATTTATGCCTTCTCCGGAATATAAACCCGAGACCTATAAACAATACAACAGTCAGGAGCACCAAACCACTGTTGCGATCAGGCCGCTGCATAAAAATATTCATGAATATGTAAGACCACTTGCTTATCTCCTAAACGACAACTGTACGTGTAGTAAATTTGTGTAGAAACTACACAGGAGAAGGGTTAAAATTATCCTTTATTAAACTCCAAAATTCACAATGTGTCAGCTTAACGCTAAAACACTACGCCTCACTTGGAATCTCTCACTCCCTGGTTTTAAACCAGGGAGTGAGAGAACACCTCAAGGAAGTGCTTTGCATCGCCCAGGATTTTGCAGCAGCAGCACAGATCGGAATCTTGATGACCGAATCATTTTAAAAATGACAGCTTCCTGTAGCCAAAAACGGAACATATGCGAGAATTTATTGTGCGCTATTAAATTATTAAGTACCATAAATTGTGCAGTAATAATAATAATAATAAAATTAATAATTTTGAAATTAATAACTAACAATAATTATTAGCACACCTGTACGGGTTCTAAGCTACACTAAATGTCAGCTCCTTAAAGAGAGGCAGATGCATTATCTCCCTTAACTTTTGATCCTTTCCCGTCTAAACTATAATGAATACAATCTCATGTGTAGCTGTAAAAGAAACAGTTATTAACTGTTTATTAACAGTTCAGCTTGACTTTACACAAACTCTACAGTAAGATATATTTAATAGCTGTTGCGTAGCGGAAAACGTAAAATAAATTTTCAAGTCAAAATAAAGCATTAAAGCCCAAATTATTCAAGAAGAAAATGAGTTACTATCATAGTAGAAATAATTAAATTTTTAGAATATGCCAAAATATGGCAACTATGGGTATAAAATTTTTCAGTCATATCATGCATCTTTCATGAAAGCAACATAGACAGTTTAGTACGCGTTCCTTTTGTTGCATTCCGAGATCTAATGAATTTTATTGAGAGATCGCGATGTTTTTTTACTTCAAATCAATTTTAAAATATCACCTCTAAATATAACAGCAATGGGAAAAAGCGCGGCGAACGTAAGAATGACAAAAATGTATTAAACAAAACTGCAAATTAAAAAAAAATAAGATTAATAAAGGAAAAAACAATTACGAAATATAATGCATTAATTACGAAATATAATGCATACATAAATCTATATGTATCTATCAATATCTCTTTTTGCATACACACACTATCTCTCTCTCTATATATATATAATCATTACTTTAAAGAAGAAAATAGAGTAATTACTTAATATGTAGCATAAAATTTAACACACTTCACCATAATAAAGTAAATTTAAGTACATGAAAGCGGAATAATATATTTTATCACATTTAAAATAACGCAAAAATATAATAATTATGCTTACATAATTAAAATAAAATTATTTTGTAATTGATATAAGCATATATTTAAAATGATAATATTACGTACAATTACTTTACTTTCCATCAAAAAATTTATTAATATTCATATTAATATAACTCTGTCAATTACAGAAGTCATAAAACATTTATTTTTAGTGGGAAAAGTTAGGAACTAGCTCAGCTGTGTTCATGCTCACACGGATTGGTTCACGGAAATTTTAAGCGCTTCAGTAAATGACATCGAGTTAACTAGACCTAAATTAAAAGCTGAAAAATCACTAACAAAATATCGGAAATATTATCTTATGCAAACAAACGTGAGGATTTTATTGTAAGACTTCCGGGATCAGAAGGATATAGTGTCTTTAAATAGGAAAATATACTCCTGCAGATTTAGTTAATGCTAAAAGCGAAGCAAAAATGTGAATCGCTTTATATCTTACAATAGGAAATCAATTTTATCAAGGTATGGAAATATTCTATTTATAAAGAAATCAAAAGAGAATAATTATTCATAGGAAATACCGCATCATAAATTAATAAAACTTGCTAGAAGTAATAACAAAACATCAAACGTTTCGCGTCAACTTGTTCAGTAAACTGAAGGCTGAGAGTAGCCACAACTATTTTTCGGACGTGTGATTTCGATTTACAGTTCCTTTGCTTGGCGTCAAATATGTTTCTGGCGGCAATCTATTCCATCACGGGCAATGATCATCGCAATTGACTCGTATGCCGGAGCCGCAGACATTAAAAACTCGTTTAAAGAGATATGCTTCCCTGCGTAGACCGCCTGGCGTTGAAGCCGCATACAAACAGAGGTAATTGTTCGGAGATATGTCTCCTTGTGTAGACGGGAATTTATACTATTAAAATCTATGCGGATCTGCCTATTTTTTTTGGGCATTATCTCCTGCAGTACGACGGAGAGTTGAATGTTGTTAGAGGTGCCCGCAGACTACATTCGTCGTAAGTGATTTCGACCATTCTCAGCTTGGTACAACTTTAATCATCCGAGATATTTATTAAAAACTCAGAAAAAGCTAACTTCTGCCCTAATTTGTTTCCGCGGGGCAGTAGTCACGCACCCTGGAGATGAAAATCTGCTTTATTTCAAAATTTAGTAGCAGAGATTATTAATAAAATATTTTTATATTTTACAAAACGTGAAAGAAAAATAACATTGCTAAACATTACATATATTGATCTATAAGGTCATATTCTGACGCTGCAGAAAGTATGCGATTGCATGTGACGTCACTGTACGTCGAACATTTTTCCTTAATGTCGGGATTTTAAATAATCTATTGGAATCTCTACCCGTCTGTAGTTTCTTTGTTTGTTTACTTGTGGCATTTTATCCTCCTGAAAGTAGGAGGATTGTGTTTCAAGAGAGGGACCCGCGGATTCCAAAAATTCGTGGGAAGCTATTTCGACCCGTCTCATCTTCTTACGGTTTTAATGAGCCGACATGTTAAATAACAACTCTCATAACGCTAATTTTTGCACTCATATTTTCCGAGTGGCAACAGTTGCCCACGCTGGAGATAACAATATGTTTTATTTCGAAAGGTAGTGGGTGTCATTGATTGCTTTCAATGACAGAGCTTGCTAGTAAAAAATGTACGATTTGCAAAATATTAAATAAAAATAGCATTACCAACCATTAAGTATATTATTATTATATAAGGTCATATTCTGACATTGAAGAAAGTATGCGGATTGCGTGTGAAGCTATTGTGCGCCGAACATTTTTCGTCAATGTCAGCATTTTAAATAAGTAGTTTCTGTTGGAAACCTTTCTGCTTCAGGTTAGGATAGTGGAGAAGATATGTTACGGCCACGTTCATTCTTTTACTGATATTACGAAAACGCTATTATATTATATTATATTTAAATCATGACGTTATACGCGATCTAAAATGGTTTTGTTTTCTGGTTTCGCAAGAAAAAAAATTACTAATTGGTTGTTGCTCGGAAGAATAAACTGATTTTATTGATGTTCTTTTTTGAGTACAGTTTAAACTTTTAAAAGTATTTAATGTATTTTATTTGAGTTATAATTTTGGTACAGTATTATTTGTTTTTTATATTAAAATGCCAAAACGCAAAGAAGCATTACAAGACATGCATTAAGAATACGAAGAGCTGAAGCACAAAAGTTACGGCGAGCTATAGAAAATAAACAAAAAGCCACAAGGAAATAGAGCAGGAAAGAAGCACAGAAAGAAAATGTTCGTGCTCAAGAAACTGAAGAAGAAACGACTAGGATACTGACTAGGCAAGCACAATAGCAAAAACACTGAAAAAACTAAAGAAGAAACGGCGAAGGATACTCAGCAGGCAAACACATCGACGAGAAACCTTACGTTCCAAAGGAACTAAAGCAGAATAGGAATTTCATCGGACAAGCAGATAAACAAGTAAATGTGTACGCTTCAAAAAACTAAAGCAGAAACGAGTAGGAGGTTCATCAAACAACAGAAACTAACTGATGAAGAGAAAGAAGTTACAAGTAGAAGAAGGACACATGACTCTCAGAACCATCGCGAGATTCGAGTAAAAGAATTAGAACAAGATGCCAGTAAGCGACGAATGCAAGACGTTTCACAAACCGATCTGAAGAAACAATGGCTATACGAGGAGAAAGGCTTCGCATGAACACGACATTTACACGACATTTACCTAGCACTCTTCATAATGCAGAAAAATATGGACTGAATGTTTACGTTGTGCAGCACGATGTCGATTCATTGGACGCTTGTTGCGATCTCTACAATGGACTGTAGAAATGAACACGGAAGACACGTGCACTGCTGTCACAATGGGCAAATTTTAGAAGCTAAAACAAGATATTCAGAAGAATGGCGTAATGTAATGAATAGGAACCACCAATTTTCTTACGGGCTTTTGCTTACATACGTACTGATAACTGTCTTCTTAGATTTGTATCTCTGAGTGCCAATATAGAAATGCCTACAGTTTCAGATCCCTATTGTTATTTCATAAAATATGGCTATTCATGGTGCCATATTTTATCAAGCGAACCCATTCATCCACCTCATCCTGATCACAAATAGCATGAACATCGCTATGTTTTAAATTTGCACAAGCCCTCAGGCTGAGAATGAATAGACTTGGAAATGTTGCTATGAATCCTGAACTTCTGGCACATCTGGATGTAGTTTTAAGTAATGTGAATACATATGAAGAAGGCTGCAAGATGCTAAAAACATTTGAAGAAGGAACTCTACGAGAAAAAGGTACTGAAATTCCTGAGGCTATCCATATGTACATCAAGGGCGAAAATGTTGTTACAAGTGAGCACAGAGGATGTTGAAACGCTCCGAAACAAAATGAAGTTATAGTTGTTTTCAAGAATGCAGATGACGACCCTATATAAAACAGAGATATTGTAATTCATTCAAGATGTGTTGGTCTCATTGATATGAGTACCTTACATCCTAACATGGAGCCGAAGATGTATGTAGCTTCCTTTCCTCATGATGATCAAGGATTGAGAGTTGGACAGCAGTACATAGAGAAGTACTTTTATAATCACAGTCTATACGACAATATTGATCCAACCCCCCTATTTTGTATGACCGAAAATAGTTAATCAAGCCAAAATAGTGCTGAAAAGTTATAGTGGTACATTTTCCCTTCAGATATACATAGAACTTATAAATTTTACTTTGGTCCTAGCCCGCTAGTTTACATTAATATCTGTAAACGCATGTTTTTATGTCGGAAGCGAAAAAGGAATGGAAACATCCAGTGTGCAAAGCATGAAGAAGCAGTTAATTTAGCGAACCAAGAGTAAAAAATATTGCAAAAGAGATAATTCGGCTCACAAATTTTAATGGAAAAATTCCTTTTTCAAGTTTCACAATATGAACTCAGTTTTTATGAATGTACCAAAACTATGTGTACATATAAGAAACATCTGATTACTTAGTAGGGATTTATATTTATTTTAAATAACCAGTTTTATTTAATTTTACATCCTTTCCTATACGCCTTCATTTCCCTAATTATCAGTGCCAGAATATTTAAATTTGGTAGCCCGCGTGAAGAAATGCAAATTCTACCATTTGGTGTTGCGTGGCCCCAACTTGCCCGCAACAGAAGTTGTGACTGCTATGAACTGAAAATTACACAAACTCTTAAGAAGGGTTTAACTCCCTTTTTATTCCACTTTAGAAGTTACAGATGCGTTCACTTGACGCTCACAAACTACGCCGACCCGGCGGTTAAATAAAAATACAAAAGTACAACTAAAAATAAATAACAGGATGAATAAATAACAAGTCACTACCTACGAGGCTCTATAAACGTGACTAACTTAACTGCGTTCTAAGATACAGCTGAGATTTCAGCAAACTTTCTGAATAAGACGTTGAAAGATTTAACTAACTGCCGGAGTAGGCACACAGGCCGAAACGCGCGGTTCTTAAATTTCTACCTAGCAACCTTCACGCTCGTGAATCAAGAAAGCACACCTTTTAATCTCGTTTCCCTTCTATTTAACTCAAATTACTTCTGCTAGAAAATTTGAATACTCTGCGCGTTCTACTAAAATTTACATACTCTGGCATTGGCAATTCCAGGGGAAAGTAAAGGCTTGACAGGAAAGATAGCTTAAAATAAATGTTAGTTAAAATAAATATAAACCCTACATTTGCCGCTGCCAGAATTTGGTAAACTTGGAAGCAGGTCCTAGAAACGACCTGGTGAAAAAGTTTCCACATTCTGAACTAAAACTGAAGAGCCTCGTTTACATAAAACAAACTGTTTTCTAAAAAATTAGAATAAATTTCTGTAGGTACATAATTTTACCATCTCTTCTTGCAGGAACCTTTCCTGGTCTTCAGCAATCAATCTTTTCTCTTCCTTCCAGCATCTGGAAGGAATAAGTATCAGTATCTTCTAAATACATTATGATTTACACTTTCTTAACACTGGATAAAGTTGTCGTTTTCAATCGTTTTATTTTCCTTAATTAACTGCTTAATTCACATTCGTTCAAGTAGTCAAACATGAATTTAACTTTACCGTGGTTCTCCACCATGTGTAGTGTCAAACGAGAATATTCGTGTGTTTGTATTACAACACTTCCCCTAACCACAATGATTTGTTAGAATTCAACGACCAAATAGACACACCTTAATCGACATACTGAAACTCGATGAGCTATGTTTAACATTCTTAAAATTCAAGTGTAGGTGGAGAACCCTACAAAACACATTCATTCTAATTCCCCCTCATTCATCTTTAGACATGCAGGCTTTCGCTCTAAAGCATGATTTTATCTACAGTTTAATACTTAAATTTGAATTCATTTCTTTCGAGTATTTACTTTTAGCATCTAAAATTTTATGCTTCTAGACTACATTCTACTTTTACATAACTTTCAAGTATTTACGTATATTTGCAAAATTCTAATACATATGATTTTTACAATTTACCATAAAATGAATAAGATAAAAATAAAGTTTTACTTCCCGCATTCTTCGCCTAGCTGGCGGCACTGAAACTAAAGTTTTCATTAATACAAGAATACGAAGTTATTTTTCTTTCGGCAAAATTTTGGCTTTAACATAACAGAAATAGTCTTTCGACCAACAGGAACTGCTTGCTCTTAGATTTTATACAAGAAAATAATACTTTTGCCTTAGCTAAATAAAGTGAAACAAACTAAGTCTCAACCGAGACAAATTGACTTCCGTCAAAATATAGAACTTCGTGTTTACGCATGGCATTTCGAAACAAAAGAAAAATTTATAGAAGATTTTAACTTATCTTTCAGTTTTCGATGATTGGAACTCCGACGTCCTCTTCTGACAGAACTGATCCTACGTTATGGAATTCATAGAAGTCAGTCGTCTCCTTTGGGTTCTTCGAGTTTCGTCCATGGTGATTTTTCTTTTTCTCCCTCTGTACGCCGGCCTCTTGGAGTGGTAGTCTTCGGGTTCCTGTCTTTTCCGTTTTGCCCCTGGACGGCTGGTCTTCGCGGCCTCCGGTCTGGAATCGTGCTTGAATGTCTTCTGTTGGTGGTGGTCTTTTCGTTCCTCCTTCTGTCTTTTTGTTCTCGTGAACGGCGGCCTAGTTTGCACCTGACTATCTGGCCCTGGAAGTGATTTTCTCGACGCAGAATCTACTGCGGGACGTTGTACCTGGTCTTTTCCTATTTACCAAAGATTCTTTACGCGGCGGCATTGAATTCTTGTATTTCTTGAATGCTGGAGTCTGAAAATTTTCCTTTCTTCTTTTCGGGACCGTAGCATGACTTGTAGAAGGGCTAGGTTCCTCTTCAGTTCTCTGCTTCTTGGGTGGTGGAACGGATGGCGTTACTTCTGGACCTCCCACTTCTTTTGCGCTTGAGTCCTGCAAGAAACTTTTAAGGATTTCAAAATCATTTTGATTATAATATTTTTTCACCTGGTCGGGACTTGCATTAAAGATTTCCCCTCTCTCGTTCTTAAGGTACAATACGACTCCCTTGATTTCTTGAAATACATAAGGGCCTTCAAAGTTTGGAGCTAACTTTGCAGTAAAATTGACTTAATCTTTCTAATAATTTCCTCTATGAACGGCAAAGGGTAAACTGGGAATTTAGTAACACTATTAAGCTTTCTGTAATCGATAGCAAACCTCCAAGCCCTTTTATCCGAAGGAGGGAACTCATTTTTTTTTTCCTGCATAGTACGACTGGACTCGCGTACTTACTATTTATAGGCGTTATTATCTGGTTCTTCAACATTTCCTGAATGTGTTCTTCGATAATTTGCTCTTTCTGTTTATCATACCTGCAAGGTTTAGTCCTACAGGGTTTGTCGGCAGTTAACTGTATTTCATGCGTAACAATTTGACAATTACCAGGCCGTTCTGAAAACAAGTTCGAAAAAGTACTCACCACTTGCTGGATGGCTTGGCTTTCATGGTCATTCAAATGGCTAAGGTCGACTTGCTGTTGTGCCACTGGCTCCACCACCCTCCGATCCATTTCCAGCACAACTGAATTTTCCTGAAAATTCAGTTTGGCCTTCGCGGCCTTTAAAAACTCCATGCCTAAAATAAGTGGACTTTGCAAATTTTTTACCACAAAAATTAATACTTTAAGGCTTTCATTTTTTACCTGTATTTGTAATGATAATTTCCCAATATATTGACAAGTTTGTCCTTGCGCTGCTATGATTTCTGTGTTTTTATTTTTAAATAATCGTAACCTATTAAAATTCTTCTTAAAAAATATATCACTCATAAAATTACCTTCTGCCCCTGTATCGATGAGGGCTTCTACTGGTACATCGCCAACCAGGACTTGTATAATCGGTAATTGTGAGTTCTTTACCACGACCGTATTTAGGTATCTTCTTGAGGGTTTTTCGAAACTTCAGGGGTCTGGACCCTCGCTTTTACAGGCCCCTCTACTCGTTTAAAGCTTTCCTTTCAACTTCTGCCTTCTGGGTACGCGGACGGTTGTTTTCAAATTTCCTTTTTGGGCCTTGACCTTCGAGCTTCGATGAGTTAGCTTGATAGCTCTTTCCCCATAAGAGCGATTTGTGTTTCTGGTCTGTTCATTTGAGGATTGCATTCGGAGACCTTGAGAATACGATGCCCCTCTAGCTTTTTCCGCTGTTCTGCGATTTTGGAACTTGACCGCCAACTCAAAGAGTTCCTGCAAGGTGCTTGGGTTTCGAATTTCGAAGTAATCTTGAACAGCGGGTAGCAGTCTTGGTAAGATTATTTCAATAATCTCCGCGTCGGGTTTATTCCCATACAGCATATCCGTCAGCTTAATTTTTCGCAGAATAAAGTCCGTCAACTCTGCTATAATTTGTTGATAAAAACTATATAGCTCGGCTTCTAGCTTTGCTCGGTCTTTCACTATGGGGAAGGCCTTTAATAATGATTTTTTTTTTTAATTTTCAAAGGTATATGTTTGGCCTCCGAATTCCCCTAATAAAAATTTGCCTATATTCTTCCACCATAGTGAGGCCTGTCCTCTTAGTGCAGACGTGGCTATGGCAACTTTTTGTCTTTCAGGCACAGGGTATAGCTGGAAATGATTTTTTGGCCTTCTAAAAATATCGCCACCGAATTTTTTCCGTCGAAATTGACGTTTGGCTTGATCGATACTCTCATCGTCTGGACCAGGTATTCAAATCCTTCCAATTGGCTCGCCATTTCTTGTTGTTGGACTTGTACAAGAGCTTCCATCCAGTTTTCGGCCATTTCAGTTCGAAACGTGTTCGGGCGCCAATGTGGTGTTGCGTGGCCCCAACTTGCCCGCAACAGTAGTAGTGACTGCTATGAACTGGAAATTACACAAACTCTTAAGAAGGGTTTAACTCCCTTTTTATTCCACTTTAGAAGTTACAGATGCGTTCACTTGACGCTCACAAACTACGCCGACCCGGCGGTTAAATAAAAATACAAAAGTACAACTAAAAATATATAACAGGATGAAGAAATAACAAGTCACTACCTACGAGGCTCTATAAACCTGACTAACTTAACTGCGTTCTAAGATACAGCTGAGATTTCAGCAAACTTTCAGAATAAGAAGTGAAAGATTCAAGTAACTGCCGAAGTAAACACACAGGCTGAAACGCGCGGTTCTTAAACTTCTACCAAGCAACCTTCACGCTCGTGAATCAAGAAAGCACACTTACAAACTCGTTTCCCTTTTATTTAACTCAAAATTACTTCTGCTAAAAATTTGAATACTCTGCGCGTTCTACTAAAATTTACATACTCTGGCATTGGAAATTCCAGGGGAAAGTAAAGGCTTGACAGGAAAGATAGCTTAAAATAAATGTTAGTTAAAATAAATATAAACGCTACAACCTTGTGGAGAAAGAGTTTAAATACCGAGTTTCAGAAGGAAAGTTAGGGAGTTAATGCTATTGCCATCATTCTGTAGCCTGAGCTTCTACTTTCATAGTTATTGCTGGTTTACGTGGCATAACAGCATTTACTTTGCTGTGACTAGTTTCGACGCGTTTTTAATTAACAGGAGGTTCTAAGCTCTGTAGCTTAGTTTCCACTACTGGCGAATATCTTCGAATTTTTTTATTTCTTGTGATTTGAATTAGCTTTAAGTTGACGCATTGTGAATTTAAAGAGTTTAATTAAGGGTACTTTTAAACCTTCCCCTACTGCGGTAAAATTTCTGTGTAGTTCCTACACGAATTCACTACACGTACAGTTTTTACTTAGAAGATCACCAAGTGCATGTGCAAGTGGTAAGAAAGATATGGTACCAAAGGTGGTGGAAGACCTAAATATACCAGAAGTCGACCCCCAGCATCTAAAGCAAGGCAAAGAGACAAACTGGAAAACATCTTTCTTGCAGGCTCCCGAATCAGAAGAGACGGCATCATCAAAGGTGGTTTCGGCCCCACCGACGCTTCCAGCACTATAAAAAAGGCAAAGAACTGACGAGATGACAAGGCCACTGACAACCCGAAGAGTTTCCCAAAACAGAACCCCCCGACAAATGGAAGGTCCAGCGGGAAAAAAAGAATTAAGGATGAGGGATCGCCGAGGAGAAAGGCTCCAACTAAGAAAAAAGTTGGCCGTGCCTTGCAAAGGTCTCGCAGCAGACAAGACTAGAATAGCGCAAGTAGGCGATACACGGCAAGGAAGAGAGCCAAGGCCAACTCCAACGAGTGGAAGGAGAGCAGAGATAAAAATCTCCAATCTCAATGCTTCACATGGAAAGACTTCTGTAGTAAAAGGATGGCTGAATACTAAGCAACGAAAAACAATAGCTGAATATCAAGCAACGAGAAACAAAGATGAGTGAATTTTTCAATAAATATTTTCTGTTTGTAAAGTTACATGAAAACCTTTCAAACACTAAGTTACATTGTAAAGTCAATCCCTCGGTTGAGGACTAAAGTAATTTTAGTTTTATTTGGCGAAAGTACAAAGCTACAGTGTATTGTAGAAATGTAATGTTTATGTAAAGAACTAGGACTTCGAATTTGTTTGTCAAAAGACTATTTATGTTAACACGCCAAAGGTTCTGACCTGATACAAGCAGCTTTTTTATTAGTGCTTGTTAGTGAAAAATTGATTTTAAATTCGAACTATGGGCGAGAAGAGGAAGTCAAGTAATTTTTATTTTATTTTCTACTGCGGTAAAAATTATGTGATTGTAAATTGTGAAAATATCTCTTTTGTAGACTAAATGATACTGCAAATGTAAGTTTAAATTTCAAAGAGCATGTGTAATAATTATTTAGAGCCAAAATTCTCAGAATGTAAAGTTAATGTAGTTAAACCTTAATGTGTTCAAAAGAAAATCTTCAATCGGCACAAACAAAACGTTTAGCCAAGTCAAATTATGCGTTTTCAAGAGAAAGCTTGTATGTGGTTAAGGCCGAATGTGGGTAAAATTTTGTATTGTATGCATGTGTTTTTGTAGGGCTCTCCACCTACACTCTAGTTATTTTTCATGTTTATTAGCTCATGGAGAATTAACAATTGAATTTAGGGTGTGTCAAAAAGGGTTCCTATGTGCTAACAAGTTCATGTGTGTTTATGTGGAGCGTTTGTTCATTTTGACATATAGCACTTGAGATTTTCACCACACATTATGGACAGCCAAAAGGGTATTAAAATAAAGTAAAGCATGAGTGTGTAATGAGTAAATGTGACCCGTAAAAATGACTCAAATTATGTCTAAATGTTATTTTTTCTAGAACATTTGGTGAGAAATTTACCGAGAAATTCAAAACTTTATATTAGATTTCTTTTTTCAGTTTACGCCAAGAATATTTCACTTGGCTACTTTGTTCATTTATGGTAAATTATTTTCCTTTTATTTCCATTGTGCACGAGAGGAAGAAAAAGTGCTTCGTTCAATCTTTCGAATAATTTTATATATTATATTTTTTAACCACAATTGTTATTTTTAGATAAATTTTTGCTTTTTGAAATTTTATTTTAATTGTTTGAGTTACGTACTTTCTTTAAAAAACTGTTTTCAAATTTTCTATTTATTCATTCGAAAGAAAGAAAAGTAAAGAGAATTAAAGAAAAGAATGCAATTAAAAAAATAAAAATATATTGTTGAATGTTCTTTATGGTTTAAAAATAAACTTTCATATAGTATTAATAAATATTTATAAAATTGAGCAAAAAATCCCATATAATTAAGTCTGCAAAAATTTATTTGGAAATTTAGCAATTCGCTGATAATATTAATAAAATCCATAAAATATATTTGGCGTTATTATTGCTTGAAAGAATGATGCCAAATTTGAAAACGCGCCAATGTATAAAGTATGTATAAATATATAAATGTATAAATTTTAGTAAATTTTGAACATCAAAATCTATTTTTTGCAGGTATGCTTTGAAATATATTTACTTTAACCCGGGAGCGCGCGCGCTCTTTTGAGTTACACGAGCACGCGCCTTGGGTCGAAAAAACCCGCCTCGTGATTTTTGAAGAAAAAACTGTTACTCCTTAACCTTTTCGCGACGGCGCACCTTTGTTTAAGACGCTCGTACGGGACGGAAGAGAATCGAAGGCAGTCACCGTACAGGACGGAGGTTTTGCATCATTAAGCCTAATTTTATAACAAAAATTTTTGGTATCATTTTAGATTATTACTTGAGCTCTTATATATGTTAAAATTAGCCCTTAAAACATTTATTTCTTTATTTTACATGGAAATATACTTAAAAAATTGCTTATCTTCCATAATACTTTTCGGAAGCGCTATTCAAATTATTCTAAAGTTTTAATTGATAAAATCCATCAATAAAGTTTTAAAATTATTAAAAAAACACAATAAAGACTATTTACAGTAAGAAGTAACAAAATTTAAAATGAAAACGAGCGTGGTAAATTTCGAAGCACAGAGAAGTATCACCTTGTAACTCTTAGAAAAAGTATCACTTTTTAACTCTTTAGAAAATGAATTAGTACTCTCATTTGCGTTAGTAAATGGTTCACTAACCATACTATTCTTCCTCTGATAAATAGCGCCTCCTTCCCGCCATAATAGACTGGAGGTGAGGCTTTCCTAAATAAAAAAAGAAGGAACGGAAATATATCTGAAGGCAATGCAAAACGTAAAAAATCTCCGCACAGTAACCCTAAAAGACCGTACAAAGTAGAGGAAAAAAATAGAGTAAAAAAGGATTTGGATATAAATCAGATACGAGAATGTTTTCATTAGCACGCAGCTATTTAAAGAGCCTACCTCTGTTTACGCTTTTCCTCCGCCCCCGCCCACCCTCGAAAAGCTGATGAGTAAAATACCAAACTCAAGTAGAATATATCAAACTAAAGGTCAGGAACCTAAAACTGTGTTCATTTCAAAAGTAATGGACACAGGATGCCATCTAGTGGCCTTCAGAAAAACGTTCCACCTTAAAATGCATATACGCATCACCCGTCCTCTGAATGCGATCTTTACTGATGCGTGGATGGGACGCCCGGCTGTAAGAGACGTTCTTATGGAATGCGTATATGAGACGCCCGTCCTGAAAGGATTAAGTAAAAGTGTTACATTTGTACCAAAATATTATGATCAAACTTAAAAAAATATGCAAGTTATAAGAATTAAATTTTACTTTCTATAATATTTTTATGGAATAAATTTTTTTAAAGGAACAGAAAAACATATTATATTAATACAGCATTTATTAGGAATTCATTATGTTATTAGTCAGGTTATTCAGGAATTATTATTCAGGTTTATTAGGAGTATACTGCCTGGAAGAACGTCTTCCTCAGAAAGCTTCAAGTTTTCATCAATTGTTATGAAATTACCGACAGTGTAATATTTCTGGCAGTTAATCACTAAATCTTAAAAAACCTCTCTTACATAGGTGCAAATTTATCTGTTATCGCGAGTTCCTAGATCATCAAAACGCAAACATCTTGATAATAAAAAGAAAAAGTTTGTAGGACATAGTTTTGTGGAAAAATTCCGAAACGGTTCCGTCTGTTGCCCACACATCCCGCACATTTACATGAAATTACTTATGTCACAGAAATATAAGTGTGCTATAAAAGCGCGAATTTCAATTAGAGTTTTGTGACGAGAATCTCTCTCTCTTTGAAAGCTATCAGAAATAGATGCAGTATAAATATTTGTGTAACTGACGATTTTCAGGAATATTTGTGCGCTTAGTAAACGTTCCCACGATTCATTTGATAATAATATTATGAGCTGGAGTTCTTCTAACATCAGTCTAACATCAGCTTTAGGCTTTTCTTTTGACCATTGCTTTTTTTGTGTTTTCCAATAAAGCAATAAATGTTTTTTTAAATGTCTCATTTTCGTTTTCAGAATGCATCTCGATTTCTGAATCAGTATCATGAGAACTAAAAAATTCACTATAACTTTCTTCAATGGAATCTTCAACAGTTGATACATCTTCTAATAATTTTTGCAAACGTAACATTTCTTCTTTATAGGAAAAGTTACATGACATGTTTGCAGCTTTCTGTGCTACCGCAAATGAACTACGTTACAGCAATGCGAATAGGCGCGCTATGTCTGAGAGACCAGACCCGATCAAAACAAAACTTCAAATCAAATTTCCGGCGAAAAACTTCTGAAACATAAAGAGGATGGCCTTAAAGGAGACTACACTGAACCACAAACACTTGGGAAAAAAAGAGGCATTTTCAAAAAGGTTTCTTTAATCGACCGGGTTTATTGGACTCAGAGAGCACACTCGCGGGTTAAGATGATGTTAAAAACTTTACATTTTATTAGCAAAAAATTATCTTGAAGAATTTATAAAATTTACAAAAAAGTATGATTAAAAAAATCAGAAAATATTTGCGAATTTTTTTGGATGCAACTGAATTTCGATTTGTGAAATAAGCAAGCGGGTAAATTAAAAAAAAAGAGAGAGATTAAGGAACATATATACAAATTTAATTAACACTGAGGAGGCAAAATTTTGAGTGTTTATATCTTGAAACCTTCTCTTGAGAATTTTTCAAAACTAGGCACTTTGGTATAATTCGGGTCGAAGAATCGAAATATAGAAACAAACAACCTGGTGTATTATTTGACAAAAAAATCTACATTGTGTCAAAATACCTAGTATGTTTGGATAATGCATATAATATAAATCTAATATATGTTTTAAATCGCGCTTTCGAGACATGGAAAACACAAGATAAATTTCATTAGTCGGCCCAGGAGAACTGGACATACTGGGTTATCAGTCCAGCAGTGACAAACTTTCAGGAGTGATAGAGTATACCTAGAACATTGGAAATCGCATAGCAATGTATGCTTTCCTGGTGGGGTAGTGACAGCACAAAACGCAAAAAGGAAGGACACAAACAGTGAGGAAAACATGTTTTGTTATTTTTAGAACAGCAGAAACCTTTAAATCAGAACAAAAACAAGCAATGATCGTTATTAAAGAAGGTGTTCGAAATTAAGGCCCCTGACAGTGATAGAAGTTTCACTTCTGTGGCGCATGGAAGATCTGAACCACGAATCGAAGATGAAGGACGCACGTCTCCTGCAACACGGTCCCAGGTCGTAACTTCGAACACCGTTGATGATCGTAGTCTCTTTATGTTGATTTGCTTAGGTGTGCAGAGTACACATCGACGAAAACGTTGGAGAACCCCTGCTTTTAAAAAAGTAAGAAACTATACTGAGTCATCTGAAAGCCTCATTTCGAAACTGGCCAAAATTTCTTAGTTCTTAAACGGAGACATAAATCTGAAACAACTGTAGCGGGTGTCAGCAGGCCCCATAGTATTCTCTTATGACTATGAGCTGCAGATGGACTGAAAGAGGAAAACATAGTACTTGAACATGTAACTGATTTCTGCGTTCCGGGAAAAAGGGAATAAATATATCGTAAATTTGAGTTATTGATTATGCCTGTATATTATTCAAAGCGTAAAATTCCACTGCATTTCTAGAAAGGAGCAACGAAATGCATCTTTGTTCCCAGAAGAAATTATCTTCGTTTTCTCTGGTCTTTTCCAAAATATGAATATGTATGCCAGTTAAATGAAAGAAATTAAATCCGTTTTTGAAAACAAAATCAGCAATCTTAGTGCGGTGCGGATTTAAGGTAAACTAAAATTCAACGATATATATTTTGTGGGAAAAGAAAATAAATCGAAATTGAACGCCGTGTTGAAACATCATCACTAAGTATACTTTCACAGCACGAAATATACTGTTCATTAAATATTCCTTGTTATGTCACGAACTACAGTCTCTTACTTTAAAATATTAGCTACACTGTCATTTTTCCCCAGAAAAATTACTCAAAACCATGGAAAGGATAGCTGTGGTGAGAGAGGGTCGAATTGTGCTAATGTGCTTATTCCCTGTCTTGATGACGAAAAGCATAATTACCCTGCATTACCCTATTTAAATAAACAGACTACGACAATGAAAAAGAAAAAAGTAATTATTTCAACAATATGAAAATGTAACTCACCGGATAAAATTGCTGCCAAAAATGCGACGAGAACCATTAAGTAAACTAGGTAAGCTTCCATCGCAATGGTTTTCTGTTATTTTCTCGACTCGGTCACAGTAGTTCTACGGAGTAGGGCAGAAATGATCGAAGATATGCATATGTTGTTGTTGCGGTATTTATTGTCTAAGATGATGCATAAAATTTAATGTCATGTTGAAGAAACCGATATACGTGAGTTTTCTTTGCAACAGCTGGACTCTTAAAATTGTTTGATAATTGTTTGCTCTTTTGTCATCGGATATGTGAGATGATTGGAGGTATGAATTGATGATGAAGCACTCCGGAACTGTTGTAATAGGTGTATCTCGGAAAAATACTTTGTTTCTTCGTTTCTTTGCTCTTCTATCAGGTATTTCCTTTTGTATGCCGGTTTTTTTATTACGATACGTACACAAAACATGGAACAATTATTTCTAGAAATATAACTGGTATTAAAATCGTTTACCAGTTAAAGATAAGATCTTAATGTTCATGCAGTTCCTTCTGAATATGATTTCAACTCGGTTATTTCTCAATGCAATAACTTCTAAAAATTCAAGATTATTTTTCCATTAGGGCAAATTTAGCATTGATGTATAACCCTTGCAAAACAATGTAAATGATACATATTTACAATAAACATATGTTGTTTAAATTATGATGAACGGGTAATACTATGTCTGGAAGTTTTATTAACTATTCTTCAAGACCGTACTGGACTATCAAGAAAGTTATCGTTCCAATCTGTATTAAGATGGAAAAGTTTGAAAAAGATTAAAATACGTTTTTCTGTTGAACTCTTGAAATTAACAAAAGACATTGCTTGTTCTACAGAAGAAACTCCACTACTTGCGGGTATCTAAAATAACACAAACATGAAATTTTAAATTCAAGTAGCGTAGATTTCAACTACACACAAAATAGTCTACTTAAGCTTACTCAAGTATTTTTGGAATACTTGAAAAGAAAAAATGTCTACAGCTGGAATAAACATTGGCAGACCTGGCCCGGCAGTACGTAATTGCGACGAGGCAGTAACTCCACCCCTGAAACGTTCAAATCCGCAGCTGAGTAAGTAAACTGCATTCTCGTGAGGTCGGCACAAAGAAGAAATTATAGTAAAATTCCAAACCATGGTACACTGTTGGCCATTAAAATTGAAAAACCATGAAGGAAAGCAAATACAAAAAAGATATTTATTGTACGTAAAACATTACGACATGAAGACAAAATGATCAAATTTCTAAGCAGTCTGGCGGTTTACAGGGGTGCGAAATTAGTAGAAACAGCTGCCACACCTGGCATGACGAGATGTTTTCAATGGGTGACAGATCTGGAGACAGTGCAGACCAAGGCAGCAATCGAACACCCTTTGTGTCGAGGAAGGTCAGAACACTACATGCAACATGTGGTCTTGCATTATTTTGTTGGCAGGTCTCGAAGATAGAGCACAACCGCTGGACGTAAGATGACAGAAATGTACCGATCTGCGTTCAAATTACAGTCGATCCAAACTAGAGAGATATGTGTCGTAAACCTAATGGCTTCCCAAACCATCATACCAGATGCAGGGTTCATATACCGATATCGAATGCAAGCCGGTGAGGTGCGTTTTCTTCGGAGCCTTCAGACACGTATACAGAACAGAGACTCGTCTGAAAAGACGATATTGTGCCACTCCATATCCAGCTATGTCGTCAGGCGCAGTAAAGCCGAAGTGCCTTTTTATGCTGCATTGTCAAGGGAAGACGAAGTAATGGTCGCCGTGGTGATAGTTAATGCTGCTGCAGACATCAACACAAAGTACGAGCGGATACAGGGTGTGCTGCAGACATACGCATTTCGGATATGTGGCTGTCGCTGCAATTCTCTATCATCTTGCCGGTCCTTGCTCCTCAGGCTGGGGTACCAATTTTCTTTTCATAGCACCCTCTTCTATTCTTCTTGACTTCCTAGTGAACGTATCCTCTGGAGGTGGTCTCTTTCTCCATTCGACACTCATCATGCGATGTCTGCTGTGTTATGCCATGCGTTTTGTTGCTTGTTCCACTTCGTTCATTTTCTTTTGCTTGCCGGAGAACACTCTTGTCTCTTGTGCTGACTGTAATAGATTCCATTTTGCTGACCGCTAGTGGTATTCTGGTGCCTCTTGTGCTGCTTGGCTGGGATCCCATTTGCTTTCCTTTTAGAAGCCTCATCTGGTAACCGTGCCCTGGCTGTAGCTGTCTGTTCTTGGCTCGGAACTTTATTTCCATCGGCTTTCCTGGAGCTCTGCAATAAGTCTTTATGAAGCGTCGTATCCCAACGATCATAATACATTTTAATATCAGCTTTAGACTCTTTACCATTGGCACTTTGTAAGAATTACCGTTGTTTCAGAATACTTTGAATAAACTTTGAAACTTTTCCTTCGGGAGCACATGATACCTTGTGTTTCAATTTTAACACTTTGTCCATTGCTTTATAATTTCCTTCCCTCCACCTTTTATCGTAATAATATTTTTGTTTATTTATTGACATATCAGAATATTTAATGGCCAATCAAGTAATTTTTTATATCTGACATGTCAAATTTAGGAACATGCTTTTGCACGAAAAATACTCTATCATTTTCCTTTCTAAGAATAATTCCGCGTGTTTCCAGTCGTATCGTAGGTCATTGTGCGTCAAACGCGAGCTGATTAACCGAATCATTCCAAAATCTGTGATAGGTTTTCACGTACTTGCGAATAGTTTTAAACCTACTACCATATAAACCATATGAAACTGCAACTATTTTGGTAGAAGAACTATTCAGGGGAATTATTTCTACCCATTTGCTAAAATGATCAACAATTACACGTAAAATAACGGTGTTTATTATTATCACTCCGCGAATATGGCCCTAAAAGATCGATTCCTAGCAATTCATTGGGGAAATTAGCCTTAATACTATGTAGCGATCCAGCCGGCCGGTAATTAACATTATTAACTATTTGGCATATATGACAGAATTTGACATATTCTGTAACAATTTCCTGCAATTTTGGAAGGAATACCGCCTCTCGTATATGATTAACTGTTTTCCTAATTCCGAGATAACCATATATCGGCGCATCGTGTAATTCTTATAAGACACTAAGTCTCAAACTCGTTGGGATGACCCGCCGTAACTCATTATTTTCGTTTCTAAATTTTGAATACTACAATTGATTATCGATGATTTCATAGTGAGCGGCTGTATTTCTAATAGCTGTTAAATCTGCACGCTCAATGCTATATGTATCCTGCAGATACGGAAAAATGTTTCTAAACTCCGGGTCAGATTTTATTTCAACGATAATAGTGTCTCCAGAATTTAAAATTATTGAAGTCAGCATCATGTATTTAACATGATTACGCTGTTCATCTAGTTTCATGCGAGAAAGAGTATCTGCGACAACATTGTTTTTGCCTGGTAAATGCTTAAATACTAAATTGTATGCTTGCAGCTTAAGTGTCAATCTTATCAACCGTGGTGACAGAGCTTTAAATGAGTAAAGCCTAAGGATGGCAGCATGGTCAGTGTATACCGTTATGGGCAGTTTTACTCGAAATTTTTGAACCGCTAGTAATACAACTTGTTTTTCACACTTAATAGCCGTATAATTCCTCTGGGTGTCTTACTAAAATAGGCTACTGGCTGCCAAGTTTGAGATACAAAAGGCTCCTACAAAGACCGAAGATTCTTCAGATATTTCAAGCTGACCCTCTGGGTCAGGAAACTTTAGCACTGGGGCTGTGATTAATGCTCTCTTTTATTGTTCAAACGCCATATTGACTTCTTTCGACAAACATAATTCAGCCTTTTTCCGTTTTAGTGTTAAGAAAAGCTCAGATATATGTGCGAATTTTTTTAAAAAGGATCTGTATATGAGCTATAATATGAACTATATATATGAGCACATGCCGAGAAATGAGGCAAGGGTTTTCGAAGTATTTAGGTGGAGGGTAACTTTTAATTGCAATCATTTTCGAATCTTCGATTTCGATACCTTTAGCGAAAGTTTTATAACCTAAATACTTAACTTCCTTTTCCTCGAATTTACACTTGCTGGCATTCACTTTTAAACCAGCATCTTCTAAAAGTGTGAAGATGTTTGTCAAATGCTTGATATGCTCGTCTATCGAATCACTAGTAACTACAATACCATCTAAATAGATAAATGTTGATTTTCCAAAAGCTGGTCAAAGAATAATGTCTATAGATCTTTGGAAAGTAGGGGGGGCACATAAACGGAATGACATAAGTAGAAATGTGTAAACGCCAGATTTTTTGAAAAACGCAATTTTTTTAACATCCTCTGGTTTTATAGTGATCTGAAAACAACCAGAGGTAAGATCCAGCGTTGCCATATTCTTCATGAACTTAATTTGTCTAGTTATCTCTTCTATGATCGGTAGTGGGTATGTGAAATACTTCAAGATATTATTAAGCTTTTCGTAGTCTATGACGAAATGTCTTGCTTCACTTTCAGTAGGGAGAATATCGTTCTCTTTGCGACATAACACGACTGGGCTTGTAAATGGGCTGCTAGAAGGCACAATAATGTCGTTCTTTAACATGTCTGCTACATGTTCGTCAATTATCTGTTCTTTAACTTTGTGATACCGGTACGGCTTAGCCCTTCACGGTAAAATTGTTCTAATGTCCATCGCGTGATTTACTACGTGGATAAGGCCAGGTTGATTGCTAATTAAATTAGCAAAGTCACTTAGCAATTTCTCCAATTTTTCCATTTTCTCTATATCCTCGGTTATCAGCTCTCTTAGTTCCAACGTTGGAGGCTTGAATACAACATTCTTTTTCTCTGACACATCCAAACTGGTCATAGCATATTGAAAGCTGATGCGTGCTGCCGCTGACTTGAGAAAATTTATCCCTGCAATGATAGTTGCTTGCAAGGTTTTAACTACAATAAAAGTAACTATCTGTTGCTCACCATTCACCTGCTCGTGGAGTGGCAATTTTCCAATGCAAGCATAGCGTATCTCTTGGGCTGCAATCCCTGCCGTACCTTCGGTGTTGAATAACCTGTAACATTTAAAATATTGGCTAAAACATTTCCCCCCAAAAATACTGTGTACTCCTGTGTCAATTAAGGCGTTTGCCGGCACATTATTCAAAAGGAATTTTTCTGGTACCTTTAAGTTTTAACAGTGCCGTATTCACATGTATTTGGGAGCGGTTTTAAATTCCCGAAGCAGCTGACCTCCATTTTTTCTAATGCCTTTCAGAAGTTTTACCTGCTTTAGTTTCCTTTCTTCCTACCGCTGTTTTTTCCCTTTCAGGTGGTCACTCGTCATCGGCGAAAATTCTTTCTAGCAATTGAATTTTGATAAAACACAAATAAAAAGACAATACATGTAAGAACAGTGTTATTAATAAATAAAGAATTCTGTGTAAATGAACTTGCAAATTTACAAGATGACACGAGAAGCATGATATATAGAGCTTGGTATATAATATGATTATTAAGAATTGTCTTCTGCCTTTTACAAATAATTGTTTTGTTACAAACGTAAGTGCAAAGTCTTATGGCATGATTTATAAATTTCCTCTGGTTGTCGTGGAACTTAGGAACCAGTAGTTGGATTACCTTTTAGCTCTTCTTGAACGCGCTTATTCCTGACATACCTAGAAGAATTTGTGATCTGAAAGAGAACGCAGTTCTGCCCATTTTGTAGTTTCTTCCGACTCTTTTCACACGAATAATCTCAGATTGGGCACTCATAGGAGAGCGTGGCATACAAGAAAAATTTATAAATGAATAACGTGTTGTCAATACACATGTTTCATCAACTTTGAAAGCTTTGTGATGATTATCTTCGTGAAGCCCGATTATTTTTCTTGGTTTTTGAGGGAGCTCTAATACACTAACATTTTAGGAAAAACTTTCAAGTGTCTCAAAATCTGAATTTCTGAAAAGTTTTCAGCATCTGTGTTATATACAACATCGTCGAACACATGACAGCATCGGATGATGACATTATTTATCTGGTGATAAACATGAGGATCACTGGGAAACAAATTTAATGTGGACGAATAATGCACTTGCATATTTCATACACTTAATGAAGTCACATTATAGTCAAATTTCTCCTTTTCTTCCCTCTTTTTAGTAAATTTATCACATTTTAGATATGAAGCCAGTAGTATAAAATCATATTTTTCTTGAAATTTAGTTCTCAAAAAAGTAAATTTTACTTTATTAATCCAAAAGGAGGTTAGCCGGTACGCGTTATTATTCGCAAAATCGAATTTCTAGTCTTGCAATATAAACGGATGTATCATTTTTGCCACCAATATTATTGCCCTGTATTATATTTAAAAATATTAAACAATAAAGAATCTAATTCAGAAGTCAAACAACAAAAATCAGCGTTATATTTACAAAGTTTTCACAGGACGATGGTTTTACCGAACCAGCATTCTCAGCTGCAAAACCGCAATGGACAAGAAATCTTGTCCAGGCTTTCTTATCTTGTCTAATCATTATTTCCTATCTTGTTCATTTGCGGTTTTGCAGCTAAGGATGGTGGTTCGGTAAAACCATCGAAACTAGTCCTGTGAAAACTTTGGAAATATAACGCTGATTTTTGTTGTTTGACTTCTGAATTAGTAATTATTCGGCGTGTTATTGTGTCTTAATTAATAAAGAATCTGCATATATGTATGAACATTGAACGTATTGTGAATAACGTATATAGAGCAATCAAATCTTTAATAACTTTGCTTTCCATCGGAACATGAGAACCTAGAAGCTCAAATTTTGAATTTCGAATTTTATATTTCATACCTTATAAAACTGTAATGAATTTTTAAACCAAAAAGGACGTGAACCAAAGGGACTAGTGGGAAATTAGTCTGGAAACGGAATTTTGCGGTGAAACTCTATACACATTTGTTGGCACTAAATATTCAAATTGTTGCTATCAAGTATTATCTCCCTTTATTGTACTTTTAGAAATTAAATAATGAAGAATCTGCATCAAGGTATGCATGTTTCTCGTATTGTGAAAAGACGACGGTACATAGGGCCACCAAACTTTGAATAACATATTCCTCCAACCGAACATGGACACCTGGAAGCCCGAGTTTTGAATTCAAAATTTGTTTTATTATCTATTTTATATTTTGTAAAACTTAAACGAATTTTTTAACAACTTCAACGATTCAAAGCCAGCAGAAGCAACACCATACGTTCTGGCCGGAAGTAGTAAGTTGAAGTTAAGAATTTGACAGGAAAGGAACTTTAACTTAAACTTTAACTGTTAATAAAATTAACATAATCCTTAGGAACGTAGTAATTTGAAGTTAAGAATTTGACAGGAAAGGAACTTTAACTTAACACTTAACTGTTAATAAAATTAACATAATCCTTACAGCGTAAATGCAAATAAACAGATGCTAAAAAGGCAAATACAAAATGGGTTAGCTGTAGTGAGCTAAACGGCAGACTGGTAGGCTGCGAGCTCAATAAGAGCCGAAGGAGAATTAACAAATATCTCAATATTTTCTAAATGTCACTCATAATTACGAATCTCCATTTTGTGACTGTTTTTAGCATCTGTTAGCAGTCTTAAAAAAATCAACAATTCACTTATAACCGCTCATTAGATAAGGGCAGAAAGCCGTAGTTCTATTAAAAAACACTGCTATATTGAAACGAGGTTTTCAGTTCACTAGGATAGTGTTGTACGCTTAATAATTTAACGAACGTTTCACGAGGATATGTAGACCTGAAAAATAGAGCCTAATTTATATGCTCATTTAAATTCAATAAATAATATTTTAGAGTGTATGTATTCTTTGCAAATGTAAATGCTAAATTTTAACTTGCAGTAGGCTTAACGTAACGTAATCATGTTTGTCCATTGTTTAATGTTATTTTCATAACATTAAACAATGAAAAAAATATAAACAATGATATATTTCATAAAATTAAACAATGAGATTATTGGAGATATTTTCTATCATTAAACATTTAATTATTAGGAGTCATACTTCATAATATTAAACAATGATATCATTAAAAAGTGAGAAAAATGATTTTTCAATATACCTATGGAACTTAAGTAATTTAATGTAACTATAAAAAACAAACATTAATAAATAAATAACTAAAATCTCAAAGGTTTCAAATTTTAAATTACGTCCAATGGGCGTTTTTTTAACTTTTTGTGTGTTACCTTTATTTATTAAATATCATGTTCTACGTAGTCAAACCATAAAATTCAGTTGAACAGTAATATCGCAAATAATTGTAAAATGAGCATATCCCATACTAAGTCTCCCGCGGTAAAGATAATTTTTTTTTCTGTACAGTGTTGCTATTGCTCGCTTTGAAATCGTTGAGTTTGTATCAAAAGTTCGTTAATGTATTAAAAGTATGAAATCGATAATAAAAAAAATTTCCAAATTCCAAATTAAGGCCTTCCAGATTCCCATATTCGGCCGAGGATTACGTTATTCAAAATTTGATGGATTTAGGTACCGTTGTTTTATCACAATGTGAGAAACTTGCATACATTCATACATATTATTTCTTTATTTAATTTCTTTAAATATGACGCATGGCGATAATATTTGGTAGCAACAGTTTGAAAAGTGAAACGGACATTTAAATTTTTCGAAGCAAAATGCCTAAATGAAATTAATAGCCCTTCTGGGCTAAATTTAAGTATAAACATATAAATGGGCACTTTCACAGGATTTTAAATAAAAAAATGCAAAAAGTGTTTATAAACGTCTCAGAATATTTTTAATGTAAAATTTCATTCAAGAGCGGTAACATTTTAGTCAATATTTCACCGATGCTGCAACGAAATATTAATTCTCAGAGGTGTATCTCATTAGGAGAGAACTTGACAATATGAAATTTAAAATGAAGCAAGAAATTTTAAAGTAGATGTTTTCAACGAATTTTGTCCCCATGGAAAAAGAATTATGCCAGACGTACAAATATTCGTTGGTGCTTCTAGACTCTTTTACCAAATATTAAAAGTTAAAATGCAAGGAAGATGAGACTTCTAGTAATACAAGAAGGTTAAATGAGCATTTGGTTTAATTTGAGAAAGCATAATGTTATTTTCGCTCAATTACTTATTTTTGTCAATAATAAAGTTAAAAATGTTACTTAAGAGCACACCCTAGCTCGTTGTTCACAGTACTCTCAATGTTTTCACAAAAAAACGGTGACCCAAGAGGTGCGCGCGAAGCTTTCTACTACCCAGTTATGCCCGAACATCTGGATATCTGGTTCTTATATATTCAGGTGCAATTACGGCATTAATATCCGATTTCAATTTCTTCTCTTCATTGCGAGTCGTAAAAAGAGCAATCAAATTACAGGTGTATAATGAATAACGTAAGTCACACAGCATTTATTAGGCGTATTTTTTATTTAACAATCATTACATGTGCATCACGAATACACTTTATGCTCCATAATAATTTTTAGACAGACGTATTTCTTTTCTAACAAGCATTCGAAAATAATTTTTATTATAAACATAAGGTCTAATTCCATTTTTGTGCGTACGCTGGATACATATCTCTCATAGTACGTCACTTCAGTATTATACTTACAAAAAACGTTGTTGTCAAATAATTTGGTGCTTCTTTATTACTACGTCCAGCTTTTTCTAAAAGGCGCTAGTTATCGATAAATCGTCAGCGCCAAGCATCATCAATTGGTTAGCAGTCCTAACCGGGAAGGTTTATAATGTGATCGTAATGAGGGAATCGCCGAGTAAACCATGTGTTACCGTATTTTATTTTTTTATACATTTTTATTGGTCATTTATGATGTTTCATTACAGCTGGAATTCTGTCATTGATTCTTAACCCACTTTCTGATATGCTATCGAGTTCAAAATTTTGTGTCTGCATTACTAGTCAATATTACTAATACTATTTTGGAATTTACACAGCTTAATATGTATTGGAAAATCATAAATTTTGACTTTTCTGTGAGGCATTTTGATACATTGATACGTAAATAGCGGTGAAGATTTGATCAAAGATGTGAAGTAAATATATAGCATTGAAGAACTCTTGTGGTATATAATGCAGGCTGTTTGATGTAATTTGACATCATGTGAAAAAAGGGATATTCGTGACTTCTTTCTTGTAACATGCGGTTTCAGAATATATTTCTTAATTGTTTGCTCTTTTGCCAAGTGTTTTGTAAAGCTTGTTATTTTCTAGTTCTTCATTAAGGTACGTAAAAGAAATGGGAGCAATATTATTGATGTAAATATAAATGAAGCCAAAATAAGATAGAAAATTAATGCCAAATTTCTTAATAATACTGTGTTTGCATGTTTCAACCTGTAAATATGGAAGCTAGTTAGAGTAGGTGCATCTAACCGTAAAAAATAATGTATATCAACTATTTACTGAAAATATGGGTTATAAAATAATAAATTTAAATAATAAATTTTATTAAATATAATAAAAGCCTATTTCATAATTATTTATCATTACTGTAATTTAGATTTAACTCGATAATTGTGCAGGATGGTCTCGGATAGAAAATGATTCAAATTCTCTCCTGGAAACTGTCATCTTGTCACTTCTTTTCAATAATATTATGCTTGTTTAATTCTTGATACTATACAATATAGTTCGGGGAGATACAGCCACTTGAAAAAATAATGTATTTTTACCATTTATAGTTTTAAGACTTTCATTGTCGTGACTCTTAACCAACCTTCTGGTTAAGCGAGTTACCGGTTAAGTCTGAAAGTAAGTACAGAAACTTGAGAAGGGTGTAAAAGAATTTTTATTTTAAACCAAATAAGATGAACTGAAGGCGCACCTGGTTCTTACATTTTCGCCAGAATTTATTTCGAGAAACTCAAAATAAAAATTCAGTTGTAAAGTTCAAGTTAACTAATTAATAGACAATGCTATTCAAAGTAAATTATTGCGAAGCTGCCTCGAACATCACAGGCATGAATTTAACAATCGGCGAGTCTAATGCAAACAAAAGACAGGAACTCTTATGTAGAATAGAAAGCCTAGCAGTGTGGCTTTCAAGAGGAAAAACACGGTCTATCTTAACAATCTCAATCCCTCACTTAAATACACGCTATCTCATCTGCATTCTGTTTGGAAAACGGAAAGAAAGGAGTGACAGTGAAGATCCAAAATGAAAAACAACTGGTTATTCAAATTAAAGAAATCTCTTACATTCATTGAAAATATCGATTATATTTAATAATTTCTATCTCATAGTTAATATCATTACAGTGGGTTGGGTTTCACTCAGTAATTAAGCATGAGGATCTCAGATGGAATATAAGGTCATTTCTCTGTACTCAACGTTCACCAGTGGCCGAACGTTAAGACAGTTAAAATTATTAATTCGACCCTGGTTTAAATCTCAAGAAGAGGGCTGGCTTTGTAGGCCTTTTCGAAGTATTCCTGGTGTCATGTGAATACCAGACAGTTTTCTTGAGGAAGTCCTTGACGAAAGCGTCTCTCTCCTTAATCAGATAGAATTTTTATGCTTTGCCAAAATCTGTATAATTTAACATTTTGCTGGTACAGTCATATCCACCGGCATTTAAAAAACATTTGTTTATTTTTACCTTTATCTCTGTAAAATAGATCGTACAGATGAAATCATTTATAAGTAAATAACGTTTCTTAATTACTTATTGAAAAAATAATAAATTAATTCGCAATCAATAACGTTACTGAAAATTTTAGAACATATAGCAATTACGCAGGATCATTATGTGTCAGATTCCTGTGTCTGCCACCTAAGGTAGAAAAATGGTATCCAAATTAGAAGACCAAATTAAGTTATCGTGATTTTTATTTCCTATGTAATATCGAAACATTCCTTTAATAAATCCTCTATAAAAGCATATCTTTCGATTAGGCGTACATCCCCCCTCTTTTGCTTTTGTTTAATCAAATAATTGATAAATTAATTTTAATCAAATTTGTTTAATCAAATAATTTGTTTAATCAAATAATGCTTATTTGTTTAACAAATTTTTTGTATTTAATTCTTTATGAAACAGAGGAAACTTGTTCCTGTAAATATATTCCGTTTTAATTATATTCCTTTTAGAAAAATATATGCAGTGTTTAGGAAAGGACTCTTTAAAATTTACATTGTTAATACAAGCTGCAGCAATGCCTTAATTAAGCAGGGTAATTTGAGATGGAACATATTAAAAGTGTCCTTATGTGCATTTCTTTCTTTATTGTAATTTAAATGAATTGCATTGCAGTTACATTTTGTCAAAAATTGCTATGAATTTGGCCTTAAAGGTCTCATCTCTTTTTTTTAATTTGACTATTGTCATAAATAAAATATATTGCTACTAAGAATTATAATTTTTGAGCTTTCATCGTGTTTCGCTAATGAATGGTTTTGCATCGTAGATAGTGAACCTCCCTCTGGGAATGTCATCAAGTATTTTCAAAACAATTTTCCTTTGTATTGTTCATTCATTTAGTCTGCAAACTCAAGGAAATCTAAAAGGATTAAAAAGGGGCTGAGATCATTATTTATAATAAGTAATCATGTATTTCATTTTGCTGAAAAATTATTTTAAAATCATCTCTATTCAGATAATAATTGAAACAAACAAGTTCTTAGGTATAATCAATGAATAATTTATTTAGATATATTTTCTGTAAATATTTTAACTATAAATATTAAGAGATATATAAGTAACAGGATACTAATTGATGGCATAAAATCGAAAACATAGGCCTTTAATAGATCTTTGCCAATTTCCTATCTCCAATAGCTACATCATAATCATTCCTCTAGGAAAAACTTACCTGAAGCTACAACTTTTGCAGAGAAAGTCCCAGGCAAAGAATTTACGGAGTCAACAGCAGTTACCTTAATTTGCGGTACACTTCTGTTTGGGTTATTGCTCCTTGGGTTCGATTTCTTCTGAATGATTTTGCCATGTCGTAGAGAATTAAAAGCCGTAATCATTGCTTTGCAAATAACACCTGGCAAGAAGAGTTTCCTCTGAGTGCCAGCTAATGGGTGTCAATGACAGTAGAGCCGCCGCTTGGGGAATCGTGTTCGAAAAATGTCTGTAGACTTGCTACTCGAGTTAGGCAACGTGCAGTTCTAAACTGGTATTCTCTTTCTCGTGTAGGAATAAATGGAGTTCAGATATGTTTTGATGGAATATCACAAGAGCACTGCGCCCTGTTTGCTGAAGTGGTTAGTAAGAGTTTACTGTGTTTATTCAGTTGCAGTGATTTCAGTTATACACTGTATCGCTTTTTAATTAATATTATAGGTACATTTAATACTTGTAATAATATATTTTGGTGGGTATATTGTGTGATATTCATTGGTAGACGTCTTACTAAAAGAATTTGAATGTAATTAATATCGCGGAGCTGACAGTATACCGTAATGAAGGATTTATTAAGCGATGCACTCACTTTCCGATTACCGACATTTATGTTATGAGAATAAGCTCAATAAAGAATAAGAAATATAGAATAGAAAAATTGGTATCACAAATCATCAGTGCAAGTGTTTACAAAAATGCATCTCAGGAAAAGAAAATGTATATTGCCAAAATGAACATTTTTAAGAGAGTATAGACTTTTCAACAGCGAAAAATGTAAACATTTTCATTACTGATAAATATCTATTTCCTACTAAAACTCATTGCTTCAGTCAAAACATTTTTTTAAGTATCAAAATATTTTTTAATATTTTTTACTTTAAGTACTTAATACTTTTTTATTCTAAATTAAAATTTTAATCTTTATAATTTTTTGTAATTAAATATTTTTTAAAGCTTGTTTGATGCATAGAATTTTGTAAAAATGTATCTAAATACTGCAAAAGCTCATTCTGGAAAAATAAAAAAAAACACGAAAAGCGGAATATTCTATCAAACAACTTTTAATTTTTAAAAACATTTTCTTGTTCCACAATTATTCTGTTCTGACTGCTTTGTGGCTTCACCCTTCCTTTTATTTTCTCACTTAAGATCTCCAGATTCCTGAATAATTTTAAATAAAGCATTGCCTGGCGAAATTTTTCAATTATTTGAAATCCTTATATGTATTACCGTATATATCTTTGAAAGTTTCAGCCCATCAGGTCGACAAAAAATGACTTCTTTAAAGCTTTAACTTTATCCTCTCGCCAACTAGGCTCTGCAGAAATTTAACTTCCCAAAACTACAGCAACTCTACAAAGTTTTTATGGGTAAATTTCCACTGACCATCACAAAGTTATTTATTCAAGAAGATAAATTAAACCTACATCTAAGTGAGAACCCACTGTAATGGCAATTTTACAATATCTAACAAATTATTTTCATTTCTGTTTCCCTGTATCATGAATCTCATCTGCACTTAATTTTGTCCATTCTTACTTTATAAAAACATTCAAGGCTCCTTTAGTATCTGCACCAAATATTTCAATGCTCTGGAACTGCTGTCTGTATGGTTTGTAACAAACAACCGTTGCTATGTCATCATAGTCATTATTGTTACCATTAATTCTGTCTTCTGATATACACAAGATGTTCAGAAATGACGAAGAGAATTATATATCCTCAGTTTCTTGAAGCTTGCTTCTATTATTGCTTCATTAATCAGAGCTCACACACCCCAAATCCGCAAGCAATTTAATTGGTAAAAAAACCTACTCACTACGTTGACGAATCAGTTTTAAAATTTAGAGAAGTTCGCATTCCGAATGCTTTCGGGATGGGAAAATATATGAACATTTAAGCAAAACTTTAAAGATTAGGGGAAATGCCCGAGTAAATAAGCGAAAACGATAAAATTATTTTTTTTTTTTTTTTTTGTAGATTTCCAAAATTTAGGATTTTATTTTGATAATTCGAAGCATTTTAAAAATCTTTCACGTATACTGCTCATAACATTTTACTTTCAGTAGAATTTTGTCCTTTTTAACCTAAGCTATGGAGTTCAAATTTTGCACACATTTTGTCGATGATAATGCAATATGGTTGAAACGACTTCGTAGAATGATTAGGTTGAAGCCAGAGACGTGAAAAATGTGCAATGCCCTCCCCAGCGCTCGAACTCTGTACCTATCTTATATGCGGCGAGTGTGTTTTCAATTACACCGCAAAGGCATGCAGAAAGGAGGGAGAAGATACCTTATATACTCCCCCATCCTTTTAATGCGTGACTGGGGATGATTGGACACAATCACCTAAACCAGGTGGTGATAAATTACCGCACAGCACCTTTTAGGTCGGACGCCAGTGTAAAGTTATCAGATTATTTTGAAGCAAGAGACGTGAAACATGTTCAGTGCCCTCGCCCGAACTAAAACCCTGAACCTCTCGAATACGCGTCAAGTATGTTTCCAATTACGCCGCGATGGCATGAAAAAGTGAGGAAGAAATTACCTTTTTCAAAATTTAAGATTAATTTTTTTTTTTTTTTTTTTTTAATTTTTTTTTTATTTTTAATAATTTTTGGCACAAAACTTCGTTTAATGAACGGAATAAGATTAGCAGAACGTTAATCTTTACACCATCGAAGAGTAGAAAATATTCTTATCACTAGAACTAGAACCTCAGGAAAATTGTTATTTAATTCTGAATTTCGGGCGAATTTTTGAAAATTGCTCGTTTTTATTCTACTGTTTGACGTTTAAGATTTTAAAATTCGATACCTAAAGTGTATCAGATATAAAACTATGAAATGTTTAAGATTATCAAACGTGCCTTTCGCCCACTTTTAAGAGATGAATAATAAAAGGTATTATTTGTGCGATTTTCCGTACTTTTTTTATTGCTTTTGATTTTGCCAACTTGGAGTACTTAATGACAAATCGGTGATATTCTTCTTCTTCTTTTTTATTTTAGCTTTAAGTAAAATGTTCGTTGTAATATTGCTTTTACTCCCGATCTCCAAGAACGAAACCTCAAATCCGAGAATTCTATGTATATATTGATTATTTTAAGTGCTCTTAAAAGAAACTGAACTTACGATCATATATGATAACGCAGGTCTCGGTTAATAGAGATTCGTTAATGCGGATTCCATTGTTGGCATATTTATCAAATGTCGTTTTTCAGCAATGATATGCATTGCTTTGTTAACTCGAAAGATCTATAAAAGATGCTACGATTCGTGCATTGGAAAAAGCTCTTTTATTTTATCCTGACAGAAATTTATGCCCCGTTTGGAAAACAACACTTCACTTACGTGTTAAAAACTCTTAACGTGAGCAGATTGTAACTGCACAATACAATTCCAAATAACCTGTCAAAATGATTCTCTTAGTAAATGACAGCAGCACACTGCAGGAAGATTCAAGAGTTGTAACCCTTATAACGCATTCGCAACGAACATCTATCATATTGTGTAAATGACGGTCATTTCGCATGTCATATAAAAGAACGAAACAGCAATGCATAGCCTGGAGTTTAAAATGAGCATGTTCCTAGAGAAAAGCAATCAACTGATCAAAAGCGCGCTTTGTCTGATATATTTTCCTAATTAATTACCTGCAATTATTGCTGACGTTTTAAAATTCTCTCATCATTTCAGGATTTATGTTAATTGGCTTATTAATTGGCTGGAGAAATTTCCTGAAGTTTATGAATTTTAAAATAAATATTCCGTTCTTAAATAAGCTACCGAATAAATTAAATTAAATCTGCCGCAGTATGTGATAGGTACAATAGTCTCCTGTAATAACGCGTCTTAGTACATTGAGGCTTTGGCTATTAAGCGGGCATTGCTTGAAACCGTATTGTATAGCGATATTAGAATTGTGTTGCTATGAAAAATAAATCCAGATTTTTATTTAAAGCTTTTTATTGCTCATTAATCGTAGAAATGAACGAAGAGAAAGAAAGAGAAGACAAACAAATAACAAGTTTTTTATTCTTCAGCTAAACAATGTAAACACCAGGTTATTTTGAAGCTGAAAACATGAAAAATAAGCAATGCTATGGTCAGGACTCGAACCGAACCTTAATAATATATTACTATATTCATATATATTCAAAATTGGATGACTCTAGGTACCGTTGATGTTTCACAATGGTGAGAAATTTACATATATTAATGCAGATTCTTCATTATTTAATTTCTTCAAATATCATACAGGACGATGATATTTGGTGGTAACAGTTTAAAAAACTGAAGCGGACATTTATAGTAAATCGACGCAAAATGCTATTTAGAGACTAATATCCCTTCTAGTCTAACGCCCCTTTGGGCTAATAAATTGGAAATTTGGGCTTCCAGGTGCATATGTTCGCATGGAAGACTATAAGTTCAATATTTGGTGACTGTAGTCACCGCGTTTTTATACCATGTGAGGGACATATACATACATGCACATTCTTCATTTTTTGATAGTGGAGACTTAAAGAGACACGAGTAAAATAAAAATAAAAAAAAATAAAGTCAATTCCTACTTAGGTCAACAAAGAAAATATTATTTTAGTTACTTTTTATTAGCATTACTAACATTTTTTCGTTTTTAATTTATGAAGCTGATGGGGGTCTGTAATTTCTCATTCTATCCATTTCTTGTAATGCTTCATTGACCCGTTGCGAAGAGATTTCGTCGTAGATATATTACTGCATAATCTAATTTTGTTTCATTGTCAAAGTAATTCTTTCTCTAATCGTCGCTTGCATTATCTTGTAGTTTCTTTTTGCTTTCTTTTCGCATTCTAAGTTTAAGAAGTAAGGAGCAGTTTAAAGGGTTATATTTTAAATATATGTTATTATCACGTTAACATAGAAATATGGGGAGAATTTCCGCTACATAATGGGACATTACATCCGCTTCATCCTACTCTATAACACTAAAATTCTTTAATTGCATACCTTTAAAAATCTTTAGAACTCTGTGTTACCGTTGCCACTTATTTTTCTTAAATATTACAATTCCATTTATCGCAGTCATGTACTATTTTTTATAAGTTGTTATAAAATTAATTTTTTACAGCACGTGAGAATTCCTAATAACGGTCATTATTTGTAAGTTTTATAATATATTTAATGAAAACAGCGTATCTTTCGTTCCGATAAACAGGAATAAATAAGTAGGAATTGACTTTAATATGTGAAAAAACTGAATTAACATTAAGTGTCATCCACCAAAAGTTTAAAAACATGTATTGAGTGGACAAATAAAAAGTATTTTATTAACGACTGAAAATGTGAACAAGATATAGGAAGAGTATGAGCTAATAGTAGGAATTTAATAAAATAAAAATTGAATTTTGTTTAATTGAAAATATGTCAGTGTTTATAGGCGTTGATTAAAAATAAAATGAATTTGACTCTGTATGTTTTAACAAATGCGTAGTAATATATCTTAGGTAAAAAAAAATGTTCTGTTCACAATTTTTTTATTCTATTCTGTCACCTGCTTTCAGATCTATTGTGCCTGCGTGCTATTTGCTTTTGACCGCTACCTTAGAGTATAATTTGGTGATATGAATTTATTCAGTTAACAAGCCTATTAATGACTGAGTATCTTAAGTAAATGAAAGCTGTTATTTTTATCAGTAATTCAATTCACGGATGCAGGGCTTATTAGCTTCATGGACATCGCATATACAAAACAATTACCCTCCAAAAGTCATCCATGATTGCAGTTTTGTAAACACGGTTATTTTACGAATTCGTTTAGGAAAAATGAAAAGTTTTATTACAATATATGCTGTAAAATGACTATTTGAAGCAGTGGCTTGAGAAAAACGCGTTTAAAGTTTTCAACAGGAACTTTGATAAAAAATTGTTATTTGTAACTTTAGTAGTGATATAAGCAACTTCATTAATAGGGTTCAGAGAGGTGAAAAGGAAAAAATGCAAAGCAAAATGTGTGTACTGTGTGGTTACACCCTCAGCTGTCCAGTCATTACGTTTACAAAGAATGCTTTGGAAAATGATGAGTAATCACAACATTTTCAGAGGGATCCTCAAGCAAACAAAAATTTTAGTTTTCTCCGTGGACTCAACTGGTTACCTTCAACACTGAGCAATCAAAAATATTACGTTTTCTGTGTGCTTTGATGAGTCAACATCAATCAAAAAAAACCAAAAAAAAAAAAAAACAAAAACACATCCAAAAAATTATTCGATACAGATCACTGGAGAATTAAAACAAGGGTTGAACGCTAAGCACGACAGAGGTATGTTGTTTGGTCATTTGAATGTAAAGAAAGTATTATTCGAATCGTCAAAGAACCGGTATTTAATAGTATTCTTAAGAACCTGCTTAGCCACAAAAATATTGAAACTGAAAATGTTCATAAATTTCATATTTACTCATAAATCCATATTGTTAGAACAGCATATTATCCACAAGGACTTAGTATATTTATATAGAGATCTGAAGGAATAAAAGAATTTTCGAAATATACAAGAGGAACATTTATAAAGAAAATGGAAAAAATTAAATCTCTTAATTTAATGATTTCTTTATATGAATCTAGACATAAATTGTGCAAAGAATTTCCATTTCATAATCGTTTGTTAAATATATGGCATCTGAGCGAATGTCTAGGATTCTTTAAATTTTACCGTAGAGTGAAGTCTGATCTTGCATTTTATACTGCGTCATCAGCTTTCCCAACATATTTCAGAACGTTATCAGCCGTTTCAAATGAAGCATCATCAGGTGTTGTTGCAGACTCTGTGAATTGAATATAAATGATCAATCTTTAAATTAATGGTAAGTAATACGATAATGAAGAAATTTCAAACTGAGATGAAAATAGATGAAGTAACATATTCAAGCATTTATAAAAATTGGAATGTAAATCATTATCTCGCTAGCCTGGCCTAATCAGAACACGTCCACGATTTTTATCATGACAAGAAGCGGAAGTTTGCATCTGTCATTGGAACTGGTCTTAGGAACCATATAGTTGACACTATGCTTAACGCCATCAATATTTTGTTGGAAAGTATTCTATGGAACAGGTCCAAGTATCTCCCACCCTTTAAAAACAGCAAAACCACACAACAGAACTTTAGACTTGCCGTGCGTTTTGACTGCGCCAATCCATGCAGGCACTATACCATTATGAATGGTTTATTCCTGCCCTCTCCGAAATTCAAACCAGAAAACCTATGAATGATACAGCAGTCAGGAGAACTAGACCACTGTTGCGATCAGGACGCTATCAAGAAGTAATCAGTTTTCTATAATATGTACCTACTTTTGGTACATTCATAAAACTGAGTTCATATTTCTCAACTTAAGAAACGAATTATTCCATTAAAACTTGTAAATTATTTATTGCAGCATTTTTTACTCTTGGTTCGCTAAATTAACTGCTTGGGGATTACTTTTTCATGATTTGCACACTGGATCTTCCCGTTCACCTTTCGTTTCTGATATAAAGATATGAGATATTAATATAAATTCCCGTCTGCATGAAGACAAGTATCTCCGAACAAGTATCTCTGCAAATCGGCGGCGCCTGGGCCAAGCCGTCTATGCAGGGAAACATATCTCTTTCACGCCACATACATGTCTGTGGCGAGAGCATTCGAATCGTGGTCATTGCACATTATTTGATACATTGCAGCACATTCGTATAATATATTACATGCGGAAAAATATTTGGCTACCACCAATGAAACTGTAGATCAAAATCACGTGTTCGTAAAACATTTGCGGCGATTTTCAGCGTTTAGCTTAATGAAACAACGTACTCCGAAACGTTTGGGGTTTTATTGTTATTCTAATAAATTCGATTAACATATGATGCCGTACGTCCTTCGGATGATAATATTCTCTTGATTTCTGTATAAACAAAACATTTTTATACCTTGATAAAAGTGATTTGCTATTGTAAGGTAGAGAGCAATGCATATTTTTGCTTAGTTTTTAGCACTAGCTGAATCTGCTAGAGTATATTTTCATGTTTCAGGCCATTACTCTATCCTTATGATCCCAGAAGTCTAACAAGAAAATCCTAACATATCCTCTGCTTTCATTTGTTTACATTTCCAATTTTCTGTTGTTAATGATTTTTCAGCATTTGATCTAGTTCTAATTAAATCGATTGTGTTCATTGAAGGGCTTAAATTTTCCGTGAACCAAAAGATTGTGAATGCGAACAAAATTGAGCCATTTTCTAACTTTTCCGAATGTAAATAAATGTTTTATAATTTCTGTAATTAACAGAGTTCTGTTAGTATGAATATTATAATTTTTTATGTAAAATATGTCATTTTATTATTATACATATATGCTTATATCAATTACTTAAATAATTTTATTTTAATTACATGATTATAAGACTTTTACTTTATTTATAAATAAAATTATGTTTCCTCTTCAATTTACTTAAAAAGATGCTTAATTATGAATGTAATTATTAGCAATTTGTGTTACATTTATGCTGCAAGACATTTTTAGTACAATTATAGTTAAAATTGTTTTATTTTCCCGTACTATGAAGCGCGCGACAAATTTTAAGAGAATGCTACACCAGAAAAGTAAAAATACAAGAGCACGTGCATTTTATATAGAATAAAGTTTATCTCTGTAATTGATATTTAATTTGAATAAATGAATTGAGTACTATGCTAGCTGTAACCATAATTCTCCTCTCTTTGCTTTCCAGATATTGCTAGAACTGCCTTGCACGGCCGATTTAAAAAAAAAGGATAAAAGCCGCAGAGAAAAATTTCAACTCTGTAGTTTACTTAGTTGTTGTTGTTAATTGTAGCAAAATTGCAGCGAGATGGGATTACCTTTTTCTGCGCTTTGGATTGCTTTTTATATATTTTCGTACTTTAAAATATAACTACTGTGCGATATTGTAATAATATCTTTGAGGAAAAAACTGCGTTTTGTTATATTATTTGCGATAAAAATAAATTTTATTAATTTTTTATCGGACTTCTGCATTCAATCTATTGCGAACCCGTTCGCACACAACAATATGAAGTAATCGCTTTATTTCTTTTATGCAATGATTATGTATGCATGTATATATATGTAATGAAACTGGTTTAAAGGTGGCAGAGTGGAAAGCATGATGACGCAATTTAGCACAACATATCTTGAAAACTCACAATCTTTATTTTTTTCCATGCATATCAAATAATCCTTCTCAGACAAGATATTTCTTAATAGTATTTGAATACATAAATTGCAGTTTGAATTAGAACGTCATCTTAAGCAGGTAAGCGGCAGCAGCATAGTTTAAGAGCATCTTGCCAGCAGTAAAGCTATGCGGTAATAAGGGAAAAGGTTATAGTACTTTCATAGCAAGAAGGCTGAAGTTTCAGTTCACAGTTTTGGTTTAGAATTCATTTGATTGGAGAGGCTTCTGCATTAAAACATAGCATAGAAAAGTCTGGAATCTATGAGAAGAGATGAATTTAGAGGCAGATTACCAAATTTAGAATGTTAATTTTGAGGTCGTCAATTATTTTTTTTGAAACAGCTATCATATTTTGTTATATCTTACATATATATATATATACAGAGAGAGTGAGAGAGAAGTGGATACTTATGAATTACATTTTTAATTAATTGCTTTCCCTCCATACTTTATTAATTTTAATTTTTAACTTACAATTTTTATTTCAAAGGAGCAATTCGCCAGAAGAGTTATTAGTTTCGTTTTGGCATTTTCCGTCGTACGCTATAAAATGGAGTATCACTTTTCAAATATAGCCACCAAAGTCAGAGCACTTCATTATATTTAAAGAAATTAAATAATGAAGAATCTGTATGAATATATTGAAAAACCAACGTTACATAGAGATATCAAATTTTTAATTTCACAATGATTACATATGTAAGATTTAAAAGAAAAGTACAATTAAAAATAGCTAAAGCTTTAAAGTTAAAAGCTAATTACTTTAAAGCTTTAAAGTAATAACACAGACCTTCTACATAAAGAAATACATTACTTCATATCTTACAAAGCAATCTTATTCCAAAAGCGGTTATTAGAAAATCCTTAAAAATGCTGGCATTTACCTTTTATTTTAGATTACTTGTTTTGGAGATCTTTTGCTAATCTTTGGAATCTAACTTTGGCTAATGTTTGGAATATGGTAACAGGTAGTTTAGCGACATTTTGGCGATAAATGTTACTACCTAGGACTTTAGCAATAATCTGAGAAGTACACAGTTTGAATCACAGATTATTTTGTCTCAGAGAATTGAGAGATCATGAGACATGTAATGTGACATTTTCCGGAAAATTCCAATCGGCATTTTAGCTAATAAGCACTTAAAAACAATTTCGCTGCTAAAGTGCAGAATCGTCCACTTATTTGTTTGGCGCTTTTTACAAGAGTAAGAAGAATTGGATTTTTGTCAATTTTCTTTGACTTTTTAAGTGAAAATAGGTCGATGTGTACATAGATAAAGTCAAGAGTGTGCGCAATGCCCTTTTTGTTCAATTCTGGGATGTTTCTTAAGTGAAAATAGGTCGACGTGTACATAGATACCGTGTATATGTAATTCTTAAAAACGCGGCAAGCAGTGGACGATTCTACACTTTCTCCCAATTTCTCATCTAATATTCGTCATGATTAAGAACTTCCATAAAAGTTCTATCATAAGCGTAATTCGGCTAGTAGATTGTTGAAAAAAATGTTGAGTAAAAAAAAATGGCTTTACTTCGTAAAAACAAAATGGCGTCCAAAAAAAAAAAAAAAAAAAACTAGCAGGTTGCTGTAGCAGGGTTGGTCACCAAAGTTTCGCCGAAAAATCGCCAAGTTACCATAATCCGAAGATTCACCGAAACGTTTTACCCAAATCCGAAGGGAAGGTAAATGATGGATGGTTAAAATAAGTAATCTTAATGTAAATATGTAACATATTTTCTTAGATCTCAAACGCCTTTTTCTCTCTTGAATGGCCTAGAAATTAAGTAGAATTATATATTTAATATTGATTTTCTCTGGTCAGCCCTATCCTGTTATTAATTTTAAGGGCCATAGCCCCTTAATAGCTTTTTAGCGTGAAGAATTACGAATTTAATTAACAAATTTTTGTTTATTTCCATTTCAACTTGCTTTTGGTCAGATTAGCAGTTTTCTTTGCATTTTGCCATTTTCTTAAAGTATTTAGTTTTAGAAACGACGGCGATGTCTTTAGCCCGATGACATTTTGAAAGGATTGCCTCCTTCTTCAACCTTCATCTACGCCACTCAAACCCCCAGCGTTTTTTCTCCTCTGACCGTGTAGTACCATAAGCTCTTGTAAAATTACGTTTGCCTTCTTTTACGTTAGGGTCTTCAACCCGTGGCCCGCGGGCTACGAGTGGCCTGCTGAAGCCATTTTAATGGCCCCACATTTGAATCTGGAAACAAATTGAAGAATTTAGTAAATTTGGTACTATTCCGTTTTGAGGGCCGTAAAAAAACTGCAGCGAAAATGTATGCGCAAAAGCCCCAAATCTAGCAAACGCGCCCATTTAACAGCGCGCCAAATCTAGCGTACGCGTTGATTTCAGATTGCGTAAGTTTATATAGTTCTATATTTCTTAAGATGCCATTGAAATACTAGTTTAATTTTTAAATCCTTTTTTGATAGCCTATGGATTTAACAATTTTGGAATGGCCGATGACGAAAAGTAGGCAATAGAATTTTGGGTAAAGTGCAGAATCTCCCACTGCATGACGCGTTTTTAAGAATTGCATATCCATGTGCACATCGATCTATTTTCACTTAAATCCTAGAATTGCACAAAAATTGCACTGCGCACACCCTTGACTTTATCTATGTACATATCGACCTATTTTCACTTAAAAAGTAAAAGAAAATTGACAAAAATCCAATTGTTTTTACCCTTGTAAAAAGCGGCAAACAAATAAGTGAGCGATTCTGCACTTTACAGAGAATATTTTCAAAGAAAAGGCATCATTCATTATGGAAAATTACGTTTGAACAACCAACGAGATGAAATCATGCTTTAGCGATAAGTCGGTAGCAAACTAGCGATGCAGGCATCCATTCAGTTATGTTTAGCAATTTTTATATAAATTATAATAACGATCTGAAATAGTTATTTACTCTTATGCTTCCATTCAGTCATGTTTAGTCTTTTTCATATAAATTATAATAATAAAAATGTATTATATGAAATTAGCGCTTCATCTAAATTAAAACATCAATCTTAGATAGTTATTTACTAGTATACTTCCTTTCTTGCCGCAATTAGGGTTGCCGCAATTATTTTTGGCAGCATTGGCATCAACAATAGTTTGGCGATTTTTTACGGACCTCGAAACCGAATAGTACCGTAAATTTTGATTTGAAGAAAAATTATGTTGTGAGCTTTTTGTCGTAATTTTTTCCTCTTATTCTTGATATTATTTGAGATAAAATTTTCCGAAAGTGACAAATTTTTCAAAAATTTAACTTTATCTTATGCAATTTTAAAAATAAAAAATTTGACTACTCATAAAATCCCAAGTCCATAAAAACGGTAGATTCTTATTTCTAACACGTTTACAACAGATGTCAATCTTTCGTCAGTACTTCACCAAAGGTGACGTTGAGTATGCTGCTACGATAGAGGGAAGGGGCAATAAATTAACAGAATTCTATTTCTCTTAATGTTGCAATCAGTTATGAAAGGGAACGGTGATCGTAAACATGCTGCTTGATTTGGTGATAAGCCGATTTTCTACAGTTGATTTTAAGCTAGGTTACTCACGCTCATTCCACATTCTAAAATTCAGAAGCATTTATGGTCTTTGAATGAGTACCCAATAGCAAGCCGTGATAAGAAAAAAAAAAGAAATGTGGAAGGAAAAGTACGATTTTTTTTAAAAGTGGTCAGATCTTTATTTTTTGTTGTACATAAGGGTAAGGCAGTTTGCTTAATTGCATTGACAGCGTAGCTGTGATGAAGGAATACAACATTAAGAGACATTATGATACTAAGCATAGTGAGAAATATTCTGCATTTGAAGGTCATTTTCGAAGTGATAAGGTGAGTGAATTAAAATCAAAACTAAATTTTCAGCAGTCTTACTTCACAGCGAATAAAGAATCTGAAAATAGTGTTCGTGTTAGTTACATAACAGCAGAAAAATTATTAAGCTTGGAAAACCCTTTGCTGATGGAGAATTTGTAAAAGAATGCCTTCAGAGTGTAATTGTTGGGCATTGTCCATTACAGGCTCAAGTCATAGCGAATATTAGGTTGTCTGGTGTGACAGTAACGAGACGCATAGAGGATTCTCGCAACAGATATATTCAGTAAATTAAAATCCAAATGCAAAAAATTTGAGTTTTATTCTGTAGAGATGGATGAATCAACAGACTGCACAAACGGCCATTTTTATTCGTAGGTTTGATAGAGACTTCAGAATTGTAGAGGAATTAGCCAAAGTCGTTGCACTTAAAGGTACAACACGAGGAACAGATTTGTATTCGAGTCTGACACAAACTTTGGATAAATGTGAGTTACACTTCAGTAATATGTCTGCTGTAATCAGGGATGGTGCTAAATCTATGACTGGAGAGAAAATAGGAGTAGCAACATCACTCAAATCTGATATGAAGGGAAGTCGAAATAATACTATTATAACTTTCTACAGCTTCATCCACCAAGAAAATTTGTGCAAAATGTCCTTCTTAAACTTGAACATGAGATGAATATTGTTGTAAAAGTCGTTAATTTCATTCGGTGTAAAGGACTTAATCACATGCAATTTCAACAATTCTTGAGTGATTTGCAAGCTGAATATGGTGATGTGTGTTACGCAGAAGTACGTTGGTTGAGACGGGGAAAGTTGAAGGTGTTCTTTGAAGAACGAAGTTCAGTTATTCGTGGAATCTAAAAGGAAATCTACTCACGAATTCCGTGATGATAAATGGTTGAGAAACTTTGCAATTCTTGTTGATATTACAGGTCATCTCAGTGATTTAAACTACCACTTACTGGGAAAAGATCTACTTGTTCATAATCTTTATTAATTTGTGTAAGCTTTTGAGACAAAATTAATCCTGGGGCAAAGTAAGTTGCTAAATAAGAATTCCACTTACTTTTCAAAAATTGATAGAGTGTGCGAAGAACTCTACAACATGGAATTCAAATAATTATGTACAATGCATTTCAAATTTGAAAGAGGTATACAAAAGCAGATTTTCCGATTTTCGTGAAAATGGAATTTTATCAGAATGTTCCCCTTCACCATTTTCAGTAGAGGTTGGAAGTGTTCTACCTGAACTTCAATTAGAATTTATATATTTACAGTGTGACTCTGTAGTAAAATGCAAGTTTCTTGAAAATCCTACATAAATCGATTTTTATTCGAAGTATGTGACCGAAGACAAGTATGCAGGAATTCGTAAACATACGCTCTTCATGTCTTCTATCTTTGGCAGTACATATATATGTCAACAGTGGGCTTAATCCTAGTATACGGTGCACATGAGAGTTGGCGAAATTCGGGTTTAAGAGACAAATAAGCGCGCCAATTGTGGTAACCAAGCCGGTTTTGTGCGCTCTGGAGGAGAGTGCATTTGGGATCATTTTCGCGCATGCTCATTAAATATTTTAAATTGGGAAGTTTTGATTGGTGCAGATGGAAGAGAAGAATTATTTCAAACCATTGTTTGAAGTTCCGTTAATCTTCGGTCTTCGGCTGAACTGAATGAGAAAGGATAACGTATGTTCAGGTAAAATTTATTTATCTTTTATTTTTTGTATTTTTTAAAATAACAGTAGTGGTTCCGCCGAGTTTCTGATTGGTTAATATTTTTAATTAATCAGTTTTTGGTCAGATACTGAATATGATTTTAGTTTGATAACGTGTTTTATTCTACAGTTCGAGTTGCTAACGTATTTTGTTCTACAGTTCTGTTTGCTAACGTATTTTGTTCTACAGTTGGATAACGTTACTTTTCGATTATGATGTGCAGTACTATGGATTGCGAATATTTAAACACGAAATTTTTTTAGAAGTTAGAACTGGAAGGAAAGCTTGCTGTAATTCAATGGGCAGTAGATGCCGGATTGCTGCCGAATTTTAAAAATCGCGCCATGGCCGCGCCGTATACTAGGATTTGGAAGGAACGTAGAGTGCTGTTAAGCGTGGGATGAAGGGGACGAAAAAGGTAAGCGAAGAGTTTCACTCTTATTTGGTGGAATATATGTGGCGGCGCCTGAAAAGTAATAAATCGTTATCCGAAAAAATGAAAGACTTTATATTATCTATAAAAGCAATATATCCGCCACCCGAGTTTGAGGGCCATGGCATTTGAGTTATGATATAGACCCTAAAACATATGTGACACTGAGTCATGGCATTTAATTTATTATATTTGATATGTGAATGTTTTGTATTTGTTGCGATGCATGTTCAAAATTATATTTTTATTTGTTATAAAGTCTGCTAAAGATTATTTTCTATTTCTAAATGCTTGCTTTTTTTCTTGTGTCTCACCGTATGCTTATTATATTATGACTATCATTTTGTTTACTTTTTTTGCCAACTCAAACTTGTAGTGACGCTTTACTTTGAGGTTGCCAAAAATTTGGCGACAAACGTAAACGCATCATTTTGGTGTTGGCGACAATTTTAAAAATCGCGCCAAGGCCGCACCGCATACTAGGATTTTACCTCCGCAGTGTTTTAGTAAAATGAAAATCTTAAAATAAAAACACCGCTGACAGAGAGACATTTGGAGGAAACTTTATGAATTGCAACAACACCGATGAAACGGGATATCGAAGCATTAATCAAGCAAAACCAATGTCAAATTTCACATTAAAACTAAAGTAGCGGCTACCATCTCCCTCCAGTATTGTAAGTTCTTTTTTTTTTTTTTTTTTTTTTTTTTTTTTTTACGTTCTCCTCCACTCGAATATGTCCATATGGAAGCGCAAAATTGGAATATATTTTAATGCATATTTCCTATTTTGTAAAACGTTAACAAATTTTTGATTAACACAATCAACAATTTCAAACCGAGTGGTATGAAAAAATAAACATTCATATCTCCAGCGCGCGAGACTCTGTATCGGAAATTCTAAAGATAGGCTTTTTCTAAATATTTTGTGGCATTGTTGTTGACTTGTGGTTTAAGTGCGAAGGGAAGGATATTAAATAAATTATGTTAACTAAAGTTAACATACAAAACGATAATAAACAGACCCTTTGGGCTTAATATAAAATGTAAAAGCATTCACATATTTTTTGAATTTTTATAAACTGGAAATAAACTGTGTTTTTCTTTATTAAATATTGATTTTTTATTCATAATTTTGTAGCACTTTTTTCAATTGTTGTTAAATATGGAATTCATATTTTAGTATTGAGTTGAATGCAAAAAAATAGCGATTTATCGGTGAAATTTGTTAGAACTTGGAATGCAAACAAAAACACGCATACTAAACTGGCGACGCTGTATATATGAAGAATGCATGATTTACCTGAACACATTTATACGCATAGTTGCCAGATGTTAGCACATTCTAAAAATTGGATTATTTTCACTGTCGTGTTACGTAAGTACCTCGTTTTGCCTTGTGAATGTTTTGGGCTTTACCAAAGCTTTAATTTGACTGGAAAATTTATTTTATGTTTTCCCCCCGAAAGCGGTATTAAGTTTATCTTACTGTAGATTTTGTGTAAACGTCAATCTTGAACTGTTATTAACTGTTTCACTTACAGCTACATATGAGTTTGTATTCAGTATAGTTCAGAGGATAAAGGGCAAAAGGTAAGTTTAGAAGTTAAGGGCGATATGCTATCTATCTATCATTAAGAAGCTGGCATTTAGAATAGCTTAGAACCGTTACAGGTTGCAATGTGTTTTGCAGTAATTGACAAAATAACAGATAATAGAACCCGTACATGTATAATAATACTAACTGTTAGTTATTACTTTCAACATTACTTTTTATATTATTATTATTATTGTTACTGTACATTTTATGGTGCTTAATTATTTAATAGCGCAAATTAATTTTTCTATAGGTTCTGATATGGGCTGCAAGAAGCTGTATTTTAAATAATTATCCTAACTAATACTTTTTTTATTTTCTTCAGGATCTCTTTTATTATCTTCTCTTCAGGCCTTATACGAACCTATTCATAAAAATATGTTCACTAATGATACAAAAGAAAACTTGTGTTGTCAAATAGTCATGAAGTCTATTTCTGATGGATTATAAACCCATGCTAGTTTTATTGCAAATGAGGAAGCTAAGGGTTTGGCTAAGGAAGCCGTTTATGATTAAAGTCAGTAATTACGTCCAAGGTTCTCGCAAGTAGCTCTTATTCAACTAGAATGTATTATTTCATTGTTTAAAAAAGGCAACGTTTGGTGGATGGTAGAGGAGTAGTTCGAGTCGGCAGTGTCGTTTGGTTGCTTGGAAAATATATCTTCAGGAGAATATATATCCTATAATATACATGTCTTTTATTGTATAAAGTACAATATGTTTCCAGAGGCTTAGAGAAGGGGTTTCGAAATATCTGCGGCCATCGAAAAAATTTTACATTTACCGTAAATTAATTATGATAACAAAAGTTTGGAAAAAAATAAGATTTTTATGGTTCGGAGTCCAATTTCACATTATTTTTATACCGAAAACGAACGTGAGTTACACACAGGAAATTTAGAAATGTAGCTAATTAATTTACACTGTGATATCAATCTTATTTAAAGATACAAATTTTTTAATTGTCAGTGGTTTTTGTCAAAATGTAGATATCAATTTTTTCGCTCTGTTTGGATTCAAATTCTTTTACTCGTAGCTAAAAAGTAATAAATCTGATAAAAAAAAGCCAGGATGTCTATGAAAACATGCAATTGGTAATGAAGATATTTTCTTGTAATATTCCTCCAAATATACATACTTTATAAAACACGAAAAGCTATATGGTGTGGTAAATGAAAGGTGTAGTAAGATACAACGATGTTTATAATTGTTTTCTTACAAATGTGTATTTTTCTATGTCTCATAATAAAATATAACAAATATAAGAGAGGTGGTTATCGTCATTATAATTTTTGACAAATTTTTTTCCTTCTTCGGAAATTTAAGTACCTTTTTATTTTCTATTTTTAAAGTTTGTTATTTAGTGATTATTTTAATATATCATAAATATTTTAATAAATATCAGTCTAAAGTGTTTCATATTTAGCTGTCAATATGCTCGCATTACAAAGTAAGAAACTTCCTTTTTAATAGGGAATAATTCAAAATTTCAGTCAACCTTGAACTGAATTCTTATGTTACTAGATATATAACAAACCTTGAATTAGAGAATACACTCAGTTACTTGGATCAAAGATACCTGTATGATACACTATAATCTCCTAAGATATGCTTAGGAGCTTGTTACACTGCTTGCTTTTCTAAGAACTGAGATATGTTTAGAACTTAGAAAAAAGTGCAGACAAGGATAAAAGAAAAGTAGCGTTTTTTCCCCGATAAATAGCGTAAATCTTTATAAATATTAGGGATAGTTATCTTTCAATTAAAACTTTTAAATGCAATATGGGCAATAAATGCTATCATAAAAACGTTTTTCGTGTGTCATAAAACATTTTCGTATCATCTTGGGCAGATTGTAAGTTAAAAATATCGAAAATTAAGGATTCATTACACATTGAAAAAAAATCGATTTATATTTTATTAATATTTTCTAATGTATTTATTATTGATTTTAATGGTATTCAACCTCAAAATATGGTTAATTATGTTAAAGAATAAATATGCGAAATTGAAATCGATCAACGAATAATCGCGAAACAAAAAATTGTCTTGGGAAAAATAAGTTTAAAGTTTCCGAATACTATTATTTTCATATTTAATAGTGGCATCAGTACCTTGGTTAATATGATTCAGAAAGGGGAAGAGGGAAAACTGCAACGGGAAAGGAAGATCGAAGTGAAAAAAATATGTATGACATGGACGCACTCGCCTCATGAATCTTTGCGTTTAAAAAAAACTTGCTTTCAAAAATAAGATTAATTAAACCATTCTGTGACAAATCATTAGGCTATCGAAAAATTTCAATTTTTTCCTAGCAATCAACTAGTTAACATCAATACTGAACAGTAAAATGTATTGAGTTCCCTGTGTGCTTTGACAAGATAACATCGATAATAACGCATCAAAAGTTTTTGAGACAAATCATTGGTGAATTAAAACAAGGGTTGAACGTTGCACATGATGTTTAGTCATTTGAATGTAAAGTATTATTCGACTCTTCAAAAAATCGGAATTTGCGAGTATTCTTAAGAAACTGCTTTGCAATGAAAATATTGAAATTGTAAAAGTATTGTTCATAAATTGCAAATTTACTTCATACATTCATATTGTTATAACAGCTTATTATCCACAAAAACGTGTATATTCATATACAGATTTGAAGGAATAAAAGAATTTTCGATATATACAAGTGGAATATTTATAAGAAAATCGGAAAACATTAAGGTACTTAATTTAATAATTGTTTTATTTGCATCTAGACATAAATTTTGCAAAGAATATTGATTTCACAATCGTTCATTAAATAGGACTTCTTAGCGAATGTTAGGTAGTCTTTGGATTTCACTGTGGAGTGAAGTCTAATCTTGAATTTTATACTACATTATTAGCTTCCCCCAAAACAGAATCAAGAATGTCTCTTGACGAAGCATCCCTTATCTGGCTATCTTGTGCTACAGACCCTGCGAATATAAAATATCAATCATTAAATTAACAGTAAGTAATGCTAATGAAGAAATTTCAAAATGAGATGAAATTATGTTAAAGTAACACATTCAAAAACAAAAATTGGATAAATTATTGTCTCGCTTGCCTGATTGAATCAGAGCAAGTCCACTAATTTTATCATAGCAAAGAACGGAAGTTTGCGTCTATCTTTGGAATGGGCCTTGATCACCATGCAGTGTACACTATGCCTAAGCTTGATTATAATTAATAGTATTTTAGGGAACATGTCCATGTATCTCTCACCTTCTGCTCCTACTGCCAATCCATGCGAAAGTACATACGATTTGCCGTGAATTTTGACTGCCCCAAATCCGCGCAGACACTATACTCTTAAAACTATTCATGCCTTCTCTGGAATACGAATCAGCCCTATAAACGCTACAACAGTCAGGAGCACCAAACCACTGTTGCGATCAAGGCGCTGCATAAAAATATTCAAGACATTGTAGGATCACTTGCTTATCTTCTAAACGACAACTGTACGTGTCGTAAATTCGTGTATAAACTACACAGGAGAAGGGTTAAAATTACCCTTTATTAAACTCTAAAATTCACAATGCTTGAGCATAATGCTAAAACACTACGCCTCACTTGGACGGTAACAGGAACTAAACTAAAATTCGAAAATATTCACAAGTAGTAGAAACTAAGCTACAGAGTTCAGAAAACTCTTGCTAATTAAAACCGCGTCGAATGTAGTGGCATCAAACAATAGTAATGATATAAGCTATGATTTTTGTTACAATTTACATATTTAGTAGTGTTTTCCGTTAACAAGATTACCGGAATCTCTCACTCCCTAGTTTAAAGGGAACACTTCAAGGAAGTGCTTTGCATCGCCCAGGATTTTGCAGCAGCAGCACAGATCGGAATCATTTTAAAAAAGACAGCTTCCTGCAGCCAAAAGCAGAACATATGCGAGAATTTATTTTGCGCTATTAAACTATTAAGTACAATAAATTGTGCAGTAATAATAATAATAAAATTAATAATTTTGAAATTAATAACTAACAATAATTATTAGCACACCTGTACGGGTTTTAAGCTACACTACATGCCAGCTCCTAAAAGAGAGGCAGATGACATATCTCCCTTAACTTCTGAACCTTTCCTCTCTGAACTATAATGAATACAATATTATATGTAGCTGTAAATATAAGCTATGATTTATAAACAGTTCAGCTTGACTTTACACAAACTCTACAGTAAGAAATATTTAATAGCTGTTGCCTAGCGGAAAACGTAAAATAAATTTTCCAGTCAAAATAAAGCATTAAAGCTTTGGTACAGCCCAAATTATTCACCAAGAAAATGAGTTACTTAATATCATAGTAAAAATAATTAATTTTTTAGAATATGCCAAAGTATGGCAACTACTTTATTTTTTTTTTAGAATATGCCAAAGTATGGCAACAAAATTGTATACTCAGGGGTATACAATTTTTCAGTCAATTATGTATCCTTCATGAAAGCAACATAGCCAGTTTACTACGCGTTCCTTTTGTTCCATTCCGAGATCTAATGAATTTTATTGAGAGATCGCGATGTCTTTTTACTTCAAATCAATTTTAAAATATCACCTCTAAATATAACAGCAATGGAAAAAAGCGCGGCCAACGTAAGAATAAAAAACATGTATAATTCAAAAGTGTAAATTAAAAACAAATAAGATTAATAAAGGAAAAAAACAAAGCGATTAATTACCAAATGTAATGCATACATAAATCTATATCTATTTATCAATATTTCTTTCTGCATACACGCACACTCTCTCTATATATATATGTATAATCATTACTTAAAAGAAGAAAATAGAGTAATTACTTAATATGTAGCATAAAATTTAACACACTTCACCATAATAAAGCAAATTTAAGTACATTAAAGAGGAATAATATATTTTAGCACATTTTAAATAACGGAAAAATCTAATAATTATGCTTACATAATTAAAATAAAATTATTTTGTAATTGATATAAGCATATATTTAAAATAATAAAGTTACGTACAATTACTTTACTTTCCATCAAAAAATTTATTAATAGAACTCTGTCAATTACAGAAGTCATAAAACATTTACATTTAGTGGGAAAAGTTAGAAAATAGCTCAGCTGTGTTCGTGCTCACAATTTGTTGTTTCACGGAACGTTTAAGCGCTTCAGTAAATGACATCGAGTTAACTAGACCTAAATCAAATGCTGAAAAATCACTAACAAAAAATCGGAAATATTGTCTAATGCAAACAAACGATACGTTAGGATTTTCTTGTAAGACTTCCGGGATCATAAGGATATAGCAATGCCTTTAAATAGGAAAATATATTCCATCAGATTTAGTTAATGCTAAAAGCGAAGCAAAAAAGTGCATCGCTTTAAAGCTTACAATAGCAAATCACTTTTATCAAGGTATGAAAATAATATATTTATCAAAAAAATCAAAACAAAATTATTATTCGAAGGAAGTACCTCATCATAAATTAATGAAATTTGTTAGAATAATAACAAGCACAAAACGTTTCGCGCCACGTTGTTCAGTAAGCTGAACGCTGAGAGTAGCCACAATTATTTTTCGGACATGTGATTTCGATTTACAGTTTCATTGTTTGTCGTCAAATATGTTTCCGGCGGCAATGTATTCCATCATGTGCAATTATCATCGCAATCGACTGGTATGCCGGAGCCTCAGACATGTATCTCGTTTAAAGAGTTATGTTTCCCTGCGTAGACCGCTTGGCGTAGAAGTCGTAGACTAGCAGAGATAAATTTTCGGAAATATATCTCTTAGTGTAGACGTGAATCTATACTATTAAAATATATGCGGTTCTGCCTGTTTTTTGTGGCATTATCTCCTGCGGAACGAGGGAGAGTTGAATGAATTTTCAGAGAGGTTACCCGCGGATTCCATTCGTGGTAAGCCATTTCGATCATTTTCACCTTTGTACAACTTTAATCACCCGAGGTATTAATTAAAAATTTCGAAAGCATTAATTTTCGAACTCATTTTTTCTGCGTGGCAACAGTCACAATGACTGGAGACAAAAATCTGCTTTATTTCAAAATTTAGTAGCAGAAATTATTAATAAGCAATTTTTATATTTTACAAAACGACGGAGATTTGAATGTTGTTAGAGGTGCCCGCAGACTACATTCGTGGTAAGTGATTTCGACCATTCTCAGCTTGGTACAACTTTAATCACCCGAGATATTAATTAAAAACTCAGAAAAAGCTAACTTCTGCCCTAATTTTTTCCGCGGGGCAATAGTCACGCACCCTGGAGATGAAAATCTGCTTTATTTCAAAATTTAGTAGCAGAGATTATTAATAAAATATTTTTATATTTTGGAAAACATGAAAGAAAAATAACATTGCCAAACATTACATATATTGATATATAAATTCATATTATGACGCTGCAGAAAGCAAGCAACTGCATGTGACGTCACTGTACATCGAACATTTTTCCTTAATGTCAGCATTTTAAATAATCTATACCATTGGAATCTGTACCCGTCTGTAGTGTTTTTGTTTGTTTACTTGTGGCATTGTCTCCTCCCGAACGTAGGAGGGTTATGCTTCAAGAGAGGGACCCGCGGATTCCAAAAATTCCTGGAAGCCATTTGGACAAGTCTCATCTTCTTACGATTTTAATCACCCGAGATATTAACTAACAACTCTGATAACGCTAATTTTCGCACTTATTTTTTCCCGAGTGGCAACAGTTGCCCACGCTGGGGATAACAATATGTTTTATTTCGAAAGGTAGTGGGTGTCATTGATAGCTTTGAATGACAGAGTTTGTTAAAAAATATACGCTTTGCAAAATATTAAATAAAAATAGGATTGCCAGCCATTAAATATATTATTATTATATAAGGTTATATTCTGACGTTGAAGAAAGTATGCGGATTGCGTGTGACGCCATTGCGCGCCGAATATTTTTCGTCTATGTCAGCATTTTAAATAAGTAGTTGCTGTTGGAAACCTTTTTGCTTCAGGTTAGGATAGTTGAGTAGATATGTTACGGCCACGTTCATTCTTTTACTGATATTACGAAAACGCTATTATATTATATTAAATTTAAATCATGACGTTATACGCGATCTGAAATGGTTTTGTTTTCTGGTTTCGCAAGAAAAAAATTACTAATTGGTTGTTGCTCGGAAGAATAAACTCATTTTATTGATACGGTTTTTTACGCATTTCGTTTCCGGAGAGTATAGAACTTGTAAATTTTCCTTTTGCCACAGCTTGCAACTTTCTGTACAGTGCACTAAATTAATTGTTCATTTTATTTTCACTTTTTTCACTTCATTTTAATAATTTTATATACAAGTATTTAATTTATTTTATTGCATAGTTCCTTTTTGAGTACAGTTTAAACTTTTATAAGTATTCAATGTGTTTTATTTGAATTATAATTTTGGTACAGTATTGTTTGTTTTTGAAGTCATTAAAATACCAAAACGCAAAAGAAGCATTACAAGACATGCGTTAAGAATACGAAGAGCTGAAGAACAAAAGTTACGGCGAGCTATAGAAAATGAACAAAAAACCATAAGGAAAGAGAGCAGGAAAGAAACAAAAGGAAACTTTGCGTGCTCAAGAAACTGAAGAAGAAACGACTAGGATACTGACTAGTCAAGCACAATAGCAAAAACACTGAAGAAACTAAAGAAGAAACGGCGAAGGATACTCAGCAGGCAAGCACATCGACAAGAAATCTTTCGTGCCAAAGGAACTGAAGCAAAGTAGGAGGTTCATCGGACAAGCAGAAAAACAAGTAAATGTGATTTACGGGCTTACACTTTAAAAACCTAAAGCAGGAACGAGTAGGAGGTTCATCAAACAAGTGGAACAGAAACAGACAACACCTGATGAAGAGACAGAAGAAGTTACAAGCAGAAGAAGGACACATGACTCTCAGAACGATCGCGAGATTGGAGTGAAAAAATTAGAACAGGATGCCAATAAACGACGAATGAAAGACGCTTCACAGACCGATCTGAAGAAACAATGGCTATATGAGAAGAAAGGCTTCGCATGGACACGGCACGACATTTACCTAGCACTCTTCATAATGCAAGAAAATATGGATTGAAAGTTTACATTGAGCAGCGCGATGTCGATTCAATGGAAGCTTGTTGCGATCTCTACAATGGACTTTTCTTTCCAGTAGAAATGAACACGGAAGACACGTGCACTGCTGTCACAATAGGTAAATTTTAGAAGCTGAAACAAGATATTCAGAAGAATGGCGTAATGTAATGAATAGGAACCACGAATTTTCTTACGGGCTTTTGCTTACACACGTAGTGATAACTGTCTTCTTAGATTTGTATCTCTGAGTGCCAATATAGAAATGTCTACAGTTTCAGGTCCCTATTGTTTAAAAATTCATGGTGCCATATATCATCAAGCGAACCACATTACTTCATCCTGATCCCAAATAGCACGAACATCTCTATGTTTTAAATTTGGATCAATCCCTCAGGCTGAGAATGAATATACTTAAAAATGTTGCTATGAATCCTGAACTTCTGGCACATCTGGATGTAGTTTTAAGTAATGTGAATACATATGAAGAAGACTGCAAGATGCTAAAAACATTTGAAGAAGGAACTCTATGAGAAAAGGTACTGAAATTCCTGCTGCTATCCATATGTACATCAAGTGTTGTTACAAGTGAGCACAGAGGATGTTGCAACGCTCCGAAACAAAATGAAGTTACAGTTACTTTCAAGAATGCAGATGACGTCCCTATATAAAACAGTGATATTGCAATTTATTAAAGATGTGTTGGTCTCATTGATATCAGTACCTTATATCCTAATATGAAGCCGAAGATATATGTAGCTTCCTTTCATCATGATGATCAAGGATTGAGAGTTTGACAGCAGTATACAGAGAAGTACTTTTACAATCACAGATTGTCTATACGACAATATTGGTACAATCCGTATTTTGTATGACCGAAAATTGTTAATCAAGCCAAAATAAAGCTGAAAAGTTTCATATTGAAATATTGTGGTACATTTTCCCATGAGATATACATAGAACTTATAAATTTTACTTAGGTCCTAGCCCGCTAGTTTACATTAATATCTGTAAACGCATGTTTTCATGTCGGAAGCGAAAAAGGAATGGAAACATCCAGTGTGCAAAGCATGAAGAAGCAGTTAATTTAGCGAACCAAGAGTAAAAAATATTGCAAAAGAGATAATTCGACTCACAAATTTTAATGCAAAAATTCCTCTTTCAAGTTTCACAATATGAACTCAGTTTTTATGAATGTACCAAAACTATGTGTACAAATTAGAAAAATCTGATTACTTAGTAGGGATTTATATTTATTTTAAATAACTAATTTTATTTAATTTTACATTCTTTCCTATACGCCTTCATTACCCTAATTATCAATGCCAGAATATTTAAATTTGGTAGCCCGCGTGAAGAAATGCAAATTCTACCTTGTGGAGAAAGAGTTTAAATACCGAGTTTCAGAAGGAAAGTTAGGGAGTTCAGGCTATTGCCGTCACTTCTGTAGACTGAGCTTCTACTTTCGCAGTTATTGCTGGTTTACGTGGCATAACAGCATTTACTTTGCTGGTACTAGTTTTGACGCGGTTATAATTAACAGGAGGTTTCTAAGCTCTGTAGCTTAGTTTCCCCTACTTGTGAATAGTACCGAAGGTGGTGGAAGACCTAAGCACACCAGAAGTCGACCTCCAGCATCAAAAGCAAGGCAAAGAGCCAAGCTGGAAAACCTCTTTCTTGCAGGTTTCCGAATCAGAAGAGACGACATCATCAAAGGCGGTTTCGGCCCCACCAACGCTTCCAGCACTGGAAAAAAGGTAAAGAACCGACCAGATGACAAGGCCACTGACAACCCGAAGAGTTCCAAAGAACAGAATCCCTCGACAAATGGAAGGTCCACGGGGAAAAAAAATAGGGATGAAGGATCGCCGAGGAGAAAGGCCGCAACTAAGAAAAAGGATGTCCGTGCCCTGCGAAGGTCTTGCATCAGACAAGACTAGAATAGCGCAAGGATTCGGTACACGGCAAAGAAGAGAGCCAAGGCCAACTCCAACGAGTGGAAGGAAAGTAGAGATAAAAATCTCCAATCTGAATAACTTCACATGAAAAGACTTCTGCAGTAAAAGGATGGCTGAATACCAAGCAGCGAAAAACAATAGCTGAATATCAAGCAACGAAAAACAATAGCTGAATATCAAGCAACGAAAACCAATAGCTGAATATCAAGCAACGAAAAACAAAGATGAGTGAATTTTTCAAAAAATATTTTCTGTTTGTAAAGTTACATGAAAACCTTTCAAACACTATATTACATTGTCAATTGCCTCGGTTGAGGACTAAAGTAATTTTAGTTTTATTTGGCGAAAGTACAAAGCTACAGCGTATTGTAGAAATATAATGTTTATGTAAAGAACTAGTAGTTCGGAAACATAAAGAGGATGGCCTGGAAGAAGACTATACTGAACCACAAACACTTGGGAAAAATAGAGGCGTTTTCAGAAATGTTTTTTTTTTAATCGAGCGGGTCCGTTGGACTCAGCGTGCGCGCTCGCGGATTAAGATGATGTTAAAAACTTTACATTTTATAAGCAAAAAATTATTTTGAAGAATTTATAAAATTTACCAAAAAGTATGATTAAAAAAATCAGAAAACATTTGCGAATTTATTTTGATTAAACAGAATTTCGATTTGTGAAAGAAGGAAATGGTAAATTTAATAAAAAAGAGAGATTAAGGAACATATATACAAATTTAATTAACACTGAGGAGGTAAAATTTTGAGAGCTTGTATCTTGAAACCTGCTCCTGAGATTTTTTCAAATCTAGGCACTTTGGTGTAATTCGAGTCGAAGAATTGAAATATAGAAAAAAAGCCTGGTATATTATTTCAGAAAAAAATCTACTTTGTGTCAAAATACCTACTATGTCTTGATAATGCTACATATAAATCTAATATATATTTTAAATCTCGCTTTCAAGACATGGAAAACGCAAGATAAATTTCGTCAGTCGGCCCGGGAGAACTGGATATACTGGGTGTATCAGTACAGCGGTGGCAAACTTTCAGGAGAGATAGAGTATACCTAGAACATTGGAAATCGCATAGCAATGTATGCTTTCCTGGCGGGGTAGTGACGACACAAAACGCAAAAGAGGAAGGATACAAACAGTCAGGAAAAACATGTTTCGTTATGTTTAAAACAGCAGAAACCTTTAAATCAGAACAAAAACAAGCAATGATCGTCATTAAAGAAGGTGTTCGAAAGTACGAACCCCTGACACTGATAGAAGTTTCATTTATGTAGCGCATGGAAGATCTCAACCACGAATGGAAGATGCACGACGCACGGCTCCTGCATCACGGTCCCGGGTCGTAATTTAAAACACCTTTGATGATGATCGTTGTCTCTTTATGTTGAGTTTCTTGTGTGTGCAGAGTACACATCGACGAAAACGTTGGAGAACCATTGATTTAAAGAAAGTAAAAACTATACTGAGTCATCTGAAAGCCTCATTTCGAAACTTGCCAAAATTTCTCAGTCCTGAAACGGAGACATAAATCTGAAACAACTGTAACGCGTGTCAGCAGGGCTCATAGTATTCTCTTATGACTATGAGCTGCAGGTGGACTGAAAGGGGAAAAACATAGTACTTGAACATGTAACTGATTTCTGCGTTCCGGGAAAAATCGAATAAATATATCGTAAATCCGAGTCATTGATTAGGCCTGTATTTTATTCAAAGCGCAAAATTCCACTTAATTTCTAGAAAGAAGCAACGAAATGCATCTTTGTCCCTGAAGAAATTATTTTCGTTTTCTCTGGTCTTTTCCAAAATATGAATATGTATGTCAGTTAAATGAAAGAAATTAAACCCGTTTTTGAAAACAATGTAGTGATGAACAAAAAGCAAAATATTGGTTAGGGTGAACAGAATTTAACATCAATAAGCTCACTGATTAGAACACTAATTTTATTTAAAATTAGCCATCTTAGTGTGGCGCGAATTTAAGGTAAACTAAAATTCAACGATATATATTTTGTGGAAAAATAAAATAAATCGAAATTGAACGCCGTGTTGAAACATCATGAGTAAGTATGCTTTCACAGCACAAAATATACTGTGCATAAAATATTCATTGTTATATCACGAACTACAGTCTCTTACTTTAAAATATTAGCTACACGGCCATTTTCCCCAGAAAAATTACTGAAAACCATGGAATGTATTGTTGTGGGGAGAGAGGGTCAAATTATCTAATGTGCTAAAATCCCATAACTTATTCCCAAGAGCGATGCCGAAAAGCATGACGGGCATAACATTACCCTGCATTACCCAATTTAAATAAACAGACTGCGACAATGAAAAAGAAAAAAGCAATTATTTCAACAATATGAAAATGTAACTCACCGGATAAAATTGCAGCCAGGAATGCGACGAGAACCATTAAGTACACTAGGTAAGCTTCCATCGCAATGGTTTTCCGTTATTTTCTCGGCTCGGTCACAGTAGTTCTACGGAGTAGAGCAGAAATGATCGAAGATATGCGTATGTAGTACTGGTGAACTTTTGCGGTATTTATTGTCCAAGATGATGCATAAAATTTAATATCATGTTGAAGAAAATGATATACGTGAGTTTTCATTGCAACAGATGGACTCATAAAATTGTTTGATAATTGTTTGCTCTTTTGTCATCGGATATGTGAGATGATTGGAGGTATGAATTGATAAGGAAGCACTGCAGAGCTGTTGTAACAGGTGGATCTCGGAAAAATACTTTGTTTTTTCGTTTGTTTGTTCTTCTATCAGGTATTTCATGTCGTATGCCAGTTTTTTTATTACGATACGTACAAAAAATTGGAACAATTATTTCTAGAAATATAGCTGGCATTAAAATCGTTTACTAATTAAAGATAAGTTCTTAATGTTCATGCAGTCCCTTCTGAATATGATTTCAACTAGGTTATTTCTCAATGCAATAACTTATAAAGTTCAAGATTATTTTTCCATAAAGCTGGAATAAACATTGGCAGACCTGGCCCGACAGTACGTAATTACGAGGCAGTACCTCCACCCCTGAAACATTCAAATCCCCAGCTGAGTAAGTAAACTGCATTCTGGTAAGGACGGCTCAAAGAAGAAATTGCAGTAAAATTCCAAATCATAATACACTGTTGGCCATTAAAATTGCAAAACCATAAAGGAAAGGAAATAAAAAAAAAGATATTTATTCTACGTAAAACATTACGACATGAAGACAAAATGATCAAATTTGTAAGCAGTCTGAAGTTTTACAGGGGTGTGATATTAGTAGAGACAGCTGCCTCCCCTGGAAGCACAAACGGCCTTTACCCGGTTAGGCATGGAGTCTAACTAGGCTTTGAAAGAAAAAGGCGACTGATTCCATGCTGCTTCATGTCTATATCAAACTTCGTTAACCGTACTAGCTGGAGAGGTTTGGCGGGCAGGTATCCCAGCAATCCTTGACGAGATGTTTTCAATGGGTGACACATCTGGGGACAGTGCAGACCAAGCCAGCAATCGAATACCCTTTGTGTCGAGGAAATCAGAACACTACATGCAACATGTGCTCTTGCATTATCTTGTTGGCAGGCCTCGAGGATAGAACACAACCACTGGACGTAAGATGTCAGAAATGTACCGATCTGTGTTTAAATTACAGTCGATCGAAACTAGAGATGTATGTGCCGTAAACCCAATGGCTTCCCAAGCCATCATACCAGGTGCATGGTCCATATACGAATATCGAATGCAAGGTGCGTTTTCTTCGGAGCCTTCAGACACGTATACGGGCATGACAATATTGCACGCAGAACCGAGATTCGTCTCAAAAGACGATATTGTGCCACTCTATATCCAGCTAGGTCGTCCGGCGCACTAGAGTCGCCGTGCCTTTCTATGCTGCATTGTCAAAGGAAGACAAAGTAATGATCGCCGTGGTGATAGTTAACGCTGCTGCAGAGATCAACACACCGTACGAGCGGATACAGGGTGTACTGCAGACATACGCATTTCGGATATGTGGCTGTCGCTGCAATTTTCTGGCATCTTGCCTGTCTTTGCTGCTCAGGCTGGGGGAACAATTTTCTTTTCATTGCACCCTCTTCTATTTTTCTTGACTTCCTAGTGAACGTATCCTCCGGAAGTGGTCTCTTTCTCCACTCGGCACTCCTCATGCGATGTCTGCGGGGTGATTCCGTGCTTTTCGCTGCTTGTTCCACATCGTTCGTTCTCTTTTGCTTGCCGGAGAACACTCTTGTCTCTTGCGCTGACTGTAGTAGATTCCTTTTCGCTGACCGATAGTGATATTCTGGTCGCCCTGGTTTTGGCCGAGCGTTGAATCTTCCTCGCCGCTGACCGCTGATGGTACTCTGATTGTTCTGGATCTTCGTCTGAGCGTTGTAGCTTCCTTACAACTGAGCACTGGTGGTACTCTGGTTGTTCGCAGAACCGTATTGAGGATTGTTCTAATCTTGTTTCCTTAAAACTAGCTGCTTTACCTGGCACCTTAACTTCAGTGTTTTTCCGCTTCTGACCTGCGTTCGTCTTGTATCTCTTGTGGTGCTGGGTTGGGATCCCATTTGCTGTTCTTGGCTTGGAATGTTATTTCCGTCGGCATTACTGGAACTCCGTAATAAGTCTTAAAGAAGCGTCATATCACAATGATCATAATACTTTTTAATCTGCTCGTTATTGTCTTTAGATTGTTCACTATTGGCGCTTTTTAAGAATTACTGTGTTTTCCCAAATACGTTGAATGATGAATGGCCAATTAAAGTTAGGAAAAAACTTTAAACCTTTCCTTCGGGGGGGCAGGATACGTTGTGTTTCAATTTTAAAACTTTGTCCCGTGCTTTAAAATTCCATTCCCTCCTCCTTTTATCGTAATAATAGTTTTATTTACTTCTTGCCGTATCAGAAGATTTAATGGCCTCCTCAACTAATTTTTTATATCCGACATGCCAAATACCGGAGCACGCTTTTGGACATAAAATAGTCTATCATGAAGTGTCATTATTTTCTTAATAAAAATAATTCTTGAAGGGTTTTTCCAGCTGTATCGTGTATCATTGTGCGTAATGCAAACTCGCGCCGAATCATCCCAACGGCTGTGATAGTTTTCACGTAACTGCGAATGATTTTAACGATACAGCGATTTACCTTTTCTGCAATTTCAGATTGTGGTCGATAGGTGGTGGTAGTGTATTTAATTATGGCAAAGCACACTAGGGCTATCTGCCTAAGGGGAGGGATGCCTTTCGTGGAGGACTTTCTAAGGGAAACTGGCTCGTATACACGTTACACATGGGGAAAACCACGAAAACGCCCATGTAGCCAGCCCGTTCGCGGGATTCGAACCTCGGACCGAACTACCAGTGTTCAGCGACTTTACCGCTCGGCCGCTGGTGTGCTGTGGTCGATAGGAAACTATACGAATTTGCGATTATTTTGGCGTAAACCCTTTTCAGAGGAATTGCTTCTACCTATTTGTTAAAATTATCAACAATTAAAGCAAATAACGGTGTTGATTATTTTCACTCTGAGGATATGGCTCTGAAAGATAGGTACCTAACAATTCGTTGGGTAAAGTAGCTCTAATTCTATGTAGCTATCGGGCCTGCCAATAATTAACACTATTAGGCATATATGACAGGATCTGACATACTCTTTAACAATTTCTTGCAATTTTGGAAAGAATATCGCCTCTCGTACACGGTTGATCATTTTCCTAATACGAGGTGACCGGAAATCGGCGCATATGTAATTCTTCTCTCAAAAAGAAGTCTCAGAAGAGCTGGGATGACAGGCTGTTATCTGTATCCTGTAGATACGCGTAAATGGTTTCCACTTCCGGGTCCGATTTTAGTTCAGCGATAATAGTATCTGAAGAATCTAAAATTTTTCAAGTCAACGTCCTGCATTTAACTTGATTACCCTGTTCATGTAATTTAATGCAAGGTAGAGCATCCACGACAGGATTAGTTTTACCAGGTAAATGTTTAAATACTAAATTGCATTCTTTCAGATTAAGTGCCATCTTATCACGCGTGGTGACTTTTTTTTTTTTTTTTTTTTTTAAAATCTGAGTAAATACCAGCATGATCAATGTATAACGTTATTGGCTGTTTTACGAAATGTACTCAGTTTTGTACGGCTAGTAAGTTGGTGTTGTTGGTGTACTTAATTATGGCAAAGCACACTAGGGCTATCTGCCTAAGGGGAGGGATGCCTTTCGTGGAGGACTTTCTAAGGGAAACTGGCTCGTATACACGTTACACATGGGGAAAACCACAAAAACGCCCATGCAGCCAGCCGGTTCGCGGGATTCGAACCTCGGACCGAACTACCAGTGTTCAGAGACTTTACCGCTCGGCCGCTGGTGGGCCGTACGACTAGTAAGAACACTAGGTTTTCACGCTCCGAAACTATCTAATTATACCCTCTATGATCCGTAGTGGGTATGCGAAATACTTTGTGATATTATTAAGTTTTTATAGTGTATGACGAAATGCTTTGCTTTGCTTTCAGTAGGGAAAATATCGTTCGTTTTGCGACATAACACAATTGGGCTTGTAAATGGGCTGCTAGAAAGCACAATAATGTCGTTCTTTAACATGTCCGTTACATGTTCTTCAATTATCTGTTCTTTAACTTTGTGATACCGGTACGGCTTAGTCCTACACGTTAAAGTTGTTTTATTGTCCATCGCGTGATTTACTACATGAATGAGGCCAGGCTAATCGCTAATTAAATTACAAAATCACTTACCAATTTTTCCATTTTCTCTACATCCTCGGTCATCAGACCTTTAGTTTCGACGTTGGAGGCTTGAATACAACATTCTTTCTTTTTCTCTGACATATCCAAACTGATCATACCATCTTAAAAGCTTATGCGTGCTCCCGCTGATTTGAGAAAATCCATCCCTACAATGATAGTTGCTTGAAAATTTTTAACTACAATAAAAATAACTCTCTGTTGCTCACATTTCACCTGCACGTGGAGTGGCAATTTTCCAATGCAAGCATAGCGTATCTCTTGGGCTGTAATCCCTGCCGTACCTTTGATTTTGAATAACCTGTAACATTTAAAATATTCTCTTAAAACATTTCTCCCCAAAAGTACTGTGTACTCCCGTGCTAATTAAGGCGTTTGCCGGCACATTGTTCAAAAGGACTTGTATCTCTGGTACATCTAAATTTTTACTACTACCGTATTGACATGTATTTGGAAGCGATTTTAACTTCCCGGAACAGCAGACCTTACTTCTTTCCTTTCAGAAGTTTTACATGCTTTGGTTTTGTTTCTTCCTACCGCTGTTGATTTCCCTTTTATGTGGTCACTTGCCATCGCGAAAAGTCTTTCTGGCGATTGAATTTTGATAACACACAAATAAAAAGACAAGACATATAAAAACACTGTTATTAAAAAATAAAGAATTCTGAGTAAATGAACTTGCAAATTTACAAGATAACACTCGAAACATGATATACAGAGCTTGGCATATAATGTGATTATTAAGAATTGTCTTCGGCGTTTTACAATTAATTGTGTTGTTACAAACGAAAGCGCAAATTCTTATGGCATGATTTCTAAATTTGCTCTGGTTGTCATGGAACGTAGAAGCCAGTAGTTGGATTACTTTTTAGCTCTTCTTGAACACGCTTATTCCTGACATACCTAGAATTTGTGATCTGAATAGAACGCTGTTCTGGGCAATTTGCAGGTTCTTCCGATTCATTTCACACGAATAATCTCAGATTGGACATGCATAGGAGAGCATGGGATACAGGACAGATTTTTAAATGGATAATTTGTTGTCGATACACAGAACATTGTTCGAATAATATAAGGAGAAGTGTTCCGTTTCACGCCCTCGAACCTTCTGGATAAATAATGTTTATGTTGGAAACAGAAAAGGCAGTTGAAACAGAAAGAAAAACTGTTGTATTTAAAACTAATGATGTGCAACTGTTTGTATGGTATATGTCTTTTAAGTGTTTCGATTTACTCCTGTCTCAGGATCCTTGATAATTAACCGCACATGTTTTTTCTCATAATTCCAAGTAACTGCTGCTAAGATTGTTTGTGGCTATTACATTCAAGCAACTCTTATGTAAAGCAGTCAATATTATTAGATAGATACGGATCGCTGTAAGGTAGTTCAGCGTCAACATTCTTGTTAATATTTATGCTGCAACAGGATTAATACAAACCATTTGGTTAATCAGGAAACATATTTATTACTCCAATAGATACTTGTTCACGACCAGCTATAACAGCATTCTGTATTGCATTACTCAAGCAACAGTTACTGCCCTACGACATGCATACCTTTTTCCCGGAATGGGAATTCAATAACAACGACTTTGTAACTCACAGATACAACACATTTGCCATCCCGTATCTGCAAATATTAAAAGTCACTTTGTGCACCTTATTCTGTATATTTGAAATGCCTCATTTTGCATAAACTGTTTTGTCACATGTTTCATCAACTTTTTCTGTTGTTGAAAGTTTCCTGTTCCTGTTGTTGAAAGTTTTCTGTTGAAAGTTTCCTGACGATTATCTTCGTGAAGACCGATTATTTTTCTTGGTTTTTGAGGGAGCTCTAATACACTAACACATTAGGAAAAACTTTCAAGTGTCTCAAAATCTGAGTTTCTGAAAAGTTTTTAAGCATCAGTGTAATATACAACATAGTCGGACACATGAGAGCATCGGATGATGACATTATATATCTCGTGTTGAACATGAGGATCGCTGGAAAAAAAATTTAATGTGAACGAATTGGATTTTTCTTACACTTAATAAAGTCACATCATAGTCAAATTTCTTTTCTTCCCGCTTTTTAGTAAATTTATCACATTTTAGATATGCAGCCAGTAGTACACAATCATTCTTGAAATTTAGTTCTCAAAAATATAAAATTTACTTTATTAATCCAAAAGGAGGTTAGCCGGCACGCATTATTAGTCACAAAATCGGATTTAGAGTCTTCCACTATAAACGGATGTATCACTTTTCATATTGTTGCCACCAATATTATTGCCCTGTATTATACTTAACAATATTAAACAATAAAGTATCTGCATATAGCATGTATGAACATTCAATGTATTGTGAAAAACCGGCGGTACATAGAGCTATCAAATTTTTTAATAACGTTGTCTTTCACCGGAACGTGAGAACCTGGAAGCTCAAATTTTAAATTTCGAATTTTATATTTCATTCCTTATAAATTTTATATTTCATACCTTATGAATTTTTAAACCAAAAGCGACATTAGTCCCAAGTGGGATATGTTATGTTATGTAGAAGTGAGGGGGGCCACCTAATATTTACCCTAAGTAAGCAGGTATTAGCCCCACGCACTAACTAGAAAACTAACAACATTCTGGCATCCTTCCTCGAGTCGTGATGGAAATTGTGACTCCAGCCCAAGTGGGATATTAGTCTCGAAACAGAATTTTGCGGTGGAACACTATACACATGTGTTTCCACTAAATATTCAAATTGTTGCTACCAAATATTATCGCCCTTTATTGTGCTTTTAGAAATTTAATGAAGCATCTGCATGAAGATATGCATGTTTTTCGCATTGTGAAATGGCGACGGTACCTAGGGGCATCAAACTTTAAATAACATATTCCTCCAACCAAACTTGGACACCTGGAAGCTCGAGTTTTGAATTCGCAATTTGTTTTGTATTGTCTATTTCATATTTTGTAAAACATAAACGAATATTTTTCACAAACACAACGATTCAAAGCCAGCAGTAGCAACACCGTATGAAAAAAGAAAACATTTTTATCCGCACGGGGTCATGTTGAATACAAATGTATTTGGCGTAAGTGCCAAGAATGTGATATTTAATAAAGTAAATATACAAAAAGTTAATAATAAAAAGACAAAAGAAAAAGGTTTTGTAAAGCCATCTTAAGAAAACAGAACACTGATATAATGAACTGATAAAAGACTGAGTAATGTCTGTCAATATTTAACGCTATATCGGAAATTCTAAATGTATATTACTGCAATGTATTAAAACGTTCGTAATTTCGCTATTGAAATGTACATGGAGTAAGTGCAATGAAAATGATACTTAATAATAAACCTAAAAAGACAAAAATGGCTTACTAAGTTATTAGTGTAACCGCAGACTGGGAGACTGAGAGTTCAGAGAGAGCATACAAATCTTTAACAAACCCTTTTGGGCGACCGTTATGATCTGAAATCTTTCAGATTTTTTTTTTTGTTGTTGTTAATGAACTCAACGATTTAAAAGCGAGAGATAGAAAGACTGTCCGGAATAAAATAATTTTATCTCCAGCGAGTGAGCCTGTATATCAAAAAATCTAAAATTATTTTGCTTTTAAATATCATATGATTTTGCTATTAAATTGTATGTAGTGTGCGTGCAAAGAACGTGATATTTAATAGATAGAGTTAACGCACAAAACATTAATAATGAAGAAAGAAAAAAAAAAGGTTTGGAAGCCATGTAACTAAAGCAACTGTGATATGATGAAAGAAGGATAGAATGATATATGTAGGAAGAATTCTAAACATATGCTGTTGTTAAATGTTTTGTAATTTTGCTGTTGAATCGTATATGGCGTAAATGAGAATAAACCGATGCTAAAATGGCAAAAACAAAATGGGTTAGCTGTAGTGAGTGCAACGGGAGACTGGGAGGCTGCGAGTTCAATAAAACCCGAAGGAGAATTAAAAAATCTCCCAACATTTTCTAAATTTTCTAAATGTCACTCACAATTACGAATTTCCGTTTTGTAACTGTTTTTAGCACCTGTTAACAGTCTTACAAAAAATCGGGAATTCACTTATAACCGCTCATTAGGTAAAGGCAGAAAGCTGTAGTTTTTTTAAAAACCACTGCTGTAATGAAACGTGGTTTCCAATGAATTATTATAGTTTTGTGCGTTTAATAATTTAACGGGCGTTTCTTGACGATATGTAGACCTGAAAAACAGAGCCTAATTCATATGTTCATTTAAAATCAATAAATAATATTTTAAAGTGTATGTATTCTTGGAAAATGCAAATGCAAACTTTTAACTTACAGTAGGCACCACTTAACGTAATCATGTGTGCCCAACGTTATTTTCATAATATTAAGCAACGAAAAAAATATAAACAGTGATATATTTCATAAAATTAAACAATGAGATTATTGGATATATTTCCTACCATTAAACAATTACCATTATTTCTTAGCCCACCAGCGGCCGAGTGGTAAAGTCACTGAACACTGGTAGTTCGGTCCGAGGTTCGAATCCCGCGAACGGGCTGGCTGCATAGGTGTTTTCGTGGTTGTCCCCATGCGTAACTTGTATACGAGCCAGTTTCCCCTTAGAAAGTCCTCCACGAAGGTATCCCTTCCCTTAGGCAGATAGCCCTGGTGTGCTTTGGCATAATGAAATATACCACCACACCAATACCACGTTTATTTTTTAAATATCATGTTCTACGTACTCAAACCATAAAATTCACTTTAACAGCAATATCACAAATAATTTTAGGATTTCCGATACTTAGTCTTCCGCGTTGGAGATTAAAAAAAAAAAAAAAAAAAAAAAAAAAAAAAAAATTGTACATTCCTTGCTTTGAAATCGTTGAGTTTGTTAATAAGAAATCCGTTAAAGTTTTACAAAATATGAAATAGATAATAAAGCAAATTACAGATTCCAAATTAGGGCTTCCACATTCCCATATTCGGTCGAGGATTAAGTTATTTAAAATTTGACGATTCTTGGTACCTTTGTTTTATCACAATGCAAGAAACATGCATACATTTATGCACAATATTCATTATTTAATTTCTTTAAATATGGCGCAGGGCGATAATATTTGGTAGCAACGTTTTGAAAAGTGAAACGAACATTTAAGGTTTTCGACGCAAAATGCCTAAACGAAATTATTAGCGCTTCTGTGCTAGCGCATTTTGGGCTAAACTTAAGTATAAATATATAAATGGGCACTTTAAATAGAAAAATGCAAAAATTGTTTATAAACGTATCAGAATATCTTTAATGTAAAATTTTATTCAAAAGCGGTAACATTTTAGTAAATATTTCACCGATGCTGCATCGAAATCTTAATTCTCGGGGGTGTATCTCATTAGGAGAGACCTTGACAATATGAAATTTAAAATGAAGCAAGAAATTTTAAAGTAGATGTTTTCAACGAATTTTTTCCCCATGGAAAATGAATTCTGCAGACTTACAAATATTCATTAGTGCTCTAGATTTTTAAGTTAAAATGCAAGGACGATGAGACTTCTAGTAGTAAGAACAACGTACTCCGAAAAGTTTCGGGTTTTACTGTCATTGTAACAAATTTGATTAACTTATGATGCCGTATGTCCTTCGGATGATAATATTCTTTTGATTTCTTTATAAATAGAATATTTTTATACCTTAATAAAAGTGATTTGCTATTGTAAGGTAGAGAGCAATGCATATTTTTGCCTAGTTTTTAGCACTAACTGAATCTGCTAGAGTATATTTTCCTGTTTCAGAGCGTAACTATATCCTTATGATCCCAGAAGTCTAACAAGAAAATCCTAACATATCCTCTGCTTTCATTTGTTTATATTTCCGATTTTCTGTTGTTAATGATTTTGCAGGATTTGATCTAGTTCTAATTAAATCGATCGCATTCATTGAAGGGATTAAATTTTCCGTGAACCAACAGATTGTGAATGTGAACACAGTTGAGCTATTTTCTAACTTTTCCCAATGTAAGTAAATGTTTTATGATTTCTTCAATTAACAGAGTTTTGTTAGTATGAATATTATAAACATTGATTATGTAAAATACAATAATTTTACGTCATTGTATTACTATACAGTTTTATTTTAATTACATAATTATAATTTTTTTATTTTATTTATAAGAAAAAATATATTTCCTCTTCCATTTACTTAAAAAGATGCTTAATTATGAATGTAATTATTAGCAATTAGTGTTACATTTATGCTGAAAGACATTTTTAGTACAATTATAGTTAAAATTGTTTTATTTCCCTCTGCTATGCAGCGCGTGACAAATTTTAAGAGAACGCTACACCAGAAAAGTAAAAATACAAGAGCACTTGCATTTAATATTGAATAAAGTTTACCTCTGTAATTGATATTTAATTTGAATAAGTAAATTGAGTACTATGGTAGCTATAACCATAATTCTACACTTTTTGCTTTCCAGATATTGCTAGAACTGCCTCGTACGGCCGATTTAAAAAAAGACATAAAAGCCGGAGAGAAACATCTCAGATCTGTAGTTTACGTAGTTGTTGTTGTTGATTGTAGCAAAATGCGGTGAGATTGGATTAGCTTTCTCTGCGCTTTGGATTGCTTTCTATATATTTTCGCACTTTAAAATATAACTACTGTAAAAATATATAAATAATAAAATATACTATTGTAAAAATATCTTTGAGGAAAAAATGCGTTTTGTTATGTTATTTGCGATGAAAATCAATTTTATTAACTTGAATATGTCCATATCAAAGCCAAAATAGGAATTTGTTTTATTACATATTTCCTGTTTTGTAAAACGTTCACGAATTTTTGATTAATAAACTCAACAATTTCAAAGCGAGCAATGGCAACACGGTATGCAAAAAAAATTCGTATCTCCAGGGCACAAGACTGTGTATCAGAAAATGTAAAGATAGGCTGTTTCTAAATATTTTGTGATATTGTAGTTGACTTGAATTTTGTGGTGTAAGTGCGAAGAGAATGATATTTATTTAATAAAGATAACATACAAAACGATAATAAAAAGACACTTTGGGCTTAATATAAAAGGTGAAACTTTCAGATATTTTTTGAGTTTTTATACATTGGAATTAAACAGTGTGTTTGTTTATTAATTATTGATTTTTTCATACTTTTGACGCACTTTATTGGTTTAAAAATTGGATTATTTTTACTGTGGTGTTACGTAAGTATCTCATTTTGCTTCGTGAATGTTTTGGGCTTTACTAAAGCTTTAATTTGACTGGAAAATTTATTTTATGTTTTCCGCCCGAAAGCGGTATTAAGTTTATCGTACTGCAGAGTTTGCGTAAACGTCAAGCTGAACTGTTAGTAACTGTTTCTCTTACAGCTACATATGAGTTTGTCTTCAGTATAGTTCAGAGGATAAAGTGCAAAAGGTAAGTTTAGAAGTTAAGTGACGATATGCTATTTATCTATCATTAAGAAGCTGGCATTTAGAATAGTTTAGAACCCGTACAGGTATACTAATACTACTAATACTTACTGTTAGTTATTAAATTCAACATTATTTTTTATATTATTAATATTATTGTTACTGCACATTTTATGGTGCTTAATTATTTAATAACGCAAATTAATTTGTATAGGTTCTGATATGGGCTGCAAGAAGTTGTCTTTGTTAATAATTATCCTAACTAATATTTTTTTTATTTTCTTCATGACTTCTTTTATTACTTATTTCCAGGCGTTATACGAACCTATTCATAAAAATATGTTCATTAATGATGTAAAAGAAAACTTGTCTTGTCAAATAGGCAAATAGTCATGACGTCTATTTCTGTTGAGTTGTAACCCATGCTAGTTTTATTGCAAATAAGGAAGCTGAGGTTTTGGTTAAGGAAGCCGTTTATGATGATACGTCAGTAATTAAGTCCAGGGGTCTCGAAGGGTAGCTTTTATTCAACTAAAATGTATTATTTCATTGTTTAGAAAAAGCAATAATAGGTGGATGGTACAGCAGTGATTCGAGTCGGCTGTGTCGTTTGGTTACTTGGGAAACATATCTTCAGAGAATATATATCCTACCATTTACATATTTTCTGTTGTAAAAAGTACAATATGTTTACAGAGGCTTAGAGCAGGGGTCTCGAACTAGCTGCGGCCATCGAAGCAATTTTAAATTTACGATAAACTGATTACGATAACAAGAATTTGGAAAAAAATAAGATTTTAATGGTCGGAGTCCAATTGACCATTATTTTTATACCGAAAACAGACGTGAGTTACGCTCGGAAAATTTTAGAAATGTAGCTAATTAATTCACACTGTGATAGCAATCTTATTTAAAGATTTGAAGATACAAATTTCATTAACTGTCAATAGTACTTGTCAAAATGTAGATATCCTCAGTTTTTTCGTTTTGTTCCCACGTTTCTAGCGTGCCTTCGTGGTGTAGTGATTTTGCACGCTGGACTGGTATTCCAGAGGTCCGTGGCTCGATTTCCGGCGAAGGCGGTTGCTAATTCTTCATCTCTTCTGTTTTTCCAATTAACCTAATATCTCCAAATGTTTGGAAACAGTTTTACATTCAAATTATTTTGTAATGTAAAGCTTTTTTAGCTGAAAAGTAATAACTCTGCGAAAAGAGCAAGAATGTCTATGGAAAACCTACAATTTGTAATGAAGATATTTTCTTGTAATATTCCTCGAAATATACATGCTTTATAAAACACGAAACGCTATATGGTGTTGTAAATGAAACGTGTAGTATGACACAACGATGTTTATTAATTGTTTACTTACGAATGTGTATTTTTCTATATGTCTCATAATAAAATATGACAAATATAAGAGAGGTGGTCTTCAGCATTATAAATTAACTAAGTTCGTTTCCTTCTTAGGAAATCTATTTTTGGTTCAAGTTAAAAGTTTCTTATTTGTTGGTTATTTTAAAATATCATAAATATTTTAATAAATATCAGTCTAAGAAGTTTCATATTTAGCTGTCATTATGCTTGCATTACAAAGTAAAAACCTTCCTTTTTAAAAGGGAATGATTCAAATTTTAAGCCAACATTGAACTGAATTCTTGTGTTACTAGATATATAACAAAACTTGAATTAGAGAACACACTCAAGTTACTTGGATCAAAGATTCCTGTATGATACACTATAATCTCCTAAGATATGCTTAGGAGCTTGTTGCACTGCTTGCTTTTCTAAGAACTGAGATATGTTTAGAACTTAGAAAAAAGTACAAACAAGGATAAAAGAAAGTAAAGTGTTTTTTCCTCGATAAATAGCCTAAATTTTTATAAAAATTAGGGTTAGTTACCTTTCAATTAAAACTTTTAAATGAAATATGGGAAATAAATGCTATCATAAGAACGTTTTTTGTGTGTCATAAAACTTTTTCGTGTCATCTTGGGCAGATCTTAAGTAAAAAATATCGAAAATTAAGAATTCATAACACTTCGAAAAAAAATCGATTTATATTTTATGAATATTTTCTTATGTATTTATTATTGCATTTAATAGTATCCAACTTCAAAATGTGGTTAATTAGGTTAATAATATATATGCGAAATTGAAGTCGATCGGCGAATAATCGCCAACAAAAATTGTCTTGCGAAAAATGGGTTTAAAGTTTCCGATTACTATTATTTTCATATTTAATAGTGGCATCAGTACCTTGGTTAATATTATTCAGAAAGGCGAAGAGAGAAAAATAGCAATGGGAAAGGAAGATCGAAGTGAAAAAAATATGTGTGACTTGGACGCACTGGGCTCAACAATCTTTGCGTTTATAAAAAACATGCTTTCAAAAATAAGATTAATTAAAACCATTCCGTGACAAATCATTAGGCTATCAAAAAATTTTAATTTTCTCCTAGCAATCAACTACTTAACATCAACACTGAACAGTAAACAGTATTGAGTTCCCTGTGTATGCTTTAACAATATAACATCGATAATAACACATCAAACGTTTTTCGAGACATATCATTGGTGAATTAAAACAAGGGTTGAACGTTGCACATGTTGTTTGGTCATTTGAATGTAAAGTATTATTCGATTTTTCAAAGAATCGGTATTTACGAGTATTCATAAGGAACTGCTTTGCAATGAAAGTATTGAAATTGAAAAACTATTGTTCATAGATTGCAAATTTAATTCATACATTCATATAGTTAGAACAACGTATTATGCACAAAAACTTGTTATGTTCATATACTCATCTGAAGGAATACAAGAATTTTCGAAATATAGAAGTGGAACATTTATAAGAAAATCGGAAAAAAAAATAAGGCACTTAATTTGATAATTGTTTTATTTGAATCTAGACATAAATTTTGCAAAGAATATCGATTTCACAATCGTTTGTTAAATAGGGACTCTTAGCGAATATCAGGTATTCTTTGGATTTCACTATAGAGTGAAGTCTAATCTTGAATTTTATAGTAGCCTATTAACTTCACCATCGTGAGAATCAAGAATGCCTCGAAACGGAGCATCCTTCATCTGGCTATCTTGTGCTTCAGACGCTGCGAATATAAAATATCAATTATTAAATTAATGGTAATTGATGATAATGAAGGAATTCCAAAATGAGATGAAACTATAATAAAGGAACACATTCAAACACAAAAATTGGGAAGTAAATTATTGTCTTGCTTGCCTCATCTAATCAGAGCAAGTCCATTAATTTTATGACGGCAAGGAGCGGAAGTTTGTGTCTATCTTTGGATTGGGCCTTGATCAACATCCAGTTGACACTATGACTTTGCCTAAGTTTGACCATATTTGTTTTAAGATTATTTCAGAGAACAAGTCCATATATCTCCCACCTTCTACTCCTACTGCCAATCCATGCTAAAGTACTTTGGATTTGCCATGCCTTTTGACTGCCCCAAATCCGCGCAGGCACTATACGCTTAAATCTATTCACGCCTTCTCTGAAATATACGTCTGAGCCCTATAAACGATACAACAGTCAGGAGCACCAAACCACTGTTGCGATCAGGGCGCTGCATAACATTATTCAAGAAGTTGTAGAATCCACTTGCTTATTTTCTATGTGAAACTGTACGTGTAGTTAATTTCTTGTAGAAACTACAAAGGAGAAGGGTTAAAATTTTCCTTTATTAAACTCTTTAAATTTGACAATGCGTCAACCTGACGCTAAAACACTACGCTTCACTTGGGCGGTAACAAGAACTAAACTAAAATTCGAAGATATTTCACAAGTAGTAGAACTAAGATACAGGGCTCAGAAAACTCTTATTAACTAAATTCCCGTCGAAAGTAGTGGCAGTAATCAACAGTAATGATATAAGCTGTGATTTTTTTTCCATTTACATATTTAGTAATGTTTTCCGTTAACGAGATTACTGGCATCTCTCACTCCCTAGTTCAAAGGGCACTTCTCAAAGATGTGCTTTGCATCGCCGAGGATTTTGCAGCAGCAGGCACTGATCAGAATCTTGATAACCCAATCATTTTAAAACAGACAACTTTCTGCAGCCGGAATCGGAACATATCCGGGAATTTATTGTAAACTATTAAATTGTTAAGCACCATAAAATGTGGAGTAATAATAAAATAAATAACGTTGAAGTTAACAACTAACAATAATTATTAGCACACCTGTACGGGTTCTAAGCTACACTAAATGCCAGCTCCTAAAAGATAGGCAGAAGACTTATCGCCCTTAACATCTGAACCTTTGCCCTCTGAACTATAATTAATACAGTCTCATATGCAGTTGTAAAACAAACAGTTATTAACTGTTTATTAACAGTTCAGCTTGATTTTACATAAACTCTACAATAAGATATACTTAATAGCTGTTGCCTAGCAGAAAACGTAAAATTATTGAAAACGTATTAAAGCTTTGGTAAAGCTCAAATTATTCCCAAAGAAAATGAGTTACTTACTTAATATCATAGTAGGAATAATCAAATTTTTAGAATATACCAAAATATGGCAACTATGGGTATAAAATTCTTCTGTCAAATCATGCAGCCTTCATGAAAGCAACATAGCCAGTTTAGTGTGCGTTCGTTTTGTTGGATTCCGAGATCTAATGAATTTTACTGATAAATCGAGATGCTCTTTTACTTCAAATCAATTTTAAAATATCACCTCTAAATATACCAGCAATGGGAAGAAACGCGGCAAATGTAAGAATGAAACAAATTTATAATTAAAATCAGTAAATTAAAAAAATTAAGATTCATAAAGGGAAAAGGCAAAGCAATTAATTACGAAATGTAATGCATACATAAATCTATATCTATCTATCGATATCTTTTTCTGCACACACACACAGATATATATATATATATATAATAATTACGTAAACGAAGAAAATAAAGTAATTACTTAATATGTAGCATAAAATTAAACACACTTCACCATAATAAAGCAAATTTACTTACATTAAAGAGGAATAATATATTTTATCAAATTTTAGATAACGTAATAATCGAATAATAATTATACTTACATAATTAAAATAAAATTACTTTGTAAGTAATTGATATAAACATATGTGTAAAATAATAAAATCACGTACAATTACTGTACTTTTTAAAAACTTACTTTAAAAATTTTATTAGTATTCATATTAACAGAACTCTGTCAATTAGAGAAGTCATAAAACATTTATTTTTAGTGGGAAAAGTTATAAAATAGCTCACAACATGTTGGTTTACGGAAAATTTAAGCGCTTCAGTAAATGATATCGAGTTAACTAAATTAAATGCTGAAAAATCACTAACAAAAAATCGAAAATATAATATGATGCTAAACACAATACGTTAGAATTTTCTTGTAAGACTTCCGTGATCATAAGGTATAGTAATGTCCTTAAATAGGAAACTATGCTCCAGATTTAGTTAATGCTAAAACGAAGCAAAAATGTGAATCACTCTATAGCTTACAATGGCAAATCAATTTTATCAAGGTATGGAAATATTCTATTTATAAAGAAATCAATCAAAGAATCAATTTTTATTCAAACGAAATTCCGCATCATAAATTAATAAAACTTGCTAGAATAATAACAAGTCATCAAACGTTTCGCGCCACGTTGTTCAGTAAGCTGAACGCTGAGAGTAGCCACAATTATTTATTTGACACGTAATTTCGATTTACAGTTTCATTGTTTGTCGTCAAATATGTTTCCGGCGGCAATGTATTCCATCATGGGCAATGATCATTGCAATCGACTCAAATGCCGGATCCGCAGATATGTATCTCGTTGAAAGAGATATGTTTCCCTGCGTAGACCGCTTGGCGTAGAAGCCGCAGACTAGCAGAGATAATTGTTCTCCTTATGTAGACCGGAATCTATACTATTAAAATCTGTGCGGATCTGCCTTTTTTTTTTTTTTTTTTTTTTTTGGTGGCATTATCTCCTGCGGAACGACGCAGAGCTGAATTTTGAGAGAGGTGCCCAGCGGACTCCATTCGTGGTAGTCCATTTCGACCATTCTCACTTTTCTACAATTTTAATCACCCGAGATATTAATTAAAAACAAATTCGAGGTGAAAGGCCCCAGCTAGGAACAAAGATGGTCGTGCCCTGCAAAGTTCTCGTAGCAGACAAGACCAGAATAGGGCAAGGAGGCGGTACACGGCAAGGAAGATAGCCAAGGCCAACTCCAACGTGTAGTAGGAAAGCAGAGATTAAAAATCTCCAGTCTGTATAACTTCCCAATGGCTGAGTACCAAGCAACGAAAAACTAATATACGGTGGGTAAAAAAAGTATTTGCGCACCTACATTTTTGTTTGCAGTTCATAAAAAAGAAGCATTAAGAAATAAAAAAATTGGTATTGCCAAATCAGAATAAGTTTAATCATCCAAAACAAACGGAAAAATTACAATAATATAAATAACAATGTTTTTTGTAACAAAATTTAAATATCTCGTATCAAAAAAGTATTTGCACACCTGCATGAATACAAAAGAAATAAAATATATAAGCAAATTTCAAATAACTAATATTTAGTATGCATGCCTTTAGCATCTATTACTGCTTGTAATCTTGCTGGCATTGATTTAATTAAATTTTCTGTAACAGTAGGCTCAGTATTCGGTCACCCTTCAATAAGGGCTTGTTTAAGGGCAGATTTGCTTGAAATCTTCCTTTTTCTTATTTTTAAATCCAAAGAATTCCACAGATTTTCCAAAGGATTTATGTGTATTTTAATTTTAATTATGGCAAAGCACACTGGGGCTATCTGCCTAAGGGGAGGGATGCCTTCGTGGAGGACTTTCTAAGGGAAACTGGCTCGTATACACGTTACACATGAGGAAAACCACGAAAACACCCATGCAGCCAGCCCGTTCGCGGGATTCGAACCTCGGACCGAACTACCAGCCAAAGGATTTAAGTCTGGTGATTGTGGTGGAGCGGCAAGTTTTCTGGGTACATTATAAAGCAACCACATACGAATTATACCGCAGTGTGCTTGGGATCATTGTCTTGCTGAAAATAGTACGAATTACTGATACCCAATTTTATTGCATTTTGTGGCAAGTTATCTCGCAACACATCAATATAGGTTCGAGCTGTCATATTCCCATCAATGAAACACAAATTACCAATTCCTTTGCTAGCCATGCAACTCCAAATCATAACAGAACCTCCTCCATGTTTAACTGTAGGTAACACATTTTTGGTATGAAAAGCAGCACAAGGTTTTCTCCAAACTAATTTTCTGCCATCTGATTTAAAGATATTGAATTCACTCTCGTCGGAGAATATGACATTTTTCCAAAAATCGATTGGCTTATTGATATATTCCTTAGCGAATTCAAGTCTCTTTAGTCTGTTTCGTTCAGTTAGGAGAGGTTTTTTCTTGGTGATCTCCCATAAATGTGTGCATCGTGCAGGACATTTCGAACACTTTGGGCACAGATTTGAACTCCAGATGTTGAAGCGACATCATTGGTTAAAGTAATTGCACTAACAAATGGATTTTTTTATGCTTCTCTTATGATTTTTCGCTTCATTCGCAGTGAAAGTTTCTTTGGGCGTCCAGAGCGCAAGTTATTTGATGTAGATCCTCTTTCTTTATAACATATCAAATAGTAGAGAAGCAAACATTTACTTTTTTACCTATTTCTTGATAACTTAGGCCATTTTCACGTAGAGAAAAAAAATTTTCTCGCAATGAAATCGACAATTCAGATTTCTTAGGTGCCATTACAATTTGAATCGGCAATCAACTGATAACGTTTCGACAACACCTCCTTTTATAGTCGTCTTACATATATTATTTACTGCGGGATGACTGTCAAATAATAGCATAAAATGCAAATTTGCTAGAGTTGAGTTGAATGTGCAAATACTTTTTTGACATAAGCTATATTAATATTGTTGCAAAAAATGTTTTTTATTAATATTATTGTATTTTTGTAATTAATTTAAATGAATAGGCTTATTCTATTTTTTAAATGCCAATTTTTGTATTTATTAATGCATTTTCTTATAAATTGTGAACAAAAATGTATGTGTGCAAATACTTTTTGTACCCACTGTAAGTGAATTTTTAAATAAATATTTTCTGTTTGTAAAGTTACATGAAATCCTTTCAAATACGAAGTTACATTGTAAAGTCAATTGCCTCACTTGAGGACTAAAGTAATTTTAGTTTTATTTGGCGAAAGCACAAAGCTACAGTGTATTCTAGAAATGTAATGTTTATGTAAAGAACTAGTAGTTTGGATTTGTTTGTCAAAATACGATTTATGTTAACACGCTAAAGGTTCTGGCCTGATACAAGCAGCTTCATAATTAGTACTTGTTAATGAAAATTTGATTTTCGGTTCGAACGTTTGGCGAAAAGGGGAAGTCAAGTAATTTTTATTTTGTTCTCTACTGCGGTAAAAATTATATGATTGTAAATTGTGAAAATATCTGTTTTGTAGACTAAATGATACTGCAAATGTAGGTTTAAATTTCAAAGAGCATATGTAATATCTATTTAGTACTAAAATTGTCAGAATGTAAAGAGTATGCATTTAAAACTTAATGTATTCAAAAGAAAATCTTGAAATGGCACAAACCAAAAATTAGCCAAGTCAAATCATGCGTTTTCAAGAAAGCTTGCATGTGGTTAAGCCCGAATATGGACAAAATTTTGTATTGCATGCATGTGCTTTTGTAGGGCTCTTCACCTATACTCTAGTTAATTTTCACGTTTGTTAGCTCATGGAGAATTAAGTAGTGAATTTAGGGTCTGGCTAAGGAGGTTCCTATGTGCTAACAAGTTGATGTGTGTTTAGGTGGAGCGTTTGTTCACATTGACATATAGCACTTATGTTTTTCACCGCACATTATGGAGAGCCAAAACGGCATTTATCTAAAGTAAAGCATGAGTGTGTAATGAACCGCAATGTTCGGGAAACTTAAGAAAACTACGTTAAACGCAAGAGGGTTAGAAACTCAATTAAAAGGATCAATATTTGTCAAAGTAAAGTATTATTTATTTTTTGATACGCACTTGTATTCAAAAGTATTTCTTCCAGATGCCTGGAAGGACAAGACTGAATGCCCTAATGAGCAAGTATAGGCCGATTGAAAAAATGTGACGAAAACGCAACTTACGATATATATTAGATTTATATTAGAGCATTGTTGTAATATATGTATCTTGACACAAAATCGGTCTATTTCTGGAACGACAAACAGAATTTTTTTTTCCATATTTTTATTGTACGACTCAAGTTATGTCTAAATATTATTTTTTTGGAAAGTTTGGTGAGAAATTTAGCGAGAAATTCAAAACTTTATATTAGAATTATTATTTTACAGTTTGCGCCAAGAATATTTCACTTGGCAATTTTCTTCAATTATGGTAACTTATTTTTCCTTTTATTTCCATTGTGCACGAGAAGAAGAAAAGGTGCATCGTTCAATCTTTCGAATAATTTTTTTTATATTATATTAATTTGGCCCACCAGCGGCCGAGCGGTAAAGTCGCTGAACACTGGTAGTTCGGTCCGAGGTTCGAATCCCGCGAACGGGCTGGCTGCATGCGCGTTTTCGTGGTTTTCTCCATGTGTACCGTATATACGAGCCAGTTTCCTTTAGAAAGTCCTCCATGAAGGCATCTCTCCCCTTAAGCAGATAGCCCTAGTTTGCTTTGCCATAATTAAATACAGCCACATTTATATTATATTTTTTAACCAAAGGTGTTATTTTTAGATAAATTTCTGGTTTTTGAAATTTCATTTTAATTGTATGAGTGGCATGCTTTCTTTGAATAATTATTTTAAAATTTTCTATATTCATTTGAAAGAAAAAAAAAAAGTAAAGAGAATTAAAAAAATAAAAAATTTGATGGATGTTCTTTATGGTTTAAAAAATAAATTTTCATACAGTATTAATAAATATTTATAAATTTTATAAAAATTGTGCAACAAATGCCATATAATTAAGTCTCTGCAAAAATTCATTTGGAAATATAAGGTTAAAAATAGGTGTAGCAATTAACTGAAGATATTAGTAAAATCCATAAACTACATTTGGCGTTATTATTGCTTAAAACAATGATGCCAAATTTCAAAACGCGCTAATGTATAAAGTAACATATATTTTAGTAAATTTTGAATACAAAAATGTATTTTTTGCAGGTATGCTTAGAAGTATATCTACTTTAAGATGATAGTAAAAACATTATGTGTTACAATCAGAAAATTATTTTGAAGAATTTATAAAATTTACCAAAAAGTATGATTGAAAAAAAAAATCAGAAAATATTTGCGAATTTATTTTGATTGAACATAATTTCGATTTGTGAAAGAAGGAAGCGGGTAAATTTAATAAAAATGAGATATTAATGAACATATAGCCAAATTTAATTAACACTGAGGAGGTAAAATTTTGAGAGCTTATTTCTTGAAAACTGCTCCTGAGATTTTTTCAAAACTAGGAACTTTGGTGTAATTCGAGTCGAAGAACCGAAATATACAAAAACCTGGTATTTTATTTCAGAAAGAAATCTACCTTGTGTCAAAATACCTAATACCTAGTATGTTTGGATAATGCTACATATAAATCTAATATATATTCTAAATCGCGTTTTCGAGACATCGAAGACACAAGATAAATTTCATCAGTCGGCCCAGGAGAACTGTATATATTGGGTGTATCAGTACAGCGGTGACAAACTTTCCAGAGAGAAGAGTATACCTAGAAAATTGGAAATCGAATAGCAATGTATGCTTTCCTGACGGGGTAATGACGACACAAAACGCAAAACGGAAGGACACACACAGTGAGGAAAAACTTGTTTTGTTATGTTTAGAACAGCAGAAATCTTTAAATCAGAACAAAACCAAACAGTGATCGTCATCAAAGAAGGTGTTTAAAATTCTGAAGAAGGTGTTCTGACAGTAATAAAAGTTTCACTTCTGTGGTGCATAGAAGATATGAATCACGAATGGAAGATGCATGACGCACAGCTCCTGGATCACGGTTCGAGTCGTAATTTAGAACGCCTTTGATGATGATCGTTGTCTCTTTATGTTGATTTTCTTTGTTTTTGGTATACTCCGAATAATATAGAGTGCAGTGTACTCCGAACATGTTTATTCTCCCCGTTCGTATCCTTTCTTTCTTCACTTTTGTGTCTTCACTACTACGCCAGTAAAGCGTTTCCGACCATGCATTGCTACGTGATTTCCCATCATCTAGGTGTATTCTATCTCTCCTGAAATCTTGTCACTTCTGTACTGATATACCCCGCATAAAAACTTGTTTGAGGTGCTAGTGTGCGCAGAGTGCACATGGACGAACACGTTGGAGACCCAGTGCTTTAAAGAAATCAATAAACTACACTGAGTCGGCTGAAAGCCTCATTTCGAAACTGCCCAACATTTCTCTGTCCTAAAACGGATACGTAAATCTGAAGCAACTTTAGCGTGTGTCAGCAAGGACCATAGTATCCTGTTATGACTATGAGCTGCTAATGGACTGAAAGGCGGAAAACATAGTACTTGAACATTACCCAATTTAAAAAAGAATGAAAAAGAAAAAAGTAATTGTTTCAAAAGTATGAAAATGTAACTCACCGGATAAAATTGCAGCCAGAAATGCGACGAGAACCATTAAGTGCACTAGGTAAGCTTCCATCGCAATGGTTTTCCGTTATTTTCTCGGCTCGGTCACAGTAGTTCTACGGAGTAGAGCAGAAATGATCGAAGATATGCGTATGTAGCACTGGAGAACTGTTGCGGTATTTATTGTCCAAGATGATGCATAAAATTTAATATCATGTTGAAGAAAATGATATACGTGAGTTTTCTTTGCAACAGCTGGACTCTTAAAATTGTTTGATAATTGTTTGCTCTTTTGTCATCGGATATGTGAGATGATTGGAGGTATGAATTGATGATGAAGCACTGCGGAACTGTTGTAATAGGTGTATCTCGGAAAAATACTTTGTTGTTTTGTTTGTTTGCTCTTCGATCAGGTATTTCGTGTTGTATTCCAGTTTTTTATTACGATGCGTAGAAAAAAGGGGAACAATTATTTTTAGAAATATAGCTGGCATTAAAATCGTTTACCAGTTAAAGATAAGATCTTAATTTTCGGGCAGTTCCTCCTGAGTATGATTTCAACTCGGTTATTTTTCAATGCAACAATTTCTCAAAATTCAAGATTATTTTGTTCATTAGGTCAAATTTAACATTTATGTATAACTTTTGCAAAATAATGTAAATGATAAGAGATATTTACGATAAACGTATGTTGTTTGCATTATGATAATAGGGTATTACTATACCTGGAAGTTTAATTAACTATTCTTCAAGTCCGTACTAGACTGTCAAGCGAGTTTTCGTTGCAATCTGAATTAAGATGACAAAGTTTGAAGAAGATTAAAATGAGTTTTTTTTTTTTTTTTTTTTTTTTTGAACTCTTGAAATTAACAGATGGCATTGCTTGCTCTACAGCAGAAATTCCAGCACTTTCGGGTATCTAAAATAATACAAAAACGAAAGCTTAAATTAAAGTAGCATAGTCTTAAACTACACACAAAATAGTCTACTTAAGCTGGCTCAAGTATTTTTCGAATACTTGAAATGGAAAAATGGCTAAAGCTGGAATAAACATTGGAAGACCTGGCGACAGTATGTAATTGCGAACGAGGCAGTACCTCCACCTTTGAAACATTCAAATCCGCAGCTGAGTAAGTAAACTGCATTCTGGTAAAAACGGCTCAAAGAAGAAATTGTAGTAAAATTCCAAATTATAATACACTGTTGGCCATTAAAATTGCAACACCATAAACTAAAGCAAATACAAAAAAAGTTATTTATTGTACATAAAACATTACGGCATGAAGAAAAAATGATCAAACTTGTAAGCGGTCTGGATGTTTACAGGGTTGCGAAATTCTTAGAAACAGCTGCCACCCTTGGCAGCTTAAACGGTCCTTACATTACCCTTAATGGTAAGTCATTGAGTCTAACTGGGTTTGAACGAAAGAAACGGGCAACTCATTCATGCTACTTCAAGTCTATATCAAACTTCGTTAACCGTATTAGCTAGATAGGGGTGGCGGGCAGTTTCTCAGCAACCCATGAAGAGATGCTTTCAGTGGTTGACAGATCTGGGGACAGTGCAGATCAAGGCAGCAATCGAATACCCTGTGTGTCGAGGAAGGTCAGAACACGATATGCAACATGTGGTCTTGCATTATCTTGTTTGAAGATGGGGTTTGGCAGGCCTCGAAGATAGAGCACAACCCCTGGACGTAAGATGTCAGAAATGTACCGATCTGCGTTCAAATTACCGTCGATCCAAACTAGAGATCTGCGTGCCTTAAACCCAATGACTTCCCTAACTATCATACCAGGTGCAGGGTCCATATGCCGATATCAAATGCAAGCCGGTGAGGTGCGGTCTCTTCGAAGCCTTCAGACGCGTATACGGCCATCAGAATACTGCACGCAGAACCTGGACTCGTCTGAAAAGACCATATTGTGCCACTCCGTATCCAGCTTTGTAGTCCGGCGCACTAAAGGCTCCGTCTCGTTTTTTGCTGCATTGTCAAGGGAACTCGAAGTAATGGTCGCCGTGCTGATAGTTAACGCTGCTGCAGACATTAACACACCGTACTAGCGGATATTGTGCGTTCTGCAAACATACCCATTTCGGGTATGTGGTCGGATATGTGGCTGTCGTTGCTTTTCTCTGGCGTGTTGCCTGTCCTTGCTATTCAGGCTCGTGCCCAATTTTCGTTTCATGGCACGCTCTTCTATTCTTCTTGACTTCCTAGGGAAAGTATCCTCCGGAGGTGGTTTCTTTCTCCACTCGGCTCTTACATACGATGTCTGCGGGGTGATGCCGTGCGTTTTGCTGCTTGTTCCACATGGTTCGTTCTCTGCCGCTTGCTGGAGAACCCTCTTGTCTCTTTCGCGAACTGTAGTAGATTCCTTTTCGCTGACCGCTAGTGGTATTCTGGTCGCCCTGGTTTTGGTCGAACGTTGTAGCTTCCTTGCCGCTGACCGCTAATGGTACTCTGTTTGTTCTGGATCTTCGTCCGAACGTTGTAGCTTCCTTACGGCTGAGCAGTAGTGGTACTCTGGTTGCTTCTTTGTTTTCCGCTTCTCACCTGCGTTGGTCTTGTGCTTTTTGGCTGAGATCCTATTTGCTTTCCTCTTAGAAGCCGCATCTAGTAAATGTGTCCTGGTTGTAGCTGGCTGTTCTTGGCTTGGAACTTTATTTTGCTGTTGTACATGTTTGTACATGACGTAAGTGCAAAGAAAATGATACTTAATAATAAACCTAAAAAGACAAAAAAATGGGTGAGTAAGAAATCAGTGTAACAGCAGACTGGTGGACTGAGAGTTCAGCGAGAGCGTACAAATCTTTAACGAACCCTTTCAGGCGACCGTTATGATTTGAAATCTTTCAGATTTTTTTTTTTTTTTTTTTTTTTTTTTTTTTGTTAATGAACTCAACGTTTTAAAAGCGAAAGATGGCAAGACCGTCCGGAAAAAATATTTGTTATCTCCTGCGCGTGAGCCTGTATATCAGAAAATCTAAAATTATGCTGTTTTTAAATATGATATGATTTTGCTACTGAATTGAATTGTATGTAGCATACGTGCGAAGAACATGCTATTTAATAAATAGAGTTGATGCACAAAACATTAATAATGAAGAAAGAAAAGATGTTTTGCAAGCCATGTAACTAAAGGAACTGTGATATAATGAAAGAATGCCGTAGGGAGAATTCTAAACATATGCTGCTGTTAAATGTTTTATAATTTTCCTGTTGAATTGTATATGGCGTAAATGCAAATAAACCGATGCTAAAAAGGCAAAAACAAAATGGATTAGCTGTAGTGAGTGCAAGGGCAGACTGGTAGGCTTCGTGCTAAGTGACAGCCGAAGGTTAGTTTAGGTTACACAATTACGGCAAAATTCGAGGGCTATCTGCCTAAGGGGAGGGATGCCTTCGTTGAGGACCTGAGAACCGAAGGAGGATTAACAAATCTCTCAACATTTCCTAAATTTTCTAAATGTCACTCACAATTACGAATCTCTATTTTGGGACTGTTTTTAAAACCTGTTAACAGTCTTACAAAAAATCTAGAATTTACTGTACAACCGTTCATTAGATAAGGGCAGAAAGCCGCAGTTCTATTAAAAAACCCTCTAATGAAACGAGGTTTTCAATTTACTAGGATAGTTTTGCACGCTTAGTAATTTAACGGACGTTTCACGACGATATGTTAGACGTGAAAACACAGCCTAATTCATATGTTCATTTAAATTCAATAAATAATATTTTAGAGTGTATGTATTCTTTGCAAATGCAAAGTTGTAACTTACAGTAGGCTTAACTTAACGTAATCATGTTTGTCCAACGTTATTTTCATAACATGAAAAAAATGAAAAAAATACAAACAATAATATATTTCATAAAATTAAACAATGAGATTATTGGATATATTTGCTACCATTAAACAATTAATTATTAGGCGCCATACTTCATAATATAAAAAATGATATTAAAAAGGGAGAAAATGATTTTTCAATATACCTGTGGAGCTTACGTAATTTAATGTAAATATAACAAAATAAAAATAAATAAATAAATAAAATCTGAAAGGTTTAAGATTTTAAATTTCGTCCAAAGGGGCGTTTCTTAAACTTTTTGTGTGTTGCATTTATTTATTAAATATCATGTTCTACGTACTTAAATCATAAAATTCAGTTTAACAGCAATATTGCAAATAATTTTAAAATGAGCATATCTTTAGGATTTCCGATACTTAGTTTCCCACGCTGGAGGTAAAAATATTCTTTTTTCGTACAAGTGCTGCTATTGCTCTCTTTGAAATCGTTGTGTTTGTTAATCAAAAATTCGCTATAGTGTTAAAATATGAAATCGATAATAACAAAATTCCAAATTATGGCTTCCAGATTCCTATATTCTGTCGAGGATTACGTTATTCAAAATTTGATGGTTCTAGGTACCGTTGTTTTATCACAATGCGAGTAACATGGATACATTTATGCACAATTTTCATTAATTAATTCCTTTTAATATGACGCAGGGGGATAATATTTGGTAACAACAACAAGAGCAAAAGTCTGAAAATAACATTATAAAAATAAAGTTTGAAAGTATAGCAACAGTTTGAAAAGTGAAACGGACATTTAAAGTTTTCAACGCAAAATGCGTAAACGAAATTAATAGTCTAAGCGAAATAATTAATAACGGAAATTAATATGCTTCTGGGCTAGCGCCTTTATGGGCTAAATTTAAGATTAAATATATAAATAGGTATTTTCACAGGATTTTAAATAGGAAAATGCAAAACGTGTTTATAAACCTATCAGAATATCTTCAATGTAAAATTTCATTCAAGAGCGGTAACATTTTAGTAAATATTTCATCGATGCTGCATCGAAATCTTAATTCTCGGAGGTGCATCTCATTATGAGAGAACTTGACAATGTGAAATTTAAAATGAAGCAAGAAATTTAAAAAGTAGATGTTTTCAACGAATTTTTCCCCCATTGAAAACGAATTCTGCAGACGTACAGAATTTGTTAGTGCTCTAGATTTTTAAGTTAAAGTGCAAGGACAATGAGACTTCTAGTAGTATAAGAAGGTTAAATGAGCATTTGGTTTAATTTGAGAAAGTATAATGTTATTTTCGCTAGATTACTTTTTTTCCAATCATAAACGTTACTTAAAATATGAATCTTAATAAATTGTTTTATCGGGACGATGCAGATTTAATACATAATTTTATAGTTTTTATTTTTGATTAATTTATATATTCATGGTATGTTTGTACAAATCATTTATTTGCACTAAATTAGCTTTGGAATAATTGGCCCAATATCTTTTACATGTCTGGGGTTAAGTGGATAGCTCAATTCATACCCATAAATTAATAAATGCTCCTTTGGACTGTATACATTCTTTTAATTTAAATTCAGTTCTTCAAAATGTTGCACATTTTATCTATAACTACGAGAAATCACGCCGGAGGGTCCTCGAGTTTATTTAGCACTCACTCTCGCTCGTTGTTCACAGTACTCTCACTCCTTTTACAAAATCTATGACCCAAGAGGTGCCCACGAATTTTTCTACTACGCAGTTATGCCGGAACATTTGAATTTCTGGATCTTATTAATTCAGGTGCACTTAAGGGCATTAATATCTGATTTCAATTTCTTCTCTTCATTGCGAGTCGTAAAAAGAGCAGTCAAATTAAAGGTGTATAAAGAGTAAGGTAAGTCACAAAACTTTTATTAGACGTGTTTCTTATTTAACAGTCATTACAACTACTAGGCAGAGGTCGTGATTTTGACCGCTGGCTTAGAGTATAAACTTTCTACTACGCAGTTATGTCCGAAAATCTGGATTTCTTGTTCCTATTTATTCACGTGCTGTTACGGGATTAATATCTGATTTCAGTTTCTTTTCTTCATTGCGAGTCGTAAAAAGAGCAATCAAATTACAGGTGTATAATGCGTAACGTAAGTCACACAACATTTATTAGACGTATTTCTTATTTAACAATCATTAATTACAGACGCATAACGAATACACTTTATGATCCATAATATTTTTAGACGTATTTCTTTTTTAACAAGCATTAGAAAATAATTTGTATTATAAACATAAGGCCCTAATGCCATTTCTGGGCCAACATTCGATATGTAACCCTCATAGTACGTGTCTTCAGTATTATACTTATGAAACACTTTGTTGCCAGATCATTTGGTACTTTCTTTCTTTATTAGAAGCTTCCAGCGTTTTGTAAATGTTTCCAAGATTATCGATAAATCGCCAGCGTAAAGCATCATCAATTGTTCAGCAGTCCTAACCAGCACCGTTTATAGTATGACCGTCACGAGCTCTCCTAGTAAACCATGTATTATCGCATTTTCTGTTTTTATAAATTCTTATTCAGTTCATTCATGGTGTTTCATTACAGATGGAATTCTGCCCTTCTGCCCTTGATTTTTAACCTACTTCCTGATATGCTATCGAGTTCAAAATTTGTGTCTGCATTACTAGTCGATATTACTAATATTATTCTGAAATTTATACTGCTTTAAAACGCATGGAGAACTCATAAATTTGAACTTTTCTTTGCGGCATTTTGATACGTTGATACGGAAATAGCGGTGAATAATTAATCGAAGATGTGAGATAAATATGTAGCATTGAAGAACACTTGTGCTATATAATCCAGTCTGTTTGATGTAATTTGACATGATGTGAAGAACATGATATTCATGAGTTCTTTCATGAAACATGCGGATCCAGAAATATGTCATAATTGTTTGCTCTTTTGTCAGGTTATAATATCTACTTGTTAAGATTTTAAGGTGACATCTTAATTATGTGCAGGAACCAGACAAGAGATGAGTTAAAAAAACCCTTTATTAGACTCTATAAAAATTCCCAATGAATAGACTTGATGCCAATAAACTACGTCTCGCACGGGCGGTAACTCAACTAATAAGAATTAAACTTAAAATTCAAAGACATTAACAAAACAGTAGAATATTCCCTAGGGCTCAGATAAGCCTGTTACCTAAAACCACGTCAATGTCTAGTGGCAGCAAAGAAATAGCAATTACGCTACTTTAACCAGCAATAAATGCAGAATAATAAGCTCAAGCTACAGAGGTACCGAGCTTACCCACTCTTTTTAACTTTCTCTTCTAGAACTCAGTATTTAAACCTCATCTCTTAATGGTAGAATTTTCATTCCTTCACGCGCACTACCAAATTTAAATATTCTGGCATTGACAATTACTTGAACTGGGTATTCAAAATAAATATAAATCCCTACAAGGTGTTTTGTAAAGTTGTTATTTTCTAGTTGTTCATTAAGATACGTAAAAGAAATAGGAACAATATTATTCCTATAAAAGGGCTCAAAACTAAATAGAAAAATAATGCCGAAACATCTTAATAATACAGTGTTTGTATATTTATTTCTACCTGAAAATATGAAGCTAGTTAGAGTACGTGCATCCAACTGTAAAACATAACATATATTAATTATTTATTGAAAATATTCGTTATATATAATAAAAGCCCATTTCATAATTATTATCATTATTACTGTCATTTCATAATTATTACTGTAATTTTGATTTAACTCGATAATTGTGCAGGATGGTCTCGGATAGAAAATGATTCAATTTCTCTCCTGCCAACTGTCATCTTGTCACTTTTTTCAGTAATATTATGCTTGTTTAATTCTATCTTGATACTATATAAAATAGTTCGGGGAGACACATCCACTTGAAAAATAATGTGTTTTATTATTTATAGTTTTAAGACTTTTATTGTCGTGACTCTTAACCAACCCTCTGGTAGACGTTAAGCGACTTAGCGGTAAGTCTAGAAGTAAGTATAGAAACTTGTGAAGGGTGTAAAAGTATTTTTATTTTAAACCAAATAAGATGAACTGAAGGCGCATCTGGTTCTTACATTTTCGCCAGAATTTATTGCGAGAAACTCAAAATAAAAATTCAGTTGTAAAGTTCAATTTAACTAATTAATAGACAAGGCTATTCAGAGTAAATTTTTGCGAAGCTGGCTCGAAAATCACAGGCATGAATTTAAAATAATAGTATAATGGAAAAAAAAAAAAAAAAAAAAAAAAGACAGAAGCTCTTATGTAGAATAGCAAGCCTAGCAGAGTGGCCTTCAAGAAGAAAAACACGGTCTATCTTAACAATCTCAATACCTCATTTAAATACACGCTATCTCATTTGCATTCTGGCGGGAAAACGGAAAGCGAGGAGTGACAGTAAAGATTCAAAACATAAAACAACTGGTTATTCAAATTAAAAAAATCTCGCACATTTATTGAAATTGTGGATTATATTTAATAATTCGTACTTCATAGTTAATATCATTACTGTGGGTTGGTTTTCACTCAATAAGTATGCATGAGGACCTTCGATGGAATATAAGGCCATTTTTCTGTACTCAACATCCAACAACAGCCGACCGTTAAAACAGCTAACATTATTTAAATTTCAACAAAAGGGCTGGCTTTGTAGGCCTTTTCGAAGTATTCCTAGTGTCATGTGAATACCAAACAGTTTCCTCGAAGAAATCCTTGACGAAAGCGTTAGGCAGATAGAATTTTTATGCTTTTCCAAAATCTATATAATCTAAACTTTTGCTGTAACAATCATATATACAGGCACTTACAAATACTCTCCTTAGGCAGATATAATTTTTATTCTTTGCCGAAATCTATATAATGTAACCTTTTGCTGGAACAGTCATATCTACAGGCACTTAAAAATTTGTTTATATTTACCTCAATCTCTGGGAAATAGATCGTACAAATGAAATTATTTGTAAGTAAATAATGTTTCTAAATTACTTATTGGAAAAAATAATAAACTAATTCGCAATCAATAACGTTACTGAAAATTCTAGAACATATAGCATTAAGGCAGATTATTATGTATCAGATTTCTGTTTATGTTTATTATGTATTAAATTTCTTTTAATAGGCGTACATTCTTTTTTTTTCTTTCCTTTAATCAAATAATTCAAATCCCTATATCTCTCGGGAAACATCATTTAACATGCATTATTTGTTTAACAAAGTTTTTGAATTTAATTCTTTATGAAGCAGCCGAAAATAGTTCCTGTAAATATATTCCGCTTTAATTATATTCCTTTTAGAAAAAATATATGTAGTCTTTAACAAAGATTCGTTAAAATTTACATTGTAAATATCAGCTACAGCAACGCAAAAATTTAGCAGGGTAATTTGAGATGGAACATATTAAAAAAGTGTATTGCTTTTCTTATTGTAATTTAAATGAATTTCATTGTATTTGAATTGCAGTTACATATTGTCCTTTAATCAAATAATTCAAATCCCTATATCTCTCGGGAAACATCATTTAACATGCATTATTTGTTTAACAAAGTTTTTGAATTTAATTCTTTATGAAGCAGCCGAAAATAGTTCCTGTAAATATATTCCGCTTTAATTATATTCCTTTTAGAAAAAATATATGTAGTCTTTAACAAAGATTCGTTAAAATTTACATTGTAAATATCAGCTACAGCAACGCAAAAATTTAGCAGGGTAATTTGAGATGGAACATATTAAAAAAGTGTATTGCTTTTCTTATTGTAATTTAAATGAATTTCATTGTATTTGAATTGCAGTTACATATTGTCCTTTAATCAAATAATTCAAATCCCTATATCTCTCGGGAAACATCATTTAACATGCATTATTTGTTTAACAAAGTTTTTGAATTTAATTCTTTATGAAGCAGCCGAAAATAGTTCCTGTAAATATATTCCGCTTTAATTATATTCCTTTTAGAAAAAATATATGTAGTCTTTAACAAAGATTCGTTAAAATTTACATTGTAAATATCAGCTACAGCAACGCAAAAATTTAGCAGGGTAATTTGAGATGGAACATATTAAAAAAGTGTATTGCTTTTCTTATTGTAATTTAAATGAATTTCATTGTATTTGAATTGCAGTTACATATTGTCCAAAATTTAATTCTTTATGAAGCAGCCGAAAATAGTTCCTGTAAATATATTCCGCTTTAATTATATTCCTTTTAGAAAAAATATATGTAGTCTTTAACAAAGATTCGTTAAAATTTACATTGTAAATATCAGCTACAGCAACGCAAAAATTTAGCAGGGTAATTTGAGATGGAACATATTAAAAAAGTGTATTGCTTTTCTTATTGTAATTTAAATGAATTTCATTGTATTTGAATTGCAGTTACATATTGTCCTTTAATCAAATAATTCAAATCCCTATATCTCTCGGGAAACATCATTTAACATGCATTATTTGTTTAACAAAGTTTTTGAATTTAATTCTTTATGAAGCAGCCGAAAATAGTTCCTGTAAATATATTCCGCTTTAATTATATTCCTTTTAGAAAAAATATATGTAGTCTTTAACAAAGATTCGTTAAAATTTACATTGTAAATATCAGCTACAGCAACGCAAAAATTTAGCAGGGTAATTTGAGATGGAACATATTAAAAAAGTGTATTGCTTTTCTTATTGTAATTTAAATGAATTTCATTGTATTTGAATTGCAGTTACATATTGTCCTTTAATCAAATAATTCAAATCCCTATATCTCTCGGGAAACATCATTTAACATGCATTATTTGTTTAACAAAGTTTTTGAATTTAATTCTTTATGAAGCAGCCGAAAATAGTTCCTGTAAATATATTCCGCTTTAATTATATTCCTTTTAGAAAAAATATATGTAGTCTTTAACAAAGATTCGTTAAAATTTACATTGTAAATATCAGCTACAGCAACGCAAAAATTTAGCAGGGTAATTTGAGATGGAACATATTAAAAAAGTGTATTGCTTTTCTTATTGTAATTTAAATGAATTTCATTGTATTTGAATTGCAGTTACATATTGTCCTTTAATCAAATAATTCAAATCCCTATATCTCTCGGGAAACATCATTTAACATGCATTATTTGTTTAACAAAGTTTTTGAATTTAATTCTTTATGAAGCAGCCGAAAATAGTTCCTGTAAATATATTCCGCTTTAATTATATTCCTTTTAGAAAAAATATATGTAGTCTTTAACAAAGATTCGTTAAAATTTACATTGTAAATATCAGCTACAGCAACGCAAAAATTTAGCAGGGTAATTTGAGATGGAACATATTAAAAAAGTGTATTGCTTTTCTTATTGTAATTTAAATGAATTTCATTGTATTTGAATTGCAGTTACATATTGTCCAAAATTGCTCTGCATTTGGCTTCAAAGGTCTTATCTCTTTTTTTTATTTGACTACTAAGGATTATAATTATAATTTTTGAATGCTTTCATCGTCTTTCGCTAATGAATAGTTTTGCATAGTATAATGTGAACCTCCCTCTGGAATGTCATCAAGTATTTTCAAAACAAATTTCCTTTGCATTGTTCATTAATTTAGTCTGCAAATTCAAGGAACTTTAAAAGGAAAATTCAGTGGCTGAGATCATTATTTACAATAAATAATGATGCAGCGGTAAGTACCATTTTGCTGAAAAATTATTTTAAAATCATCTCTCTTCAGATTATAATTGAAACGAACAAATTCTTAGGTAAAATCAATGAATAATTTATTTAGATATAGTTTCTGTAAATATTTCAAATCTAAATATTAAGAGATATGTAACTAACAGAATACTAATTGACGGTATAAAATCGAAAATGCAGGTCTTTAATATTTCTTTGGCGATTTCCTGTCTCCAGTAGCTACGTCGTAATCGTTCTCCTAGGGAAAACTTACCTGAAGCTACAACTTTTGCAGAGAAAGTCCCTTGTAAAGAATTTACGGAGTCAACAGCAATTACCTTAATTTGCGGTACACTTCTGTTAGGGTTACTACTCCTTGTGTTCGATTTCTTCTGAATGATTTTGCCATGTCACAAAGAATTTAAAGTAGCATTCATTGCTCCGCAAATAATATCTGGGAAGAGAAGTTTCCTCTGAGTGCCAACTAATGAGTGTCAGTGACAGCAGAGCGCCCGCGAGGGGAATTGCTGTCTTCGAAAGTGTTTGTAGGACTTGCTACCTCCATTTAGGCAACGTCTAAGTTTAGAGTTCTAAACTGGGATCACCTTTCCCGTGTAGGAATAAATGGAGTTTAGATACGTTTTTGAGGGAATATGACAAGAGCTATGCACCCTGTTTGCTCAAGTTGTTAAGTAAGCGTTTACTGTGTTTATTCAGTTTCAGTGATTTCGGTTTTACACTGTATCGCTTTTTTATTAACGGACTCATACAACTTAAGCCCCTTATCTTCGAATATGTGACTTTTGCAAGAATCGGAATATTTTATTTAATTTAAAAGCAATTATTTCAAACTTTTTACAGCTGACTACATAATATAGCTTCTTTGGGTAACCAGAAAGTTTGTGTTGCCACAAATATTTTTGTAATTTAATCCGCTTTGTGACAAAATGTTTCATCATGTTTCAAACTTGAGCGCATGATATTTTAAAAATGGCTAATGGTACATACTTGAAATTTGATGGAATTCTTTATACGGGCACTATCTTCTAACTGAACCAAAAATTTGATGAATATTTTAATATTAAAAATTTTTTTGCACGGAAACATTACAGATATTTTTAATAAACTATATTTTATAAACTCAACTCCAAATAAAATAAAAATTTAACGTAAAATTTTTAGAATTTTGGGTTCACAGTAGTTTCCAAATGGTATAAAATCTACATAGTAAATATGGAATTAAATTATGCAAAATAACGTTTTAAACTGCGCACGCAAGGTGGAAACATGAAGAAACATTTTGTCACAACGTGGAATAAATTATAAAACTATTTTTGTGGCAAAACAAACTTTCTAATTACTATTTCAGAAAGCAGCTATATTATGTAGTCAGCTGTAAAAACTCGGAAGAAATTGCTTTTAAAATAACTAAGTTATTCCAATTATTGCAACAGCCACATATTCGAAGATCTTATGGGTCTTAAGGTGTATGAGTCCCCTTAATATTATAGGCACATTTACTACTTGTGAGAATATATTTTGGTGGGTACATTGTGTGATATTCATAGATAGACGTGTTTCTGAAAGAATTTGAATGTAATTAATATCACGGAGTTTATAGTCCACCGTAGTGAAGGATCTATTAAGGCAGGCATAAATTTACGATTAATAGAGATTTATTTTAAACAATAAGCTAAATAAAGAGCGTTATAAAAATTGGTATCACAAATCATCAGTGCAAAGGGTTTACAAAAAATGCAACTCAGGTAAAGAAAATGCATAATACAACAACAGGTAACATGTTATTGTCTATGACACATTAACTTTGCCAAAATGAGAATTTTGAGGAGAGTAAGGCCTTTTCAGCAGGGAAAATTGTGAACATTTCCTTTAGTGGTACTAAAATTTCCTACTAAAACTTATTGCATAGTCAAAATAGTTTTAAGTATCAAAATATGTTTTTAATTGTTTTTTACTTTAACACTTAATACTTTTTTTATGCTGAATTAAAAATGTAATCTTTACAATCTCTTGTAACTAATTGTTTTTTATTTAAAGCATGTTTGATGCATAGAATTTTGTAAAAATGTACCTAACCGCAAAACCTCATTCTGAAGAAAAGCATACACGAAAAGGGAAATATTCTATCAAACAAATTTAATTTTTTATCTTTGAAAGTTTCAGCCCATCAGGTCGACAAAAAATGACTTTAAAGCATATAACTATATCCCCTCTCCAAGTAGTCTAGTAGGCTCTACAGAAATTTAACTTCCAGAAGCTACAGTAGCCATATAAAGTACTTATGGGTAAATTACCGGTAACCATCACAAAGTTATTTATTTAAAAACTCATTTCTGTTTCCCTGTATTTTGAATCTCATCTGCTCTTAATTTTGTCTTACTGTCTTAATTTGTCTTACTTACATTCTTACTGTCTAGGAACATTCAGTGTCTCTTTAGTGTCTGCAGCTCAAATTATTCAATGCTATGGAACTGTTGTCTGTTTTTTATTTGGTTTGTAACCAACTGCCGTCTCTATCGTCATCATCTTTGGTACCGTTCAATCTGTCTTCGGATATGCACAAGATGTTCAGGAAAGACCAAGAGAGTCATATATGCTAATTTTCTTGAAACTTTCATCTACTATTTCTTCATCAATCAGAGCCCCAAATCAGCAAGCGATCGAATTGCTTGCGGATAAATTGAATTGCTTGGTAAAGAAAAAATCAGTCACTAGGTCGAAAAATCAGTTTGAAAATTTAAGGAAGCTCTCTTTCCGAATGCGTTGAGGAAGGAGAAAATACATGAATATTTGAACAAAACTTTAAAGCTTAGGGGAAATGCATCGCAAAAACGATAAATAAGCAAAACAATAGAAATATTTTTTGCAGCTTTTCAACATTAACCATTTTATGTTGATAAATCGCAACATTTTTAAAACCTTTACCCTGGATCTCTCGTATACGCGTCGAATGCGCTTTCAATTACATCACGAAGGCATGCGGAAAGGAGGGAAAATACCTTATATACTCCCCTATCCTTTTGATGCGCGGCTGTGGATGATTGGAGCCAATAGCCTGATCCTGGAGGTGGCAAATTACCGTCCACCACCTTTTAGTTCGGACTCCAGTGTAGAGTTATTATATTATTTTGAAGCAAGAGACGTGAAAAATGTTCAATGCCCTCACCGGCACTCGAACCCTAAACCTATCGAATGCGCGTCAAGTATGCTTCCATGCGGAAATGAGGGAAAAAATACCTTTTTTCAAAGTTAAAGATGGATATTTTATTTAATTTTAATCATTTTTGGCACAAAACTTCGTTTAATGAAAAATTAAGATTAGCCGAATGTTAATCTTTACACCATCGAAGAGTAGAAAACATTCTTGTCACTGGAACTTTAGGAAAATTTTAACTTAATTTCTAAATTTCGGGCGAATTTTTGAAAATTACTCGTTTTTTTTTATTTTATTTTTATTTATTTTTTTGACTGTTTAGCATTTAAGAGTTTAATTTCGATGACTAAAATGTATTGGATATAAACTTTTGAAGTATTTTAAGATTATCAAACGTACCTTTAGGCATTTTTAAGACAAGAATAATAAAAGGTATTAATTGTGCGATTTTCCCTATTTTTTTATTGTTTTTGATTTTGCTATCTTGGAGTACTTAATGAAAAATTGGTAATATCCTTCTTCTTTCTTATTTTAGCTTCAAGTAAAATATTCGTCGTAATATTACTATTACTTTCAATTTTCTACACTGAATAATCAATAGACTTTCTTCAATCTCCAAACGGTGTTCAGTTATTTTTTTATTTAATAATTTTTGTTGTAATTGTTGCTTGTGTTTTAATAATGGTAAAAAATATAACATGCTTCTTTTTAAAATGGGTATGATAGTAAATTCGCTAAAAGCAAAGGAAATTTATTGTTCTGTTTAAATTAATAACAAAATCTATTCATTCAGTTGCACTGTAAAATGTGCAAGACGTTATCTTTTTAAGTTTTACATTAGTTTAAGTTAATTGCCAAATGTGTGAGCCATTATTTTAAAATTTCTATTAAATCAGTCCCATTGTATAAGTCACTATGTTATAAAATTTTCTGTTAATTTAATGGCATTTTCAAATGTACAAGAAGTTATGTTTTAAAATTTATCATAAGTGCCCTCCCCCAGCCATTACTATTCACGATGTAATATGGTGGATGAATTCTGGTAATAAAATTATTTAGTGCATTATATCCATTAAAATATATGATAAAATATTTTTCTTCTTTAGGCGCATTAATTATCATATACATTTTAAATAAAAGCTCATTGTATACAATCTTTTTATTTAATTGCGTTTTACTTTATTTTCAATTACAGAGATGCTGTATATTTTGTTATTTAGAAATCTGTGTTCATAAATTATCCTGTGGAATTTTAATTTAAATTTCACTAGATTTTAAAAATAAGCTTACTGACTCAAACATCCAATCATGCTGAGTTTATTGTTTAAATTCTATGTGACTTAAAATATAAGCCAGAAATTAAAGTTCTTTTGTGATTATAATTTTAATAAAGAAGTATCAGATATGTAATATAACATTTACTAAATCCAGAAATGAAGGGATAAAAAATACAATTTGCAAGTTTAAAAAAAATATATATAGTGTTGAAACATTTTAAATTGAATATGTATATGAGAATTAGAGTAAATGATTTTAGAATTTGAATCATTGAATTTAAAATGAAATCAATATTTAAAAAAAATATGTTTAACATTCGCAAAGACTTCTTAAGTTTAGGAACGATTATTGACACAGCATTTTTCATCGCATTTGTTTAATTTTAATTGCATATTTAATCTACAAACAGTTTGCTTCATCTTACAGACGATTCAGTCATCAAGATGAGACACATTTTGCAGTTGCTTACATAACATAAATTGGAAACAAATGTAATATTATATTTCTTAATATAACAATTTTCAGCTTTAGATATATTTATGCTACCATTTAAATTAAAGATCGGTGGCCTGCTATGCTTTCGTTAAAGCATTTCCACAGTAATTGTACAAACTCTAGAAAATATTTGTGATTTTTTTTCCGCCAGGCGCAACCGAAGCTATTTTTCGCACGTCAGTTTCGCTTCATAAATTTTGCTTAATTAATTAGGATTTGCCTAATCAATTTCTCTAATTAAGTAAGAGTTCTGCTACGCTGAGAAACAGAAGTAGGAGAAAGTGATTAATTGTGCATACAAATAATTATACAGCAATTACTTTTGCTTTAGTTTTGCATACATTGGTGTTTACTTATTCTTCTACTACACGAATTAGAATGGAGGTGTTCTCTTATTATTGATTGCTTTTGCTGAAGAGTTAACCTGGACGTATAGGGCCTTAATTGTTTCTCGTTATTTTTTATTAGCTAAGACCATAATTTCAGTAGTTTACGTTTTTTAAGCACTTTTAATTTTTAAATTGTCTAGTTGCAGTTTAGGCGCATTATATCTAACATAAAGAAATGTACAAATGCACAGGACGCAGTCTGTAAATTTTTTTCCTGGTACAAACGAGATTTTTGCGAAACTTTTTCTTGCACACGATCTTCAGGCAGTTCAATGAAGAATGTTTTAAAAATTTTGTATATAATATGTCGTGTATATTTAAATGTGTTATTATTGGAAAGCATTACTTTTGTTGATTTTATGAAGTTTTTCCTTGAAATTTGTTCGACAAAAATTCAGAAAAGTATTCATTGTGTTAATTTATAAATGTAGACGAAAATCTTCTATACCAAATGGTTCTCATCCTTTCTTTGTCTCACGCTCCATTTTCACTATTATTTCAAGATCATTCTCCCAATCTTTTCCGAAAATTTAAAATCCATATATAAATTATTCAAATTTAGTTTATTTTTTACGCGTTTTACATATTAAAGAGCAAAAAGTATGGAAATGTTGGTAAATATCAAAACTTGAACAAAATGAAACTTTTATGTTCACAAACTAAAATTAAATAATTAACAGCTAAATAAATTTCTCACCGCATTCTATGAAAGCTGTGAAATCCCCCCCCCTCGATGAGAATCCCTGTTCTTTACGTGATCCATCATGTCATTATCCTGCCCATAATAAAAACATTTTTATATTAAATTGCCTTAAATATCTACTTTTTACTGCTCATAGATGAAATATATCTAAACAAATTTAAAATAAATCTGTGGCAATATCCAAAGCAGATAAAAGTTTGAAGATACTGCAGTACCTCGGTATACTTCTGCCCTGAGACATTTCCGTCTTAGTATGCGTCCTGTTCGATGCGTAACATTTTGTTTTGAATGCAATATTTGTTTCAGACACTACTCTGGATCAATGAGTCACGAGTGCGCTTACTACACTTGTCTACCTCTTTCGGGACAATGCTATAAATGCCCATGATCTTCAGTACGCATGCTGCTGCTATTCCGTGAACAACCCACCCTATAACTCTGAATTTTCCCGTGATTTTGTGTTTTACCGCGTAAAAAGTTCGTTAATTCATTCGCAATCAGTTTTAAGAAATTTATGATGTGAGTCCAGCAACGAAGAAAATAATTAGGATCACCATGAAGGTGAAAAAAGATATTGTTGAAAAATATGAAGATGACGTGGATATCCGAGATTTAGCTGTTGCATACCGTATGTAATTAAACCTAGCAGAAATTCTGGAAAAAATTAGAAAAAATATTTCAGTAGAGGCTATTCATAAAATTCGTCATATCCGATTTTTTGTGTCTGAAAGTTCGTTATAGTTGTATAAAACAGATTAAATGAATAAGAAACTGGACGTGATCAAAAAATTTCTTTCGTCATCAACCGGGCTCATAAACTCTTATCCAAATTATCATGTTATATTGGATGACATGCTATAATCGAAATCCATTACAAGCAATCTGACAATCAAAATAACTTATAAAATATGCCAATTTTTCCCAATACATATTAAAACCTACACATATTCGACGTGCTCTTCAGGCGTGAGATATGTCATTACCACATTCTGATACATAGAGTCGTACAGCCGCCAAAACGAACGAACATATTCATTTGAATTATAATGAATAAGCTAAACAACAATGGATAGTGGGTGGTGCAATCGTGAGGAAATTTAAAACCGAATACCGACTTTGTCATGCAAAAGCGCCCATCAGCGGCTGAGCGGCAAAACTGCTGAAAAGGGGCAGTTCCGACCTGGCTTCGATTCCAGGCGAACGGGCTGGCTACATGAGCGTTTTCCTGATTTTCCCCATGCGTAACGTGTATGCGAGAGCGTTTCTCCTAGAAAGTGCTCCACAAAGGAATCCCTTCCCTTAGGCAGATAGACCTTGCGTGCTTTATCGTAATCAAATAAACCAAACCAAACCAATCATCATGAAGACTCCTTTTGAGCAACAACAAGTTTCACGAGCTAAATGTAACTTAGTGGCAGAACAGATAGGATAATGAAGTATGTAAAATAAGATTCGCAGTCATATTCCTAACAAAATTTCTTATAAAACATATACTCAGATAGATATCTGGATCCAGCTTTCGTCGTGAACATCTTCTAGTATATTAAAGAATATTTAATATGAAATTATATTGTATGTTAAAGTCCTAGTTCGGATGCTAATATTACTAATATTATTCTGCAATTCACTCCACTTCAAAGCATACGGAGAAAAAATATTTTTTTTTACTTTCTTACTTTTTTACAGCATTTTGATACGTTTGTTTTGGCAAATATGCAGTAATAAATTTTTAATTTAATTAAAGAAATTTATTTTGTTAACTTCTTTTTTAAATTCTGGCAATTTAGCTGCTTTAGATATTTCATTTTGCCTGCATACAATTTGAATTTGACCACAAACTTATATTATAATTTGGTGACATGACTTCATTGAGTTTGCTAGCTTGATACCGTATGAACGTCTTAAGCAAATTACGCCTGATTTTTTTTAATCAGGAATTCCATTTACAAATAGAGGATCCATTAGCTTCCTGAGCACAACAAATGCAAAACAATTCTTTCCTTGAAAGCCATCTATGATTGCAATGCTTCTAAAGCAGATACGCCTCATGCGTTTTATTAGAAAACGCCTCTCAAACATACCCAGTATTCAGCTGTTTGATTTATTTCGTTAAGAGAGAAAGGTAATTTTTGCAAATTTGGTTATAAAAATTAAAAGATTTACTAAATTTTGGTAAAAAGCATTGTAATATTTACAATAAATACCATAAAAAAGTGTAAAAATAACGAGTACCTTGAAGAAAAAAAACGCGTTTAAAGTTTTAATAGGTTTTTCGATAATTATTATTTCCAGATTTACTAACAACATAAGCATCTTGGCGAATATGACTCAGAAAGCCGAACAGAAAATAACGTGTGTGATGTGAACGCACACCAATCTTTGCAAGTAATATTTTCAAAAATGATAGCAGTCAAAAGCATTCCGAGAGCGACCATTAAGCAGCAAAAACGCTTTACTTTTTCCCGAGCACTTTGTAGAGATATTAGGTTATTTTCAAGCAGAGGACATGAAAAATGAGCAATGACTTCGCCTGGACTCAAACACGGACCTCTCGAATACCAGCCGAGTGTGTTAATCGTTACACCACGAAAGCATGCAAAACGTAAGGAGAAAAGTAACTCGAATAGTTAACATCAACACTGAGCAGTCACAACTATTAAGTTCGCTTCATGCGTTTGACGAGTTAACATCAGTATTATTACACGAAGGAAATTATTAGAGACAGATCACAGGGGATGGAAAACCAGGGTTGAGCGTTGGACAGCCCACGGATGCACTAGTGGGTCACTTTAATTCAAAGTATAATTCGATGCGTCAGAGAATCGGGATTTACTAATAATCTTAATAAAGTGCTTTGCAATGAAAATTTTGAAAACACAAACATATATTTTTCATAAATTTCAATATAAATGCTCATAAATTCATATTGTTTTGCCAGTGTATTATCCAGGGACATTCATATACAGATTTAAATGAATAAAAGAACTTCGGAAATACAAACTTAGAACGTTTGTAAAAGAAATGGAAAAGTAAATTACAAAAATACACTTAATGATTGCTTTATTTGAATTCTGATATAAAATTTGCATTTCGTTTTTATAATCGTTTGTTAAACAGGGCCTCTTAGCGAATGTCCAGGATTGTGGGGATTTCGCTAAAGAGTGAAGTCTGATTTGGATTCTATCCTCCACCAGTAGTCATAGCATCTTTAGCATGCTTAGCACCTGATTCACTCCAAGCACCAGCCATACCCGTATCCGCTACAGAACCTGTGAAATTACCAATCATTAAATTAATATTGAGTAATGCGATAACGACGAAATTTGAAAGTGAGATAAAATTAAAAGGAAGTAACAGATTCAAGCACTTTTAGAAATTGGAAACTAAACTGGTATCTTGCTTGTCTAACCTGATTATAACACATGTCTGTGAATTTTACGATGGCAAGAAGCGCAAGACTGCGTCTGTCTTTGGAATAGGCCTTGCGCATCCCATCCGAGTTTCTCTCAATCCTCTTCTCCTTTTACAAAAACCACTGAAAACGTCTTTAGGCTTCACTAACGTTTTCAGTGGCCCAATGCCGTGCAAGCATTATACTCTTATAAACAACCACGCTTTCTCTGGGTTCAAAGCCGATTCCAATGATCGATGGAGCAGTCAGTAGCACTAACCACGTAATGATCAGAGCGGGATCTGAGAATGTTCAAGAAGTAATCAATTTTCTGTAATCTGTACATAATTTTGCTACATTCATAAAACTGAATTCAAATTTCTCATCTTGAAAAAAAAATTTTTCCATTAATACTTTTAAATGGAACTGATTTTTGTTGCAATATGTTTTACTCTTGGTTCGCTATATTAACTGCTTCCAGGATTATTTTTTCATGTTTTGCACACCGGATCTTTCCGTTCAGCTATCCTTTTCAGCATAAAAGCATGTGCTTATAGTTATATGTTCCGGCGACATGAGAAAATATAAATTATTCCGCAAATCCATGGCGCCTGCGCCAGTTCGTCTACACTGGTAAACATACCTCTTTCGCATCTATAGGTCTGCAGCCCTTGCACCGGAGTCATGAACACTGCGCATTGTCACGGAAGACGTGTTTGTCTTACAGCCAATGAAACTATGAATGGAAATCACGTGACCGAAAAAGCAATTCCAGCTACTATCAAAGCTCAGCTTCCTGAATAACATGACTCGAAACATTTGGGTTTTGTTGCTATTCTAAAAAGTTTAATTGATTTTCGATGAGATATATTCCTGGGGTATTTGCAGTATTCCTTGCCAGTGTGGCTTAATTTACATTGTTCAAAATAAGAGAGCCTTAAAATTTCGTGTTAAGGAACATGAGGCATATGTTAGAAAAAGGAAACACAGAAGGTCCTCTGTTGCCCAGCATTATTGGTCCAAAAATCAGGCTTTCATTTTTTTTCTGCAGCCAAAAGTATTCAAAAACATCTTCCATTGGTGAACTAGATTTTCTAGAGGCGTTACACATTCATAAAAATCATTAACGACTCTAATTCCAATCCATTTTTGCCTTCAACGTTTAAGGAAATTATGTTTTAGTTCTAGTTTCATCAGTAAATGGCGCCAGTAGCTTAACTCTTGTTCAATTATTCTTATCTTCTCTAAACAATATATCTTATCTCGTTCATTTGCGATTTGGCAGCTGAGGATGATGGTTCGGTAAGACTATCGAAACCAGTCCTGGGAAAATTTGCAAATATAATCCTGATTTTTGTCGTGTGACTTCTAAATTAATACTTATTCGGCGTGTTATTTTATCATAACTAAATCTGTTAGAAAGTTTTTTCCTGTTTAAGTTATTACTAAATTTTTCTGTTCCTAGAAGTATAACAAACGAAAAATGCCAATTTATCATTTGCTCATCTGTTTGCATTTGATTATATTTCCAGTTTTCTATTGTTATTGAATTTTCAGTTTTGAAGTAGGTCTAGCTAGCTAACTTGATTACGACGATTTACTAAAGTACTTAAATTTTCCCTGAACCAGCAGATTGTGAGTTTGAATACATGTCAAGCTGTTTTCTTAATTTTTTTCCGCTGAAAATAAATCTTTTATTTATTCTGCAATTCTGTTATTAACAGAGTTATGTTATAATATGAAAATTATAATTATTTTTGCGTTTAACGTATAATAATTTTAGGTTATTTTATTATTAAACATAGAATAATATTATTTATGTTATTTTATTATTATTTAAAAAAAATTCTATCGATTATTGACACTGTAAGCTTTCATTAATTATAAAATATAATTATTTGAATCTTATATTAAAGTGATAAATATTGTTTTCCTCTTTCATGTTCTTAAAAAGATGCTTATCTATCAATCCACTTATCAGCAAAGTGTATTATACTTTATGCTATAAATGATGTAATCGATTTATCTTCTTTTTTTACGTAATGATTATGTATATAATAATATGCATGTACATATATGCTTGACATTTTGCATTAAACTCTTTCCCTTCCCACTTCATTAATTTTACTATTTTTATAATTTCTTTGTACTTTTGCTTTAGACCTTTTTACTGTCGTTTACAGCCGCTCCGGCGAACGAAACGAAAAAAACGTAAATGTATAGTGTGCGTGCGGCAGGCGGCACTCTAAATATGAGGCGAGCCGAAAGTCCTCTGGTAAGGAAAAAGGTTGGTAAGGAAAAGGGTTGGGAGACCCTCGAACCCGTCCCTCTGGGGTGCTCTCCATCAGAATTGGGCGCGAAACTTAGCTAAATCGCATTGTCATCTGTAAGGTGCTCAAGGCTGTTGCCAACGGCAGACGAAATCTTGCCAAGACGAATTTCGTGGGCTTAAGCTGATATACGTCAGACAAGTGAGCATTAGTCAGCAACAGCACCAGTATTTATTTAATTCTCGTATTTTGCATTTTATTGCCCCTAATGATTACTATTAATTTCCTGCTGCTATTGAGACTTATTACTGTTATTACTATTATTATTACTTACTTGAAAACAAAAGGTCTGAAAAATAAAGGCACTGAAAACTTTGCAAATTATTATGTTTATTTTAAGATCGATGGAGCTTTCCTGTTGGATACAAATCATGTCATGTGATTTCACTATTCTGGTTGGCTTAGCAATTCAGAGAAATGTAGATATAAAATCTCGCCATTCATACAAAATGATGTCACGCGACATGGTTGCGAGGGACACTTGTTCGGAGGTATGTCTCCTATTGTAAGCGAAATGAGATTACTGATAAAATACGTAATTCTTATCAGGTCTATCTGTACTCATTAACCATTTATTAATTTCCAAAAAAACGTTAAAACTATAGCATAAATGTAATACCGAAAAAAAAAGGAATTACTCTAAAATTCACACAGCAATGTTAATACAGATTATCGATAATACTGTAACATTTAAAATAGTGGTACGTTGCGCATATAAAACACGTTGGGAGGATAAATATATAGAATTCAGTAAAATTTAAGATTCAAAACTTTCTATAAAATAATCAGTAAAAAATTATGTGTATAGTTTAGGAAGTATTCTATACTTTTTATTGTTGTGTCGTATTTTAAAATTGAGTTAAATGCAAAAGAAACAATTACGATTTGTGTACAAAAATCGTTAGAGTTTAGAATAGAATAAAAAGTTTGCATAGAAAATCGGTAACATTGCTTGCCTGAAAAATGAATGGTTTGCCTGAAGAATATTATGCGCATAGTTGACAAATTTTGGTATCTTCTAAAAATTTGATGATTTCTACTATGGTATCTAGGTTCGAATCCCGCGAAATGGGCGTTTTCGTTGTTTTCCCATATGTAAGGTGTATACGAACCAGTTTCCTTTAGAACGTCCTCCACGAAGGCATCCCTCCCTTTAGGCAGATAGCTTTCGTGTGCTTTGCCATAATTAAATACGCCAACACCTACTATGGTGTCACGTAAGTACCTCATTTTGCTTCGTGAATACTTAGTGTTTAGCCAAAGCTTTAATACTCCAACTTGACTGAAAATTTATTTTACGTTTCTTGCCAGATAGAGGCTATTAATTTATCGTACTGTATCTAGTTCGTGTAAATGTCAAGAAAAAATTCTAATAAAATGCTAATAAAATATTTATTTAAAAGCTTCATCTGAATTTTTATTCATTATAGTTCAGCAGGTCAAATTGAGCGATAATTCATCAGTCTGTCTTGGATTTGACATTTAGAGAAGCGTAGAGCTCGTTTATTATTGCACATTTTATGATGCTAAATAATTAATTATAGCAGAATTTAATTTTGTATAAGCTCCGATGATGATTGCAAAAGGTTCGCTTTTTAAAAATTTATCCCAACTATTGTTGTTGTACCCTTCAATATCTCCTTTATTAGCTTCTCTCGAAGCAAAAAAATGTATTCAAAATATGTATTGGTCAATACTATAAAAGTAAATCTTGATGCCTTGTTTAATAGTCACGAAATCCATTTTCATTGGAGTAAATCTCATACTGGTTTTATTGTAAATGAGAAACCTGACCCTTTGAGTATACGATAGAAATCAAGTCAATATTTATGTACAGAGTTGTCGATGAGTAGCTTTTACTCTACTAGAAAATATTGTTTCATTATTTAGAGAAAACAATAGTGCGCTTCAACAACGAGAGCTGATTACCTGAAGAATATAACTTTAGAAAAACAAATGTATCTGAATGTCCGCGTAAGTAAAACTCTGACCGGTCATGGTTGTTATCCAGAAAATTTAAATAAATTTAAATCCGATCTGTGTTGCTGCTACAAAATTCTCGCCGATGCACAACACTTTCTTGAGATGTACTCTTATTGTTGTTGTTGTTGTCTTGTCCATACTACATGGAACAATGGTTGCCAGAGCCTTCTCCGAAGATAAGTTGGACGTCTATTTTCCACTCCCAATTTTGAGGGAGAGCACCCCGGGGGTGGGAGATGTACTCTGTAATCCTGGGAGTGAAAATTGCGTATAGTCTTGTTAACGGAAAATGTTACCGAATTTAAAAATGAAAAAAAAAAAAAAAAAAAAAAAAAAAAATGCAAGTCCATTGGGATTATAGGTCGATTGTTTATTTTGTGTATATATATATTTATATTTTTGGTGTGCTTTTCTCTCGGTTGTTCGTTTATGGTCACAGAAAGGGCTTATCACGCATAAGTGGACCGGACTATGCTCGTATTATTACTATTGGTATTACCCTTCAATATCTAATCAGTTTTCCTTCAATCCTGGACTTTGTTGTCTTGGATTTGTTGCCATTCATTGCAGCACAGCTGTAATTATATTTTGCGACACATTTGTTTTACATATAAAAAATTTTATACTTGAATTAAACTTTCACGTAGAATAGTCTGAGAGTTTCTGTTAAATATATCTTAACAACTGGTGCCGGAAAGTTATATTAAAATAAATTCATTAAACATCTAAAATCTAGAATTTAGTGATTGAAGTTACATAAATCGTCATCTTTATAAATTAAATTATATCACTTCAAAGCTCAAACTATTTGAGTCAATATCTTAGAGACTGAAACGAGATATCTCCCCTGGTGCATTGGTATAAAAACAAAAAAAAAATATTTTTCAAAAAAATGTGAAAATTTAGTTCACTTTCTAATTCTAAAAATGCTATCTCTCTTTATTAAGTTATATCTTCTGATTCTCCTACAAACTCGTACATCTTAATACAATAATTCCTTAACTCCAAAATGTAGCCACAAACTCTTTTCATTTAAATACAAATACATAACACCTCAAAACACTAGGGAAGGATAATTACCACAAGTATGAATTCAATCACCACTTCAAATAAAATAATAAATTCTATCGTATAATTGAAATAAACGTTAACCATTAATTCCACAACTAGATCGCAATAATAACCCAGATTAGTTTAAAAAATCCATGTTTCCCTAAGGGTAACACAAGGAACATACTAGATCACTAAAATAAACACAGGAAAAAAATTACAGTAAAATACAGTTCTTAACCCTTGGTTAATATGCCTTGTGTATGTAATACTATGTGGTGCGCAAGGAATTTAAATTTTTCAATTAAAAAAAAACCCTTGGTTAACATATGGCTAGACAAATGAGATAACTGGATCTAGGACCTACTTGAACATTATTTATAAAGTACGCAGAATTTAAGTACTAAAATCTAAAATTGAAACTGAGGTACATACAAAAGTAATTCAGAAAACAATTCAGCTTTTAGCATTTAGCAATTTATTAAATTACATTCCTTAATATAATAGTTGGCACTCATTAAATAAATGATACCTCCTTTTATAATACCTTAAAATTTTCTCTCACCTATTACCGTAATATAATACATAATTTCTAACAATTAAACATGAAAAAATTCCTTTCCACAATTGTTAATTAAATAACAAGTGACGTTTAAAACATTTTAAATTTTTTACTGTTTTTATCAAAAATAAGCAATTTTATTCCGCTACGGATTTTATGTAAATTAAAATTTAACTACATATTTTTTATAGAATGTTAATTCCTTAAAGAAACTAAATCGAAACTGAGGATCATATTGAAATATCACCTATAGCTATACTTTTACAGCACGAAATGTACTGTCTATTAATTCTTCTCTGACGCACCACAATCTATAGTCTGTTATTTCAAAATAGGAAATTCAAGTTCATTTAGTTTCACAAAACTACGACTCATGACCATGGCAACAACTGCTGCGAAAAAAACGCCATATCCCCTCGTTTGCTGAAATCCTCTAATTTCCCCTGTGCCGTGATGATGACAAGCTTTATGATCCTAAATTCGGTTCGCGATGATCTTGAATTTTACAGTTTAAAGAAACAGACTACAACAATTAACAAAGTAAAAACTACTATTTTATAACAGAAATCGTTACTCACCGACTACAAAAATAGCTAGAAATGCGAGCAAAACCATTAGGTAAACTAGATAAGCTTCCATTACTATGATTTTCCGTTGTTCTCAGTTACGGAAACAGAAGTATGAATATAAAGTACCGCAGAACTGTTGTGATATATATAGTTCCAGAATAGTGGATGTAATTTAACATCGGGTGAAAAAAAGTCATGTTCGTGAGTTTTGAATTGTAACAGATGGATCCAGAAAAATAGCTGATAAATGTTTGTTCTTTGTCAGGTGTTTCGTTAAAGCTTGTTGTTTTGTAGTTGTTCATTAAATTTGTATAAAAAATGGGAAAAATTATTTCTAGAAATGTAGCTGGAACCATAATTGTTTACCATTTAAAGATTACATCTTATTTTTGCTGTAGTTCCTTGTTAATATACCTTGGATTCGGCTGTTTCTCAATGTAATAATTTAACTTCAAACATTAAAGATTATTTCTGTTATGTGGTCCAGTTCAGAACTCGTATATAATAATTGCACAAAAATATAAATGACAAGAGATATTTACATTGAAATAATGTTATTTGAGTTATGAATGTAGGATCCTGCTATATCCAGAAGTGTCCTCCAGAGCCTGCTGGATTGTCAAACAAACAAGTTATCGTTTCAATCTGAATTAAAATGGCAAAGTTAAAAAAGTTTAAAAGTAGCTTTTTATTGAACTTTTGAAATTAGCAGAAGGCTTTGCCTGTGGTACCTAGGAAGCTCCGCCATTTGTGAATACTTAAAATAACATAAAACTGAAAGTTTAAATTCAAGTAGCGTAGTCTCAAAATAGTCACAAAATGGTCTGAAAGTGTCATTAGTGAAATTAGCTTCTATCAGACAGAAAATATCGACGTTCTTTCATTACAAATTAACAAATATTTTACAACGATGTCGTAGATAAATTTTCCTCAATTTTGGTTGGCAGCAGACTGATGATTCAGCCATTAAATAAACAAGTTAAGCAATCTTTGATTTTATGCGCTGAACATACATGAACTCGCTAAACTCACATAAACATAGTCGTTATTTTCACAACTAAAGAGAAATTATCAAGCGTCAAGCCATTGGGCTTGCCTTTGTCCGAGTAAATGTTAACTCAGTTTTTTTTTTTGCTTTGCTTATGGAATAAATCATGAGGTGTTTTAATGGAAAATATAGGAAGATACTTTTGAAATGTGCTATTCTGAACTTAAACGTTTTTAAATGATATGTTTCCATGCATTAGGCAAGATAAGTATGTCAATTATCACACAAAATATCAACTTGTAAGAGATGATTGCAAAATACTTTCTACAAGCAGGTTTACAAACTTTCGATAAGCACCTATTGCAATGCATGGAACCATACGGAAATTGTGTGAAGCTATGTGAAAAGGTAGTCTATTGGACTTCCTGAGAGAAACGCGCTGAACTTTCAGAGGTGATTGAGTAGACGAAGAAAAAGAACCAACAAGCACTAAAGTGTGGCATTTCGCAATCGTCTGAATACCCTGTAAAAGAATATACAAGAGGCAAGCGGCCCCGCAATATTTGCTGTGATAGAATGATAAGCTGACGCAAATCTGATGCATTCTGTCATCAACAGCGATCACATAACCCGATCATACATACGTGTAAAAACATATTTATGTAATTTTATGATGATCAAGAAGATCCTGCACAAATCGAACAAAAATTTTTACTTCCGGGTAAATTCACAAAAGTAGCTTATTATGGTTTTTAAGAGATGTGTTCAAGATTTTCTTAAAAGGTATGCTTAAAACAGAAAGATAAAATTGTGGCACGAGGAATAAATGGTATAATTCAAACTGCGAAGCTGGAGACTTGGGACTGTAACAAAGCTTTAGCTAAAACTATGAAATGTGAATTTTTGTCCTTATAAACGTAATAGTGGAAAACAACACAAAGGCAATGTATATACAAATACTTTCATAAGAAAATAAAGAAACTAGAGAGAATAAACTTGCAAATTTAGAAGAAAATACACAAAGTATGATACATAGAACTTGTTAAATAATTTGGCTATTAAGAATGTCTTTGATTTTTCAATAGTGTTGTTACCATTACGTGCAAATTTTGATGGCAGAATTGGTAAATTTTCTTACGCTTATTCTTGACATTCCAAGAATTTGTAATCTGCAACAGAACGTAACTTCCGATTCATTTTATTCAAATAAACCCAGATTGGACATAAAAGAGCATGTGCTGCTGGACAGATTTATAAATGGATAATTTGTTGTGAATACACAGAACGCTGTTTCAAGCAATTCAAGAGGAAGAGTTTCGTTTCACGCGCTCCAACCTTCTCGATGAAAAAAAAATGTATATTCGAAACAGAAGAGGCAGTAGACCTGTGAAGGAAATATTGTTGTACTTTAAAATTATGATAGACAATTGCTTAAAACGCTTTTCAGTATATATTAGAAGCGGAATGTCTGTAAGTCTGTAAGGTATTTCAGCGTCAACTCTGTTACTAATATTGGTACTCCAACATGATGGTTACAAACGATTTGGTTAATCGGAGAAAACATTTATTACTCCACAACCGTACTTGTTAACGACCAACCATAACTGGTCTCTGTATTTCATTACTCAAGCAACAGTCATTGTCGTACGACACGTATAGCACTTTCCAGTAATACGCCTTAACTAACAACGACATTGTATCTCGTAGCCACATCACATTTGCCACTCTGTGGCTGCAAATTGCAAGAACGTCAGCAACGTTGTGTACTCTATTCTGGAGCAATGAAATGCCACATTTTGCAGTAAAATCTTCCAAGTGTCTGAAAATCTGAGTTTTTAGAACGTTTTGAAACAACAACATCATGGGATATATGAAAGCATCCGGTGATGAAATTATCGAATAAGGACGTGAAGAGTCATGAGGAACAAATTGGATGAGGAAGAATAATGCACTTGGTATTTTCTACACTTAAAGCATTCACAAAATTACAGTTAAAATTGCTCCATGTTTTTTTTTCTATTTTTAGTATATATGTCTCAATATAAATCGAAGTATAATTCTCCAAAAAAAATTAAAAGTTACTTTATTAGCCTAAAAGGACGCTAGCCCGAAGGTTCTATTAGTCTCAAAATGCAAGTCACTATAAACGAATCTATTTTTTTAAGTTGTTGCCACCAAATAATTTCTCTCTATATTATTTTTAAAAAATAAATAACAAAGAATCTGAAATTATATATGTATGCTTATCTTACTGTTAAAAAATGTCGATACCACCAAATTTTGAATAATGTCCTCCACCCTAACATATGTACTAGAAAGCTTGAATTTTGAATTTCGAAATTTATACTTTATACTTTATTAAACGTTAATGAAATTTTTATTAACAATATCAACGATTTCAGGGAGAGTGGCAACTTTGCCCAGAATATAATATTTTTATCTCCAACGTGGAAGACGGTATACCGGAAAATATAAAGATATTCTATTTTTAAATATTTTGTGATTTTGTTGTTGAATTTAATTTTACGTGTCGTACGTACGAAGAACATGATCTCTGCATATAATAAAAGAAAGAGTCTGTCTGTGTGTGTGTGTTTTTTTCGTTCGCGCTGCGCGTAAGCTAATAGACCCACGGCTACGAAATTTGGTACATAGGTGCATCTAGACAAGAGCCAGTGCACCTCGAAGCGATTTTTTCGAAATTCGAACTCGAATTTTTTTATTTTATGTTTTGTGATGAAATCGCGTCATTTTGAGACATAATGGGCTATAGGAAAGCGAGATTTTACTCTACACACTCCATTTTCACATTGTCATGAAACGTAGGCACTAAGCTATTTTACGAACTTAAAATAAATTCCGTGTTTCAATAAATCGATTAAATACGAATTTATTTAACAAAGGGAGCTTAACACCTTTTCAACGGGATTTTTTCTAAAAAGTTTATTTTTAAAAATGTGCAGTTTATTTTTCTTTGATTTTCGGACACGTTAAACTTTTATCCTTGCGACTGCTTTTACAAAAAGAATTTTGGAAAAATGATAATATTTTGCAGTTTTCAAAAAATTTAAATGAAGCTTCCGAGTACACTTCTCACATCTCACATCTTTAAAAATGTGATTTTGGCAACAATTTTCCTGTCTTATTGTTGTTGATAGATTTTTGATGAAATCGTATCATTTTGAGTAGTTTCATTCTTTTAGAAATATGAGCTTGGCAAAATATTTCATCGTATTTCTTATGTCACTGTTTTTAAAAGATTGGCATATTTCATTGTCATTTCTATATATATATATAATACATTTTTATTGATTTTTTTTTTTGATAAAGTTGTTCTGCAGAGTAAAATTCTGCGCGGAATTATATATTTTTTGAATTGCTTTCATGTTATTTTTTGCTTATTTTACTGTTTGTAAGATATTGAAAGGTTTTGCATGATTTGTTTTTCTTCAACGGAAAGTTGGTTAATTTTTTATTAGGATATTTAATATTTGTATTAAGAGATATAGCTTATTTCATTATAATTTTTTCACCTTGAAAATATAAGCTAAATATCATTAATTTTAATTTGCTTTTCAGAAGTTTTTGTTTTTTGTATTCGTTTATGTTATTTATTGCTCATTTCACAGTTTTTAAGGTATTGAAAAGTTTTGAGTGATGTTTTTAGGAAACAAAGTTCTTAACCTCATTTATACCATTTGAGTTCTTAAGATTTTGAAAAGGGAAGTTAGTTAATTTATTTATTAGAATAATTAATATTTGTATTAAGAGATATTACTTATTTCCTTGTAATTTTGTTATACGTAATAACTTTTTTATGAAGTTGTTCTGCAGAGTAAAATTCTACGCAGTTTTTAAATTTAACGTTTGGTGTTCCCTTCAGACATTTTTCCGGTATATTTAAAATCCAGAGTATTTAATAAATAAAGTTAACACACAAAACTTTATTAATAAAAAAACAAAAGAAATATTTTGCCAGCGATCTTATTAAGAAAACTGAACAGTGATGTGATGAACTGTGAAATGACTGAAAATAAACTTAAAAACCTGTGCTAACACTTAGCACTACATCGGGAATTCTAAAGAGGTGTTACTATGCTACTTTTAAAATTTTGTAATTTTGCTGTTGATGCTGGCGTAAGTGAAAAGAAACTGATGTTTAATATAAAGTTAAAAAGACAAAACTAATTAGCAGTATTGAGTACAACAGCAAACTGGTAAACTGCGAGGTTAGCGAGAACATAAAAAAAATGACAAATTCTCCTCAGCTATCATTAAAATCTGAAAATTTTCAGATTTTATCTTTTATTTTTGTTTCTTCCTCTTTTTAGTTCTTAATTTAGTTTAACCATGAAGAATGCTAACGCTCACAGACAAAACAATCCAAATCCGCACACACACACGCACAGAAATTGCCTCCTCCTAGTTTTTCTAAATATCACTCACAATTAAGAATTTCCATTTTACGATTGTTTTTATCAACCGTTAACAATCTACGCAAAATCAGGAAATCACTGTATAAACATTCATTAGACAAGGATAAAAAAAACGTGGTTCATTAAGACTTTCTACTTTCTGAGAAAAATATTGACAAATTCATGTTTAAGCAGTAGCTGTTTAAACGTATGTGTCATCCACATGTTTGATGCTCCCTGTTTTAGTTTTCGTGTAATCTCTCAAAATGAGGCACCAGAAAATAATAATAAAAATGAAACTGTCACGTAATGAAACGAGATTTTTAATTTACTAGGATAGCTTTACACGCGTAATGATTTTACGGAATTCACGATTCACGATGTGACGAAATGTAGACCTAAAAAACAAAGCCACGTGTTTCTGCGTCAGTTTCTATTCACTGAGTAAAAGGCAAAGCTTTATCTCGAAAGACAAACCGATATCCGAGAGTTGTTGCGATATATATATATATATATATATATATATATCGCAACAACTCTCGGATATCGGTTTGTCTTTCGAGATATATATATATATATATATAAAGTAAAGATTAATTATCCGTACCCCAAGTATCCATAACGTCAGATGTCTGGATTCTTTTGTTCTTATAAGCAAGCAAATTAAGAAAATAATTAAATCCAGGCAGTTTAAATTAAACTAAATCTGTATTCATGATCAGGGTAATTTAAATACACTCACTTCCAAAAGTTAAGCACGGAGAGGAAAATGCTAATTTCTGGAAGCCAATCAGAATTGAAGAGGATGCAATTCGTTGCAGAGGTAGATGGAAGTATGCAAATATGTTAGGTAACAGCCAATCGCGCTTTCATGTATAGAAATATGCAAAAACGGCAGTCTTATAAGAAGCCAGCTTTGTGAAGGGTTAAAGAAGTAGATTGCAAGTGCTAATAGAAGGTGTTTAAAACTTTCGTACAATTTGTTTTCAAGACATATGTCTTTCTATGAGTTCCAGAAGACGAATGGAAGATTCTGAGCGCTGGCGTGCTGTGGGGCGCATTGAAGTAGGACAGTCGATCACAGATGTTGCTCTTTTCTTCGGCGTTCATCATTCTGTAATTTCACGTTTATGGAAAAAATTCCAAACCACACAGACAGTTGTCTGAAGACCCGTAGCCGGTCGTCCAAGGGTTACAACCCCCGCGGAAGATCGATATATTGCTATTGTAACCAAGCGGAATCGCAGCGCGACCTCCACACATGTGACATCTATGGTTACAGCGTCCATTGGTAAGGCGATATCTGCAGCTACTGTACGACGAAGATTACATATGAGTGGACTGTATGTACCTTGAGTTTGTGTTCCTCTATCCGTCCAATCAAGAGGGGAACGATTACAGTGATGCCGGGAACATGTCAATTGGAATATGTCTGACTGGGGCATAAACGGGGTTCTTTAACGACTGTCCGGTATCGAGATGAAGTCCTAGAACACATTGTGAGATTGTAGATTGTACGCTGCAGCAGTTAGCCCTACTTTTGTTTTAGTGGACGATAACCGCACGTCCCCATAGAGTTGACATCGTCGATGACTACCTGGAGAGTGAAGGGATTGCGCGTATGGCGTGGCCAGCATATTCGCCCGACCTTAATCCCGTTGAAAATCTTTGGGATGCTCTCGTCCGTGCTGTATCTTCAGGTTTCCCACCTCCAGCCACTCTTATTCAGCTGGAAACTGCTCTACAAGAAGAATGGCGTTTGCTTAATTCTGCGGTGGTTGACCACCTTATTGAAAGCATGGTCACAAGGTGTAAACTTTATATACAGATGAGGGGGAGGGATCACATACCCTATTAATGTCTTTTTTTTTATTTTATGCTGTCTATTTTCACTTTATACATAATTCTGTTTAAGTCTCCAGTATGTCATTATCTGATGACTTACAGAAATTTAATATTGTTTTCATTTCTGTATATAATTATTCATTTTGTTTTATGCATAAATATATATGCTACTTTCCTGCAGAATTTTGTGTCAATCAAAGCAGTATTTGTTGATTTTGTTTCATTTTATATCTTCGTGCTTAAATTTTGGAAGTGAGTGTATAAAAAATTAACGCTTTTCTTTGGAGAGCCAGGTATATTTATAAGTTATTATGCTGTACAGACAAGAAACACAACATATTCTTTTTTCAAATTGTTTACAAGGTTTAATTTCTTATTCAATTTAAATATAATGAAATATCATATTTTATAATTTATTATTTTACACGTATTTACGTTATTTATTTCCGATTATTATTTAATGTCAGAAAAGAAATAATATGTTTGTCTTGTTCGAAAAAATAAGTTACACATTTCGTTTCAATGAATAAAAAATAATTTCCTCTTTTTTAGAAGATTTACTTTGTTCTACTCAGGATGTTTCAGTGTGGTTGGAATTTGTGAAGGCATTTTTTTTTTTAAATTCATTTTAAAATTTTTATTTCATTTTTAAATATTTTTAGCGCATATCCTCGTTAACTAAACATATCGTTTGGTTTGGTTTGGTTTATTCTGTTACGGCAAAACACTCAAGGGATATCTGCCTAAGGGAAAGGATGCCACGAAAACGCCCCTCAGGGCAGCCCGTTCGCCGAGATTCCAACTAACAGTATACAGAAACTTTACTACTTCTAAACGTATCGAAATGTAACTGTTTGCACCGTAGAATAGAATGTGAGGGGGATAATTTTTTCAATGCAACTTGTCTGAAAGTTGTAACTTAATTTCTGAATTTTTGAAAATCTTTCGATTTTCAGATTTGATGATGATAAATATAAAATTTTCAACATCTAAAATTGCATCTGATATAAAGTTTGGAAATTTTTACAGATTACAAAACAAGCATTTTGTCCTCTCTAAAACAGGAAGGGTAAATATATATATGTAATATTTTGGCAGTCAGGCACATGAGTGAAGCTTGGCAATCTGGTCATATCAGAATTATGGAAGCTGTTATGGCTAAGGCGGCATCTGATGACGACACAGAAGGATTTAAATTTATAGCTCCATATCTTTATTCAATTCACAAAGAAGATCATTATTCTTTACTTTACTAAATAAGATTAACTTTAAATTCAATGCGTCATAGTATTCGAACAAAGGGAGGCAGATGAGAAGAGCAGCAGCATAGGTCTTAACAACAGTAGAGGGAGAAAGCGGTCTCTGATGCAAAATGGCGTGAATTCTTCATTTATAGAAGCGGTTACGTAATATGCTCGAATGTTCTCGAAAGTACTGGTCTAGGGGGAAGATCCTGAAATTGCGGAAAGTTAATTAGAGGTGGCTTGTTCGCATAGAGCAAAGCCACCGTATTTTTTTATATTTTACACACACACACACACACACATATATATATATATATATTTATATATATATATATATATATATATTAACTGAGTGATTTTCTACCTTTTTTTCTAAAAAATTTTTTTTTGAAGCAGACGGAAGAAAAGGCGTTTCTCGAAAAATCGCGCTTGAGTTCCCACACTAGGAGCACCTGACGAAGTTTACAGTCTTGACAAGAGTAAATGAGCATCGTGCTATCTATAGCTGCCGTGTAAAAAAGAACGTAACAACGAAGACGTGAACATGAGATGAGTGACTTGATTTCAAAACTGAAACTAGGTCGAAATATGAATATTTAATTTTTGTCAGAAACCAATTACAAATTCCTTGCTCAGCACGTGTGACTTCTACAGACAGTGGAACGTCCTCATTTTTTAAAGATCAAATGTACAAACTTTCACCAAGTTCCGACTAAAGGTGCAGATTTTCCTGAATTCCACGCATACAAGTAAACGGACTTTCATCTTGATATATATTGCTATGAATTTTGTATATGTGTAAATCTTTTTGTTGAAATTAGATGTAAAATTGTAGTATCTTTCGTATAATGTAACATGAAAATCTAAAGAGGCGAAGCTTTGCCGGAAAAATAAGGACAAGTCTATTTAACATTGAGTAAATGGATATTTGGCTACACTCTTGAGATATCACCAAGCTGGCGACGGCTTTGGCGAGTAGTTTTTGTTGCAAAATTAAGGAGAAATGGCCTCGCCAAGCATGGCCACTATTTGGCAGCATTTTGGTCCGGTCCTTGGATAACTGTTATGGGTATAGTAATTGAACAACTACAACTCTAAGTAACTGCAACCGTATCCAGCCATCATATGCCTTCCAGTAGTTTCGAGGCTCGGAAGGTACTGGAGATTTCTCGACGGCCGTGGGAAATCTATTAAGACCGGAGAAAGCATCAATTTCTGAGCAGTTGTTTAGTTCAGCGTAAGTACCGTATAATCAGTTCGCTTCGCTCTGTATATGCGCTTTGTATTACGTTCTGAATCAGCAGTTTCTGATTCAATATGGTAGTACAACTGGTCACAATAGAGCGTATAATTAGGATCAATCAATACTACCTTTCCTGAAAAGGTCACTTCATGATTCACACCATCATAGAAGCCCCTACTACTAGTTCCCTTTGCCTCATTAACTTACTTCCTGGTCAACTAGTAATGCACTCTATCTTTTCACCGATTGTGAAGTAAGTTATGATGAACTTTTAGCCTATACGGTAGCCCGTACGACTGATTTATTGGAACAAGAGCTGCTTTTAGTGGAGCAGGCATTAAAAGAAAAGTTGTACACTGCGAAAAAAAAAGGGGACAGCTCTATATCTCTCGTTCTACTGGGCCGATTGACGAAATTCAAATAGCGTTTTTCATGTCTTAAAAGCGTGACTTAGAATATATATTAGAGTTATATATAGCATTGCTCTAATAGAGGTATTTTGACACAAAATCGGACTTTTTCTGAAATAGCATACCAAGTTTTTCCACATTTCAATACATTTCATGTAACGAAATATGGAAACAATTTTTCTTTTCGTTTCATCATAAAACGATTTTTCGTTTTATGAAATTCATACATTTCGTAAAACTAAACAATTAGTTATTAAACAATATATTAGCATTAAACAATGATATCCTTAAATAATGACAATAATATCTTTCAAAACACGTATGGAATTTAATTAATTTAATGTAAATAAAGATAGAAATATGTAAATAGGGATTTTCACAGCATTTTAGGTAGGAAACGTTGTTTGTAAACTCATCATAATATCTTTAAAGTAAAAGTTCACTTATGAGCGGTAACATTTTAGTTATTATTTGAACGATGGTATATCCCTAATCGCAATATTGGGAGATATGCCTCGTTGGGAGAGAACTTGCCATTATAAAATATGACATTAAGTTAGCAAATTTAACATAGATGTCTTCAAGAAACTTTTCCTCTCATGGAAAAAAAAATCTGCGGACATACATATATTCATTGGTGCTCTAGATTTTTAAGTTAATGTGCAAGGACGATAAATCTTCTAAGAGAAAAAGAAGGTTAAATGAATATTTGGTTTTATTTGAGAATTCATAATGCTATTTTGGCTATGTTACTCATTTTTGCCCAACATAGAGTTGATATTACTTAAAGTCAGAATTCTCAAAAATGTTTTTTGCATAAACATAATACATAGCAGATTTAATACATAATTTTAAAGTTTTAATTTTTAATTAATGAAAATTGTTTCTACGTTTATTTATTTGATTTATACATTCATGTAATATTTGCACAATGGCTTTATTTGCACTAAATTCGCTTTGAAATAATTGGCCCAATACTTTTTACGTGCCTAGGTTTCTGAACTTTATTTATTCAGGTGCAATTAGAGCATGATTATCTGATTTCAGTTTTCTTCCTAATTGCGAGCCGTAAAATGAGCAATGCAATTACAGGTATATAATGAGTAAACTTCAAGTCACACAACATATATTAAATGTATTTCTTCTTTAACAAGCATTACAGGTAAATAATACGTAAACTTTACATTCCAAAATGTTTTTAGACCTGCTTCTTCTTTAATAAGTATTCGAATGTAAATTTTGTTATAAACACAAGATCAAATGCCATTTTTTGGCATCCACTGTAATTATACACTTCACAGTACGTCTCTTCAATATTATACTTATATAAAAAGCTATTGTCCTTTAATTTGATACTTCTCAATTTACAGTCTTCGATTTGTAAATGGCGGTATCAATAAATGGTAAAAGTATCGATAAATCGCCAGTTCCAACTATTACCAAATGGTCACCAGTCGTAACCACACGAGGAGAGCTTCGAGTAAACTATATATTAATTAAGGTATTATCTTTTTCTAGACCAAACGGGCGTTAGACCCATAGGGCTGTAAGTCTCAAAACGGCCTTTTGCTTCTTTTCACTTTTTGTGTTAATTCACTTTTCAAACTGTTGCCACCAAATAGTATCGCCATGTGTTATATTTAAAGAAACTAAATAATGGAAGAATATGCATGAATACATGAAGTTTTTTCGCATTGTGAAAAAACAACGTTTCCTAGAGCCATCAAATTTTGAATACCTTCGTCCTCCAACCGAACATGGGCACTTGGAAGCCTGAATTTTGAATTTCGAATTTGTTTTATTATCTGTTTCAAATTTTATAAAACTTTAACGAACTTTTGATTTAACAAACTCAACGATTCAAAAGCATACAATGGCAATACTGTACGGAAAAAGAAAATACTTTTATCTCCGGCACCCGAGACTGTCTATCAGAAATTTTAAAGGCATGTTGTTTTGCTGTTTCCAAATATTTTGTGATATTGCTGCTGTACTAAATTTTATGTGGTTTAAGTGCAAAAAACGTTATATTTAATAAATAAAGGTAACACACAAAACGTTAAAAAACAACCTTTCGGGCGTTTGACCATCAATGAAAATGTATTTATACAGAGAAAGTTGAAAGCCGGCATTGTTCTCCCACGATGCAGTATATTTGGTGGGATATGCTAGAAAGTGGTGAATTTGTCCTCGCTCAGTTTTCGTATACATGGGCAACCACACGCATTTAAAAAATTGTGGACATGTACAAATGAGACCGTACCATTTATTCGAACTGTTGGCTAGTATATAAAACAGAGATGCTGGAAAAAGAAGGTTAAGGACATTTTACTGTGAATGGAAAATTTCATTTTTTTGGTCCACCAACAGCTGATTATGCGCAAAATGCTAAAATGTTGTCGCGCTTCCTATGTCGTGGAATAAAAATCACCGAGACAGAGATCGCCATCATTATGAATCTTGTTTCTCGGAGTTTTTAATATGGCGAAAGTCCGTGTGACAAGAAAATGATTATGATTCTATAAAATTAGAATCACGTTCGAAGTGTACCAGTTATCCATAAAGACTTCAACAACGTCATAATGGCATTATTGGTGTTCTCCCTGGAACTCTAACTCCAACAATGAAAAAAGATAAACCGACTGCAATTGTTAGTTTTTTTTTACACGATGCTACTTGAGCAGTAAGAAACACGTGCTATGCACAAAATTAATACTCATTTACCCTGAAACTTTAATCATTTGCATGCTTACGAGATGATCGTATTATTTTATGAGTGTTTCATTTTTTGCAAAAGAGTTCATCTAATATGTACACGTATGAAGAATTAAAATTTAATATAAATTTGTATTTATTATAGTATTTTATACAATTTTGTCAATAATTTATTTAAAAATAAAATTAGTTAATACATACATTAGCTATCGGATGTTTTACAGATACGCGCAAATTATTTAAAATAACAATATAAGTAAACATGCCGTAAAATTCTTTTTATGAGACACTATGCTTTTATTTAATAATTTTAGTAGTTTATTTAAAAAACAACGACACGTTTATATTAGAAAACTGGTTTATTATAGACTCTTTCTAGTGGCTACAGTTTAGCAGCTGCTGCTATTATTGGATCAAACCCCAACTCTAGCATTTGCTTCACGTTAGTGAACGAATGAAAACAGTAAATGTAATGAGTTTTATAATGAACAACAGCTATATTGGCACAATGCGATTTCGGAAAACCAGTTATGTCGTTATCACCCTTTGTTTCTTGCACACGCGCAGATCGGTTAGCGCTACTTGCTCGCTAAGTTCGATAGAGAAAACAAATACCCAATTTCACTTAATTACGCAAATTATATGAGCATGCAAAACGAATGGGGTGTCCTGTAATTAATGGGAGAATAAGCATTACATAAATGGAAAGAAACGAAGTTTTAAACAGCATTTAAAAAAAATTTTACGTGAGCACTCAAAACATTACTATTATGTTCATTCTGGAGTAAAAAGGGGGCTAGAACTTGTTGTCTTTTCGTTTCAGGAAGAAATTGTTCCATTCTTTCTAAATAATCAAACTTTTTTCTTCCCTTTTTCATTATTTATTTATAATTTAGGTTTAAATAAATACTCAACACACATAATTTGCGCCAGGTTAGTAAAGAACTGGCTGCACATACTATTTTATTTTTTATACATTTCATAACTGGTTACCCAGATGGAAAAGTGATTAATGATTCTGGCTGCCACACCGAAGAGCCCGGGTTCGACTCCCGAAAACGGCATGTATGTGAAATTTATCTGTTCCTTTATATCGGGTAATGGTGGCCATAATAAAGTGCATACATAATAAAATGACAACCGCTTCTGGCCTTAGTACTGGCCAAACCCTAAAATGGTTAGTGCCCGCCATGGGTAGGGGGAACTATAACTGAAAACGTGGAGGTAAGAAAGGAAAAAGGAACAAGCCTGGCATAAGAGTGTAGCACTACTCCGAAGCTTTGGTCTTCAGATTTTTTGTTTACATTCAGAAGCTCCCTTGTCAGAGTTTCGATAGCATTTCGACACAACAGTTCTATACAAATCGAAAAATGGGACATTTCCGCATAAAAGAAACACTCATTGTGTGATTGATAATAGCAATTTATAGTTTAGTGACATTTACGCAAACATCACATCTTGTTTATTTTTCGATAACTAACAACAGCGATTTTGATTATGAATTTGTTTTATAAAATTCTAAGCTGTTGAACTACAAAAATATATATTTTATATATTATGCTTAAAGGATTAAAAATACCTTACGGTACTTCTAAAATTGTATGCGTCTTTCCCTTGATAGAGTATTCGCTACTTTTATTTTATGTTCCAAAGGCCTTTCTTAAATCAAATATTTTTTTTCATCCACATATTATTGTAGCATGTACGTTTTAAAAATTTTTAGAGGAGAGGCTTTATAGTTGCCATTTTAAATTCATCATTTTATTTTTATGTAACTGTAAAATAATCACATTGGATTTACACTTTTTACTTATTTGGGTTAGTAACAGAATAAACTAATATACCACCAAATGCCGCAAGCCTCGTCACAATTAATAAATATACACACATATATCCCAATAAATTAACTTCTCCTTGATTTGTAACCATACATTTGTGTAAAATTATGTAGAGTTTTACCCAAAATCTGTGGAATAGAAGACGGATACATTTGCGAATTCGGCGAAAGTGCCATGTGCGGTCAAAAATATGTGAACAGCAAACGTGCTTTATCATCGAAGCAGCTTATTAAGAATTTGAAAACGAGGTAATAGACGGAGGTGAAAACATTTGTATATCCTACCAAAGGAGGTCCGATCATGGATGATCCTCTTATTGATTCCCAGATTGTTAAATGTTTCCCACGCAAGTCGTTTTTTCTCGGAAATTCACTATTAAAATAAAAGGTGATCTAATTTGATGTGGACCGAACAGAGCATTAATTATAAACTGATTAAAATTTTTTTATTTAATAGATGCCTCAGAAAATCATGTCATATTTGAGAAAGTAGGAAGAAGCTCTATAAATAGAAAAGAAACAATGCGTAATTTTAATATTAATAATACAATAACTGTTAATACAATTTGATCTTAATTTTTGTAATTCTTAACCGAATAAAATCGAATTATCTTAAATGTTGTTTCTAATGTAGTTAATGTACTTTTATCTCAGTACCTGAAACTGCTTAGGTCAGTGGTCTCGAGCTGTTGGCCTTCGAAGGAATTTCATCTGATTCACGAAAACATTTAAATTAGTTGCAAAGATTTCAAGATTTTAACTTTTTGAAGTATGAGTTTATAAAATTTTCACTGGCATTAAAAACGGTTTGATTAGCTTTTTTTAGCACTTGTCAAAAAATAAATAAGCTCATTTGCGAATTTTCCCAGTTGAAAATTAATAAGAAAAGAACCCAGAGGCTGATGAGCATCTACAATCCGTGTTGAAGACAATTTCTTTCCAGTGCTACAGACTTCATCGGAAGCAAAATGCCATCAAGTTCTAAGCTAAAGTAAAAAATAAAGAAGCTTATAATTTATTTACATACAAAAACATGTATTTTTAATTACGCGCCGAAGAAAATTTTAAGGAATGACGGAAACAGACTAAACTGACACTATTTATTTTCACGTTTTGTTCCACTTGGAAAGTTTTCATTGAAAACTTAGAAAGTGTTCATAATTTGTTTATTTTTAGCTTGAATTCAATTATTTAATGATTAATAAGGCAAGTTGGAATTATTTGAAATAAATGTCAGTCTGAAAATGTAATATTTGGCAGTCAATATACAGGATGATCATAAAAATCTTCACCGATATAAGAAACCTTAGTGGCCTATCCGCTCAACCAATCAAAATTAAATTCCAGATGCTGCTGTTTGAAGAATGCGCTCCTGACTGTGATGATTTAAAGCCAAGAGTTCTCATGGTTACAATTACAATTAAATCATTTCGAAATTTTCGAATAGGAAACGATTTTTTCGAGCGAACAATATTTATGTAGAGTATCATGTGAAACGCTTTATTTTTGTACAGTATTTTGGCGTTAAACAGTAGTATAATAATAAGAGGATTTCGTTTTTTAGCCAAAAGGGGCAATTTGCTCAACTATTAACTTCGTTTTGGCATTTTGCATTGGTTCAATATAAACGGCGTTCCACTTGTAAGGTTTATCTTAATTTTCTAACAGTTAATTTTAAGTTTTTTTCCTGTGTTGTCTTAATTTCAGCTCACAATTTCCGGCCAGAACGTATTTTCAAATCGCAGTTGAATGCAAATGAGGAGAAGAAGTGTTTAATTGTGAAGTTCTACTGACTTAAAGAGAGAGCCTGAGATTCTGATCAGCGCGCATTAACCTTTTGGCGATAATCACTCACAAGCTATTATTACGCTCGGTCGTACTTTAAGCCCTTGTTAGCCGTTAGTTAGCGTTAAAGAGCCAACTCTATTAGAATCTTGCTTAGCTTCGGCTATATCTTTTCAGTTAAGATTAGTTAAGTTTTATTTCTTAGTTTCCCGAGTTCAAGCCCGAGTGGAGGCTTTATTGTAAACTCCAAGAAAGGATCATCTGTTAAACTTTATTTGCAATAATAAAGGAAAATTAACCCTTTTCGAATTTTTGTTCTCTGTCTACTGAACTAAAGCGATTAGTATAGATTTAGTATCTATTTCATATTTTGTAAAACTTTAACGAATTTTTGACTAACAAACTTGATTATTTAAAAGCGAGCAATGGAAGCACTATACGGAAAAGGGAAAAAAAATATCTCCAGCGCGCAAGGCTGTGTATCGGAAATTTTAAAGATATTCTGTTTATAAATTATTTTGTGATATTTCTGTTCAATTGAATTTTATGGCTTAAGTGCGAGGAACATGATATTTAATATATAAAGATAACACACACCACACTAAAAAACGCCCCTTTGGGCATAATAAAAAATCTGAAAACTTTCATAGGTTTGATTTATTTTCTTTTTTGAGGGGGGAGCAGTATAAGAAAAGATTAATTATTTTAACTTTATTTGGAAAGTTCGTTTGTTATACGTCCAGATCTAAAACACATTATTAAAGTAGACTAAGATACCACTTTCTAAGTTCTGGGATGAAAACGATTCATTCTGGATATATTATACGGATCCAAGTAAAAAATGAAAACTGTCAAAGCAAATGTAATAAAATTCAAAACTTAATTAAATAATTTCTACTCAATTTGATTTGCACGGTCTTTTAAAACATAATTACTCCAAATGAAGCGAAATTAGTTTCGTACAGGGCTACGGATAATCCAGCATAAGAATAAAATTCTATTTTCCACTTTCATTTCCCAAAATGCGCAGAGAAAATTTTCGCTTTGTTTCTAGGTTGGAGAAGAAAATTTATATACTGCTTAAAATTAAATACGCCGAAAAGGTTAAACCTTCTAACACAGGCAGGATTAACCCAATCTAGAAATTCGCGATAGAATTATGAACTCATTCCTTGGTGAAACTCTATCTTCTGTAGATTTAAACCTTGTCCCGAAAAGATTAAAACGTAAATGAGACAATTAGAAATAAGGCTGCCCGTTAATTACCTACAAGTAACGAACGACTGAAGCGCCATCTGGGCAAGTTGCTTCTGTTAAGCTATATTTACAAGTTTCTATCGTCTGCTGCGAGATTTTGTTTGTTTGGAAAGAACGAACGAGATTATCTGCATTCCTTGCAACAAGAAGTTTAACCCTCACCTAAGAACAGAATAAATTATTTGTTATAAGCAATGAAAGTAATTACACTTAAGTATTAACCGGATTTATATAGAAGTACTATTTTTTTATTCCGAATAATATCCCGATCTGTGGTTTCTTTCTCTTGAAACAACTGAAGAAGCCTATACGTAAAATTAAAGCCTGGTGATATTCGATTAAATGAGTTAAGCATCTTACCTCTGTAATTAACTAATGTATAATATATATGTATATATGTATGCATAGTATTTTCCTCGCATTATGGCGTAATGGCAGCACCAAGAACTAAGAAACTTTGGACACACAAAGTCCTCCTCCCGAATATGTGCACCTCGAAACCCAAATTTTAAAATTCAAATTTGTTTTCTATTTGTTTCGCACTTTGTGAGAATTTAAGGAATTTTGATTAAAAACCCAGCGAGCTTTACGTCATATCTCTGCAAAGCGTAAGAGAGATATGTTTCAAATTTAATCAGAAAACTCACCAGCATAAAGAAAGTGTATTGCCACTCTGCTAAACGCAAATATATTTGTCTTTCGAATATAACCGTATCGTGAAAAAATAAAAAATATTGTGGTATAAATTTTTAACAGAGTGTACTATCCGAATACGAAGCCTACATTTTGAATTTCGAATTCATTTTTTATTTATTTCATTATTTCATATTTTGCGTGAATTTAAGGAGCTTTGTTTTAAAACCTCAACGATATAAAAGCCTTGTACCGCCACTTGACAGACCATAATATATTTATGTTTTAATATTTAATCAGAAACCTCAGCATATAAAAGAAGTGTGTTGCCACTCAGCAAAACAGAAAATGCTTATCTTTTTAATTTAATGAATTGTCCCTGCTCAAATTAAAATATGATATGTTTAGTCGCTGGTTGCGTAAATATTAAGTGACAATTACATTACATAACATCTAGTTTTAATTCAGAGAAATGTTTGTGATTTTATGTAAACATTTTAATATTTAACATGGATATGGCTTGTTACGATTTAATCAAGAGCTTAACATTTAAAAACTTTTTAGGAGTGTAAAATTATTAAGCTTTCCACATGATAAAACATGAAAAATCAACTTTGTTCTCACCAGGATCGGAATCATAGAGCTTTCAGCAATCAGCTTAATGTACCTGGTTACTCACAAGAAAGCACACACGAGAGTATGATAATTCTTTATATCATTGCAAGATAATTCTTTATATCATTTCCCAAGTTTAAGAAAAAAATATTTTTTTAGAATTATTTGATTTTTAACTTACAGTGTAATTACTGTTATATAAAACTCTTACGCCTTTTTTTGCAAGCATTTTCTTCAAATTCTAATATTACTTTTACACTCTCAAATTTCTTTATAGATATAAATCTTCCCATAATTTCTTTAGAGTATAAAATATCAACGAGCGTAATTGATCTTTACTTTATATTCTCAATTTATTGCAATTTGTAGCCCAAAGGGCCAGAACGTTTAGCCCAGAAGGGCTATTAATTTTGTTTTGACATTTTGCGTCGAAAACGTTAAATGCCCGTTTCACTTCCCAAATTGTTGTCACCAAATATTATCCGCCGGAGTTATATTTAAAGAAATTAAATAATGCGGAATCTGCATAATCTATGTTTCTCGCAGTGTGATAAAACAACGCTACCTGGAACCATAGAATTTTGAATAACGTAGCCCTCCACCGAATAGGGTCATCTACAAACCTTAATTTGGAATTTGTTTAATTATCTCTTTCCTACTTTTTCAGGCATTAAAGAATTTTCGATTAACAAACTCAACAATTTCAAAGCGAGCAATGACAACACTGTAGGGGGATAAAAGTATTTTTATCTCCAGTACGCGAGACTATGTATCGAAAATTCTAAAGATATGCTCTTTTAAATATTTTGTGATATTGTTTATGAATTGAATTTTACGGTGTAAGTGCGAAACACATGATATTTAATAAGTAAAGGTGACACACAAAACGTTAAAAAACGCCTCTTTGGGCGTAATATGTATTCTGAAAACTTTTCGATTTATTTTATTTTATTTTAAATTTATTTTACTTTATTATAATGCAGGAAGCCTTCTCCGATTCCTTCTTGTTTCATCTGGTTCCATTAGAATAGTTCACAATTCATGTGGGTTACATTAGTTATAATTTTTTTACATTCAGTTTTGTCAGCTGGTTCCTATTGTGTTTAGAAATTCGCATGTTAGCATAGTGATTTGTGAATACAAAGAAATGAGGAATATTTTTGCATTTATATTTCATATTTTTGAATTAACTGATACATTTTTAATGAGAAAATAAGAAGGACATTTAAGCATTCAAAAACTGAAAATTAGTGGAAAATAATTCTAATTATAGCAATTAATAGGATCTTAAATTATTTTTAAAAACTTCTAATAAAATTCATTTAATAATTAATCCCCTCACAAATTTTTATTGGTTATTACCAATAAATCATGTTTCATGAACATGAAACATAAAACCATTTCATATTACCATGTTTCATGAAAACTATAGCTGTATAAAAGATTAAAACAGAAAGATGAGTAATTGTATTTGGTTATCTCTGTTAAAATTGTTTAATTAATTATCAAATTTAAAAATTATTCATCTGCTATAAGTAGCATAAATTTTCTACTCCTTTTCTGTTTATGAATATTTAAGTTTCGTTCTTAATAGTGCATATTGTCATAATATCTTGTAATTTAATTTATGTCATAATATCTTGTAATTGTGCATATTGTCATAATATCTTGTAATTGTGCATAATATCTTGTAATTTAATTTAAAATTATAAAAGTAAAAATACTCCTTCTTACAATCACAAATCATTATGCATAATACATTTACAATATTTAAAATCTGAAAAACACATGTCTGCGATGTTATCGTCATGCGATGACTTGTAGGTGCTTTATTTTTAACCACGATATTTTTACAGCGATGTTTTAAAACTGCGATGTTTTCGAACTGCTTTATTTTCGACCACGATGATCTGTGCTACAATTTTTTAGAACTGCGATGTTTTCTCCTTGCTTTCTTTTCTCCAACGATGTTTTGTACAATGGCGTTTTTACCTTGCGTTGATTTCTCCGCGACATTTTCTTCCGCGATGTTTTTACCACGTTGTTTTCGCCACGTTGTTTTCGCCTGCAACAAATATGCAGTTTTTCTCTATAATACAAAAATAATCGCACATAAAAACTTAAAGATAATTATACTAACATACAATATACAGAATTTTTCCCCTGTAATATGCAAATAATTGTACATAGAAAACTTAAAGATAACAATTGTAGTAAGTATATCAACAAAAGTTTTGAAAGAAAAAGGGGTTCTTTAGATTTATGTTTTATTTTTTTTTTATTTTACAAATATAAATATGTTTTCAGAAACAAAATCACAGATTTTATTTGCGCAAAAGTTCGCCTTTGATTAATACGAGGGCTTCGCTCGATGTATTGATGCAATGTTTTTAATATTTGGTATAAAATTGTTTAATTTAATTGTTTAATTCTTATATTTAATTCTTAAAATTTAATTCCTAATTTAATTCTTAAAATTTAATTTTTTTAATTTAATTCCTAATTTAATTCTGAAATCACCTTGATCGAAAATATTCGATCTGTTTCTGGCTGTCCATTTTAGGTTTGCCTTCTTCGTAATTTATTTAATTATGTTTTCTTTGTGTTCTTGTCTTTTTACTTTTTTACGTAGAACTTATTGCATACAAATTTTATATACTTCAAAAAAATTGTTATGGATGTTTAAAATATATTAAACACTTTTAGTGTATTTTCCTTATATTTATTTTATATGAATTCTTCCTGTTGCATGATACAGCTTTACATGAATAAACTATTAATTATAAATTTTTATATTCAATCGGATCTCAGTTAGACCGATTAGTTGCCGATACATGTTCGGCTGTCTACCCGCAATTAATCCAGTAATTCTCATTCATCTCTTTAATGTTTTATAGAGCCCCAAGGGGTCTATAGCAACACCGTTGAGAACCTCTGATCTAAATTAATATTAATCCAAAATTAAATTATATAGAAATAAACAAAATAAACTTTATTTTGTTAAGTAATTAAATAATATAAAAATCTATCAACTTCTTAAGTATTACATATCTTCATTTGTTTTTCATCAAAATGTTATACATTTTTAGTTTATTCAACACATTGTCCTATTCCTTACAGACTTTCAGCTTGCTTCTTTTTCTGAGTCATTCTTTTACCGCTAGTTATTTATCAAAAACCTTAATCCAGAATCAATATTCTCCTACTCTTTCGATGCTCATCTCCGTCCTACTTTTGAAATCACAAACCGAACCTTAACGACATTATCGAGTATGTAAGCCCAAACAAATACGCTTTTGGTTACTTTTCCTTCCCCAAAATCCGATTCTCATGAACTCTTGAGAACGGCTCAAGCATGTAACCAATCTCTTAACCTACTTCTTGGCGGGCTAAAGTAGCTGAAGAAACGAGCTTGAATAAAACATATTCCCGAACAAGAATTCAAATTGATTTATTGAAGGATTATTCCGTCTAATCCTTGAAAATTCTATGTCGGAGGAAAACAAACCATCAGAAAAAGAAAAGGACAAAAAGTATAGTTTCGAAAAATATTGTCCTTGCTAGTATTTCAATCAGAAGCATAGGGATTGGAACGAGGGAAAGTAGATTTGTTTCTGAGAATAATACTCAAATGAGGAATGTACAGTCTGCAAGAAGAGATAGATGGTCTCAAAATAGAAGGGAGAAATCCCTGTTGTGAGTAATAATGATACATTTGGCCATTACGGTATCCGAAGCATTAAATTATAGAGAAAGTTTCAAAATGTAAAGCCTATCGAAAAGGACTTTTCCCTTTTTCTTATTAAATATCATTTCATGAGAGTCAAATGTATTTGTCTTAGAAAGATTCAGCTTTATTTATCGACATATGATTAAAGTTCAAGTCATAAGGTCGGTAATACAATTTTATATTTCTCTAGCTCTACTTCTATGGAATACTAATGTGGGATCGGTACTTACTGTCTAGGAATATGATGTCTGTAAACTTACTTCTTTTGCGGTTGTCTAGGGGCTAATAAACTAGTCCAATTTACAAATAACTTGAATATTTAATGGAAACATGAATAGTTGCTACAAACTATAAAATGACTACATGTGTAGAAGGATGAATTTACATAGATGATATTTACAGATGAAGAGAATCGACCGTCTTTTACATGCAAAGATCTTTCTGTCGCATCATCGTCTTAATGGCGGAATCGTCTGACTTCTATCATCGGAAAAGTAAAAGATTTATTCTCACAGCTTGTTGCGTCATCCGATTATACTGAACGATGCCATCCCACAATAATATTCTACCTTGTGAAACCTATAACAAACGATTTTATCAAACCAAGTTATTTTTTCCCAAGTAACAAATTTTTCTTGCATTATTTTCTCTTCCCTTTATTTTATTAATTTTTTATTAGCCTTTTGGGCTATTAATCACAAAATGACATTTTGCATTGAATCGCCAAAAGTCATGTATCACGTTTCAAATTGCTATCGCCCTCTATTATACTTAAAGAAATTAGATCATGAGCAATCTGTATGAATGTATGTATGTTTCTCGCATAGTGAAAAAACGACGCTTCACATAGCCGTCGAAGTCTGAATAACGTAGTCCTCCACCCGAATATGAGCACCTGAAAGCCCGAATTTGGAATTTGTTTTATTACTTTTTCATATTTTGTAAAACTTTAACGAAGTTTTTATTAACAAATTCAACGATTTCAAAGCGATCATTGACAACATTCTACGAAACAACTAAAAAAAAAAAAAAATATATCTCCAGCGCCGAGACTGTCTGGACTGTCAGAAATTCTAAAGATATGCTGATTTTAAATATTTTTAGCCCAAAGGAACATCGAAATGCTATCGACATATATATGTGTGTGTAAATGTAAAGAACGCCCCTTTGGGAGAAATATAAAATTTGAAAGCTTTCAGAATTTTATTTATTTATTTACTGATAATTTTTAACATCCCAAAATCAAAAGGGAAAAATTAGTGGATAATTTAATTTCTGAAGGGCAGTAAGAACACACAAAAAATGAATAATAATCATGGATAAACTCCAGGCAACTATCACAAAATTATTTCTTTGAAATAAACCTACCTTCCAATAAGAATACATATTAATATTAACGCTACTATATTTAATAAGATAATTTTATTTCTACTTCCCTGTAATTTGAATTTCGCCCTTTCTTACTGTTGTTTCCGCTAGTCTTTAGGCCTCAAGTCATCTATGAAGAATAAGTGAAGGTGCATATCCAGCTGACTCAGCTAAATCATAGACTGAATGTCACTTAATGTTTTCTTCGTTGCGATGGGTTGGTTCTTGCATTAGGCTGGCAATAACTTAAAGGGAAATGTTAGGCGTGACCTTCGCAGGTAGTTTGAGAGGGTTTGTATATGTTGGTAAACCGAAAACAATGGACGAATCCATTTTGAAAATCAGGGAAGTTCGTTCTCTAAACGCATTGAGAGAGAGAAAAATTACGCAAATATTTAAGAACATTTCAAAATTTCGTGCTACCAGGAGGAAATAGAGTAATTATTTGGAAAAGAAAATTAGTTAATAAATAGTTCAGAATGATAACTTATTTGTACCACCTATTCTCTATGCGTAAAAAAAAAGTTCAACATAAAATCACATAACAAAGTTTCTCTCGAGAAGCTAAAGAAAAGGTATGAAATGGTGTCTTCGGAAACGGATGAATCCATCCCATTTTCACGACATTAAAATTCTTATGATATTACCTTTTATCATTTTGATAGAGTAAGTGATTTTTATATTCTTAGTAGTGTAGTACTTATCAATGACAGAATGATTGTTATTAAAATGGATTTCGTTTGAACATTATTAACTCCGAGTTAATTCATGAACGTGACAGTTGCAATTATCTGCAACGTTAAATGCCTACGCATAAAGGGAAAGAACAAGAAACGAAATACAGAGAAAACAAAAATAGTTATATACAGTCAACCTGGAATGCCTACTGTACTAAATATATCTTATTAAAGTAGTTTTCTTTCCCGAAAAGTGTTTCCATAACTAAAGTAAAATCTCACAATGAACTCTAATTCGCTACCCTTAACAATTCTTCACCGCGTGCCTGATTGCAGGCAAATTATCAAAAACGGAAACATTGGCGCAAATATGATTTTATGGAAAATCGTTATTCCACATAATTTCGATTACAAATAATAAGAACATAATTCCATAATTCAAAAAAATATTGTCATACAAACCATTATAATAGAAACGGGAAGTGGGAACAACAAAATTATAAATTTCAAAAATATCATGACGAGAATAATAATAATAATAGATTGGATTGGATTATTAAATTACGGCAAAGCACACAAGGGCTATCTGCCTAAAGGGAGGGATGCTTTCGTGGAGGGCTTTCTAAGGGAAACCGGCTCGTATACACGTTACACATGGAGAAAACCACGAAAACGCTCATACAGCCAGCCCGTTCACGGGATTCGTACCTCGGACCGAACTACCAGTGTTCAGCGTCTTTACCGCTCGGCCGCTGGTGGGCCAATAATAATAATAATAATACAAAATTAACTGTTGCAGATTTTTCTCTGCCATGAATTTGGAAGACACAAAATACTTGTCATTAAATGGTAATATTTCTAAGATCCTACTGTACCTTGTCTTCTTAAATAATGCAAAAATTTATCTGATTTAATTGTAAATTATTACATATTCTTTTATTTCTTTTCTAAGATTTCTGGCTGAATTTTTATCCAAAGTAGCAATAATGTGTGACTAATGATTCCGGAGTGTTTTCAATTTTATACTGCTGAATGACGCTATTCATTGTAGCTTTTATAATTTTGAAATTGCTCAATGGTCTGTATTATTGATCTAAGAGGAAATTTTGAAACGTCTGACAGACCAGGTGATAGAGTTATGACGATGGATTTAAAGATTTTTAAAAAGGAAGGGAAGTTTATAATATATTGCAGAATGTAATGAGCAAGGCGGGAGACTTGAACAAACTGATAATACAAATGATAATGATAGCAAAAATGGTAAAGTGAAACTTAAAAAACAATATTTAGACTGAAGTTCACATGCGTGTACTATAGTATATGTGAAAAACTGTAAATAAACAATAAAGATATTTCCTTTGTTAAAGTTGTTCCATCAATGCATTAAAATATTTTTCATATATTTCGGCAGAATGCAATGAACGAGATGGGAGAAGTGAATAACTGTCTAATAAAAGTGATAATGATAGAAAAATTGATAATGTAAAACATAAATAACAGCAGTTAGACTGCAATCACATGCTTGTACTGTAGCAAATGTAGAAAAATTGTGAGCAAATAGTACAGGAAATTCATTCGAGAAAGTTATTCTACCAATGTATTAGAATATTTAACATATATTTCGAATAAAAGACTTCCTTATTCATTCAGTTCGAACACATATATCTGTAATAATACATGCATTGTTATTTCTACGAAAAACCTTTATTAGAAAATATATTCTTATAAATGCTTAGAAATTAAAAAATCAACGTAATTAATTATTAAGTCGTTCAGTTTGCTGCGACATTAATTAAAGACTCAAGAGATAATAATTGAATCAGAATTGATAGCCAGCTATCTAATAGAAAGAACATAAATCAAAATTAAAACAAAAAAATTCTCAATAAAATAACACAAAAATAGAATAAATTAACAAATAGTTGAAACACTTTCGTCTTTTTCAAGGAGCAGTCAAAAACGTTTCAACAGAGCCACATATCTCATTTACATCTGGACGATTATAAAAACGAATTAATAAATAACTCAAAAATGAAGAAAAAATTTAATTAAAATGCAAGGTCATTACAAATTTTAAGCAATGGTTTTAAAAGTATGTATACCAAAAGAAATGTGCAAGTCTAACAGTGATGAAATATGAGTTAAACTTACGCCTAACACTAAGTACGTTTAAACTCGAACCTCTTTCAAGGGATTTTAGGATTCTAGGGATTTTTCTAGGGATTTCTAGGATGCGTTTTACTTAAAATAATAATTATTTCGACTATTATCAGCAGCATTTATTAAAAATAATAATTTGTGTATACTTATTCGTACGAATTTTATAAATTATATATATTAATTTTGTATCACTCCTGTCTAGTGGCAATTCTTTTTCTGTACAAAATTTGAATCTTACAAAATGCTCTGCCTTGACGTGCTTTAAGTGCGGAACTATTTTCTTCCGCCAAAGAGCCTTCTCAACATGGTTGCGAGTTTGCGAAGGTATGCAGATAAACGATGACAGCTCCAATTATGCCGTATGATGAATGGCTGCTATACCGGGGATTGAGAAAGATCGACACGCGCAAAGCATTTCTAATCTCAGACGCTCTAGATAAGAACATTTGAAGCTGAACAAGTCTGGAAAGTTGGAATAAAAAATGATCCTTTAATTGAACTCGAAGTTGTAATTCTGGTTAGTAGATGTCAGGAGTTCGGCAAAATTGAAAAAGTAGTTATTCGGACGAATGAGATTTTACTTTAATGTACATTATTGATTATTGCAACCAATAAAACCTAAATGAAAGTAAAATATATTTATGGTGAGGCCTTGAAAATTAATTTGAGCATCTTACAACATCACGAATTAAAGGTGCTTAATGTTAATATTATTTTTACTCAATTTTTTAAAATTTTAATGTTTTTCTTTTAAATTAAGAAAAACAAGAACTTTTTTATAAGCTTCCTTTTTAGTTCACTCATGGTGCTTCACTATGGTCGAAATATTTTCCGAATTTCCTGATAAGCTATATATTTTATCCACACACCGTTTGTCGATAACAATGCAATATGGTGAAGTAATTTTTTTTTTTTTTTGAGTTAGAGTTTTTTTTTATTTAAGCGATTTTTGGAGCATATTTTCGCTTTATGAACAAACTAAATGTTTAATAGTTTTATTGTTTGCGTAATCGGATAATAATGTAATGGTATGGTATGATTTATGTAATCGGATTCGTACTTTTATTGTTTGTGTAATTGGATAATAATGTAATGTAATGGTATGACTTATGTAATTGTATTCATACTTTTATTATTTGTGTAATCGGATAATAATGTAATGTAATGGTATGATGTAATCGGATTTTTACTTTTATTATTTGTGTAATTGGATGATAATGTAATGTAATGTAATGGTATGAAGTAACCGGATTCATACTTTTATTGTTTGTACAATCGGAGTTGCTCGACAGTAATAGCGATGGTGCCTAAATAACAGAACCTATTCATTTAATTGCATTGCTAAAGTACAATTCATAAAGTACAAATCTTTTTTAATTTATTATATGCGCCCAGGTTTCTATTATTCGTGATATAAAATTGTAGATGAATTCTTTTTAAGAGCATTATTTAATCTGTCATTCCCATTAAACTATATGATTAATTATTTTTTTACTTTTAGTTCATTAATTATTATATGAGTTTGAAATAAAATCTTAATTTTTAAAACACTTCTTTTAATATTTTGTTTTAATCCTACAATGGAAATATGCTCAATATTCTGTATGAAAGTAATCCTTTTCGTGAAATATCCTGTTTTTGACATAATGGTTCGAGAAAAGTATTATTATTTTTACGACAAACGTTTATTACGTGCCTTTTGTTATTTTAAAAGTTCAAATTATTTAGATTAAAGATTTTAATAATTCACTAAAAAATCCCAAAATAATGTTTCTGACATGAATTATTAATTTTTTTTAATTCAGTACATTTCATTAAATATGTTCTTATTTAAACGTTTTCATCTTATGAAAGAAATTAAAAATGATGTAAAAGAAGAAAATACATTAACATTTCTAATTTAAAAATCTAATTAGAGAAAAATATTTCAATATATGCTCAAGTTATGATATCGATATGAATTGAAAAGATCAGATACGGGCGTATGTATAATGATAGTGGCAGATTAGTGCGCGAGTGACAAAATCGCTGAACACTGGGAGTTTCTATTTTTTCTGTTAAAAAAATAGAAAATCTGCTTCTAAGAGATTTATGGAAACCAATTTTTATCCAAACTGGAATTTGATTGGCTATTTAATTCACTGCAAAATTTTCTTTTTATTGTTCCACCTTCAATTATCAGTCTTTGACTACGGTGGCAGTAATACATGCATTCAGAACTTATGCGTTTTTTGATTGGATTCATGTGGAAGCTGCCTTTTTTATTTCACTAACACTCTTTTTTCTTTTTAACTGATAAGTTCCCGATTCTCTACCGAATCAAATAAACGAATACGTCAAACTCGCTTATGGTATGAATTGCATGGGATTGAAAAGGAGAGAATTAAAAAGTAGAAACTAAATCCAACTTCAAAGTTATAGTATGTACATTTGAGATTTGGTATGAGAATAAAGATAAAACGAAGGTGGATGAATTACCATCTATTCATCTGATAGTATCTTAAAACTAACATGAAAAACAGTTAGCATAATGCAAATAAAAAATTGTTCATAGTATTAAGGCTTATAACATCCTATGGATTATACTATTGGAATCTTTCAAATTCACAATTATATAAAAATAACATCTTTCCTGTTTTCCAAAATAAAAATCTTAAAACTTAGGATTCCATTTTAAATTGCTTTGCAAATAGTTGCCATCCACATCCTCAAACGTATAATATTTAAATTAAATATTTGATATATCCCAGTGTTTTCAAATATTGAGTTAGTGTTTTTTGTGTGTGTTAACAGTATGAACGTCGTGAATAAACATGCCAGGAAAGCAAAAATAATTATCAAAAAATCTTGAACGTTTCTTACAATTCCAAGCACTAACCATTTTTACAGGTGAAGATATCTGAAGCAAATCCGGATATTTTGATCATTTACAGTTCTTTATGAACTTACATCCTAAATATAAATAGTATAAAGAATACTAAAACTTAGTATGGCATCACTTAACCTACGTAAACGTAAGTATTGATCAGCTGAGTGCGTCCACTCCACACACATTCTTTTCCCTTTTCGCCTTTTGTAGTATAAGATAATGGTGTAGTTTCCATCAAAAATATATTTCTCAAAAGTAGTGACGGATACACGAGTTCAAATGTATTTACACGGAATGCTTATCATGTTCATAATGGAGATTTTAATGCAGGGAAACTAACTAGAGTAAAATAACGAATAATATCATTAGCAAAAGAACAAAAAATAACATTAGGGGAACATGTAAAATGATTTTGATAATGCTACACTGAAATTAAGATGTCAGATAATGGCTCAGACGAAACGATGAGCATTTTAAATTAAACCTGCAATAATTTGTTAGTAAAGAAAAAGATATACTAAACACCATACTAAACACCAAGATAGGTGGAAAAAAATATGTTATTCAGCCGAGTTTAACAGAGAAAAGGACGAAAGTATTCTTAGAGGAAATTAAGAATGATTCGCTGGAAAAATGTCTATTTCTTTCCTTTAGGTTCAAGATAATAATATTAGATCCCAGCGTATGATTTCTGTATTATATCTTTGCTCTGACAATTTTCCTCAATATGTACCTAAAGAATTTTATTTATTTGTTCCATTATTGCCTTAATAAGATTGTGTATATCTTGTACAATCATTTTTGTTGCACTACGAAAAGACTGTATATGTATCTGTATACTGCAATAGGCTCATGTTTTGATCCTATTGTAATATGCCATTTCATATCAGGCCAGGATGTAATAAATATAAGAATAATTATTAAGATATTGATCTTATTGTTATTAACTTTGGAACGCTGTTGTGTTTTGATGGCAAAATAGTCTATTAGTGCTACAGATAGAATTCCTGAACGTTATAGTAGTTAGACTTGCATTTGGAATCCCAATAATGCTTGCTGCATGTGTAGTTTTTCTCCGTTTATAAACGACATCCGAGTAAGTTTCCCTTAGAATATTCTCCACGAAGGCATTTCTTCTGTTAGACAGTAGTCTTCATATGATTTGTTGCACTCAGTTAAGAAAACTTACAAAAAACGTACTTACTACAAAAAATGTGTCTTTTATTTTAATTCTTTATTATCTTTATTTTGTTGTCAAACGATTACATTTTATTTCTTCATGGATCATAAAAATATTATTTTAATTTCGCTTATAAATTTCACTTTTCCGTGAAAGATAATCTTCACAAGTTTCACCAGGTTTTTATACCTAAATTTTTCGAAGTGCTTACTGTTTCAGAATACGTTTTGCCATGAAATATTTGAACTGCAAAGAAAATCGAACATGCAAATCATTCTATCAGTCATGAATATTTCTGTAAGATAGTTGAAGAAAAAGACTGATTTCATTTCTAGACTCCTCCGCGTTCACTGTTAGTATTAAATCAAACGCTTTTTGCTTCGTATTTAATTTCAGATGAAACTCTACTTCATACGAAGACAGGGACAGGGAAAAGTGGACGGAGCACCAGAACTTCGTCAGTGACTTTTACAGGTGTTGCTCCGCCGCACTACTGTACCCCGCTGGGCTTTTAGTTGGCCCGCATCGGATGCTAGCCTACCAAGACATTTACATAGTAAATTTTACATTAATATTAGACTTACGTATTGAATATACAATTACAAAGACATAGTATACAATTATTGCAAAGACGAAGACAGGATGGTATGAATAACGTAAACGTCTCTTAACAGAATCTTGCTTAATGAAGGAAGCGATGAAATAAACTAACATTACTTCGGTAAGCCCGCCAAAATTGTTGTTTCTAACTAGTTATTCTGAATTTTATCTGGCATATGTACGAAGAAAACGATGTTTAACAATAAAGTTAACAAGACCAAAAAAAAAAAAAAAAAAAAAAAAAAAAAAAAAAAAGGCTATGTTGGAAGGAGTCTATCCAAAAGCATTTTGTTTAACTACAAGTTTGGTAAACTACTACAAGCTTAGAGAAAGCATAAGAAACCTTAACAAACCCTCTGAAGCTGCGTTAAAATCTGAATCTCTATTAGCGGGAGGTAATTTAAAGTACGTGTGTTTTTACATTTTTTTACAGTAAAAATGCACCACATAGCGAATTTCATCACTCATTTTCAAATCAATTTAACTTTTTACACGAGCAACGAATTAGAAAACTATCCATCACAAACAATGATAGCTGAATGTCACATTTTAAGCACATGTTCGTTTGAGACAATCGGATGAGTGTTGCCGGATATATAGGCATCAACACCATCTAGTGGCAAAAAACCGCGGGGAGACATTTTATAAAACCTAATATGATTTAGTAGTAGGGATTATCAATAAAGATGCCCCTGGTGGAACACCGAAACATTTTTTAGGATACTAGATGAATAAATATTTAGACTAGCATGAGAAAGTTATATATCTGCTGCATATTTGAAAAGCGAAAAAATATATAATGTCATTCCCCCTCCAAAAAATACTAAGTTTTTTAATTAGATATATCGTGAGTTAATTGCATTTTTATTCAAATGAATTGGATTAAAATTTTAAGAAATGCTCTTCTTAAGAACTGCATCGATTGCTTTTAAGTAGTTTAGTTTGCTAATCAATAACAACTGATTGCGTTTGAAAGATAAATATTTTACATTTTGCCTAACGGCTACAAACTCGAATGAAAAGCGAAACAACGTATTTGCAGTGGAACCATTTAAAATGAATAAATGCAAAATCGTATTTCGAGACTAACAGCTCTTTTGTGCTAAAAATAGATAAAAACCTTGCGGATTTTAAAAGGAAAATTGTCAGCGTGACTGAACCATTAAAATTTCAATATAGAGCCAGAAGTAAAATTTTGTTCCTGAAAAAATGGCTCATAATGTTTTAATTAATTTGACTTATGCATTAATTTTTATTCCACGGGAATTCATACTTCGTCTTTGCAAAGTTTCTCTTTAAACTTTCCAATGAGCTATACATTCATGACTCATCCTGAATGCATTCATACTAGGCATATATTTCCTTGTACTTTCCTTGAAAATTTTCCGAACATTTGAAAATACGAAGGAAGCATTCACTTCATGCTAATTTTCCAAATTTCTAAGCAAGATTTCGGTACTCTCTTGGCATTTTAAGATTAAAGAAACATGCTATCCTTAAGGAAAAGACTTCAGGAAAATAGTGAACTGATAATTTTATTCTTTAATTACTTAGCTAATTAACATTTAAAAAAATCGAATTACGTAAAATTATTTTCACGGGTAGTCGTCTTTCTAATTAACACGGCGAACAAAAAAAAAAAAAAAATAAAACTGAATATATAATCTGCCTATACAAACTATTGCTTTTGTTTAACATTTTTTGGAAGTAGGATGAAATACATAGCAGTGTCCTTTCCAAGCGGGGATTATTATAGCTATTTTATTTTTTTACTTAATTACTTTCTTCATATTTTTATATACCGAGTTCATCTAGAATTGATAAAATATTTCTATACAAAACTTTAACTAAAATACAACTTTTTAATCCCTGAAGAGTATTTGAGGTTTTTAAAAAAATGTGTAAATGAAAAGGTATAGTAGTGATACGGAATTTAAACTGTAATATTATAAATTATTATTATTTTTTTGCAGAAAGGTTTTATTTTAAATTCGATTAATCAATTGAGGTTTTATTTAATGTGTTGCATGATTACTTTTCTTTTGAGACTTTACTCATTTAGAAATACAAATACGCCTCATAAACAAACAGAGAAGACGTATTTAAGATATATCAAGGAATAACTTTTAGAGGAGAAATAATTATTTCTACAATGTCTGTTTGTGTGTTGTGACTTGTTAGCAATATTACATCAAGCTCACGGATTTTACGAGAGATTGCGTCTACCATTGCTGTGGGTAGGTAAATAGCACTTTTACCCAGTTCCATTCAAACTGTGAAAGAGAATTCCTCAAGGGACTGTTCTAAGGGTCTCACACTCCTCTCCCCCTATCACCAGTTCACTCGGAGCCTTTCGGCTTACCGTGCGTTTAAAGTGCTCCTATGCCACAAAGACACTATACAGTTACCAAACATGCAAGTCTTCCCCAGAATTCGAGCCCGTGCCCAGCAAAACGCTAAACGCTTTGCTGATCAGGTAGACAATACTCTACTTTTAAGTTGGTTTGCGGCCAAATGTCTGTAGAATACTGCTGTTTTTCCCCGTATTTTCCACTCCTTTTACTAATTTTATAGTACAAAATGGAGACGAAAATATTATGCTACACCCTAGACCTCAAATGATACGCTGTCGTTGTATTTCTGTCTTCCGCTGTTTCGTCTTCTACAGCTTACAAATCGTCAGCATCGTCTTTATTGTCATCGTCAACGTTCTGTCTTCTCACTCGTAATGATCTTCAGAACCATCATGAGCATTATTGTTTCCCATGCACCTCAAAATCTACGATCCCAGGCACCCTAATATCCACGAACAAATCAATTAGTCAGACGAAAACAATCATTATGTGAACAAATACATTATAAAATATAGGGAAGTTCACTTTCTGTACGCCTTGAGTGAGGAAAAAATTGTTGAATATTTAAAAAGTTTTGAGAACCTGGAGTTAAAAGACTAGTGGGGATACGCTAGTAAATACGGTATTTAGGAGTAAAGCATTGTAGGATAAATTAGTTTTACTTTTAAGATAAGCAAGATAAGCTTTGCTGTGAACGAGCGTTTTACGGGTTAAATTTAGAACTGAGTCTAACAAATTTAAGTCTAACAAATTTAAAGTGAGAGCTTGCCAGAAATCCCTTCCTATAAAAAAATTGCGTTAGGTTTTTTTAAGTAAATATTGTTCTGCCGTATATAATTCCTGAGTTTAAAGTGTTTAAGCTTATTATACTTGCTCTAATTTATGCAGTCATTGGGTCTGATGAAATTGTTGATTGTTACTTTCTAATCATTAAAATATTTTGTCCATTTATTTTTCACATATCTAATGGTTTAACCTAACTCTATCTTTCGTCTTCTACATACTATGCCCAGATTTGCAAAAGTAAATTTTGTCCCATTGTAAATAAAAGCATAATGCCATTGCTAATTTCAGGTAGAAGAAAGAAAGCAGTGGAGTAAAAAATAAATTAATGAGCAAATTAATAAAAAAATTATAATAATACTAATAATAATGAAAGACCAATTTAAAGTATTGAAAAACCTAAATTAAGAATGAGTTTATGAAAAACGTCTTTTCTTTTAAATTTAAAATATAAAGTAGAATAAAATGTTGACTATCATGAAGACAAGCATGTGGTTGACACAGACATGCAGACAGGCCTGTGGTTCATACAGACATGCAGACAGGCCACGATGACTATGCCGCGATATGTTTTGAATTTTTGAGAACTAAGGAAATGTTTTCCACGTTCTATAAATTTATTTTTAGTTTACATTTTAACATATTTTATATTTGTTTTTAATATGTCATATTTGTGGTTCACCTATCAGTGAGTTAGTGTATCAATCTCCTTGTTCTCGATGCAAATGATTGGATTTACATTTCCATGCCTGGTCCATATATAAACCTATTTTGATTTGAAAATAATTGATGATGATAGCCTTGCTATGAAAGGCAACACTGCTGAATTTGCCATTATGAATTTCTCATCTGTTTTATCAGGGGCATATTTTGTATGCCCCTGATATTTTCCCCTATGTTTGTATCAGGGCCACAAATCGATTTTGACTTTAAATTATCTAAGCTAAATCAAAATCTTTTACATGCTTTTTGCTAATTTAGCTTATTACTCTCTTCGAAAAGCATACTTCTTGAGAAAAATCAGATTTATTTAATAGTGAGGAGTATCATTCCAGATGTTTCAGAAAAAAATTTAAAAACCCAAAGTACTAGAGGAATACTTTTACACAATTTAGAGAATTTTTATGAACTTGAATCCTGTTAAAAAAAAAATTTATTATTATTGTACATTAAAAAAAAATTTATTATGCGTGTGCAATAGTAAGTGATTAAGTAATCTCATGCATAACGGCGACGTACCATTGTGCTTCGGATAATTCAAAGTGGGTAGCCTGATTTAGGTCTTCGAATCAATCGTCTAATGACCCACGATCAATCCACTGAAGAATTCCCTTAATGAAACGAAGATGCGGAGACCGTACAAGAAAAGGGCCAATCTGACTGTCAATAGCTCTGAGTGGTCTCTATTCACGAAAAAGACGAATGGATGCGCCACCTACCGGCCTCTTCATCATTTCCGACAAGGGCTTTCTTCTCAGCGCATCTTCGAAATAAAGAAACACATTCTTTTATAGTGGATTCTTTATGCCTAAGGCTTGGTAATGTATCAGATTAATATCAAGTGAATAATGCAAAGATTTACGGATTTGAATATGTTCGATTTGCTGGAAAATGAAGCTCAGATTTCTCGTCAAAGAATTCCTGGACAGGGGAGCTCCACATGTGTTGTTTTCAGAAGCTTGTAAAAAACTACTTAATTGTAGATATATTAAATTGTAAGTATAAACTCTAGATATATGTACAAATATGGACGATGGGAACTTTAACAATTTTAGAGTTCTGACGTTCTAACTTTCCGATTGAAACAAAGGTTTCTGCTAAAAGGAAAATTGAGTTAATAAAAACATTTTTAAAAGTGAGAACTTGCATCCGTTACTCATTTTTAATGGTATGATAATAAATTCTAAATCACACAATGCTTCTCTGTAACATACAAATGAAATTCGGAATCCCATGCTGTTTCAAATCAATATGAAAATAAAAATGAAAACATTTATGCAGTTCCAGAATTTTATCACCTAATTACATTCCAAAAACTATAAATTAGAAGTAATATTGTATCACATAGGCAATGTCTGATTTACGTTATACGTTTTAATTGTTGCCATTTTGCTGTTATGACAGTCTGTTTTTGCGTACCTACGCATAGCTCATTCGCTCCGTCAAGAATCATGTCAGTGAAAGGTTATATGTAATGAAGAAAGAAAATTCAAAATAATATAAGAAAGAAAATTAAAAAATAAGATGTAAGAAACAAAATTCAAATAAATTAAAAAAGTAGTTTCGAGTAACATGTGCATGTGTTCAACTGCATATGACATGCGCATGTATTCATATGGCATGTTTCCAATTACTTGTGTAACTGCATGCAATCATGTTTTATGTAAAGCTCGCTGATATGGCTTGCATCTCATAACCAAAAGATGAACAAAATTGTGATAAATGTAATATTTAACTTAAAAGTGAGCATGTATTTATCTGGATGTCTTTTCTGCATATGTGTGTGTGGATATGACCACTTAAAGGAACTGAACATACGTCTCTAAGAGCAAAGGTGATTAATAATAATGTTTCAAAGAATAGCAGCATCTCAAATTCAATTCCGTCAAAGCAATCTTTCAATAACGAAATCAAAAGTAACTTACTGAAGCTCTTTCCTGGTTAAGTCGTATAGACACCGAACAACTTATGACACTGAATTAGAACTTACCAGAAGACACAATAAAAATTCCAACGTTTCTTGAGACTTTCAAGACTTACTTGAGGAATAATACAGAGTGGCAATCAAATGCACAATGTAAAACAAAGCTCATCTACATTTGAGAGCAGATAAACTTGATAACAACCTGTTTTCAATTCGAAGACTTTATAAAAATAAAATAATAAATAAAGAAGGAATTCTGACGCGAAAATTACCTGAAGGTAAGCTGAACCTTCCTTTTGGAATTAAGCAAGGGATCCTTAATCTAACTGTAAATATAATCATCGATGTAATTCTTTACAAAATGATAATAATATTATTATCCGAATATCTTACTACACTCTTCGAAATCGCCACCACATTCATCATACTAGATATAGATACACTTTGTATTCAAGAAAAATGGTTGAATGTTCACATTAACAATGGTATGCCAATGCTATTGGAATTCCGCAGCCAACCATTTGCAAGATATTGTGAGCAATTCAAATTATAATGTTTGCACACATTTCAAGATTTCAAGCCAAGTGATTGCCTCAATCTGTGTGAATTTTTTGGTCACTTACAAGAAGCATTCCAAGATGATGTTTTTGTCACCTGTCTTACATCCATTGCCAAGAGGACTTTTTTTGGCGTCGATTGGTAAACTGTCATAATGGTTTGATAGAGTGCATAAAAATCTATAATACTGTAATTAAAGGGAAGTGGGATTCAGCAGTGCCAATAGTGTTCTACGCCATTTCACAAAGGAAGATGTGTGAAATCTCTCTCTCTTTGTTTGTTTCTCCGAGGAACATGAAAATTTCGTGTTCCAGAAAGATGAGGCATATCTTTGGTGGAAAGAATCTTCATTGCCTGAATGATTAGCTTTGTTGGAATGTTCAACATAAGAAAGAGCATTAAAGGGAGGAGCCGGGATGGGCAATAAGTTCTCCCGACTTTCTCCCGACCAGTAGTTTTTACCTTGGTGTTATGTTAAGAAAATTTTATGTGTTCCCATTACTAGCGAAATTTTAGATTTTTCAAGATTGCATTGCAGCTGTTAAGGTGACTGTCAGCTGTAAAATGTCATTATGCGTGTAAGGAGATTTGGAGTACCGGTTGAATGTGTGACACAGTTATAAGGTATTTCTCCCGCCTTCCTTGCGTGACTTCGTGGTGTAGTGGTCAGCACACTCAGCCCCCGTAATTGAGAGGTCCACGATTCGATTCCCGGCGAAGGCGTTACTAATTTTTCATCTCTTCTGCTTCCACAAAATACCTAATGTCTCTACAGTGGCGCCCGAACTAAAAAGGTGTTGGATGATGATTCTCCTCACCCAGGATTTGGTGACTCGATCCCCTAAAATCCCTAGTCGCCCTTTAAAAAGGGAAGTATATAAGGTATTTCTCCCGCCTTTCTAGCGTACCTTCGTGGTGTGGTGGTTCTGCACGCTGGTTGGGCATTCCAGAGGTCCGTGGTTCGATTCCCGGCGAAAGCGGTTGCTCATTTCCCATCTCCCTTGCTTTCGAAATAATCCTAATGTCTCTACACGGTAGAAAAGATAGATACTTCGAACCTTTGTAATGTTCTAATTAAAAACTGGTAGACTGGTGTTTAATTGCCTATAGGACTAGTTTTTTTTTTTTCATTTGAAGTGCTTTGCAAATCTGCTGATCATTTGTTATAATCATGTGTTGTTGTTAGTCTTGCTATACGATAACATTACATTCCTCATGTGACAGTCACTTAGTATTGGTTTAATATGTAGAATTCCGCAAATATTATTACACTCCATACTAAGAAATGACTGCAAAATTAAAAATAAGATATATGAAAAACATTCAATTAGCAGAAATAACATCACGCTATGCACGACATCACGCTATGCACGGTGGACGACTTCATCGGGGACGGATCTGAGAGTTTCTTATCTGTTCTTCCAATGCACCAGTCTCTTTAGAGAATGTTGTAGAGTCACTAGGCTAATTGGAAGCAGAAAAGATGAAAAATATGCAACCGCCTTCGCCGGGAATCGAGCCACGGACCTCTGGAATACAGGCCCAGCGTGCTACCGTTACACCACGAAGGCACGCTAGGGAAATGGGAGAAATACATTATATACTCCCTTTTTTAAAGGGCGACTAGGGTTTTAGGGGACCTAGTCGCCAAATCCTGGGTACGGAGAATCATCATCCACAACCCTTTTAGTTCGGGCGCCACTTGTAGAGTCATTAGGATTTTTTAGGAGACCGGAAAGATGAAAAATATGCAACCGCCTTCGCCGGGAATCAAACCACAAACCTCTGGAATACCGGCCCAGCGTGCTGCCGTTACACCACGAAGGCACGCTAGGGAAGTGGGAGAAATACCTTATAAGGTTAGGCTCGAAACACTTAAGCGTAGGCATGCCGTTAAGACAGTATACAGTTACAAGCATTCCATGTCTTTTCCATCATTCCAATTAGGACCGAAGCTGATGGCACATAGCTTTCCTACTACCAATATTGAAAAAGCCCTTGTATGGCCATATATTGATTGATATTGTTTCAATAAATGCTTGGCCCGGGCGATTGGATGAGGGTGAATTCCCGGGGCATATTAGTCTGTTCGACTGACCACCGGATGCTCTAGGCGCTGGATCTGGTAGTCTTGTGCGAGGCTCTCGTGTGGGCCAACTCTAGATAAGGGTGGACCAACTGGCCAACTTTAGATAAGGGCGGACGTGGTGCTGTACTGATTAACCTAATGGTAAAGGAACAGGGCCCACGTCCTCCGTCGCTTATCGCTTGCTACCATGCCAGCAGGGCAGCCATTTTGAAATGTTAGAATTCAACTTGAAATTTTCATTTTTTGCTAGCTCTTTTATCGAAATTTCTATTTTTAAAATTTTTTAGAAATATTTTGAAATAATCCATAAATACAAGTTACAAAGCAGCATTTAGTCAAAAACACGCATTTATATACATTCTTTTCTACGAGCAATGTAAGGTTTCCTATAAATTTGATTTAAATAATTTGCCTATTAAAAACTATCATATCGTTATATTTTCCTGGCTGCATAAATTTCTTTTTTTCTTTTCTTTCAATTTCAGGAGAGGAAGCAATTAATTTGAAATAAAGAAAAGAAACACACTTTAAAAGTATTTTTTAAAATCATTAAATTATTATTTTTATATTATACTCCGCCGAAGTTTTATGCTTTTGTTAGGGAAAGTTACTGTAATTCTGTATGCTTTTAATGATTTCTATTTTGAGCAACAATCTTTCCCCAAGATGTTGTAATTCAATAAAAAAAAACTAAGATCTCTAGTGAGAGGCCTAATTACGAAGATATTACAGTCAAGAAGGAAAAAAATGATGCGAGAATTTAGTAGGTTTTCACATTTGCACGTTATTTTAGATCATTATTCGCCAGTTTATATCAAATCCTGTAAGTAATGGAGAGCAAAAACATAATAAATTCATGAGTTAAATTAAAAATGACAGGTTATAAAATCTTACTGCTCTTGGGAACGTTTATAATTATTAGAAGCAGAGATAAATCACGATAGTAGTAAAAAAATACTCACTTTAATTTCGTAGTATATATACATAGCGGAAGCAATTTATTTTCTCCTGGATAAAATGGAGGGTTTCATTAAAGTCTCATTAAGTTAACAAGTGAGAAAAGGACATTATAAACATTTACCGATATTTAAAAAAAATATTAAATAAAACAGACATGCCAAAGAACTTTGCAGATGGTGCATTTTATTCTAATTGGAAAAACTCGCTGTATTAGATTCATTTTTTTCTATCAATTTCGAATGCACTAATGATTGATGAAAATCGATTATTATGTATCGATTTCTTTCGCGTTTCTTCGACTACCGAAAATAACTCTACAGCTCCCTTATTACTATTCTTTTTAATATTCGTTTCCGATGATGGGTTATTTTGAGAGCACATAAATGTAGTACTTACTTCAGGCAAAACGTGTTTTAGTTGTAAAAGCTTTAATTTAACCAATCGTATTCTATTTAGGCTGTTTCTTTTTTGTAATTCGTATTTCAAATCTACGTTGTGCAGAAAACAGAGATAAAAGTTATTCGTCATATAAAACAGTTTTCTATAGCACGGTTTCACTCTTACACGATAAGCAAATCATATAGCACGGCAACATGGTTTCATTCCAGGCCTTGAGTGAATATGAGTAAAACCTCTTATAACAAAACACTCTAAATATATATGTATTTCGATAATACGACTTTTATTTTAAACATGTATAAAATGAAATCATGTACTATGCTGTTGTATGCAGCAGCAATAACAACCTGCTTATTTATACTGTAGAGTCATTAAGTTATTTTGAAGCAGGATTACGTGAAAAATGTACACTGCCTCGCTGGGACTCGAACCTGGCTCTCTCGAATATGCGACGAGTATGCTACCGTTACACCACGAAGGTATGCAAAAGGGAGAAGGAACATACCTTACATACTGCCCCTTTTAAAGGGCGACAGGGGATTAGAGGACCCAATCACCAAATCCTGGTGGTGAAGAAGCATTATCCACCAACTTTTAGTTCGGGCGGCACTGTATACTTATCGGGTTATTTTGATGCTGGAGAAGGGAAAAATAAGCAATGCCTTCGCCGGGATTCGAACCTGGACTCTCGAATATGCGCCGAATGTGCTACCGTTACATCGCGAAGGCAGGCAGAAAGGAGGGAGAAAATACCTTATAATACACACAAGGAATAAAATTAATTCTCGAATACCTGATTGTCTACTATGTCTAAAAGTAAAAATAAAAATTTTAAAAGAAAATTTATATCTTTGGAGACGAGAATACAAATTTTGAATTCTTTGGTAAAAGATGAAAACTCATCTCACGTTGTAAAAGCTCAAATTTTAAACAGTAGAACGAGAATTTGAGAATGAGTCGAAGTAGAAACGAACTGCATATATGAGCAGATATATACTGCCGTGTTTGATATCACAGGACATTTTTGTATTTCCTGCTCATAATTTGTTGGTTACAGTGAAACTTTCTGTGAGGAAACCGAAACGAAACGTCTGCATACGAAACATCATGGTAGAGTAAAAGCCATAAATACATTTTCAGAATTAGGAAACACTAATATTATAGTAGAAAATCAAGCAGTGACAAAATTTTTCAATTTCAAAATATCATGATAAAAAAATAAGGCACGTACAAAGAGTAGTATGATAATAACATCTAGATATGTATTCTAAGACTTTAAATTTACGTTTTAATATTAGCAGGTAAACTTTATTAGTTTAATAGTTAAAATTTATTAGTAAAAAGTTCTGTTTTGATTTATTAGTTTGTAAAAAAAAAACTAAATTATTATGGGAAAATGTATTTCTCATTCTCTTTCACGTTCACAAGCCATTGCACATTATACTACTTATAAAATCTGAAAACATCCGTTTAAAGTAGTATCATCGTAGTACTAACGTTTTGTACGATGCACTTTTACCACTACATTTTCCACCGCTATATTGTAGTATAAACGTGATTGTATCTTTCTGTTTTTTATCCTACGACGATATTTTGTATAACTTTTATTTACATGCTACAAATATTTTCTTAGAAATCATTGCATACTGCATTCGCATTAAAAACTGATTAGCATTAATATATTAGCTTTAACATTAGCATATTGCTTTAGTGCTCACAAAATATTGAATTAGCGTGAAAATTTGAAAACAATTTTGAAAATTTGAAAAAAGGAAGTACTGTAATCCCGAAATGTTTCAGGCAGCATATTTCAACAAAAATACCCATTTTCACAGTTATCGAATGCAATTTAACGACGTTTTTGAGTCACATCTGTACGTCAGGACAGAATAAAAGACACTTTTCCTCCCAAAAATTATAAAACTGCTTTAAAATGAATTCTGAAGAGAATTTTTCATGGTGTCTGTACGTACTTGTCTCGCATAACTCAAAAACAAGTAGCCTCAGAACCCTGAAATTCTGTATATAGGACTGCTATAATATGTAGATGTGCATTTTGTATTTTGGTTGCAATCGGCTGCACCAAACGTATCTAAATATATTTATATATATATCCACGCTGTTACCTGTCTCACTAATCTCAGTTTCTTTACTCTTATATGTTTGTAAATTGTGCATTTTTTGCTTTAAAAATGATTGAATTATGTTGTTCTTATCTTCTGGTTAAGGTTTTTATGCCTTTAGCAAATCTGAAAGCAATATTTGTAGAATTATCAACAATTTAAAAGCTGGTGCGGTTAACCTAATTTTTAAATAACATGGCAGACATATTTGTTTACATTTGAAACAGCAGAATAGTAGATTTGTTGCCTATCTAGAGAGACTAAGTTTCGCAACAACAAAGATAACGCCTTCATTTATTATTGCGAATTAAATCATGTTTAATCCTTTCTGGAATTTTTTAGAGCAAATAAGTGTTTAAGATTTACTTCGTAATATTTAATACATATATTTTGAGTTTTTATGTATTTTTGCCTTGTCGCGAAGTGAGAACTGAATTAATTGAATGAGAAATACTAAATCTTCTGTGAAAAGTGTTCCTTTTTTGTTTTGTTTGCTTAATTTCTTTTATACAGCGTTCTAGATTTATTATAGTATTTGAACAGAGAACATGTGGCAACGATTAGATAATTCTTCAAATGATAAAAATTTTGTGCAATCTTATTTATAATATGAACGAAATACAACGCTGTTAAGTGAACCTAGCGCCAGAGTGTCGCTATGGTAAACAAATATAATGAATTTTAAAGAGTGCATTTATTCTATTGTGGTTTATCCGCTGCTGACGAAGTAGATTTAAATGGAATTCAAGAAAGAATGCGTATAATTTAATATTTCGTACAAAGGAGTCATGTGGTGTACACATCAGATTTTTTATTATTATATAAATTGTTGGTATACAATTTTAGAATTAATGTAGATGTGAACGAATAATTTTTAAACCTATAAAACAAATGAAAAAGATTTTATTTCAGTAATTTAGTTATTAATATATTATTATAATTCTTTTGAGTAGCATAAAATAACCGGCTCTAAAAGACTATATGAGAAATCATCCCCAGGTACAGCAGGAAATTCAGGAGAGGGGTATAAATAACCCTATGTTCAATCAATATAGTTGCACAGATGGGACTCACCTGAGCTTACATAAAGCTAACACTTCTGGCTTAACTCAAACAGGTAACGTTGAATTTAAAATAAAATGTATTAAATTTAGCCTAACAGTACACAGGATCCTGTGTGCTGTGTGTGCTGTTAATATTATAAATAAGTCAAGCTTATTTCTTAATTTGCTCAACACACAGAAAACTAGGTGTTTAACGACTAAAATTGATATCGACATTGAATATCACAAAAATAATAAATGCGTAAAATTTTCATCAATTAGTGTCAGTTTGAGTAATTAAACAATTACGCATTTCAAAATCAGTTTACTTATTACAAAATCAGTTAGACAGCTTAAAGCACGAGATTTTTTTTTATTTCGCAATAAAGGATAGTTGGCCTTTTTTTCTGAACTCTAAAAAGGACAGGGACAGAAAATCATATTAAAAGCTTGCCCTTTCCAAAAACGGACGGTTGGCAACCCTTGTCTTTGAAAAACGTAAACGAATTTTTCATAACAGCAATCAGTATAAAAGTAAATTAATTTATATTTTTAAGCACACCAAATTTTTATTTTAATCGTATGTCACGCGCTAATTTTTTCAGTTAATTATGTTGACTATTTTGCAAGCAGTTTCGATCACAGTTTGCATAAAATTTCTTTTTTTAACTCAAAGAATACTAACATTCTTAACCAAGAAAATGTATGGCTAAACCATAAGCACTATTTTGTAATAAATATATTCGGATATGTTACGTTAAACTGTGAAATGTATACAAAGGAATACATGACTGATGTTAAACCTTAAAAGTGATCCATATATTCGAATAAAAAAATAGCTATTTATAGCCTTGTTTTTCCGTATTTTACCAATTCATGAGCAAACTTGCAAAAACCTACAATGAAACTTGTAGAAAAGGAATGCTCTTATACAAGGCTAGCAATGGAATATATGTTCAGGGAATGCTCCGTAAATGATAAAGCGATCCATTTCCTTGCTCTTGAAGGAAGCTTGTTCTTGTTCTTATTGTGCAATCTGTTCTTGACGTCTTCTGGGGCTCTAGCAATTACTATCCAATCTCAGATAAGGATATATCCGTTTCATCTTTCTGAAGGCCTGTAATTGTGTCTGACAGGATTGCATCCCGCTTGTGAGGAAAGGAATTTGGCCCTTTACTGATCTTCCATTATTAATCCCGTAATTCGTGGTAATTGAGGTTTGGTTCTGATGAAATTAAGAACCTGCATTTGATCTTATTGCTAGGGGTCTTTTTGTGTGTAGCGAATATTTTGCTCTACGTAAAATTGCATAAAGATTTTATGTACGTAGAGGAAAGTTTGAGTCTGTGAAAAAAATTTATCTTAAAAAATAGGTTAGTTTTATGTGGATATATCAAATTTCGATGTATTTATATACATATTGTTGAGGTGTCATTAAAAGTTTTATAGCAAATTATAAAATGACTCGGACTCCGGACCTCCCGACCACCAGCCGGAACTGCTTCCGTTTACAACAGGAAAGCACGCGGTAAAGCAGCAGAAAAATATAGTGTGTGTATGTATGAATATACATATATGTGAGAAAAACAAAAAATATGTAAAATATAAATTATAATTTAAATAAGCAGCGTGAATTAATTCCCCTGTCTGTTCTAAAAATAGTAATCTTCTTTTGCACTGCATCATTATTCCAAAACTAATCCGCGTCATATGACTCTTACATAACTCTGATGATGAAATTGGAACTAAAACCTAAACAGCCAATAACAATTTTACAGCAGTATTAATTATCCAATCAAAATGATTGGAAAACCAAAACTAGCTCAGTCCGAATTAATATTTCGTCCTGAACATAACGCATTCTTTGGCCTAGCTTGACTGCTGTCTGCTGTTCTCTTCTTATTACAAATTTATCAAAAATGTAAGCTTCTTTAAATAAGCTTAAATAATCTGACAAACTTTTGTAGCTGCAACACGTTTACTGAAAATGAAATAAATATTTAATCTGCCTAGGATGCCAGTTTCCTGTTCATTATGAGTTAGCAATCCAAGCAATCAAAATTATTGCTCTTCATTACAGATTCAACCTTCTAGTTTCTACGTCATCAATATTGCAAAGTCCTTTTTTCTTACATATATTTTATTAAAATTTAATTCAATGTGGATTAAGTTCCTTGCAAATAGATGAAACGAAAAATAAATTCTTAAATTAGTTATATTGTTATTTAAACGGAAACCGGTTTGTTCCCCTTCAAAAGTCAACCAGTTTTCGCTCAATGACAATAATTGAATTTTTTCCCGTTTTACAGTTTAATTTGATTTTTACATTTTTCAGATGTTTTTCCTTTAATCATAAATTTAACAAATTTTATAAAATTTTTACTTCGCTAACATTTAAAATTACAGTTCTCCCTTTTCTTCCTAGGAGATAATTTATTATTTTTCTTATTAATAAATGTTTATTTCTAACTACACAGCTTCAGCACAAGTTTTAGGCTTTTATAGCACGAAATTCTTACCTTTTTTAATCTTTTGTGCATATACACTCTTAGACACAAAAACAAAACAAAACAAAACAAAAAAAAAAAAAAAAAAAAAAAAAAAAAAAAAAAAACGACGCACCAGGACGCACCGAGAAGTTATAAAGCAAATTGGACACAAATGGATATGCGTACAGGTTTCGACGGAAAATGCAAAATTTTACATTCTGTCTGCCAATGAATGAACAGTTGTCACTACAGCGCATCCGATCTGCGCAACTGGCGGCAGAATATTTAAGAGGAGAAATTACGATCCTTCACGAATTACATTCCTGTCTACCACAGAATTGCATTCCATGTACTTTGGTAGACAGTAACTATATGTCGCATACAGGTGCGCGAACGATATGCGTAGATGTCAGAATTTAAGAGAGGTCGTGTATCTGGTGGCCAAAGAAACCGGTTGGTCTTATCGGCGAATAGCTGAACATTTGACCATATTAAACGATGTTGACATGAATGGGTGAAACATGGCTGCACATACCTTCAAGAAGGAAGCGGTAGGCCTAGAGAAACGACAAAACGTGAAGACCGAGCAATCGTCAGAGCTGCACTCACAGCCCAAGATGCATCATTATTATCGATTGTACGTGCAACTAGTGCTTCAGTGACCGCAAGGACCCTTCATAGACGGTTCACAGAAAGGGGGCTTGCGCCTACTACCATTGACCTCTGCACAACGTCAAGCCCGTTTGCAGTGGTGTCGGGCTCATTCGCATTGGAATGTAAGTGACTGGAGTAGAATAGTCTTCAGTGATCAGTCCCGCTTTGAACTGAGCCCAACGACCAGCGAAGGCGAATCTGGATACGCCCCGGACAGTGGTGTGATACCAACCTGACTGTCTTTCGGTAGACAGGCCAACAACCAGGAGTGATGGTCTGGGGTGTCATTTCATTTCATAGTAGGACCCCTTTGGTTGTCATCCGTCGCAACCTTACAGCACAGTGGTATACGTCGACGAAGTTCTAAGGCCCGTTATGTTGCCCTTCATGTCACGCCACCCTGGGCTTACATTTCAGCAAGATAATGTCCGCCCCCCCACTGCACATGTTTCTACTGCTTGCCTGTTGGCATTAGTGCTTGCCGAACATTACCTTGGCCAGCAATGTCGCCGGATCACTCTCCTTTTAGTGCTATCAGTGTACCAGCTATATCTCTCTAAAATAGCTTGGCTATGATTAAGGTATCTTCTTCTAAGAACTTGTTACCTATATTTATGTAATAAAGTGTATTCCAATAAGAATGATATCATCTTAAAACGAAAGGTATGTTGTAAAATGTTATCAGTGTTAATAATTTTTATTTGTGTTTAGTACATTCTGACAATTCATTGTGGCTAAATACAATCTTCAGAAGGTTAATTTTGTGCAAAAAAGTATCTTCTCGGATGACGTTCATTTCTGCTTGATTGATATGTTAACAAACAAAACTATTCCTTGATTTCGGAAAAACACCATTGTGTGATGTGGTTTATATCATAATGATATCATCAAACTATGTATTTTCTCCCGAAAGCAAGGGAAGAGACGCAGTACATTGTCACCGATTGATTTTAACATTTTCGGCCGAATTTGAACAGCATGTGCTTTTAACAGGATGGTGTCCCATGCCAGATTGCTAATTCCGCTACTAACGTACTGCAAAACAGGTTACGTGAAAGAGTAATTCCACGAAATGCAACAGTTAGTCTACCAGAAGTTGTAATTTAACCCCTTTAGATTTACTTTTTGTGCGTTATTTGAAACCAATGATTAATGCGATCAAACCACTAGCCCTTGAAGCGTTGATAATAAATATCAAATGCTGCATTCGTGATATATGATCATTGCATACAGAATAATTGAAAATTGGATTTATCGAAGTCTTTCGTGCGCACATCTAGTTGGATACTTAAATCATGTTTTATTGCGAACTCAATGTCCTATATTGTACTTAAAAATAATATAAAGAACTTGGTCTTATCTGAAATAAATTTTATTTTATTTAGTTCTAAAATCATATCATTCTTTATAAATGCTTTACAAGCACCCTTTACAAATGAGAAAAATATTCTTTATAAAGAACTTTTATAAATGCTTTGTTAAATATTTGAAGAAAAGCAATTTTTAAGAGTACAAATACTATGCAGATGATTTACTACTTACAAAACTCGTTAAGAAAAACTTACAACGGTCCGGTAATTCATTCACGTTAAATGTATAAAAATATTTCTTGTCGAAAGCAATTCAGCTGTTAGCCACTTAAGTATAAATGGAAGTGTATCGATAAATACTGAAATTATTGATCTCAGACTCTTCCAAGAGCCTAACTGTTTGAGCATCATTTTTGATTAGCAGGTTCTCTTCTTATTTAGTATCCAATCGCTGTACATTATTCAGTTCGTAAAGATATGACATCAATGTCTCTGACAACCTATCAGAAATTTTGATAAATGCGCAACCTAGGCAGCATGATTGATGATTTTATTTGATTAGCTACTTCTAAAAGAATATGAGAGCATTTTCTGATGAATTTTGCATATTTTTGTTTTTCCGTTTAGATACCATGCATCGTACCTCCTGTAAAATGAATCATTGTAATGAAATATAAAGAATATGTTGTTGTTAAATTTCGATAAGCCGAGTGGAGAAGAATATAAAATGAGTGATTGAAAATTTGGATTAAAGAGTCTTTCACCAAATCACGCCTGAAACAATATGAGATACGAAGCTGATAATGTGATGATGAATTAAATAACTACTACTACATAAAACAAAGTCAAGTCAATCTATTACAATATAAATTAGAATTTATAATTATTTTGAAAGTTACAAAATTACAATCGCAATGGAATGCCTTTAATCCTAACTATTTCGGCTGAAGTCATTTAGGATTTTAGGTAAACGGTCATTTCGATTCGGTGAATCCATTTCGAGTTTTGGCCAATTTCCGATGAACTCAGTAGTAACTAAAGCATTTTTGGCAGTTAAAGTTAAGGAAAATGTCAATATTTTAAGCAAATACGTGTTTACTTTACGTTTGCAGATCTATGTTAAAAATCACATGCACATTTGTTTTAATGTAGGAAAATAATTGGACACTTTCTCATCTACTGCCAGTTTATCTCGGGCTAGAATGGACCGCTTGCACGGTGAATCTCTCCAGTCCCGGTTCAGTGCCACACTAACTCTAATAAGCATAAAATCTAATAAGCACTGGGATGGAACAGTCGACTCAATCAAACGCTGTCTCCTTAAACAATTTCCTTTCAACCGTAGTTTATAGATTCCCTAAAATCTCCTTCCTACATAGAACTAACAAGAAAATTCTAGTTTTAAAAATTTTATTCTATTCTAAAATTTGGAAAATAGCAAAACTAAACTCATTTTTAATATAGGAAGATTCCTTAAAATTGAATCGAACTTATGGCGAATTTCTAAAAAGAGCTCTCGGTATGTGAACTCTAAAAGAGCTCCTATCCTTGTTCACAAGTCAGACGTTTGGTCGCTCATTAAAGTGAATCAGTTCGTGAACGAGCAGAGCATCTTAGTTCTTGGCATATTTCTTAAAAGTGCCTTCCAAAAGCTGTAAAAGAATTACCACTCATTCTGGAATCGTCGTAAATACCCACAGTAAAGTGAATCTGATCTTTGAATGAGTTCTGCAGTGAAACGTCCTGCTCTTTTTCGGGCCACGGTCTTCAGAACCAATCCTTTTCTCAAAGTCATCAAGTTTAACGAATTTCCTTATTTATATTGTTCTGGGACTATAGGCTATTCACCTTGGAGCTATACTGTGGATACGGGTGTAGGTTGGGTGAAAATCCTTAATATGCCCCTGGAATTTGCAAGTATCAGCAAAAACTGATCCGACATCCCAAGAACGGGTTTATTTAATCCCTTAACGGGTTTACTGCCGCCCTAATCACTATAGCGGTTAACCACCTTAGCTGTCGGCAGAAGACATGGATGTTTCTAAGCATACAGTGTTTGTGGAGCATAAAAACAGTTAAAATAGTGGCGAACCAAAAGTTTCATTCATGTGATTTGGTGGTAGGAAAAAGGAAGTGCGAGAATCTGAGACTGTCTTTCAGAAGCGCTGTTTATCAAAGTAAGAGCGAAGCTGGACACTTAGTGTAATGATATTATGAGTAGTTAATGGGATTATGAGTAGTTAATGAGATTATGGGTAGTTATATAGTTATATATGGATTATGGGTTAATGCGTATTACGGATTATATAATTATGGATTGTAGTGGTACAACCAATGACGAAGGCTGTTCAGTAGTGATTTATAGACGTCCTTGTGTGTTTCCGCTTCACACAGCGATTCGTTTAACTCATAAACCTCCCAAACGATTTGAATGAATGAAACGACTTTTCCTCTGCATTCGGAGTACTTCCAAAACTGCCGAAGTTATTCGGAACATTATGCTACCATACAAAAGTTATGGTATTGTGTTCACGTGATGCATAGAGGAGAGGGCTTCGCCATGCAACCGGCTTTCCGGGACTTCTTCACACGACGTCACACGTAATCGTGAAATTCGGGTAACCAGCTTATTTGTACCTGTACCTTTTAGGTTTTTGTTTTTCCTTTTCTCCCTCGTAGCGGATTCCAAGAGATACTTCTCATAGGTTTAGGAAACTGATAAAGCTTTTTCAGCGGGATATAAAAAACACAGAACTACTAGCATCGTGTTAGATCACGGCACCAAAAATGTTAGATCTAACGGGTCACGGTAACAAATTGTTAAATAACTGAAATAATAGTGTGGTACCACTGAACAAAATGGTGGTTACCTGAAATCCGTTGGTACTTAGACAGTACTGTATCATTACTATTATTATTACTATTATAGTATTTTTGAATATATCTAAAGTAAAATTTTAATTAAAAGACTGAATAAAAAGAGCACATTTGCTTTGTATAAAGGATTCCGTGTTTGTGCCGGTTGAATGGCCATGCACTCAATTATGGAATAACATCTAAATCATTAATAGTTATGTAAACTCGGCGTCTAGGGGATTTCTACGCTGATGACACACATTTAGGTGACTAAGTATTTATTTAGTTATTGATGGAGATACAGTGATGTGTATTTACAAATGAAAAAAGAGTTATAATTGAGAAGTTCACAGCTTCACCATCTATTAATACGTCTTAGTCGAAAACATGACTGTTCTCTTTCGCTTCCATCGTCCATCTCTCGTCTCACTGCAAAAGCCGTTCGTTGTGTTGAGTTGTTGCACTCCTGCTACTCACACTCGGGTATCCTGAAACGACAGGGCCTCCTGGCGAAGATGGAGTTACAACAAAAGCTGAAAAGAGTAATAAAAAAAAAAGAAAAACGAAAAAAAAAAAAAAAGTTCGTGTGGATATACCACCTTGGAACGTTCTGAAATAATAATAACAATAAAAAAAAATAAAAAAAAAATGAAGCGTCATTTGCTTGGAGTGTCAATAGATCATCCTGGAACATCTTGAAGGAAAAATAAATTTTATTTCTCCAGACCATCTTAAATGTTCGAGCGTCTTTAGGAGCATGTCTGGGACATCTTGGCAAGGAAAATAAAAAAGGAACATCTTAATAAATCTTGTATATATAAAAATTCTTTGTAGAGAGGGAAAAGAAAAAAAAAACTTTTCAACTGATTAAAAAAATAATGAAGAGGAAAAAAATGAAAGGTAGTAAATACTAAATAGAATGTCCAATTGTTGAGTATAGCAATTCTAAATTAAGAGTTCATTGTTGAAAAGGCCATCGTTTCATCAAATCAGCAGCTGTGGAAGTTTTATTCGGACCTTCATGTATTCCAACTTTCTCTACCTCATAGCGGTCACTTGGCTTAACAGCTGTGACTTTGTAGGGTCCAAAAAATCGGGGACGGAGTTTGATTCCAGTTCCAAATTGAGTACGTTGCAGCGCGACTTGATCACCAACTTTGTATAAGTTTGGCTGTTTGCGGCGTTTGTTATACTGACGTCGATTTTCTTCTTGAAGTCTGAGAATATTGTTTTTCGCTTCGTCGCGTAATCTTTCTTTTTCTTGTAAAGTGGATTGGAAATGTTCCTCTTCAAGTATTTGCTTAATTTTGATATCGTCTTTGTTTTTCATCTTTATTCCAAAAAGTAATTCAAAAGGCGTGAACTTAGTGGCTTGAGATGTAGTGCTATTTATGATTCTCTGCACAAAAACAACATGTCTAAACCACTTTTCGGGATCTTCTAAAGATAGCTTAGTTAAAACGGGAATTAAAATACCATGCATGCGTTCAATCTGTCCATTTGCACGTGGAACGCCCGTAGTTATTGTGATGTGTTCAATATACTCGTCAAGACAATAGGTTTGAAAGTCAGTTGAAGTAAAAGCTGTACCCCTGTCTGAGATAATGCGTCGGGGATTACCAAAAGTTGTTTGCTGTAATTTCAGTTTGTCGACAGCAGCTTGAGTGGTTGTTGATTAACAGGATAAAGCCAAAGAAACTTTGCATCAACAACTGTAAAAAGATAATTGTAATTCTTGTTTGTTGACGGCAGTGGACCCAAAAAGTCTATATGATAAGTATCAAGTGGTGTATCGCCTTTTGGAATCGGATGAAGAAAACTTTCCGCTTTACCAGCCTTTCTGGAAGAAAGAATGCAGGATACGCAGTTCAAAATGATTTTTTTTAACAATCGCAGATAAATTAGGGATGTAATATTCACGTTTAATAATGGATTCCGTTTTGAGAGCAGAAAAATGACCTTTAGAGTGAACATTTTGCACTATTTCGGTTTTCATTGCTTGAGGTACAACTAATAGTTATTGGTCTTCAACTATTTTATACACAACACCGTTCTTTAAGGAGTAGTCATCTAAAGGGTTTTTTTCTAAAGTATGTTTGATCCTCGTAATGAAGTCATCACTTGATTGTGCGTCAATAATCTTTTGAGTGACACTGTCAATGGCAATTAACATGACAGGGAAACGACTTAGACCATCTACATGTTTCATAAGCTGTCCAAAGCGATGTTTTATCGTGTAATCAAAGTCTTCAAGGTAAAGAGCCCATCGAGCAATTCTGGGTGTTATGTCTTTTTTAGACATAGTTTTTTCAAAAGCAGCGCAATCTATAACAATATCAAATTTTGTTCCGGCTAAATAATGTCTAAATTTTTTAAGGGCTTCAATGATGGCTAGGATTTCTAGTTCATAACTGGAGTATTTCTCTTCTTGGGGGGTAGTTTTCTTGCTCATATAGTAAATTGGGTAGAAGGAACCATCAGTGCTTTGTTGCAAGAGAACGGATCCGTAACCGTATTTACTTGCGTCACAATGAAGTTGAAGCGGTAAACCTTGTTGGTAAAGGTGCAAACAGGATCACTGGAAAGTGCTTCTTTGAGTTTTAAGAAAGCGTGCTGTTGTGCAGGACCAAACTCAAAAGGAGTGGACTCACGTAGTAAGTAACTGAGGGGTTTTGCAATTTTGGCATAATGTTGAATGAATTTTCGAAAGTAACCAGTTAGGCCAAGAAAACTTTGCACCTGTTTAGGTGTTTTGGGTTCAGGAAATGACTGTACAGCGCGTGTTTTGGATGGTGAAGGTCTATCTTGAATGCTATCTTGAATGCTATCTTGAATAACATAACCTAGGAATTCAATTGTTTTCTTTAGAAAGTTGCATTTCTGAAAGTTTATTTCTAGCCCATAGTCTGAGGCAAGTTGAAGGACTCGTCGTAATTTTTTTATTCCGTCGTCTTCGTTCTTAGATGGAATAATTATATCATCCATATAAATTATAACAGTCTGATCACTAATGAGAGGTCTGAATATGGTATTGATAAATCTTTGAAAAACGCTAGGAGAGTTGCACAGTCCAAAGGGAACTTTAAGGAATTCATACTGGCCTTCATGAGTAACAAATGCAGTGTATTTGCTGCTTTGAGGATTCATGGGAACATGAAAAAAGCCGTTTTTCAAGTCAAGAGATGTAAAGACCTTAGAATTCTATAAATTATCAAGAATTTGCTCTATAAGGAGTAGAGGAAATTTGTCTTTCACTATTTTCTTGTTAAGACGTCTGTAATCTATACACAGTAGGTAATATCCATTTCGCTTTTTGCAGAGGACAATAGGGACAGCAAAATCGGAGCAACTAGGTTTTATAATTCCTTCGTTCAGCCACTTCTGGATTTGAGCTTCTACAATACGTTGTTCGGCGATAGATAAGCGGCGAGGACGTTGACTAACAGGGATTTCATCCGTTAAAATTAAAGACATTTGCAAATCAGTTGTTTTGGTTTTATTAGGTTTGTAAGCCGAAACTAGGTGTTTGATTTCTGTGCGATGATCTGGATTGGTAAGATGCGTTAAATCAGGAAATCAGGTTCATCGAAAATATTTACAATATTAATTAGAAAATTATGGTCAGGAGTTTCTGCTTCTATTAGTTTAATACCATGCTTTCCAATAGAAAATTCAACTTGCTGGATACAATCACTTCCAATAATTGCGTCAACAGATAGGAGATTATCTTCAATAACATGAATGTCAGTTTTAAAATTTGTATTTTGAATTTTGAAACGACCTGTGAAATATCCTACTGGGTGTACAATGCGATCGCCAAGTCCTGATAATGTTATAGAAGATTTGTGAAGCGCTGGAGAACCAATTTTTTGATATGTAGATGTGTTAATTATAGTAGCTTGACTGCCAGTGTCAATCAATGCTGGAATGATAATTTCAGAAATATTGATGTGAATCATCATAGAATGTAGAGGGTGTGACTGTACGACAACTTGATTGAGAATTGTCTCTAATTTTTGTGACGATGGAGGTGATGCACGACTGAGTTTCTGAGTACAAGTAGACGATTTATGGCCATATGAATCGCATGAAAAACATTTAGGTTGTTTATGACAACAATTAGAACTTTTATGGCCTTTAGACCCACAATTATAGCAAACTATAGGTTGGGGAGACTTCTGAGAGATTTTGCTCTCTAAGTGATGAGAATTATTTTGTTTAAATTGCGGATCACTAGAAAATTTAGCATGTTTGGAAGCAGACACAAACTTGTCATAAATTTTTAACTTATCTTTGAATTCACTTACAGTTCTACAAACATATAATAAAATTTTGTTAGTACATAATCAAAAATAGAAGACATATCAATTTGACCTCTAGAACCAATTTCTCTCATTGCAATAAAATAATCGAATAAGGATTCGTTTGACTTTAAACATCTTTTAAACATCAGTTTATGCAAATCTGCACTGTTAAGTTTAGAGGAAAATTCTTCTAACAAATATTCTTTTAACGTAGTAAAAGTTTTGACACCATGTAAAGAATTTACAAAAGTTTTAGCAGACCCTGATAAGCATTTTTTGGTGAATATAATCTTGTGAACATCATTGGTAATTCTATTCAGTTCAAATAATTCTTCTATGTCATTTAAAAAAGATTTAATTAAATTATCAGAAGAACCATCAAAAGGTTTAATACATTCGTATAAATCACGCAATGTTATGCTGAATTGTTGTTCATTTACCATTGATGACATGACAGGCGTATGATGTGTTCGATGTTTATGTAAACAAATACCGGAGCTGGAAGTCTGCGCGTTTTGGCTAGCTGCCAAGGTCGAACAAGTAATTGACTGCGTAGTGGTTTCAAAATCTGTTTGATTTTCGGCAATTAATTTTTGTTCTGCGTTTTCTAATTCGTTGTCAGAATCAGAATCGGAAATAGCAGTTTCCAATAGCAAATCGAATTTACTTAAAGCATTCACAATTGTAGTATAACATTCATCAGCGGAAATGGCACATTGTAAATTTAGAACATTAAGAATCGAAATTAGATCAGCCAGAGTGAAAATATTTAATAAAAGTTCCTTAACTTCGGTAGTGTGAAAAGAGTTATCTAGTCCTGTGAATTCACGAAGGTGTTTGCGATTTGCACGGTCGCCTTCTTGACCAAACACAAATTTATGTAGTAGCTTAATTGCTTTCGTGGAAGCTGTTTTTAAGGATTTAGCGATATGTGGTATATCATTTAAAGTTGACATTGTCACAACTTAACTATTTCGGAGAACACAAGTGAGAAACAAGTTTATACAATAAAATGAACATTGAGTTTCGATTTCGAAAGGAAAAGTTCTGGTTTTTCACACAATTCGTTCTAATGGTAAAAATATAGTTTCAGTTCATCAAAATTGAATTCAAAGAGTCTTTAATTTCACTTCATCAAAATTGAATTCAAAATATTTGTTATTTGATTCTTAAAGAACAGCTTACCTTGACTGAAGAAGAACCGGTCGAAGCTCCCATGTAAACTCGGCGTCTAGGGGATTTCTACGCTGACGACACACATTTAGGTGACTAAGTATTTATTTAGTTATTGATGGAGATACAGTGATGTGTATTTACAAATGAAAAAAGAGTTATAATTGACTGTTCTCTTTCGCTTCCATCGTCCATCTCTCGTCTCACTGCAAAAGCCATTCGTCGTGTTGAGTTGTTGCACTCCTGCTACTCACAGTTATAAGAATAAATAATAAATAAAGAAGGAACAAATGACAGACTCAACTCTACTATTCTATTCGGTTTTATTTTCTCAGGTTAAATCTTGATTAACAATTCAGTTCTACATTAAGAAATCTTGTTAATGTAAGGTATAATTAATTCCATTTAAGCATAACAGAAAGCAATTAATTTCCAAAATACTAATTCTCTCAGGAGGAAAAAAAAGTCTTTCGAAACAAGATTTTTAGAAGCTGAGCAATACCAGCGAAAGAGGCATTATCATTTGTCTTATCAACATAAATTTATATTTCTCAATAGACAATTAATTTAGGATGGTACATTAAATATCAGGAGAGCTTCTCAAATTTCTATCAGTTCGACAAAAATTTAATTCGTTAGGCGAACTCATCAAGGAAAAGGAAAGGAAGACAAGAAAAATATCAATACCGGACTACTTATCTGATTAGAAGCTTTTCGGTGCGGTGGTGGTGTATTTAATTATGGTAAAGCACACTAGGGCTATCTGCCTAAGAGGAGGGATGCCTTCGTGGAGGACTTTCTAAGGGAAACTGGCTCGTATACACGTTACACATGGGGAAAACCACGAAAACACCCATGCAGCCAGCCCGTTCGCGCGATTCGAACCTCGAACCGAACTACCAGTGTTCAGCGACTTTACCGCTCGGCCGCTGGTGGGCCCCAGAGAAGCTTTTCGGAGTAGGTAGCAGGTAGCCAGGGTAACGAAAGTAGAAATTCCCTCCTCTTGGACGACGCTATTAAAAAATGACGAAGGCAAAAATCCATTAGTCCTTAGACGAGTCTGCTGTAACATCCCTTGTAGAAGCTGACTCACAGGCCCACCACTGGAGATCTCAAGTGAACGAAGCTGATTTCGGTATTCCATTGGGCGGAAGGGCGAATATTAACGTATTAACAGTAACACGACAGCTTATAAAATAATCAAAACCAGGAACACGTCGTAGCACAATTTGATGAATAAACTCACTCGACATTGCTCCCTCCATCATTCATCACGACGCAGTAAAAAGGTCCAAGTTCAGTATCTTTCAGACAAAAATCTACGGTCCCTGGGCATATTTAGTTCTTCACAGTACAGAATTTGCACCACAAGAGCATCGTCAAGACTTCCCCAGCAGAACATTTACCAGGCGGCATTTTTAAGACAACCTTCATAGGATAGCAAGCAAAACGTCATTCACGTTTCCAGGATTCCCAATGAAAATTCTTTTCCAGAGGCATTTTTAGGTCTGCTCTCAAACAAAAAGTGCCTTTGTTTACCAAGCGTTTTTTGTTCCTAACCATCTCAAATATACATCATAAGAGCCTCATTCTAAATTCCTAGTGGAAATCTTTTCCAGAGGCATTTTTAGGTCATCAACTCACTGTAAACAAACACAAATTGAGTGCCACACAAACTTTTCCAAAACCTCAAAAACAACCAAGATACCAAATATCTCCGAAATTTTCACCTCTTTAAACACAACTATTACAATTTTTCGTCAAATCAATCAGAAAACAACCCTTGCGCAGGCACGTACAAGAAACCAGAAAGCCAAAACTGGACTCAGCCAACATCAACACCCGCTGACCTTCCCGTGTAATCTAACACTAGCCCTTGACCTTTAATCAAGGAAAACACGCATTCACCCCTGACTCAAAGCTAAAACAGCAGAAAATGTTCTCGAACATTCCAAGAGCCCCGAGAAACGAAATACGAAATGGCGCAGGAAATTGCTAAGCTCTCCCGATTTCTTTTCCATACAAATAAATTTCTTTTTGCCACTATTTTCCAATTCGAAATTAACAAAAAATAACTTTGAAGCACTAGTTTTCAAATACGAATTTAGAGGAATAAAGCCCTATTCAGTTCAAATAATAAAGAAACAAAATTACACTAGAATAATTCTAGTGTTATTTTGTTAAGATTAACAAAGAGTTAAACTGACGAAAGAATTAAATATCTAATTGTAATGAAAATTAAGATATTCAATTCTTTAATCAGTAAATTCTCGAATTTCACTACATAACAAACTTTTTAAATGCTGTATTTATAGATCTGTAGTAAACTGTTTGCAAATTAATATTGAAAATAAGACCATATATTTCTCGTTGCATGATACTTTATCCGAATTGCGAACCACACCAGTGGTTAAGTACAAATTTTCTCACACAGCATCAAAGCTTCACTTGGAATGTTCATTCGGAATTGGCAGTCTCACTAATAAATGCATAGCATGGATTTTATTAAATGAATTAAAATTTGATGCCAAATAAATCCTTTTGGGATGTTCGGAATAATTTACCTTTTAATAAGTTGTCGGAACCTTTGATGTTTCCATTTACGATAATTACAAGAAACTTTTTCCGTGCTACCAGAATTTTATTTGATGCAATCCCTCGATGAATGTAAATACTTGAATTCATCTATTAAATGGAGATTTATTGTTCAGCTTATTATTTTTGCATACGATATGTGTTGATAATATTTGCTGCTATTGTAACATATGTCTTTGAAGAATGTAAAATATTAATTTCACATAAATGGAAAGGATGGATTCCCGGACTCAATTTTATTACTTTTGATGAAGTGGAAGTTTATTGCATATAGGTCGGTTTTGCGAGATTTCACTGTTATATTGGTAAATTTTTCCTTTGCTTCTTTTTTCACCTCAGTTTGTGCAGAAGATTGAAACAGATGTAAAGGAACAGAGGGCAAATATTTAAATAGTATTTAACAAAAACAAGTATACATTCCTGTTATAGTATGTACGCGACAAAATTATTACTCTTGTTGCTATCAGAAAAATACAGTATAAAAATTTAGGGCTTCTTATATACTAGAATATGAAAATATTTTTACATTACAAGAGCAATAATTTATCAAAAATTGTTAAATATAACTGAATAAATTTATTTGGTTGTAATTCCAATTGAAAATTCAAATATGAATGCACAAGACATAAGATTGTACAAATAAAACTAAAATGAATTTCGTTACAGGAGTGAATCCTTCTCCTTTCTTCATTCCTTATTTCTTTTAGATTTCTACTGATTTGCTCTTTCAGCTAGCTGCTCAGACGGGAAAGTGTTTAGTGACTCTGATTGCCATATCCAAGGGCCTGGGTTCGAATCCCGGAGAAAGCATGGATATATTTTTAGGCTCCTAATTGCAGGCAACGGCGGTTCACCCATTAGGTGCCTTCACAATACAGTGACCATCGCTTTCGACCTTAGTAGTGAGCAAAGTCTGTGGACGACTTGAGCCCGTCATTCGAAAAACAAAATATGCAGAGAAACGATATAATTTAATAGGAAGCCAGGTATAAATGACAATTAAAAAGATCTATGAACTTTATCTTGAAGACATATAAATTGCATTTGAACTGTAAAATCTTGTAAATTTTAATGGTGGTTTCAGTTGAATAATAATCAAAAAATTGCGTTCAATCAGATATAAGTAAAATATATTTTGATTAAAATTCTAGATTAATATTTTCGTTCTGCAGACCGGAAAACGTTGAAAAAATATGTTAAAATTCTACCAAAATATTTCTGAAAATCTATTATGAAACTATGAAACCTATTCAGCAGTCTTCAATATATTTCATATAACATAACCAGTCATTCCGCATTTTGCAAACTTTTATAAAAAAGGCGACGATGCGAGAAAAACACCTCGTCATAAAACATCGCTATCTGAAGTGGATATTGTCATCTCATTTTCCTTCATAGGTCAATGCATGTGACACCCTTTCAGCCAATAAGATCACGTCCTTCAGAGTTGCCCCGATGCGAAACATAATAACGTAGGTCGTATACTAAAATTCTAAAAGGACATGTATGAAAGAGAAAAGTCCACACTTAGAGGTAGAATGAGAAATCGCAAACTTCAATGTCAGCCATATATGGTCACAGAAATGATCGGACTTTTGAGCTTGACTTAAGGAGATTAATGTCGTTGTGTGATGTAGTGAGCGTTGCTTAGCGTAGTAAGAAATGAGATGCGTAATTAACAATATAATTTAATCATTTATTCTTAGAGAGAACAGAGCGTTAATTCAGCGAATACATGTTGCGTGAGCGTTCTACTGCCTAGCAGAATAATGTAACTCAGTTGCCAATTATCAGAAACTAAACTTTACATTATTTCTTGTTGCCAGATGTAACAGATTAACATGATAAATGCACAATAACAGAAATGCGACAGGAAAATGCTCCGTTAGCCAAATGATAAAGTTACAAGTACGGAACAGTCGTATAGAATAGCAAACTAAAATCTATAATGATATAAAATCTATAAATATACAGGGCGTTTCAAAGATTATGCGACAAACTTGGAGGAGTGGTGGAGAGCACTAAAATATACATTTTTTGTGTAAGAATGTAGGGTCTAAACTGACGGGTTAAAGAAGGCACGAAAAAAAAAAAAAAAAAAAAAAAAAACGTGAGGAAAATGTGCTTATGTACAAAATCAACGTAAAATGCTTCTTTGCAGCAATACAGTATTCACAATAAATGTTCAGAAAAGGGAACACTAACAGTAGTAGGAACTACAGCTGTGATTGTCTGGCAGTAAAGCGGTAGAGGGCGGTATTGAGCCGGACAAACCACAATCCGATGCATCAGAGAATCATTCGCAACTCTGATGTCGAGTGTGATGGGTGAGTTTACGCACATGACATGATTCTCATGTATGGTGCTGCTAATGGGAACGGCAGAGCAGCATTACGGTTGTACCAGGAACGGTTTTCGAACAGGCGTATGCCTAAGCGCACAATGTTCGAGAGGTTGAATCGGTCTCTGTGTGAAGACGAGTCATTTGAAGCCACCTCTGACACTAGGAGTGGAAGAAGTGCACGACAACCTCGCATTGAAGAATCCATCTTGAACATTGTGCATGAATCACCTCAGACAAGTACAAGAGCTATTGCACGTCGTCTGCAGCTGAGTCATTCCACCGTTTGGAGAGTATTGCATGAAAATGGTTTGCGCCCATAACATTTGAAGAGAGTCCAAGCCTTGCAAGAGACAAATTACTCTCTTCGAGTTCATTTCTGTCATTGGTTCTTGCAGCAGTGGGCGGCGCAGACGGATTTCCCATCGGATGTGCTATTCACGGACGAGGCAACTCTCTCACAGGACGACATCTTCAATAGCTGCAACATGCACGTGTGGGCAACTCATAATCCACACTGAACGCGTCCTCTCCGTGAATGTGTGGGCGGGTATTGTTAACGAATACCTCATAGGCCTTACCTGCACGTACAAATGGCTTATGTTATCATATTTTTCTGCAAGAGGTGCTACCGGATTTGCTGCAGGATGTACCGGGTGTCGTTCGTGATCGCATGTGGTTCCAGCATGATGGTGCACCAGCCCATAACCACGTGCTGGTTCGCAATTACTTGGATGGGACATTTCCGGGCCGATGTATTGGCCGTGGTGGACCCGTTTGATGGCCACCCCTTTCGCTAGATTCATCCATCTTGGATTTTTTATGGGGCCATCTGAAGAGCATCATTTACGAGACTCCCGTTGTCTCACTGGAGGACCTCGTTGCACGACTATCCATTGCGACTACAAGCGTGCGCGAAATGCCTGTCGTTTTTCAAAATGTTCGTCAATCTCTTCTGCGACGTTACCAAGCATGTATTACTCCTGGTTGTCGCAATTTTGAATATTTATTGTGAATCCTGTATTACTACAAAGAAGCACTTTGCGTTGATTTTGTACATAAACACACTTTTTTTCTCGTGTCGTTTTTTTGCGTTTCTGCCTTAACCCGTCACTTTAGACCCTACATTCCTGTAAAAAAATGCATGTTTTAGTACGCTCCACCACTCCTTTAAGTTTGTCCCATGATCTATGAAACACTCTGTATGCATCAGAAATATTTATGAAAATTAAGGAAGGAATTTATTGTATGTGTTTTTATAAATTGATCTCAAGATATTCTCTTGAATATGACAGTCTAATGGAATTTTAGAATGGTAAAAAGGAAGTGTTAACATTACTATATATAAACTGCTAAACTATCATATGTTTTAAAAGATTTAAATGAAGCTTTCCGTGTTAAAGTACATTATTTAAACATGTATATTTTTATATATTTAACATAATGAATTAGCCTTATTATCTTAGGAGTTTTTGTAACGTACGAGCAGCGATAACATTGCTATGAATACACATAGCACAAACTGCATTGAAAATTACTTTTGTAATAAATACCTGCAAGTCAAAGAATCTTCCTGTCTAGCGTTTCTTAAAGTGTATTTCGCAGAACAAAAGTGGTGTTCGAAGTTTGCCTTTGAAGCCTTTCCAGATTTGAAACAAAAACAAAATTTCTGCAATGTTTCAGATTTTAATGATCGCCCAAGAGGGTTTGTTAATGTTTCGTATGGTCTCGGAGTCTATTCTGCTCTTGCACTCAATCCTGCTTTTAGCATTCACTTTTTAGCTTCTTCTTTGCTCTTACGCCACCTATAGCTCAACAACCAAAACGGCAAAATATTTTAAAGCAGCATGTATATGTTTACAAATTCTGATGCAGTATTAAATTTTTAAAATTTTATATATTTGTCAGTCATTTCTCAGTTTATCATATAAATATTTAGTTTTTTCTTAGTAAGATGGTAAACAAAAAAAATTCTTTTAACTTTTTATGAGCTAACTTTATTTATTAAATATCATGTCCTTCGCACTTACGCGACATAAAATTCAATTCAGCAGCAATATCACAAAATATTTAAAAACAGCATATCTATAGAATTTCCGATAGAGATTGCCATATATATTTTAATATTCGTTGTATTATTTCTTTAGAAATTAGTTGCTCGCGCGGGCAGCCTTGTAAGTTAATTATCGTAAAAGAAAAAAAATACATAATTATTTTCATGGATGCAGCTACTGTAATTTCCTAAAACCATTGAGCTTTACTAATTATACGTGTAGTGATTTTAATACACGTTTAATTAAATCAATCCCATTAAAAACAAGAAAAAACTGTTTGTAAGAACATATTTCATTGCTTTTAAATCGTTTCGTTTCTTAGTCAGTAACCTGCCAGATTAAATTTGAAAGCAAGGTAGGCCTTACTGAACTGTAACATTTCGGCGCGGCGAAGGTAAACGCATGTTATTTTTAAAATTCAATTATTCAAATCTTGCCTTTTTCCGAACGGCAAGAGTCTTGTGCGCTGAAGTTAAATTTATTTACTTCAAACTGTGCTTCCTTGCTCGTTTTCAAATAGTTGAGTTTGTTAATTAAAGATTTATTAAATTTTTTTAAATATGAAATAAATAATAAAGCAAATTCAAAATTCAGAACTCCAGGTACACATATTCTGGTGGAGGACTAAGTTATTCAAAATTTGATGACTTTAGTTACTGTTGTTTTTTCGCAGTGCGAAGAACGTACATACATACGTGCAGATTTTTCATTGCTTAATTTCTTTAAAAATTATACTGGGCGATAATATTTGGCAGCAACAATTTCGAAAATGATAATGAACTATTTAGAGTATAAAAATGCAAAATCCCATTTTTAGACTAATAGCCACTTTTGGGCTTTAAAAATAGTCTAAAATTCAAGTTAGCTGCTTTTATTGCACTACAGCTGAAATTTGAGAAAATTACTCGTAGCAATCGTCTATTAGTTTTTCGATTCAGACTAATGCTTTAGGAAATGTATTACCTGTTATCTTAATTATGTACTTGCCACTTTAATCTTAGTAACAAATAAGGTATTTAAAGCACTATGACTGCGATGCTTCTCTCCTTTGTTTCTCTGTACATCTGGCACCGTTGGGCACATTAACTGTGAAAAATATTGTAATGAACTTTGCAATTGTGCTTTAAAAATTATAATTAAATTTGTTTTTACGTATTTGTGCTATAAAGGGTTTCCGTGATATATGCAAATAAAAACAAAGTACATAAATCGATTTGATGTATGGTCCGATCTCAGATTTAAACTTATCAGCGTACATCCAAACACAGAACAGCTATTCAAGACTCGGAATGCTCATCCAACATATAAATACGAATAATATCATTTATTTAATTTTTTATTAATTGGATAAAGATTATCTAAAGTCTAATATCCTTGAATTAAAAACAAATATAAAAAGAAGTTTTCTTCTATTAATTTAATTACTAAATATATACTTAATATTTCCTTAATTTAATTAATATTTTCTTAATTTAATTACTTAATATATACTTAATATTCCCTTAATTTAATTACTTAATATATACTTAATGTTCCATTAATTTAATTAATAATATTATTATTAATTATAGTTAATAATAATAATAATAATAATATTTAATCAAGATTCCATTTCAAATTCCTTTACTAATCGTTGCTCTCTCAGTTTGACAACAAAGAATTATTAAATTAAACATTTTAATACTATTCCCCAGTGTTTTCAAATACTGAGTTAGTATTTTTGTGTGTTGACAATTCGTATAAACTCTGTGAATAAACATGCCAAAAGTCTAAAAAATTAGCAAAAAATTTTGAACCTGTTTTGCAATTCCAAACAGCAGCTACTTTTATAGGTCAAGAAACGTTATTAATTTACCCCCAAATATAAATAGGATAGAGAATATTAAAAAAGTTGTAAATACTGACATTGATCAGCTGAGTGCATCCACGCCACACACACACATTTTTGTCTCCGCCTTTTATAATAGAAGGCTATAAAGAATCAATTATGTTGCACTGTCCTTTCTGTGATAAAGCGATGTGTAAGAACTTGCAAATGTCGTCAGAAAATTTGCTCAAAAGCTTAATCGAGTTACTCTCAACTCCTACACAACAGCAGTCACCATATTTATTTATTTACTATCATTCCCTGGAAAAGCTGATTAATATACGTCCCATATCAGCGTTATCAAAGCATCTCTTTCCAATTATCAACGACATCAAATCCTAGCATCTTCGTACCTACAATAAGTGGAAAACCCCGGCTACAAGGCAAGCAACACGTATTCAATTGAAAGCGCCATACAGTGACGATCGAAAATGAGGATTCTGTTGAGATATTCGCGGATTGCAACCCATCAAGGACACCTGCCGAATCGCCTTATTCCATTTGTGATTGGTCGTGACGTCACCAGCGATGGTCTCCAGAGACGGAAGGTCCTTCGGATCGGTGTCCAAGCGTTAATTCCTTTTCCCTGAAGGGTTTGGGGAAATGTAACTGATGACATGGACAGGTTACGATTGATGTAGGGGTGAGGTAATGTATGCACTTAACGTGACGACCACGGTAATCTATCGAAGCTACGGACACTTGATTTTCAAGGGATAAACAGAATAATTGTTCGGTAGCGTGTTATATTAAGTGATCTCTGGAGCGGAATTCTGAAGATGCAGACGAGTTTACCTCTGGAATTACGAAATTTCATTTGTGAGGAGATTCTACAGAATTATTAGAGAGTTATTTGTAATTTGCAGTTGAAAATTGTTTTAATCATGTAATTAATATATCTACCGCATTCGCTGTTAAAAGATAGCATGAAATAAATTAGTTACTATGTTTATGTTAAACACGTTCCTAAGTAATTAAAACTAAGTAAATAAAGATTGTTTGATGGATAACACCTTTTATACCAGGAGTTGTAAGGAGAGGTGGACAATGCTTATTTTACAATATCATTAGACAACATTGAATATTGAATCTTAAGTCACTGACGGCATAGCAATTACTTATTTATTTATTTTTTTATTTAATCCTGCATGAAATTGGTGTTTATTCATATACGAAGCAAGATCAGACTCATTTCATATTTATTAGATTAAAATATCATATGACCCAACCAACAGCGTTAGTGGTTAGTTACGCTGACTGCCGTACCGGAGGACCCGGGTTCAAATCCCGAAAAAGGCATGGTTTGTAAGTTTATAGTATTTGTGCGGCATGAGGGCCCTCTAAATATGCGCCGAGCCGAAAGTCAGAGGTTGGTATTAGAAGAATAGGAGTGGGAGACGCGCGGAAACGTCCCTCCGGGGTGCTCTCCTTCAAAACTGGGGTCGAAACTGACCAAAATTGTATTGTCACCGGTATGATGCTCAAGGCTCTTGCCAACGACAGGAGAAGCCTTGCACTCCTTGCCATGATGAATTTCGTGGACTTTGTCTGATATTACTCTCAGACAAGTGAGATAAGACACAATAACACGACATATCATAATAAACAAAACCGTGGGTAGTTTCAGTAACTAATTAAATCAAAGTATCTCGAATGCAAGCTACACAATATAGTTTAGGTTTTGTAATAGAAATGAAGTTCAGCATTTGTATTGCCTTCTTTTATGTTATTTAGCATACATAGCAATTTTGTGACTTTTTTCATATTAATCGACGATAAATAACGTAGTCATAAAAGCATAACTCTAAAGACAAAATCTGAATAAAAATGTGAGATATGTGAACACGTCTGATTGAGACAGTCCCTAGATTTGCCGAATTGTTTTAAGAAAGATTGTTAAATTCTTTGGTTAGTTTTGTATATCGACCGTTTGGCGATCAACAAAGCGCGCTTGACCCGTGTAGCCTATTCTCCAAGGAGGGTTACTGTATTTTAGGAGAGTTGCATATTAGCCTCAGAAGAGGAAGCTGGTAGATTTTGCTATGCAGTAGGAGAGATGTACGGCTCTGAGTTTAATGTCATGCTTTGAATGTTATTTTTAATAAATGTGTGTTTCGTCTTGTTAAGATGGTGCGTTATTCAACTATGAAGCTACCACATTAGCCTACAAATCAGAGCAACATCACAGGCAGCTCGCAATATTTCTTAGAAAATCGCTATAGTAGAACTTACTTCAAAGGCAGATTTCTACGGACAGTTCTTTCTTAAGAATTTTTTTACCCCGAATCTCAAATAGTGTCTTCTACCTCTCGCGGGAGTCAAAGTAGAGAACTCTGCGAAGCTACTGGCTAGGATCTGTACATAGGCAGTCTCAGCCACGGGGGTATAAAATGTATGAATTTGGTGGTCCTGAAGGTCCTGTGAAAGGTCACTCATTGGCCAGCCTCGGTGTCTGGCATGTCCTGAGAGGTACGGCTCTGGTAGCCGGGCAGGTGAGGCCCTCCGGTTTGCTGGGTAATGACCCACTGCGACGGGCTCGCCCATGCGACTGGCAGGTAGCAAATCAACGACCAGTTCTGCCTAATGAATTCCAAGTGGTGCGCCAACCCAGAGCGGAGGTTAAACCTCCGCGCCTGTCCCCGAGGGAAAGATGGATCTGTAGTGCAGATGATGGGTCACACGGAGCAAAGAGATTGATAGTTTTTTCTAATGTGATGTTTTGAATAACTGCACCAACCTCCCGGGGGTCGACGTAGAGAATTCTACGAAGCTACTGGCTAGGATCTGTAACTAGGCAGTCTCGGCCACGGGGGTATAAAATTTATGAACTTGGTGGTTCTGAAGGCTCCGGGAAAGGTCACTTATTGACCGGCCTCGGGTCTGGCACGTCCTAGCGCGGCGTGGAACTAGTAGCCCGGAGGATTTCCCCCGGGTACGCTGGGTGATGTCCCGCTGCGACGGGCAGCCCGAGCGACTGGTGGGTAGCAAATGGCGACCAGTGCCGTTCCGGGTGACTACCTGGGCGGTGCGCCTTCCTCTCTAAGGGGCCAGAAAGGAGGTTGAACCTCCGAGTCGGGTTCTAAGGAGTGGAGGGACCTGTAGTGCGACTACCTGAGTTTCGGAGCAGGGAATGTCAAATTGCTGTTGTTGTAATAACTCCACAAGTTAGAAAAACACTAAAACCTGAGAAAATTCATCTGACATTATAAGGTATTTCTCCCGCCTTTCTAGCGTGCCTTCGTGGTGTAGTGGTCAGCACACTGAGCTGGTATTTCAGAGGTCCGTGGTTCTATTCCCGGCGAAGGCGGTTGCTAATGTTTCAGTTCTCCTACTTCCAAAAAATCCTAATGTCTCTATAACATCATAACATGATAAACTTAGAGCTTATATTAAACCAAAATGGACTATTTATCACCGAATGGAATATTGAGTACGTTTTATATAAGCGGAGTAACACTTCACAAATTTTTTCACCAAATATTATCGGCCAGTATTATTTTTATAGAAATTAAAATTTTTTAGAGAAATTAGTTTATAATGAATTATTATAATATTATAATTTAGATGTATATATTTTCCTCCCACTGTGAAAAACGACGGTACCTAGAGTCAACAAATTTTGAATAACGCGGCCGAACATGGGTACTTGGAATTCCGAATTTTAAATTTCGAATTCGTTTTATTATCTATGTCATTTTTTGTAAAGCTTTAATGAATTTTTTATTAGCAAATTGAACGATTTGCAGATTATACGAAGACAAGACTATACGAAATAAAACATTTTATATCGCGATAAATTTTAGCGCGATACTGTTGCCATTCGAAAAAATGTAAGCACTTTCAATTTTAATTAAAAACTGTGCTCTATGAAAGCAAAGTGTTGCCGCGACCGGAACGAAATTGCTTTTATCTTTCTCGCCGCGCCAGCATTTTGTCATTCAGTAAAGCCTAAGGTACATTCAAATTTAATCTGAAAGTTTACAGAGTAAAAAATTAATCAATTTAATTGCAATAAACACTTTTATTAAAAACATTATCTTCTGCTTTTTTAATCTGTTTGATCTAAAAAGACATGTATTAAAATCATGAGAATTCTAATTAGACGTACCACTCGATGTCTAATTAGAAATAATATATTTATGAAATTTACATACATTTAATATATAATATTTTTAACGATAATGTTTTTATGAAATTACGTTAGGAGGACTGATTAAAATCATTATATAGTCTATTTTATATGATAATTATTTAAGATGGATGGCCGCACCAGCGGATAGTTATTAAAAGAAATAATATAGCTAATATAAAAATATGTATGACAACGGCTAGCATTCTACCGGTAATTTTAAAAATATGCAGATATGTTGTTTTTATATAGTTTGCCGTTTTGCTTTTGAATTGAATTTGATGTGGCATAAGTGCGAAGAACATGATATTTAATAGATAAAGTCAACACATAAGAAGTTAATAATAAAAAGACACAAAAAATTTTGTTTGCCGTCTGAAAGAGAAAACTGAATATTGATATAATGAACTGAGATAAGACTGAAAACAATCTAAAAACGTATGCCAACAATTTACACTCCATCGGGAATTGTAAACCTATGCCATTATGCAGCTTTTAAAATTTTTGTAATTTTATTGTAGTATATGTGGCGTAAGTGCGAAGAAAACGATGCTTAATAATAAATCTAAAAAGACCAAAAAAAAAAAAAAAATGGTTATCAGTAGCGAATGCTAGCGCAGACTGATATACTGCGAGCTTGGCGAGAGACGTGAAACCTTAACAATCCTTTTTGAGCGACCATTTAAGTTTGAAACCTTTTAGATTATTATTATTAGTACTAGTAGTTGTAGTAGTATTTATAATAGTAGCAGTACTAATTCAAAACGAGGATTAGTCTCATAAAACGATTTTGCGTACTTTCACTTTAAATGTCGCACACTGTAAATGGGATTTTTTTACCTTTCATTCGATACTGTTGCCATTCTGTAAAATGTAAGACATTTTATCTTTCCAATTTTATCTCGTTATCAATTAACGAGTTAAGCTATTTGAAAACAATAATATATTTTTCTTAAGAATGAGCAGTTCTTAAGAATATCACTTTTTACTTTTGAATCAGATTGATTTAATTAAAATTGCGTTTAATTACTGATATATCTAATTAAAAGCATTCAAAATTTTTATTGAATCATGTTATATTTTTATTCAATCAGGTACAGAAAATATAGAACGTTTCCATGTTAGTTTAAATGTATAGCCAACTAGTATCTTATAAAATGCTTATCTATTCAACATAGCACCTCGATAATCTCTACGGACGAATCATATTTAAAAGTGTACTTTTGGTGATTTTTATATCGCGATAAATTTTAGCGCGATACTGTTGCCATTCGAAAAAAATGTAAGCACTTTCAATTTTAATTAAAAACTGTGCTCTATGAAAGCAAAGTGTTGCCGCGACCGGAACGATTTTGCTTTTATCTTTCTCGCCGCGCCAGCATTTTGTCATTCAGTAAAGCCTAAGGTACATTCAAATTTAATCTGAAAGTTTACAGAGTAAAAAATTAATCAATTTAATTGCAATAAACACTTTTCTTAAAAATAATATTTTCTGCTTTTTTAATATGTTTGATCTAAAAAGACATGTATTAAAATCATGAGAATTCTAATTAGACGTACCACTTGATGTCTAATTTAAATTTTCTTTAAATTTTCTTTTCCTAAAGGTTTCTCTGACATTAAAGCATATTCATTTGATGAGGGCATATTTTATTTTAATTTAATATATTGCATTACGAAATTTTACTTGAATCTAATTTTACTGTGTAACCATAAATATAATGATTTCCCTAAAATAAGTGTAACTGGCAATTTACTTAATAAGTTGGCGATTTTTGGGTATTATGAAGGAATACAAATAAGACGCTAGAAATCAGTGCCATAAATGCAATGTTAAATTCCATGCAGAATATTTTGTACAATGTCATCGAAGTAGCTCATAACTGCTATGAGACAAATGAGGATTTGTAAAAACAAAACTTGATTGCTTACAGTATTTTACTTTTAAAATGTCACAGTCATGCATTTATGACATAAAAAGAGACTATTTGAAAAACGAATTTTTATAAAAACAGATCTAGTATTTAACGTGTTAACTACGTACTCAGAATTTCAGCAAAGTTCTATGTAGCTGGAAACTGAGGCAATCTTTCTCTGAATCTGACAAAGAAATGATTTAAAATATGATAGAAGCTCCATTATTTCCCTCAATACTAGTTTATTTAAAGCTAAGCTATTATATTTAGATTTGCAGTTGGAAGTTAGTATATTTTATATACTAACTTATATATATATTGCTAATACAAAATCCTCAAGCTCCTTACGTCGTTGATAGAAAGTTATTTTCCCTGCTTTATCGAAATTATGTCTCAGTCCCAGAATACTTCTTAATCATTAATTAATACATATTTGCAATGAAAAAATTTACTTTGTGTCTGATATGCTACTATATTGGGTTTATATTACAAAAGCAATAAATATTGCTAGGAAACGCGCAGCTGCGGTAAGAGAGCTTCCTCGCAAAGTGGGTTTAGTGTTACCAGATTTAGTGGTGGCATTGAAAGGCAGGGTTACTAGATTTGGCGCGAGATCCCCCATTTGGATACATTTGGCGAAAAATTGGTGATATGCCATAGACGGAGGGAAAATATTCTAGAACGCATTTCCAGCGATTTTCTTCAAGAATTTTCACGAAAGTAGGTTAAAGCTATAAATACCCTGCCCGTACGCGGAGAAATACATCTTGAATTCAGTAGTGAAGAGTATGAAAATTTTTCAAAATTCATTAATAAATGTAGCGGATGGTAGATGCATCAGTTAAGCAATAAAGCTGAAAAGTCGTAACGGCGGTACAGTTGGCTTAACTGATAGTCTCCATTCTCCAGTGAAGAGTATGTCGAGTTCAGCAGTAGTTCAGAGACTTAAGAGTAGTAGCTTGAGAGCGAACGAACCGAGTCGGGAGCGGCATTTTAGTCCTTTGTCGTGAAGGTGTCTTCACCGTTACAGCCTGAAGGCTGCGTTGCTGATTGTTTCAGTGTGTTTATCGTAGTTTTTCGATGACTATAAACGTGTTTTTGAAATTGTCCTATGAATACTGGCTAATAAATTATGTGTTGATTCCTCATCAAGTGTTATCGTCAAGTCATTTACTGCAAATCCTCGAATTCGTAGAGTGCAACAATATTTATTGATTCAAGAAAGTACTACTTAAATGATATTAATGTCTGAAGCTATAGAAACTCGGTTTACTCTTTCGCTTTTAAATGTAAGAAACGGGGTATCCATTATTGCCATATAAAGCAATATGATAATATCTGAATGTCATTTATTAACTCTAGAAATAAATGAATATTGAAAGGCCTTTCATTAATTCTCACGTAAAAGATATTTAGATAAAATTTGAGGCGTTCAATATAATTTGACTAATTTTCTTATTTCAAGAAATTAATAAATAATTTTAGATTTTTAAGAAGCATTTAAATAGCATCTAATCGTATAATTCATCAGTGTGATACATAAATCATGGTGGAATGATGTAGATTAAATGCTTAAATAACTTATACTATTAAAAGCCATCGTACAGTGTTTACTAATTTCTAGAAATTACGTATAATTTTTTACGTCAGTTTTCATGAATATTGCACTACAGGTTTTCAGCATAATCCCTATTTAAGTGTACATAGTTATCCCAAAGAAAAGGTTTTTTAACCTGCCTTAAAGAACTTTTCAAATGCCTGCTTTGTATCTCCTTATAACATGTTTATGATCTCAAATCGAATTTACTTTAAAGTTCTCGTACAAGCGTGTAAAAAGAATACCCCTCGTACTCGTAGACGTTGAATAATTTTTGAAGTTTTCACACCCTCTTTCCACAAAAAGAAAAAATGATTGCCCTTCGCATTGTCCATGATTTCGAAACCAGTGCATTAAAAATAAGCCTGTATGAGTCAATAAACTCAGTGCATATTTCCTGTTACTTTAGCTATTATTTGTTTACAATACCAGCAAACTCCAAAGAGTTTATTTTGAGTTAGAATACATAAAAATGCAATCGTAGAAATCTCGATATGCATTTATTATGTAAAATATTGTTGTAAATTATGTAAAATATAATTCTGTGTTTATGCATATTATTTTAGTGAAATTATATGTACGTTCTAGCATCTCTTGCACAATGTAACATGAAAGGCATCAAAATGTAGAAAAAACAAGTTTACAAGAATAAGCTCTTTTAACATTGAGACATGGCTATCTCGCCGATCGCCAAACTAGTGACAGTTTTGGCAAATTATATTTTTAGATTTTGACCATTTGGTGGCATTTCTGTCCGACTCCTGTGTTGACTGTAACTGGTCCGATCACTATATAAAGATAAATATATCCTGCAAAATGTAACTGTAGCTGTGTATGTATTCTAGCAATTTCTAGGTACTGGAAATTTCTTGGCGGACGGAGCAAAACTGTATAAGTCCGGCTAAGGCATTAGCTTTCAGTTTAGTTCAAATTTTAACTCAGAGTATTGAGAGATCATTGCGCGAGCTTACGAACTAATGCTTTTTTAGCCCAAAGGGCATTGGCCCAGAAATTTCGTTTTGGCATTTTGCGTTGATTAACTACAATCGTTGTTTGACTTTTCAAATTGTTGCCACCAAATATTATCGACCTGTATTATATTTAAAGAAATTAAATATTAAAGAATCTGCATAAATGTACGTATGTTTTTCTCATTGTGATAAAACAATGGTACCTAGAGCCACCAAATTTCGAATAACGTAATCCTCCTGCGAATATGGGCATCTAGAAGCCCAAATTTTTAATTTGGAATTTGTTTTAATACCGATTTCATATTTTGTAAATTTTAATGAAATTTTTATTAACAAACTCAAGGATTTTAAAGCGAGGAATGGCAACGTTGTACAGAAAAAAACGTTTTTATTTCCAGCGCATGCGAGACTATGTATCGGAAATTCTAAAGATATGCTTATTTTAAAATTATTTGGCGGTATTGCTCTTGAACTGAATTTTATGGTTTAGGTGTGAAGAACATGATATTAATACATAAAGGTAACACACAAAATGTTAACAAAACGCCCCTTTGGGCGTAATTTAAAATCTAAAACTTTCAGATTTTTAAATTTTATTTTATAGTTTTTAAATACTCAGAAGAAAGGGAGAAAAACAATGAAGTTGTATCTGAACATTATAAAATTATTCCTTCTAATCCGGATAATAAAATAGTATATGTTATTTTTTTATATTGATTTGCGTTTAACATTCTTAGTAGTTTGAAATGATAAATACTGATTGTGCGTTGGCGTACTTTGAATTTTGTAGAGTACTTCAGTGTAGAGTTCACGAACTGTAAAGTGTTTATATTTTATTCGCGTTGCGAACGCGTACAAAAGTAAAAATATATTTATCGAAAGTTCACAATTAAAATATAATTGAAAGTTTTTTTTTTAATATAAAAACCGCATTTACGTTGTATCAGAGCTATATACTGTTAAGCTGTAACCAACATTTAAGTATCTCTCTATTTATCGGAATGGAGTTTTCAAAGAGGATTAGTCTTTATAATTCATTATTTCGATTTTGTGAACGTATATGTGTCTAATGAAGGAAATTTTATTTATGATGGAGTATTAAGTTATGTGTTCATAGGTTTACGTTTTTTACCACTTTACTGCTTGGAGAATTTACAATAGCACTGAAATATACTAAGCCATATTCTCTGAGAACTATGATATATTCACTCTGACTTGCCAAAGCACTTGTTGACTTGCTAATGTTACTGAATTCCAATATACAGCAGTGGAATTCCCTCATTTGAATAGTAACTCAGGTATGTCCATATATAGCTTTTAGCAAATTGTAGTACCTCCAGATCTGTGACAGTAAAGTTTATTAGTTACAACAGAGCATCACACTATTAAAGCTTGAATTGAAAATCGAACTAACGATAAGTAATTTATACGCGGTTATGATTTTCTGAATTCAGATTCAGACTTGAATCTATCTATCTAAAATTGACGAGAAGTTGATGCTTATGCTATTTTAACTCTTAAATACATAACTGATACTTTCAGCCAACTACAAGTGCTAAATATTCAGCATTCTACACATTACGATTTATAAATGGTTAAGATTAACTGTAATTTATCACTAGGATTAACAAAAAGAGTTTAGATGCGATATGGACAAATTCCGACGTTTTACATATTTTCCATACTTAGATATATAATTCTATACTTAGCTATAGCTTATAATAATCGAATTGGGACGTCAAACAGTTGAACTAAATTTAAGAACAGTTCATAATTTGCTAAAGAAATTAGTATGTCATAAAGTGTGATAATCTCAGATTCAACGGCGATTTTTAAGAGAATGTAGAATCGTAAAAATAAAAGTTGTAATAAACATACCGATGCATACTGATTAAGAGAAAGAAGAAGAAAAAGATTCTTAATTCTTTTATTATAATTAGCTGCTTTCGTGGCCCACCGCCAAAACCAGTAATTACAAAAAAAGGAAAAAATATATACTGATTTGAATCAATCCGGGTAATGTAACTATAATGATTGAAATCAATCCCAATTTATTGCTTTTTAAATCGCTTAATTGGTTAATTAATTACTGAATAAATATGAAAGAAAAATTAAATATATTAAGCTTTGCTGAACAACCGCACTCTGCCGTAGGGACAATAAAAATATTTTAATTCGAGCAATGGCAACACATTTATTTTAAATCACTGAGTCTGTTGATTAAATATGAAAAGAAAATACATCGCATTTAACCGTGTAGCAACACACCTCTTTTATACTGTAGCGTTTAAATTTGAAACGCAAATGTATTATGACTTAGAGAATAATAACGCGAAGCTTTTAGATCGTTGAGTTTTTAATCAAAAGTTTCTTACATTCGCATCAAATAGTTATAAATGAAAGTAAATTTGAAATTCAAAATCCCAGCTTTGAGGTCCAAATATTCTGGTTGAGCATTACAGCTATTCAGTATTTTACGGTTGTACGTACCGCTGTTTTTCTGTAATGCGAGGAACATGCAAGCATACAAGCATATATACATATACACAAACAGATTCTTTATTATTTAATAACACAGATGTGTTTTAGAAAGACCAGATATCCAAAAAACTGCTGGAGTGAAATATGAATGCTAAAAGTGAATGATTTTAAACTTTGACTTCCCTGACAACTGTCAGTCAGCGCAGAGTTGTGATGCATGTAGACCATGTCGAAAGCTACAATCATAAAGTGACCATGCCAACATCAAAGGATGTTTTAAGAGTGTTTTTAATGTCTGAGCTCAAATTGGGTAGCAATGCAGCAGAAGCTACTCGAAAAATATGCTTTGCGTTTGCAGAGGCAATAGGGAATGAGCACTTTGCTCGATAGTGGTTCAGTCGGTTTGCATAGAAAATCAGAGTCTCCAGGACAAACCTCGAACTAGGTGTCCATTCACTATCAAGGAAGCTCTGAAGGAGGACATCGAGCGTAATCCACATCAAATGTGTAAGGAACTTTCACGAGTTCTTCAACGGTTCCTTGCGGCTGACTTGGGCTGTTCGACGTATCCCAGTGCCGTCATAACAAAATTTAAGGTTCCTGGGCAAACTAGCTGGAGCCACTAATACGAAAACTAGTCACAGAAATGTAATGCGAATGAATTAGCGTGGAGTCCAAGTGCAAGTGCCCATCGGACCCGTGCGTTAAGACGGTTCTGAACAAACATTTTGATTGCATCCCCACAAACTTGGGAAGTCATGCAAGCTTAATAAGTGGGTTCCTCATGTTTTGACCAAGGAAACCAAACTCCAGCGACTTACCATTTGCTCTTAATTGCTGTCACACTGCAGGAACGCCCTATTCTTGGATCAGATATTGACATGTGAGGAGTAATGGGTTTAATACAATAACCACAAACGAAAACATCACTTATCATCCGCTGGTTCCGTGGCATTTGCCACCAAAACAAATCATTTATCAACAGAAGGTAGTGTTGTACTTTTGGTTGATAAATGCTGATATTGTACACTTTAAACTGCAAAACCATCACCGTCCACATCTATGTATCCCAGATGTTATATCAAATGATTATGTCTTCTTGATTTAACTAAATATAATTTTCTTCTTTCAAATTTCGGTGCATTTTAGTATTTACAGAACTGCAATGATAATCATAAATTAGAATAGATAATTTACACAATCACTTTAAAGTGCTTGCTCCTTTACAACATCTGCTTAACTTCTTTGGACTATGTGTATTAATGTTGCTAGAACATGAAAATAATTGATTTGCGTTATTTAATTAACATAAAAGTGATTTTTAATAAAATGCTATACATTTTTCCCTGTTATAGTTTTAAGTTTAAGGAATCCGTAATATTTCCCAAATAGTCATACTTTCAAAATTAAGTCCAAACGTCCAAACAGTTTTTATCTAAAACTGCCCTGCAAAGCCAGAAGTATTAATCAAATTTGATACTGCTATTCAAGGTTTTAGGGCAATCGATATAAATATAAAGAGAACCTAACTCGAAAATTTGTATGTTAAAATATGTAGAAAGTACAAAGAAATTTAATAGTTGATTGTAACTGGTATTAATTTTAGTAATTGGAAAAATTCAGTGTTTATATGGTCTTTATAGGTAAGGCGGAGAAACTTTAGTGCATTTCATAATGAAGTTTTCTCAATTTATTTCAAACGAAATCATTGTTATTCTATTTCCTGAAACGAAGGTTGTTAGTTTTGCTTATGCTGGCGCTTGCGCGCTTTCGCTGTCATTAGCGTATGTTCGCATCGGCATCATCTTCAGCCGCAAAGTACTTTATTTTCCCAAATATAAGACACAAGTTCATTCTGAAACCCGAAAATTAAAAATACAAATGGCTTGTTTGACAGGCTAGTTTTTAATGGCCTGTTGGATTACAATTTAACAGAAAAATAATCTTTCATGAAGTTATGGAAATCAATATTTATTCAAGATACAATCGTCATCACAGTCTGAACTGTTATCTATATTAGCTCGACGTTATCTGTGCCTGATGGCGAATTACTGTTTTCTTATATTCTCTCATCCTCTGTTTTCTGTTCCTTCTATAGAATTTAAGATGCCGCGCTACTGAGATAACTTGACAACCAACCGAATCTTGATATTATCCAGGATTTTCTCACCCAGGTACAAACTCCTCTTTATTGGTGTCAAATTGATCACAGAAGATTGTTCATTATTATCCTATCGCTCCATTCCTCTTCTATGCCAGTTTTGAAGAGTTTGTCAACATTTACAAAGTTATTAAGCTACGATGTCAAACCTCCACCTAGGATGGCAAATTTTATTCATTAGTCTTTAGCAATGTTTTTCATTTTACCTGTTATGTGTGCCCTGAACTGAACATTCACCAACAGAGCAGATTTGCATAACAGTCCACCTAGCTTTATGCTCCAACCATTATTTGGTTCACTTAGCATAAGTTAGAACAACTGTGTAATAGTTCTTTTTATATCCACATGTCTTCAAAATTACAATCTTCATCTCATCTCTTTAATAGTTCTGACAGTGTTCATATTTTTAATTTTTCCCCACTCAAACTCTAGTGTTTTTTCCCGACAATGAATGACAAAAGGATGAAGTCCAATGATCTTCTGCTAACAGCTTACAGACATCTTAGGGCAAGTCATTTCTTCACTGAATCTGGAACAACTATTTTGTTCTCCTTTGAAATCTATAACTTGCTTTCAGGAGAAATTCTTTTTCCCTCAAGTTTGAATCATTTGCGTGGTCACAGAAATTCCGATTTCTCTTTGTTGTTCAATCTACCTCTTTAAATTTCTCTTTATATCAGGCCATTTTGCAGAACTCCCTCTCATGGCCTCCTTCAACTGTTGCATCTTCCATGAGGTTTCTTCATCTTGTAGCCAATCTCGGATTGCTTTCTCAGTTAGAGGGGGGACCAACGTATGTCACCGCAATGAATCGGATTAATTTTATATTGAATTCAATGCTGTACAATAATCTTTCTTGAGCCATTTCTGCACAACAATTTATAACGGGCTAAAAAGATAGAATTTATAACAGGTTAAAACACGTATACCCGGTCCCCAACTACGCACAGGCACACCGCGTATACGTAGTTGACGATCTTCCACCCTTTTTACACAACTATTGTCGTTTGTCTGTATGTCTGTCCGCTAGTGCCGGCTCCACCGTTGTATAAGACTCACCCAGCTTTTAGACGCGGAATGTTTATATAAAAAATACGTCTTATACATGGGAAAATGCTGTAGATGTAGTGCTAAAGAGGTAGCAGAGTTCGATTGCACAGCTTGTTGTGCGCCAAGAAAACGTCGTTTCACGAAACACTTGTAAATACTCTAATGATTTTGACAATGATTTGGACTCCCAAATGACTCCATACTGTGGACAGTTTTAAATACGTCATTTTGCTACTGATTTGTAGTTCCGTGTGCTTTGGATAGTTTAAAATAAAATCATACTTCGAAAAAAACAGCTTCATGCAGTTCACTATTTTCAGCGTACATACAGCTTATTATAACGTTATCCGATACTCGTTTAATACTACGCTGCTTAGAATGAGCTAAAATTATGTGGATTAGAAACAAAGATTCTGTTGTTGCGCATTGCACAAAAGAAAATTTAAAAATTAGGTTTTGATCTCTTAAATATGAGTAATCAACTTTATATAGAAAGAATTATTAAATATAGAAATATTAAGTGACAATCATTTTGCTGAAAACTGAAATTTAGCACTTGTAGTAGATTGCTAAATCATTCATTCACGCTAAATTGGCGAAAATTATATTATACCTTTGCATTATTCTTTAAAGTATTGAATATGGAGAAAATGTAGCGAATTGGATGTCAGACATCATAAAATTCGTAGCAAAACAGTTGAGCGAAATTAGGTTCTAAAATTACGTTAATATTTATGTCAGGGCTCGTATATAATTTTGAACATTCTTCTGAACTTCTGTGAAACATATTGAAAAAACTATTGCTTTCTGTTGTAAATTTTAAATCACTTTTAAAAAGCAATTGAATTCATTTTGAAACAATAATAATGAAATAAAGAATCTTCCGATTAGATTTCATATATAAATTATATCATTTAACTTTAATAAGTGAATTATGCAGAAGTTACAAACATGCATCGTTAATTTTTAATATTTGGTGTTATTTACGAAATTTGTCAAAAAATATGATAGTCATTCATTAACTGATGTACCGAAAGTGTTGTGCATGTTGTGTCATACACAGATTGTTGTTCATAGTCGTACATAAATGCTTGTCCTGTTGATTAAGAATTTGCATTAGAAATCCTTAATACTGCGTACTCCAAGAGTTGCAGCTACACTCACTACACTGGAATTCCCAACATTCCACACTACTTGCAGTTTCCCTTTCCAAATAACGTTATCCTCAATTAATGTTTAGCAGCACGTGTTCATAAAATTTAATTACCAGGAATTAAAATATTTTATACATATAAAATAAAATAACCATAAACATTTTTTTCATTAAATTATATATATTCTATGCGGCTATTACCTGAAGAAGGATGGTACTTAAGTTGTTATTTGACACCATATATGAATAAATAAGCTGATGAGAATTTTTAGAAATATTCAAACAATTCAACTCCAGTTAGTGCTTTTCTAATATATTTATTTAAACTTTAGTTGTAACTTTAAAATAAATATTCTATTATGAATCACTATACATATTACGTTTAATTCGAAATTCTATCATTAAAACTGCGTTTCTCTTTTTCATTTTATGGGGGCATCTTCTACATCTTCTGTTAGTTCCTTAAGTACCACTTAACGTATCGTAAAATTAATAACGTGATATTACACTCTGGTGAATATTTTGATATAAACATACAAAAGTAAAGAGTTTACAGTCTTTTCTCACCAACTGTTAATCTCAATAAAATTCAGAGATTTAAAAATGCGTTATTTTTGGAAATCAAAGGATATACTAAAGATTATAAATTTACAAAAATGTATCTACTATTAAACTAGACAAAAGGGCGTATTACTGTACAATGACACTTTCATGTCTACCAATAAGACATTCCAATCTTATTACTATTACGTTAAACAGAAGATAATATCAGACTTCACGTGTAATATGATACTCGTATAACTTACAGAAACAAAGTAGGCTATACTTGATACATTATGCTTGGATATTATCTATATTAAATATAGTAACAATAAAACATACTATACGAGCTCTCTTTTACATTTACTACTTTGTACTACTACGTATTTAATACTTTGTTTTTACTTTGATAAGAATGACAACAAACAATTTTGAAGCTTCAATTTAATCCTCAAACGATGATATAAAGAAAAAACATTCTTTCGTTATTGTCTATTTGAAAAATATATCTATCACATAAAACTTATCTGTCTGCATAAAAATCTAGCTGTCGATCTACTAAAAATTAAATAAAATTGCGCTTATACACCGAGCAAACAATGACACTCTTCGACCCTATGCCTACGTATTTTTGCTCCCGGTCGAAACTATCGTAAAAACTTTGTATCTTGAATATTTGGACTTCAGAAATTCACACCATTAAAGACGATTATCCCTCAGTCCACCTATTCTATTTCATAACCTACTTACTGTTTCCGTTACTTTCAAAACATTTATGGCTCACGATAACTAACGGATATTTAATCAAAACAAACAGTGGCAGGCCTACAACTTTTATTAATGCCCGGGGTGGAAATTTTGCTAGGGCCTTTTCCAATGGAATGATCACCATACAAGATACTAGCACAAACATGAAATTAACATTTATTTAATTAAAAATTTAAAATATTAAATTAAATAGTTAAAATGGTAAAGAAAATAAAAATAAGAAAAACACATAGCAGGCAAATACATATTTTAAAAAGCTTAATAATCAGCCATTTTTGATGAATTGGGAAAAATTTAACAACTTTTCTGCCTACAGAAAGACTTTTTTTTTGCAAGGTTTGACTTTTGAAATTTATTTGATAGCTTTATTAAAATCAATGTTTTAGCTACTTTATTTTTAATGAAAAAGACTGCCAATGGACTTGACTTACTTGGCTCATTGTTGATCGAAGACCGCTTTTAACCAACTTTGAAAAAACTTCTCTCGCAAGAAATAACTGAACCACAATTGTCAAAAACAGCTTTAGCGCCAGATGTAAGTTAGGGGATTAATTCCTAGAAATTCATTTCCACAATACACTTTAACATTTCAACGTTTAGCTCCGTCGAAACTGTTTAGAACCACTGTTTAGCCCCGTCGAATCTTAAGGTTTTTAGGAATCTTCCTAATACGAGCCCGGAATGGTTCCCCACCCCGCGGCATGTTTCTGCCAATAGGGATTTTACTTTGTAAAGAGTGTTTTTGAATTTATGTAAAAATAAACTGCACAGCAGAATAATACGAAATTCGCAGAAAGAAAAAATAATTTCAAAATTATGAATAAATTAACATCGGAGAGGCATCAACTTTCAGGAATGGATAAAGCAGGAGTTTTTCCAGACCCGAGGGTATTCTGCTTTAAAAATATGTTTTACTTCATTTGGTTAAAATTTGAGTCTCTTAATAGGTTATAAGGTATTTATCCCTCTTTACTAACGTTCCTTCGTGGTGTGTAGTGATTCTGCACGCTGGGCCGGTATTCCAGAGGTCCGTGGTTCGATTCCCGGCGAAGGCGATTGCTAATTTTTCATATTGCCTTCTTCAAAAAAAAATCCTAATGTCTCTACAAGGTAAAATAAAAGAAATGCCATGACATTTATCATTTTTTTTAATAAAGAAATATTTATGAAAAGGTTTTCATACATTATTGTATAAAGTTACTTACAGTTTTTATTATGAAGCTTGAAGTTTTTATGTAAATATTTCAACTGAAGCAATTCTTGTCACTTTATCAAAAAAGGCAAAGTTGCTAGATATATCCATGCATTTTTTTACATTTAATGATACAAAATCAAAAAATATATGAAAAAGATAACTTATTAAATAACAAACACATTCATAATGCCTCTGAAAATTTGAAAATAAAAAATACTGCATAAAAGAAAAGAAAAATTACTTGTTCATAAACAATGTAGATCGTATACGCATATATATATATATTATACTAGTAAAATTATCATTGCGAAGTTTAATCTTGTATTAAATATTAAAAAAAAGATTTCAATAGATGTTGGGTCTGAGTGATCTTTTATATCCATAAAATGCTGGTAAAGAAAGAAAACTCAATTAACTGAACAACGGAAAAGCATTACAAAGTTACACTTAAATTTGAATTTAATATTTGCAAAACATACTCAATTAATATCCAATGAGATATTAAATACTAGATCTAGCCGGTTAACCAATAGATCGTTAAACCGTTGGACATGAAGAGATAATACGAATCAAATGCAGAGCAGATGTTAATGATGACCATGGTAAGGCTACGATTATAATGACGATCGCAACATTACGACATTGATTGGGCAGAGATATTTCCTCGCATTTTAATTCTCCTCTTATACTATTCATGTCTATTGCAGAAATGGATACTCTCATGAACCAAATAGAAACATTAAAAATACTCTTAAATGACGAATATCGAAGGAAGCGTACAATAGTTCAAGCCATAATTTTAATTCATCAATAGCAAATGTAGCCCTAGTTCTGTGGAAGATTCAAGTGGCAGAGTTCATTATTTAGATAGGCAGATTGATATCTCGATATGCTAATAGGTTTGTAAAGATCTAGTTCTGCTAAGTGTCCAGAGAAAACTAATTGTAATTTAAGCAAGATTTAAGCATTGATTATTCAGTCAATTATCATAATAAAAGATAACGTCATGGAAATAACAAAGAACTGTAGCATTATCTAAGAACTGTAACCAATATATTAAATCGGCTAAATTACTTTATTCTGGATTTCACTTATTACAGTTTTGTTAGGTAATGAACCTAAATCGTAAATTACTAACGTCGGCATTTTGTCTTAAGTCTAACTCACACTGGACTTTCTCATGTCAAACTGATTTGAATAAGTTTTGTACAAGCAGAGTAGCAGTTCAGCAAGCTTGGAACTAAAGTTTTAATTTATATATTATCAATTTGCACAAATACATACCGTACTTCCTTGCGTATTTTTATCCTTTGTGTGTTATTCCGCTACCGTTTTAGCTCTTGTTTCTGAACATTTTAGAAATATTCGCATAATTTTCCCCTTTCTCTAGTTTAGCTAGTGTTTTTCTCTGAAAATAAATTATTGGTAAATTATAGTCCCTTAATTATTTTTATTTGCATTTTTGTATTAAAAATTTCCTCCATTTTGTTTTCCCTACCATTTATTTTCACCTTACTACTATTATTTATGTTCCAACTCATAATAACCTTATCTATTGCTCATGTGTTCGATCTTTCTAAATCCGCGTCTTTTGCTTGTCCTCCTCCTCCTTCATACCTCTGAACAGCTGTCAAGACTCATTCGTATGAGGTGCCCTGGGGCTTTACATCGGTCGGATATTGTAATGTTAATAGTACTTTCTATTCATATTGGAATGCAAGCTTCTTTTAAGGAAATAGCATTGCGATAGTTACCAGCAGTTTATCCATAACTACAATTTTATTCAGAAGTTACCCTCATCACCCTTTTAAATTTTGAAACGCAAAATTAGTTATAAAAAAGAGGGAGAATACGCGTGGAAGTATTACTTTTGGTTTTAAAGCGCTTTATAGAAACTCTTTTTGAACGAATCGGCAGTCTCCCATATTTTCGCTTTGAAACAATTGACAGTTGCCTTTTATCTATCGCATCTACCCGCCTGTATTCTGTGTGCTCTTTTTTCACAACATTTTAATATTTTCCTTATCGTTATGTTTGAAATTATATAAAATAATAACCTCTGAGTAGTAATAGTAGATTCTCTGGCGCATAACTGAGAAACTATGATGTGGCGAACACAAGTTAAATGGATTTCAAACAGGAAGCAAATATACAAAATGAAATAAATATGATGTAACCATGAATGCTGAGATAGGGAAGTACCCTATTTTATGGCATAACATAAAAAATATTCGAGTAATTTTCTTCTTCCTCATTGCATTTAGAAAACAAGCGCCCCTAAATTTGAAAGCAAATTCCTCAACATACTGATTGTTTTCGTCTTACTGACAAAGACAATCTCTAGGAAACTACCCGCTTAGGAATAGAAGGGAAAAGGTCTCCCGAAGCGTCATGGCTTAACGTTATGCCAGTCTAATACAGGAATCGATGAACTATAACGAAGCAAACAAGAACTGACATTCAGTCTAAGATTTCGCTGATTCAGCTACACATCAACTTTTCTAATTATTTTATGGATGATTTGGTGTCTAAGGACAATAATAAGAAAGGTAGAAATTCAAGTTACAAAGACGTAGAAGTGAAGATATCTTACAAGGTAACTTTAATGTTAATATTACTATGTATTCTTACTGGAATGTAGATATCTTTTAAAGACATAATATTCCTATAGTTTATCTATTATTATTTTTTATTTTTATGTTTTACTGTAACCAGATTCTTGAGAAACTAAATTACTCGCATAATTTCGCCTCTCAATTTTCAAATGATAAAATTAGTAAAAAAAAGGGGGGGATATGCGAGGAAATAATTTTAAAAAGAGATTAAATTACAAAATATTAAGAAAACCTCTGAGGTTTTATTAATTAGTTTGATCAAAAATACCTTAAAGGAGGTATAGGAGACTTAAATAATCATGTTTTGTATGGAATGTGAGTGTAGAAGGGGGCGTTAAAGTGATACCAAAGGGCTTCTGAAGGGTGGACAAAAGCTTCCTGCGGGAAAAAATCGTTATGCCCAGCACGGAAGGAACACCTGCGTGATATAGAAAGGACTGTATATACAGAAAAGAATTTTTTAACACGAAGATACTATTTTTTACTATAGGTTCGAAATTGAAATCCCCTTATCAGGGTTAAAGAATAAATTTTAAATGTTATAAATTCCATTTTACCCCAAATTTGTTCTGACGCTAATAGATATAAATTTTGCTTCTTTCAAAAGGTAAAGTACTTTATAACTTTAATTTTCACATAAAAAAGCATCTACTGTATGTAGCTCTCTTATGTGGCACTTTTTTTTTTTTACCATAACATATTTTTTTTAACTTCGATTTGAAATGCTTATTAAACAAGTGTAGAATTTTTTTTCCAGCATTTTTTAAACCAATAAAATTTCTTGTTGCATTATTACGATTATTATTGTGTGATATGCATTTAAAGTAGACGCTATTTAATGTTATCATTCAGATATTATTATCGATTTGCCGAAGTTCTGCTCATTTGTATATGAAAAAGACGTAGCTTATTCCGATAAAGAATGCGATTTATATGATCAAATGTACTATAGAATATTTTTTTATAAATTAAAGTCGCCAAGTTCTAGAAAAAGTCATCCTATAAGATCGAAATAGTTTATTAAAATTTTCAAGTGACACAGAAGTGTCACTAAGGAAGTCACAAAATACTTGGTTTTCAATGCAGTCAAATATTTAAAGTGAGCAAAAACGCAATCTTATTTTGAAGTAGATTTTAAGTTGTTCTATAGGTTCTAAGCGCTCAGACACAAGCCTTTCCTCTTCAGGAAGAAAAACAAAATCTGCAGAATTATTTCTTGTAAAAACGAATTCCCTGCAAACGTCTACGAAAAAATAAGGTTGTTTCTTTGCTAAATTTAAAATTTAATATTGGCATGTTGTTTTCAAATAACAGATGCCATACGAAGAAGATTAAGGGTACAACATCTGTCAATAATCTCCAGAAAGGTTTTGAACGCTTTATAAATGAACTGCTGCATTAAAGAAACTATGAACAGTTCAAAACATACCTTTGCATTTCACTAATTACAATATTATGAAAACAGTTGTAATATTTCTGGATATTTTTATATTGAATTAGTCAAATTCCTGTTGCTTTTTGCTATTTACTGTTTGGAATGTAATTTTTCTACAGACATGATTACATTAACCTGCGCCTACTCTATAAGTTCTCTGTTATAACTATGTTTCTTACTGTGTTATATGCATTTGTATTGGATAAAAGTCTTCAGCGTCTTTGAGGTGCCAGGTACAATACACAAAGTAGTGCCAAACATGGACGATGGTAGCGGATTGTCATTTCAGAACACTTTCAAACACAGGTGCTCGTAAAATGTTTGGGCAAACATGGAGAGTGTTTAGGCAACCGGTTTAGGCTCGTAAAGTAAACAGGATGATTGCCTTTAAGGGGTCTTTCCTGAAATATCCTAAGAGAGCGTGTTTTAAGCCTTAATTCCAAATAATCGTAAACTGGATTTGCCACAGATTCGACCCCGTACATTTTAATCTATTTTATATTGCGTAAGACAGAAATCAATAAGAACACAGCAGAATCTTTCAGCACAATATGTATAGATATTTCGGGAGTAATGCCAATGCTTATTTCTATAATTTTTTTTGAGATAAATGTTATTTCTTTTTCTTCCATTCCTAAGTTCTTTAATTGCAATAGTTAAATTCCGCTAGATGTTTCAGAACCTATACCTGTAGTTGTGGGGAATACCAAATCGGTATAAATGTGCCAAACATTCATTTCAAGGATTTTTCTCAAGTAAAACACAAAAAATTAAAGAAAAAGTTCTAAAAACAAACATAGAAACCAAGATGAATAAAACAATTGAAAATTATACCAAACTGGTGATACTATCTTCATGCGCTTTAACTTGAGCCTGCAAAAGCAAATATTCAGATCACTATTAAAAAACTTAAGTAGTGATGTAACGAATTAACGATTTTTATGCTGATTCTATGACCTTTTTTTATTGACTTATAATTAACACAGTATTAGTTGCCTTTCGCCACTATTCTGCACCATATTTCTTAAAACATCAGCGAAGTAAAATAAATGAGCAACAACAACAGCTAAATATGCAGGCTGGAAACTTCAGACTAACAAATATAACGCTTTTTATTTCCAGTTTATTAAAACTAAAACTTTACTGCCCGGTAAAGTTAAAACTCAACTGGAAAAGAAGAGTTTTGAGAATTTCGACATTTAATTCCGAAATATTTTTAATATATACACTCATGTCCATAAATTAAGGATAATGCAAAATCAGGCAAAGGAAGAGTTAGAAGCAAAGCAAATTTGACTTATTTGTAAAGCTTATTTATTAAACAAAAGGTAAAGAGCAAATAAAAGATGCTATATATTTGATGTTATTAAAAAAAAAGAGATTTTTTTCTCCCTGGAGCAAATTACAAAAAAAAAAAAAAAAAAAAAAACCTATTTACAAAAAACCAATATTACATGGTTGGTACGATTGTTAATACATTGTATGTTTTCCTGACAATGCAATACAGTCCGTACAACGCCTAGGCATGCTGAGTATCAAATTATCGATCTGATCTTGGGGGATATTACACCACTCAAAAAGCAATAATCTCCGAAGTTCCGGTAGACATGTAGGAGGAGGTTGACGGGCTGCAACTCGTCGGCCAAGCATGTCCCACACGTGCTCTACTGGACTCAAGTCCGGTGAGAATTCTGGCCAGTCCATACGGGTGATATCCTCCGATTGAAGGCATTCGCTTACGATGTTTGCACGGTGAGGACGGGCGTTGTCATCCATAAACACAAATTGTGCGCCCATGGCGCCCCGAAACAAACGTACATGTTGTTCTCAAATGACGTCCGGATAGATTTGGCTTGTCATGGTTTCAATTTGAACATGCAGGTCAGTTCTGGAACCCAGAATAATTCCACCCCAAACGAGCACTCCTGCACCACCGTAACGGTGTCGTTCAATGATGTTTTCTTGGTGTAACGGGTACCTGGAGCTCTCCATACGAAAGTCCGGCGAGAATCAGACTGCAAGCTAAACCTGGACTCGTCGGAAAACATCACACAAGCCCACTGTTGCGGTGTCCACAATGTATGCTCTCTACTCCAGGCTAAATGCAGGCGACAGTGAGTTGCAGTAAGTGTAACGCATCTGACAGATCTACGAGCATATAGACCAATCTGACCTAAGCGTCTGTACACGGTCTGCCTTGAAATTGGCGAACCAGTGGCTGAAGAGAGCTGACGAGACAGGTCTGAGGCTGTGCTCCGCCTGTTTCGTTTGGCAGTAACTGCCAAATACCGGTCCTCATTCGGCGTTGTAACTCTGGGGCGACCTGTGCTGTAACGTCTACTCAGATTACCATCGTCTTGGAATCGTTGCGAAAGCCTGGAGATGACACTCTGGGCAATTCCAAGTTCGTCTGATACTTCCAGTTGGGTACGCCCACATTCCAGACGGCCGATAATTCTACCACGTAAAAAATCATTCAAATGCGTCCTTTGTGTCATAACTATTCGGTTATTGCACTGAAATGCTTATAAAGCGCCTGCGAACAATTTTACTTCTTTGCCTGTATTTCTTATATATCACTCTCTTACGCTCTCGTCATTGTGACGTACCATCGGTGTCACCTTGTTACTTCCTGAAATTTGCATATGATTCTTGAAGATGTGTGTAGTGATTTTACAGGTGATATATTTATTTTAGAGTTCGATTTCTGCGTGACTCCGAATTATCCTTAATTTATGTACATGAGTGTAATTTAATACAAATAAATAAATACTGTAGTGTACATTATATAAAGTGCATTAAATTAAAAAGATTATTGTGCTATACATGTTTAAAGAAATAGGTATATATACAGAGAAAGCTAAGTAACATCACAAATATTTTTACTACTATTTATTTTGGACACAGAGCATACGAATGTAAATTTATGAAATTTCAATTAGCATTATCAGAATAAAAATATGCTTTCTAAAATATTCATGTTGTTGAGCAATGCAACTTTTATAGCACTCTAAAAAAAAAAAACCTAAAATCACGGAAAGACAAATGAATGGTCTTAAAGGGCACTGACAGACAGCAACTTCTAATCTTTACCTAGAGTTGCATTTTAGAAATATGGATTCAGGGCCATGGAAAGTTATGGATGGAAGAGTGAATGGGCGCGTGACCTATTGGAAATGGATAAACATGCATTTTTATGTTGATGATAAGGGAAAAACACTTGTATAATAGATGGGTTTGTGTACAGATGAGATTCGTTTTATATAGTCTATTTATAACTGTCCCAAATTAAAAAATTAACCAAACCATAAAATGCATTATATAAACCTGTATAACAGATAAGAGATGACACGGAGGAATGAAAAGAAATCATGCATCTAGCGCAGGAAAATATTCAAGCTATAGAAAACTAGCTTTCATACTAAATTTACTCTGAAGACGATGTGGATAACTGAGATTATTGTCTCTATACCAGACTGCACAGTTGCTAAATACAGTGAAACATTGGTTCACGAACTTAATTGTTCTTAAAGATAGCTCATTATCTGAAATATTCGTAAACAGAAGCAATTTTGTCTCATAAGATTTAACGTAAAATGAATTATTCTGTTCCCGGATCATAAATGAAAAAAAATGTCTGCCATTCTTAGAAAAGAGTATTTGAACTCCATTTATTTTTCATTACGAACTTTTATATAAAGTTCCTAATACTGGACTAATAAAATAATGACTGGACACGGGTGCTTCCCACGTACCTGAAAAGAATTAATTTTGTAATTTTTGAACGACATTTTATGCGATATTTTAGGGAAAAACATAGTAACATAAAGGAATTCTATTGCCGCAGGAAAGAGTTTAGATTTACAAAGGATTTGATGAACTTTATAAATGGCAATAGAGCAATATCGAGAATTTCGATTTGATAATTTGAACTGTATTTTTGTTTTAATCTGGGTTGGTTGCGCTACGTTGAAGCCGATAATTATTGGCCAGAGGTGTTGCAGCAGACTCGTATATTACATTACATTACGAAGTTCGTAATGCAAACCCAATAGTTTTCATTCAATCTAACACAATATTAAAATATACACAATATTTAATGCAATACTAAACATATAAAAAACTGGAAGATTTTAGCTGAATTTTACAGTGTCTCTATGAGGAAAGTTGGCAGCGTATTTAGAATACGGTGAAGAGGTTGAAGACACAAAATGTACCCTTTATTTCTTTGAAACGCAAACTCTCTTCTTAAAAATATCAGGTAGCAGTTGTCTTCCTTGCATTTTTTTATTTTTTCTAGGTCTTTCTCGGGCTCGGTCAAGCTTTCTCTTAACATCGTTAGCCTCTACTTAAAAATCACTGAGCTTTCGTCCCAAAAAACTTTTTTTCGCTGATTTATTTCTGTTTATGTTTTTTAAAACGTTCCATGGCATTTTCGTTGTAAATATTTATGCTACTGCTTTCTAGTCGTTTATCAATAATAATGTTCTTTGAATCTTTGCATCATATCCAATTTTTTTAAACTTTCTCTGATAAAATACCTAGGAACATCTTCCTTTCCTTCTTCTTCTGAAGCTATTCCTTAACCGCATTAACTGCATTTTGAAGCGTCATTTGCTGACGGCTTCCTTATTCGTATCTCGAGACATCCTTCGTCATCCAAGACATTTTTGTTTTCAAAAATTTGGAGACCAGATGTTGTTTATAGTTGAAATACTCTTTATGCTAGATTTGTGCAATTAGCGGCTAATCTGATTAATTAGGCAAACTGTCATACTCCTTTAAATGTGGTAACCCTACTTATAAATGACAGTAGGCACAAAAGGTAAACAGCAATACCATTATGAGCTATTAAAAAGAAAGTTACGATTTTGTCTATCAATTGAGCAAATTATTAAAAGATAAAAGATTAAAGATATAGACAACTCAGTTTAAAGCCTTTTGGAAAAGCAGGATTCGAAAGTAAGGCTTAATTGTTTTTAAAAGGTTTGATGAAAATTTATCAAATCCTACCCTGCGTTTGACGAAATGTTTAACTACCTTATGTTTAACTACTAACTATGTTTTGTAAGGATCTTAAGTTTTACTAACGTTTATTTTATTTTAAATCTTTACTATCACTTCTTATTTTCTACTTCCGGCCAGAATTATAAGCGTGAAGGAGTTTATGCAAAGTTGTCTGGCGAACGCCAAGTATTTAAGTGTGGCCTTTTTGCCAAGCAGAAGAGGAAGCCGTGAGTTCGAAGCAGGCCGCTTACCTTAGAAGTTACGCAGTTGCTACTTTGCCTTCCAGGCCAGCGGTTTTAATCCTCTTGATAAATTAAACGTATTGTAGTGTTCACAGTCTCTGTGCTACATACGCTTCCTGTTATTATAAGGCCAATCTTATTCTAAAGTTAAATTAGAGTTTAGTTTTATTTTGATATCTTTTAAGTTAGACCCCGAGTGGAGGGTCATTGTATTCCGAAGTACGGAAGTCATTGTATATAAAGAAAAAAATAAAGGGTTTTGTATACCCTTCGTCTGTATCCTGTCTACTTACTACAATTAGTGAACATAGCTTTAGTAAGCTCTCTGTTCTAGTCAGGTCATTGTATGTTTCCGAAGAAGGTTAGAAGAAACATTGAACCTGATAGTGGCGCCCGACGAAGAATAACCATGGCCGAGTTTCAAGAAGAACCTGTGCTGCCTGCAGAAACAGCTCAGAATCCAGAAATGCCAGCTGCCGCCCTGGAAGGATTTGGGTATATTGTCCAGACCATGCGCGCTTCGATGAAACCAGAAGCAACGTTTAATGGAAACTCACAGGTAACCAGTTTTTTGGAAAAATTGGATGACCACTTCATGCTCTACCCCGTGCACGAGTTTCAAAAAGTTACCTTAGCTACCAGCGCTTTGAGGGGCCAAGCGCTTAACTGGTTCAAATGTATCGGCAGAAGTCTCTTGGGTCAAGCAGGAAGTCCCACCTATACCTACGAAAATTTCAAGACTGCCCTACTAAAAGCCTTCCCTGTTGTAAGGGATCGTGCGAAATTAGAAACAGAACTTTTCAGTATATATCAACAAAGAATGGAAAACCTCTCGAGTTTTATTTTAAGAAAAATTCACGTTTTCAAGCTCTTGTATGGAAACCGTCCGGATCCTGAAATAATTCAAGTGATTTTGCCGAGGTTACTACCCCAAGTGCAAGACTTTATTGAATTGAGAAATCCGACTACACTGGAAAAATTATTTGAGCTAGCAATCCAGTTTGAAAGTAGAAGAACGGCGGACGTCGAAAGAAGACGCCAATATCAACAGCGAAACCAATTTGGTACGCCAAGACTACAGCAAACTCAAGCACATGGCTACGGAGAAAAAGCGAATCAGTGGGCAAGGAAACCCGAGCATTCAAAAACAGCCGGCGAACGTCGACAGTTCAATAGCAACCCAGGAAAAAAGTCTCAAGGCCAGTGGAGAAAGAAGGAAAGCACCGAAAGAAAAAATAATTTAAACTAAAACGGATTTCTGCTGACGAGAGGGTGCGGAAATCCGAAGGCCACGAAAACCCCTCTTCCTACAAGTTAAATACAGTAATGGTGAAAAATTTAACTCTTCCGAAGATTGAAGTCTTGGTAAATAATATCCCGGCCACCGCACTCCTGGATACCGGCGCGCAGTGTTCCTGTATGGCAGAAGTCTTTTTTAGAAAGTATTTTCGCAAATACCGCATATATAATGCGGATAATACAACAGTATTAGCGGCGCAAGGAGAACAATGTAAGTGCGTAGGTAAAGTACCTTTGTACATCCGTATCAAGGACGAACAAGTAAAGGTGATGTTTTTTATAGTAAAGAATTTGCAAGCACACTTAATACTAGGAATAGACTTTCTTTCAGACGCACAAGCTACACTGGATTTTAATGAAGCGTCTCTTAAGCTGACGATGAAACCAGTGCGTGTAGAAAAGGTTGAACCGCCGAGGTTAAATCTTCACCACCTGCCTAATGACGAGCAAGATAGAATCCGACAAGTGGTAAGTGAATTTGCTTCCTTATTTAGTGATATTCCAGGATTTACCCAGGTTACTAACCATAGTATTGACACCGGAGATGCATTGCCGGTTCGTCAAAAACCATACCGGTATGATAAGAATAAGGAAAAAATTATAGAATGGCATATTACCGATATGCTACGTAAAAAGATCGTAACGCCTATCTCAAGTAGTTATGCTAGTCCGGTGGTTTTATGTAGGAAAAATAATGATTATCCTTTGGAGCATCCAAAAAGGTGGAGATTCGCTATTGATTACCGTAAATTAAATTCCATAACGAAATATCCGGTATATCCGTTACCGATTATAGAAGAAATTTTAAGGAACATAAAATCAACCAAATTTATGACAACTTTAGACTTAACGAATGGTTATTTTCAAATAGGGATCAGGCCTGAGGACGTGCCTAAGACTGCTTTTATAACCAAGTCTGGCACTTATGCATTTTTGCGAATGCCGTTTGGCCTTTCAGGCGCCCCAGCAACATTTCAGCGATGCATGGACATTGTGTTAAGACCTGTTCTCGGAAAGTTCACATTTATCTATTTAGACGATATCATTATTACTAGTGATAATCTAGACCAACATGTACAGGATTTAAGACAGGTGTTTTCTTTATTAAATGAGGCCGGTCTAAAAGTTAATGTCGAAAAATGCAAATTTGCAGCCCCTGAATTAAAATATTTAGGTTACAAAATATCGCAAAAAGGGATCGAGACAGATGAATCAAAAATAATCGCTGTACAAAAGTATCCGACTCCAAACACGGCAAAGAAGCTCTCTTCTTTTCTAGGACTTTGTTCATATTATAGGTCCTTTATAAAAGATTTTGCGGCTATCGCTGAGCCATTGTTAAAATTAAAAAGGAAAAAGGCAAGATTCTCGTGGACGGCCGAAGCCAATAGTGCTTTCGAAAAATTAAAACAAGCATTAACGCAAGCCCCTGTGTTGAAATTTCCTGAAAAGGATGAAAATTTAGAAATTTCAGCGGATGCTTCGGATTATGCGGTAGGAGCGGTACTTTCGCAAAATCAGCAGCCAGTGGCATTTTTTAGCCGAACTTTAAATCAAACACAAAGAAACTATTCCGCGACCGAGAGAGAGGCACTTGCAGTTCTGTTAGCAGTGCAAAAGTTCCGAGTCTATTTTGGAAAGGCGCCGATAACAGTATATTCTGATCATGCGGCGGTAACTAGATTGTACTCTGGAAAAAATTTATCCCCAAGGTTAATAAGATGGGCACTCAAGCTGCAAGAATATAATCTGGTAATCAAGCATACCCCCGGAAAGGAAAATATCGTAGCAGATGCCCTGTCACGAATTAAATTAGACGAACAGGGTAATACCGTAAAAGTTGCAATGCTGACAGCGTGTACAATAAATTCCCGAGAAACTGTAATAACCGAACTGGGTAAGGATCCTGAGTTTGGAAGTATTTATGAGTATTTGAAGGATCCTGAAAATTTTAGCCACCAAGATATTGTGGCGATAAGAAATAGGGCGGCCCATTACGAACTAATAGATGGTCTATTATTTTATACAAAAACTACGAATTCCAACAACGAATTTCGACCTGTTATCCCAGCTAGTCTTAGATTAAATATCCTGCAAGAGCTCCATGACAGCCCTTTAGCTTCTCATGCTGGTATTCGAAAAACTACTCAACGCGTACGCGAGGCAGTCTACTTTCCTGAACTGCAAAAGTTAACAAGGGCGTATGTCCAGTCCTGCCCAACATGTCAAGCCGTTAATTATATTAATTTCCGCCCGGCCGGGTTTCTAAATAGTATTAAATCCGAATTTCCAAATGAAATAATCGGCATCGATTTATTGGGCCCTTTCCCAAAAAGTCAGTTAAACAAAAGTCGCTATCTCCTTGTTATAGTTGATCATTTTAGTAAATGGACCGAAATTGTTCCCTTAAAACGAGCCTCCGCGAAATTAGTTACCGATTCTATTTTAAATAAATATATTTTAAAATACGGGGCGCCCCTAAAAGTTATATCGGATAATGGTCCTCAATTTGTAAGTAATATATTTGAAGACATGTGCCAAAAACTGGGCATACGTCATTTAAAAATGGTCCCGTATCGGCCGCAATCAAATATAGCGGAACGGGTCAACAGAAATATAGTGAAAATTATCCGTAGTTATGTTAAAAATTTTCATAAAAGCTGGGATAACTATGTCAATGAATTTGCTTTCGCCCTTAGGACCGCAAAACATGATACAACGGGCAAAACTCCTGCTGAGTTATTTCTAGGCAGAAAGGTTATAACACCGTTAGATAAACTATTTTATGTGCAACAAAGAGCCCCAGAATTTAAAATGGGTGATATAGAAAAACTAATAAAAGAAGCAAAAAAGAATACGGAAGTAGCACAAAGAAAACAAAAATTGTATTATGACTTGAAACGACGGGGAGTAACTTATAAAGTAGGGGATGAAGTACTAAAAATTAAGCATTCACTTTCTTCAGCACCAGAAGATAAAACTGCCAAATTTTTTCCACGATTTGAAGGACCATATGTTATAGAAAAAATAACTCACGCTGTTGTAGTGTTAAAGGCAAGAAATGGTGAAACCTGTTCCGCAAATATGGATCAAATCAAGCCCTACTTCGATCGTAATAAAATGCAAATCTTTTCAGATCTTTTGCAGGATCCGGTACGGCAGACACCACAGGTACAAGTTCCAGAGGTGGGAAAACGACAAGTACAAGGGCAAGCCAATGAGAGACAGAAGCAAGTGAAAAGAAAATTGCCCCGCGGAAAAATTGAAGGTAAAAAGAAAAAGAAGCCGTTCCACCGTCCAGAAAACAGAGTTCACGAACACCCCCAGAATGAAGAAGGGAGAAGGACGACGTATGTGAAAAAGACCGGGAGAAAGGACGGCAACTATAACCCGGCTGTGAAACGGAAGATTGACTCATGCGACAGAACTCTCCGCAGCAAAAGTCGCCTAACTGCGGAAGGGCCATCAGCGGCGGAGGAAAAAGTACAAGAAAAATTTGAACGGCCAACAACGAGGTCCAAGCAGGATCACGACAGAAGTTTCCCGGTTCCACCAAGACCAGCTGCCTTCAAACGGCCAAGACCACAAGCAGAGGACAGAAGGAAGATGTTCAAGGGTGGCCGTAGTGGTGAAAAACGGAAGCTTCCAGAGGAAAGCACTGAAGGGCGAGCCCGTACAAGAAGGAGGATCAACCAAGCTACGGTCTGCAGCACCTTTAAAGACTGGGCCCAGAAAAGGATGTCTGAATATTACAAAGATAAGTAAAATTTTATGTTACTTTACAAACTTAAGTTAATCTTTCATTCTTACTGCAAGTGGCAGATTTCAAGAAGTTTTACCTCATGCGAGGTCTACCTTTATCGCCAAAAGGGCGAGAAATGAGTTGTGACCGATTTTCTTATTATGTTTTTCAATTACTCGCGCGTAAAACTAAAGTTGATGTATAATAGCGTTGTATAAAGACTTAAATATTGTAAAAAGTTATTGTATAAATTTTATTTAAAACATTCTAACAAGAAAGAAGTTTTAGTCTGAAAGACTTTTTGAAATGTAGTATTATTTCAATGTAGAAAGAATTGGCACTTGCTTTGAAAAGAATAGAAGTTAACAATGTACTACTAATGTATGTTTTCAAATGTGTAAAATTAACGGCATCTTGATATGTTCTTGTATACATGTGAACTACTATTTTGAATGTTTAGAAATACCGTGATATGGTAAAAGTGAAAGTAATGTTAAAAAATTTGTTATTCGTGTGACTGTAAAGATTAAATCATGGTGAATATGTGTTAAAGGTTGAATGATGTAGTTAGGCTCTCTGACGCTACACTTTAGAGTTAGCCACTTTCAGAATAGTACCTCAGGGTCTAGAGTTGAAATTAGGGTGTGTTAAGAGGTCTCGTATGTTGAATTTTAACACGTTAGTGTTTTGATTGTAGGAGGAAGTGTTGAACACATAGACAGAAACACATTCGTGTTTGGTGTTTTTACAACACATGTCAGAGAGCACGGGGAGAGATAATTAAAATAGTCATGAATGAAATAAGAATGTTAAGAAAAGTATATTCTATATGTTATTTGCAATGTCATTCTGTAACATTTCATTAAACTAGTTTTCCTTCCAGATCTCTGGAAGGAACCAGAATTGAATAAAGCTCCTGTTTTGATGCAGTACAGATGAAAAAGAAAAAAGATTGTTGTATATTCCGGGAGCTGCTATTGTAACAAATTTCTTTCTTTTAAAATTTTCTAGTTTCTAGCTAAGTTATGATTGTAAAAGGTTGGCCTCGCGTTAGTTTCTAGAGCTAAAAGTTTTCAACAAGGTCGTTTTAGACCTCAGTTTCAAACTAATTAACTCTGGCGGGAAGTATGTAAGGATCTTAAGTTTTACTAACGTTTATTTTATTTTAAATCTTTACTATCACTTCTTATTTTCTACTTTCGGCCAGAATTATAAGCGTGAAGGAGTTTATGCAAAGTTGTCTGGCGAACGCCAAGTATTTAAGTGTGGCCTTTTTGCCAAGCAGAAGAGAGGAAGCCGTGAGTTCGAAGCAGGCCGCTTACCTTAGAAGTTACGCAGTTGCTACTTTGCCTTCCAGGCCAGAGGTTTTAATCCTCTTGATAAATTAAACGTATTGTAGTGTTCACAGTCTCTGTGCTACATACGCTTCCTGTTATTATAAGGCCAATCTTATTCTAAAGTTAAATTAGAGTTTAGTTTTATTTTGATATCTTTTAAGTTAGACCCCGAGTGGAGGGTCATTGTATTCCGAAGTACGGAAGTCATTGTATATAAAGAAAAAAATAAAGGGTTTTGTATACCCTTCGTCTGTATCCTGTCTACTTACTACAATTAGTGAACATAGCTTTAGTAAGCTCTCTGTTCTAGTCAGGTCATTGTATGTTTCCGAAGAAGGTTAGAAGAAACATTGAACCTGATAGTTTAACTACTAACTATGTTTAACGAAAGGTTTAACTACTAACTATGTTTAGTATTTATTTATTTATTTTATTTGTTTTGCTGAGTACAGTACAGCTGCAATTTTTTTTCTTATTTTCTTATATTTATTTTAATTTACTTCTTTGATTTATGACATTCTACACAAACATTTTTGAATTTAAAGAATAGTAATTTTCAACTTTTTTGTTAGTTTCTCTTGAAATGGATGGGGTTTCTCTAATTAAAATTGACATCGAATTTTGTCTGAATTTAAATTTTAGTTTAAATGCTATAAGCGTTAAAATGCCATATGCTTAAAAAACTCTGCATTATAAAAGAGAAAGAGAATTTGCTGAATTTTCACAGTGGCAACAATGTTGCAACTTTTGGTTTTATTCGAGAATGCATTTCAATAACGTAATGCAGAAAATCATGTAGTACTAAAAACGTGCATAATGGGTGGCAGTATTAGATGCAGCAGCAGTCTGTTTACTTACTTACGTGTTTAAAACTGCTGAATACTGGCAGTTTGATAAGGGTTCAAATTCTGTCGAACGGGCTAGCTAGCTGCATAGGTGTTCTCAGTTATTTCCCACACTTGTTAGGTAAATAAATTCTCCTTAGAATTTAGATTATTTATTTCATGACAAAGCCTCGAGTGCTGTTTACTTGAAGACGCAGATGCCTTCGTAATGACTTTTTCAAGGAAGTTGATTCAGATTCACGTTACATATAAGAAAAACCATGAAATTTTCCATGTAGCAGCCTGTTCATGCAGATTCAATCTCGGATGGAATTACCTGTGCTCATCGATTTTACCTTTCCGCTTCCGCCGCCAGTGGGCTTCACTTCGGAAATTCTCCATGAAAGCATGACTCCCTCCATCAGATAGCCCTCGTGTGCTTTGCCACATTCTGTAACCTAACTTGACCTTTGAATCAAAAAGCTTCGTAAACGTATTTCAAGGTGTTGAATATTTACTATCGTTATTCTTATTATTATTATTCAAGCCATGTATTACACATATAAGTTTAATTATTTATATTCTCATTGTTATCATAATTATTATTATTATACTGCATATATTATTAAGAAAAATAATTTACACTATTCGCCGATATTTGAAAAGTCTTTTTATTTATGATTTTAATATTTTCATTTGACGCATCACTTACGTTATGCTACATTAATACATTAATTACGTGGCATTTATTGTAAATGCGGCTAGCAAACTGAGATAAATTTCCAGTCCCGTTCTAGGTCTTTTATTTATCATGGAAACTGAAATATACACTGCCTATCGTGCAATAAGAAAATTTAGTGGATTAAAATAGTATACGGAGACTTTAATAATTTTTTTTACTCTTTAAAATAATATGTCTATATATGTATTTTGTATGTTTGTGTTTATAGTTTAGTGTGAGTTAATAACAGTTATAATTCGATGTGAAACTGAGTATGGTTGATAGTTTCAATGTATATTATATAGACAAAATATGTAAGACTTTTGTTCAATTATTTTGTTATATTCTCAGTAATAACTGCGCCTTTTTTGTTTTAGGTAAGTTTAGGTCCCTGTCGAATGAGAAACGAAGTCTTAACAATATGTGAGTTATATAATATTTTTTTATGTCAGTAGAACTGATTAAAATTTTATATTAAGAAAAATTATTTAGTTTCTTTCACTCAAAGTACTAGATATAATAAATATATCATCATTATTCTTAACATTTCCCGAAGTTTTAATAAGAACGTAAGATGTAATTAAAACAAATTAAATTACAGTTTTCTGATGCAACATATAAATAATAATTATTATGTACGAGGTTACACAGCATAAATGTAAAAATAAGCCTTAAATCTGAGTTTGTGATCTGTCTAAAATATTTTACTGGTCAAATAACTGTGAAAGTTAGAAGCAAAAGAAAAATTATTTCTTTAAACAAGAAATAATATTTTCTGATTCTAGAGAATATTTTTAATCTTTCAAAGTAATTGTAATACATTTCACTTGAACAAATTTCTATATGTCTCTTAAAATATGTAATATTTTTTGAACATTTTGGAAGCAGGCAAGATGAAAAATGAGCAATCGCTTTCGCCGGGAAACGAACCGCGTACCTCTGGAATACCGGCCCAGAGTGCAGAACAACTACAAAAACGCAAAAACGAAGGCACGCTAGGAAAGTAGAAGAAATACCTTATATACTTATATACTTGAAAAAAAAACTGCGCATGCTTGCGCCATTACTGTGTGCGTTTCGGTCAGCTGCATTATTTTGCTTATTTTTGCGGTGATTTGTTAGTGAAAGTGCAAAAGTATGATTGATTTGTGTTCTTTGTTCGTTCGTATACTTATTTCAGTGATTGGTTTGATTTTACACGCCAAATTTAAGGATTGGTGATCATCTTAAATCTTCAAGTGAGAGAAGCCTACATGGACGCGATTTTTTGACGTTCGGAGACCGGTGTGCTTGTGATTTACAATTTATTCACTGTATTTATGCGCTAAAATGTAATTATTTGTGTTAGTTCTTTATCCGGTTTTGAATTTAATCCTTATTGTGCATCTTGACGCTATATCTAATGTATTAAGACCATTTTTATTACTGCATGCATTTAAGCCTAACCAAACGGATGAACCAGTGAGTGCCTAACAGTGGTGGTTTCCTGCCCGTTGGACAGGGTATTCAAATATTCTGCTGGAACTTTGAATTTAGACTTTGAAAATTATTTTGAAGTGTTTTATAAGATTTTATTATCAAAATATAATTATTGGCATTATTGTGTGTTTTTGTTAAATGTGGTGATGTAATTTTGTGTGTTTTTATGAAAACCGGCTGCTATAAAAGATGTTTTGAATTGATATGATTTTAAAAGCAAAATATGTTATTGTATATAGTGAATTTTAAATTGGTTTTATGAATTTTAATTGTAAATATGAAATTTTAGATTTTTAAATGGTGTATTGAAATTTTGAGATGATCTTGGGTACATTCATATATACATATATATATATAAGTAGTAATACTTTTGATTGTAGGGGTATGTTGGAAGGATGTCTACACCTGAGAGCAGAGTCACTCGTGAAGATAATGGTTTTGATTTAGCTCTGAGTAAAGCCAATGATATTGTTACTTTGGCTAGAGAATCACTTAAGATTGTGGAAAAGATTAAAAGCCAAAAGAAAATTGCCAGTACATTGCCGGATAAGTTAATCGAGGAATTAGATAAAATTCTTCAGCTTGCTCTAAAACAGATTGTCCTTATGGTAGTAAGCTGATATTATACGCGGTAATAGAAATGATATCAATGGCATTAAACACAAAATTTTTGATCTTAGGGTCTCCCTATTGGAACGAATGGATTGCCTAAGTGAAAATAAGATGTCGAAATCGAAAAGAATGGATTCTCCGGTTCTTGAAAAAGGTCATGATGAGATAGTGATAAAGCCGACCTCTGATGGCGTTGATGTATTCGATGAACTTAGCAGCATGATCAAGCCAGATGATATCAAGGTTAGGATTAAAAGTTCCATAAGAAGAGAAAATGGAGACTTTTTGTTGAAACTAGGTAGTAAAGATGAAGTAGTTAGGCTTGAAAGTGCCATTAAAGAAAAAGAAAATTTGAGGAAGTACATTAAACCAAGGAGGCGTAGATTTATTAAACCCAAAATTATTGTTTATGGTGTGGGGGAGACCTTTAAGAATGAAGATCTTGTAGATGTCTTGAAACGTAACTGTGTATGTAATGCCGAATGTGCTAGACATTTGTTTGATATTCTTACGAAAGGACTGGGTAGGACACTCCATCGTGTTTTTTCTGTTGATTCTGTTTATCAAAGGGAAGTACTGGAAGAGCAACGTCTGGCAATTGGATGGCGTGCTTTCTCTGCGAGATTATTTTTGAGACCAAGACAGTGTACACAATGCTTAACATACGGTCGCTCTAAGAGATTTTGTAAGGATAAAGTCCATTGTGCTGAATGTGCTGGAGAAAATGTGTAAACTGTGTGGTTTCTAATCGGAAGTATGGTATAGAGCTGAAACATGATCACAGTGCATTTGATAAGAACTGTCCCTCTTTAAAGAGAGAAATTGAATTTATTAGAGGTCACATGGACTTTAATTTTAAAGAATGACCAGGATTATTTAATTTTTATGAATTTTAGCATGTATGTACTCATTGGTTCTAGTATTTTATATAATTAGATTTTAGCAGCCGTGTTTTCATTTATGTGTATTTGTTCTATTTTCACATGATTTTACTGTATAAATTAATTTATATGATTATTTTAAGTATCAACCTAAACCACTGCGCCTTAGCTGCTGCCCAGCTCTCTGTTCTCCAAAATGTTATTGGTGTTAGTCCTGATCTGATCTTACTGCAGGAGCCCTATTGGGTTAATGGAAAATTGGCATTTATTGAGAATGGTTGGAGAGTTGCAGCTGAAGTTGGAGGGCGAACTGCAATTCTTGTTTTAAAAGAGGAAATTGATTTTATAGTGGATTATGAAATTGATGAAGTAACAGCTATTACTGTATTAATGGGAGACCAAGAATTGAGTTTCATATCAGCATACTTTTCTCCTGCAGAGGACACAGCTGTGAATCTTCATAAATTGGAAGAGGTTTTATCTATATATAAAAGATTTTTAATTATGGGGGATTTTAATTCAAAGCATTTTAGTTGGGGGGCCAAATTGATCGATGCAAGAGGAACATTGGTGTTCGATTTTATTGTATCTAATAATTTAATTTTGTTTAATGACTTTAATTCTATTCTTTAATTCTCCTGTCGGACAAGGTTGGACAGATTTAGCTATAGAATCCAGCAATCTGGATAGTAACAAATGAAAACTTGAAATCAATACTGATGATTCACTGAGCGATCATCGCTATGTTGTCTTCGAAATGACAGATTCTCGTTTTCAATATGGAAGAGGGGCCTTGGTATCGAGAAATATTCTAAGAGTCAACAGGCTGAGTAAAAAGTCGATTGATGAAGCTTGGTGAGAGAATTAGTGTTGTAAATGACAGTGAACAATTGATTGGTGTAGTAAACGATTTTGAAATGTTGCTTCAGGCGAAAATAGATTGCGATCTGCTGATACAGAGGAAGACTTCAAATGTAATCTCATGGTGGACGCCCGAATTGGAAAAGTTTAAAAGACGTAGCCGTGCATATAGGAGAAGCTCACAGGTGATTGATTAGATGATAATACTAGAATTTTACGTAAGATAAAGTACAAAAGAGAATTGGCTATTTATAAACGTATGACTAGGAAGACCAAGAGAGTATGTAAAGAAAATTATTTTTTAAGAAGCGTTGTTTATTATGATAGATTTTATAAGACGGCATTTGGAAAGCGAAATTTAAAGCTGAATGTGAAGAGACCTGATGGTATGGGCGATGAGCAAGATATTAATACTGTGTATGTTAAAGAGGTACTTGATTCGGGTGAACCAGAAGACATACATATTTTAGAAGACGATGTTTTGAAATGTAGTGAGAATGACTTACCATTCACATATGATGAAGTTAAGAGTATTGTATTGGGTTTGAGGAATATGGCTGCTGCTGGTCCGGATTGCATACATTCTGTGTTGATTAAAAGATTATTTTTCTATTACCCATATTTTTTGTTGGCCTATATAATGCCTGTCTTAAGTTTACTCTTTTTCCAGATTGTTGGAAAATTGGTCGAATTATTTTGATCCCTAAGCCTAATGGAAAGCTAAGACCCATTACACTTTTGAATATTTTGGGTAAGGTGCTAGACAAATTGGTAACTAATGGAATTTTACACTTTATGGCTAATAAATGTCCACTTAGCGAGTTTCAATATGGATTTACCTTTGGAAGAAGTACGGAGGATGCACTTTACCGGGTTGTTGGATATGTCAGACGTTTTAGAGGTGAACAACACGCAGCTTTGATTTCTCTAGACATTTCAGCTGCATTTGATTCTGTTGATTGGTCTTCCTTGTTGCATGGTTTAATTGATTTAAAAATACCTAGAAACTTGCTTTATTTATTTAAAAGTTATTTTAGTAATAGGAAAATTGTTTTTAATTGTTTTAAGGATAAGAGTAAAGACTTAGTAATGAATATTTATAAAGGATGCCCTCAGAGCTCCTGCAGTGCTCCCCTGCTCTGGAACATTATTGTGGATAATTTGCTGAAGCAGAAGTTTCCTCAAAATGTGGAATTAATTGCATATGCTGATGATATTATGATTCTTATGAAACATTATTCTCTTGAAAAAAATGGAAAAATTATTTGATGAAACTGCTCTAATACTAAGTGATTGGCAAAAGAAAAAATTGCAATTTAATATTGAAAAACATGTGCATTGTTTTTTCCCAGAGGAGGTAAAAAGACGAGACCCCCAAATTTGAAATATCAAGACAAAAGAATCAAATTTGTAGATAATATGAAATATCTTGGCGTTATCATTGATAACAAATTAAATTTTATAGAACATTTTAAGTTGGTACAAAGGCGAACTGATATGATTTTATTAAATTATAGAAGGACCTTTTCAGCTGAGATTTTAGACTTGAAATCCTCCATTCTGAAGAAGATTTACTTAAATGTAGTGCTCCCAATCATCATGTATAGAATTGGAGCCTGGGGATACAGGGCAGGGGAACTGGTTAGATTACGGATGAAGTTAGACAGTATTCAGAGAGCTTGGGGTTTAGCTTTAACTCGATGTTTTAGAACGGTGCCTACCGAGGCAGTCTTTGTGTTGGCTGGGCTGCCTCCTCTCTCAATTTTATACGAATTGTTTTATGAGAAATTTTTATTTAGAACTGGACGAATGGAATTGAAAATGTATGAAAATTATTTAATTACAAAGAATGTTTTTGAAAAATTTAATATTCATTTAATACATCCTTTCAATAGAATTGGTTTTCTTTTTGATAAATGTAATCCAACTGTTTATGTGTTTGATATTTATACAGATGGTTCTGGGGTCGGAGGGAGCGTAGGAGCTGCTTTTTTACTATGGAACTGAGGTGGATTATAGAATGTTTAAGTTGAATATATATAATTCAGTTTTCCAGACAGAAAGTGAAGCGTTCAAACAAGCCTTATTATGGATTAAAAATACCTTGTTTATGCCCACGTCTGTAAATATTTACACTGACTGCCTGTCACTTCTCCATGCTCTCTTCCGCCCAGACAATTTCAATCCATTAATTTTCGAAATTAAGAGTCATTTAGAAACTTTGAGTTCATATTTAAATATTAAGCTACATTGGGTTAAAGCCCATATAGGCTTTATTGGTAATGAGAGGGCCGACAGCCTGGCCAAGCAGTCGGTCTCAAATGTCAGTGCAATGGATATTGAAGTAACAGGTTCGAAGAGAATTGAAATTCGAAGAATGAAAAAATATTACGTTAACAAATGGAAAATACAGTGGTTTTCTTCACCTAAAAGCAAAGGATTTATGAAACTAATTAAAATCACAAATAAAATTAAATGTATGAACAGCATTGATGTTAATCAGGTTTTAACTGGACATGGTAGGTTTCCGTTCTATTTCAATTGATTTAAACTGAAGGAAAATAAATTATATAATAGTTGTCAGGTTGATGGTGATGCTAGGCATTTCGTGGTTGATTGTAGTTTAACAACCCCTATTAGTTTTGTAACAGCACCTATTAGACAGATTTTTGACATTACTGATTTTAATGTAAGTGTCATCCCAGGCAGCACGTCTCCAAAAATATACGTATAATAAATTTTGGTGAAATAAGGGTATGGTATTTTTTGCACGTTACTTTTACGAAATTTATACGAATGAAAAAGGCTGAAGTTACTGTTGACTCTTTATCGTTATTTTCCACACGTTATTTTTACGAAAATTATACGAATCCGAATGTACTAAAAAAACTACCGCCATAATGGTATATTTTATTCGTCACTTTTACGCATATTATACGAATCCGAATGTTCTGAAAGAAACTACTGCCTTTATGGTATATTTTATTCATTATCACGGATATTATACGAAGTCTAAAAAGATTGAAAATGAAGTTTATTAATTCAAAATATTTAGTGCATTTTTGGCATTTCACTTTGTTTTCCTTTTCCACGAACATGAAAAAAGGGGCATTCATATATGAGGCTAAAATTTTTCTATAAATTGTAACATGTGAGCTAAATCTTTACGTGCAATTTTGCAAAAAATTATATTTTCCTAATTTAAAGATCTTCAAAATAACTTATTTATTTTCTTATATCAAATTTGTTATTTTTATACATATCAACACTTACATTAATTTACACAATTTAATTTCTTTTATGAAAATCCTATTACCCATTTAACTGGAATAAGCTGTATATTAAATTTGTGTACTTACTGACTTTGGTACAATACTCGCCTTATTTTATTTAGCAAATGTGGGCAATTAAATTGGAATAAGTCTAGCAAATTTTCAATGTCGAGTAATAGAATAATAAATCGAGAAGAAGATGCTTGAAAATGTTTAACTTCTTGAACAATAGTTTAATGTAGACCAAAGGATCATTAATTATAATCAAAGATATACTAATATTTTTATTTAATAATAATAATAATAACTCTACGAAATTGCAAGCTGAATCTTCATATTTTGCATATATTTCAGTTCCTTTAATCTTTGTTATAAAAATCACATGAGGCTAACATTTTTTAATTTTGTTTAATGTACGGGAAAAATGATATAGCGATTTTAATAATTTTTATATGAGGAAAAAATAAATAAATAATGTAAATAAATAATTATATTATATTTTATATTTTTCCTGAAACAGTTAAAGACATTCTTCATATGGAGATCTACAGAATAACTACAAGGGTCCAGTTAAATGAACTCAAAATTTACATAGTTAATTGTACGCTAACTTATTATAAAAATTAACCGGATTTACGATTATACACTGAGCATGCGCATACACAGACATTTCTATTTTTCGTAGAAAATTGAATTATTACCTTAATACAGAGATGCTGTGAATATAAATTTATATAATGCAAAAGTAAGTTTATTTCATATGCTAATTTAGAGGCTTTCTTAATATGTTTAATTATAAAGAAAAAAAAGCGTTGCAATTCTTGTTCACTGACCAATGGCAAAGCAGACACTTTCTACTTCCGGTTGTCGGCGACTGGGTTTTTTTAGGGTACCCAATCGCTAATTCCTGGGTGTGGAGAGCCATCATACACAACCCTTTTAGTTCGTGCGCCACTGTAGAGACATTATGTATTTTTTTCGAAGCAGGCAAGATGAAAAATGAGCAATCGCCTTCGCCGGGAATCCAACTACGGACCTCTGGAATACCGGCCTAGAGTCAGAACCACTACACCACGAAAGCAGGCTAGGAAAGCGAGAGAAATACCTTATGACCTTAATATTTAATTTGCATATATGCAGTAAAATTTCAGTTATTCTAACTACATTCAATCAAATCAATGCTATGCTTTCTAAACTAGGCAAAAATAATATTGCTATATTTATTTACTTTTAATTTAATAATTTTCTATTTATTTAAATGATCCAATACGCTTCGAATTTACCGCTATTGATTAGTAAATCTGTTTTATTCCTAGCATTGGTAATATGTGTAGTGTCCAGCTGGATGTTTTGATTTTATGATTATCCCTAATTCATTATATTTATTTGTTTTCATTTCTTACTGAGAAGTTAATTATGAAGCCATGAGATGTAAATAGATACATCTATAAATAGATAGTGATTGAAAAACACCAGAGGTATGAATGAATTTACTATTTATGAAGCAGATGCAAATATTCAGGAAAGCCGAACGATATAAGTTAACATAAAGAAAGTGCAAAGTAAGAAAACTGAAATCTTTTCTTTTTATAAATAGGATTCAGATTATAATGAATTCCTCCACTCCTCGCGTCTCCCGCCACTCTCGATGTTCACTTATATGAGTCATTATGAATGAATATATCATTGTTCACTCAAATTCCAACATTGGAAAAAAGGAAGTTGTCCGTCACCTAATATCAGACACTAACTTACGTGAAGAAGTACTATTTAACGTTCAGTGACACAAAATTACTCTTAATTAGACCATTACACAGGGGTTGAACATTTTAATTAGTGAGCACCTTCTTTTCAGGCTATTCTTTAATTCTGTCGAACACACACACACAAGTACAGTAAATCCCCGTTAACACGAATCTCAACGGACAGAAAAATCAAGAGTTCATGTTAAAAGAATTCTTGTTAACCGGGGATTCAAATTTTATTTTTGGAATAGTTTTTTCTACATATTAATCATTTACAGTATATAGGTACATACACACTCTGGTCTATTACGTATGTCTTGATAGAAAACACTGTAATATTACATTAATTACTGCACTGAAACTTGAAAAAATGTACTCACTGATCATTTGTAGTCACAAAATCCTGTATATCGACGCTGTCGTAGAAGACAATAAAAATGACTGGTAATTTCACGGCTACTGTACTCATGGCTTCCGCAAATCTAGCGGTCAGTTCGGATGTTGCAGCAAAACGTTCTAAAGAATCCGAGGAGTGTAACACTTCCTGGTAGGTAGACGGAATGATATTGTTCTCCTCATTTTCTTCTGATGACATTTATTGCACCTCAGACGTAACTGCATCTGATCAGATTCCACTAAATCACACATGGCCACACCGCCATCCGTATGAACAAATTGCTCAAAAATAAAACCAGGTTTCGCAATGTCTTGTAGAATATTCCATTCGTCAAATGAAGTCATATCGTTGTCATTATTTGATTCCTCAATAGGATTAATTTCTTTATGTCTCCAGGCTATTCTACAGCAGTTTTTGTGTTCTGATGATACGGATTCCCAGGATGCGGCGATGGCTTTAATTGCATCACACACTTTCCATGTTGGCTATTTCGTCTCCATTTAAGCTGCGCGAATTTTGACTGAACAATTTAGGTTATTCAAAGTTTAAAGTCAGACTTACGAGTAAACTTTTAAAGAATAAAAAAGCACATCTAAAAACATAATTGCATTTGTTGCATCAGAGCAACAAATGCAATTCTGCGTTAAGAATATGTGCTCTTTGTTGACACGATTGAGTACATTGTTGACAAGATGATCGAGATTGTAAAGTAGTGTTGCCCGTGTTGGCTATGTTTTAAACAATACAGTGTATTCTGTGAGGCTTTCACCGACGAAACATTTCTGAAAGGAACCCGAGCAGAGAAACAAGAGGAAAAAATATGGAAAACTTTAAAAGTTCGTGTTAAATATGCAGTGGACTGAAAAACAATTCGTAATTCGGGCCAACCGAAATTCGCATTAACCGATAAACTTCCTGTAAGGCTATTTAAACCCCCCCCCGAGACCGAAATTTTCTTCATATTAACAGAGCGTTAGCCTTTTAAGCAAATTCATGTTAAGGGTGTTTATTGTATAAGTTTTAATCTTTTAGAAATTTCCCAATGTCAAAAGTACAATTAATAATCACATACAAGAATTGAAAAGATGCAAAAGGAAGAAAAAACTAATATTCAATTTAAATTTAAAAAAAGGGAGAATCGAAAATTCAGGTGTTAAAAAAAAAACGAATTTAAGCTAATTAGCTAAATCTTGGACCGGAATGTTTTTGCCTTGAACCAGTTACTAATCATGGGGATGGCCGAACTGAACACAATCACGTTGTACTAAAAATCATTACAAAGTTTCTGCAGCCTATGAACTGTCTAATAATTTTAATAATTACTTATAATTCAATAAATGATTTTAGTCATTCCCTAGCCCCATCCTAGATGCTGTAATGGATTTCATAAACAAATCAAATAAATAAATTGAAAAAACAAAACCAATTAAAAGAATAGTTACTGAAGGTACCCTACAAACGGAAGTTGTAAAGTATGAAAAAAATATTTTTAAAGTTTCTTCTTGGTTTCTTCTTGGTTCTATATTTATACACACACACAAATACAATCGCACAACTCGTACAGAGAGGTATCTAAAGCCTAAAGCATAGAAATCTTTCAAAAGATTTTGGTAGTATGGAAATGTTTAAAAGACCTTAAGGTTCTCACTGAATTTGCTAACTTAATTGAGTAATATATTACATTCTCGAAATAATACATTCTGCGCATTAAATTCCGAAAAAAAATGCAGATTCATCTTTTCAGTATACAAATACTTTTTGAGTCAAAAAACACACTTAAATTTTGTCAAAAGGAAATCTCATTCCCCTTTATCTGAAACTTTTTAGATATATATTTTTTAATATATTATTGAACTTATTATGCTTAATGTATATTCATTCTGAAAGTAAAGTAATAAAGCTCTATTGATTTAATGATTTTACTAAACTCAGTTCAAAATTCAAAGCAGATTGTGGCTTTAAATTGATGGCAAAAACAAATTCTCTATAAGAAATTGTTAGATAAGCAAATAATTGTTTATTAAAATGCAATACTGTCGGTTTTATTGATGAAAATGTAGCATAAATATAACCCGCATCCAGAAGCTTGTTAAAGAACCTACATAATCCAGATAACATAGTACGATAATATGTTCAACTCATCCTCCATAGGCCTAATTCAAATGATTGTCATCTGCTTAATCTATAGTATAAAGCGATAAAGATGTATGAAATCTTTAGGGTTGTATCGATAGAGTTTTCTGCTGCTACATTGCAAATCATAAGGTATTAATGTTTCAAATGTAATCAGAAAACCTGGCGATATAAAAGAAACGTGTTACCGCTCGCAGTATATTTGGGTTTCATATTTAATAAACAGGCTCTGCGATTTAAGAGAAATGTGTTGCTACTACTCGAATTAAAATATTTTTATCTTCCACGCTGCAGTGTTTTTGCCTGCTCAGCAAAGCAAAGAACATTTATTTTTTTTTCAAATTTATGCTTTTATTAATAAATAAACTAAGCGATTCTAAAACAATAAACTCAGATTTAATTCAATTATTAATTAAAAGCTGGACCCGTGAAATAAAGCTAGCTGAATCCATATATATATACTACTTTTGATGCAATTTTGCACGCTTCACCTTCAAAAGAAGCAGAAGATAACTGCCAAAATAAGAATTCAAAAATCCACTCCACGTACATATTAGGAGAGCTTATATTAGAATTTTGCTCTCGTGTCTCCCATCTTAGGTTCACGTCACCATTGTTGAGTTCCGCTGTGAGGAATTTATAATTGTTCTTTACAAAAAATAAATATTAGTATTTCTACACAGTCCTAATTTTAAAATCGTATCACATATCTTAGGCTCACATCGCCGTTATTTCTTTCGTTCTATAAGTTCTTGCTAAAATCTTTAGGCACCGCCATATTCGTTTATGCTTTAAAAGAGTGTATAACCTCTAAAGCAGAATTTATGTGAGCTGTTTATAAATTTTTCGCGAATATTTCGGAAAAGAAATTGGCCAAAGTGGATGGTGATTTTTTAAAAGCTCATTTCCAAAAAAAAAGATATAACCGATAATACTAAAGCAAATACCACTTTTTATTAAAACCGTTACATTGTTCAATATTCGCCCTACACTGTTCTGCAGTTTTATTTGAGTTTAGTAAAACTGTGCACAATTCACCTTAAACCAAAATAAGATGGAAAATCAATAAATATCTGAGATTTTGAAAAACCTCCATCATTCCCTTAAATGAAGACTCTTAACTCTGCGTAAAACTTGAGTAATGCCAGGTTTTTCCGCTGGTTATACCACACAGCTCTTAATGCTTACATAGACGCGTATATAGTTGCTGCAGAACTAAAACACTTTCAAAAGCTAGATTATATGGTGAAGATTCTACTGAAAACAATTCAGACGTAAAGAAGACGTATAGAATAGTATCAGATTCGAATATTTTCTTCTTCTTTGCGCTGTCAATATACAAGTACACAGGAAATTTAATTTATTTCACATTATTCTAAAACTTATCTCTTTTCTGTTGGATGATGCATGAAGAAAAAAAAGAAACATTTCTAGTTAAGCAATTAAAAATTATTGGTAATCATACAATATGTTCTTTAAAATTCAGTTTTCAAAACGTCTATATGAACATTAGGTAGTATATAACAGTTTTGTTTTATATAAATAAAATATTGTGGGTCTAAATCTTTCAAATTGTTTGCATGAAGAAAAAAAAAGAAACATTTCTAGTTAAGCAATTAAAAATTATTGGTAATCATACAATATGTTCTTTAAAATTCAGTTTTTAAAACGTCTATATGAACATTAGGTAGTATATAACAGTTTTGTTTTATATAAATAAAATATTGTGCGCCTAAATCTTTCAAATTATTTGTTATAAAACACAAATCATTCTCAATCCTTCAATCACAGTGAGTCGTAATTAGGAATATGGGACAATGAGTTAACACAGTCTTCAGTGTTTTACACGTCTGAAACGTAGTTTCGCAAATTAGGTTCCAACTCCCGCGAGTTGATTGGTTTTCTCGACCCACGTGACTCTGCACCGCGTTATTCTAATGGAGTTCAAACATTACAGAACCCTGATGCATGCTCTTGTAATCACAGTTAGACACTGCAGAAATCAAGGCATAGCTTCCTAAGCAATTTCATGGACTTCAGAGATTCGAAGGATTCCTGTTCATCTTGACGACAAATTATGACGATAGGGAAATACGGTTGTAGTTACAAGCTTTGGTAAATCGAATTTAGAAAGTACCTTTCGATCACTGGCAGCACTTCACATACAGAATTTAGAAACTGAAATAAGCCTCGAGAGATAAATACTATTCGCTGGATCAGAAATAAAGTTGGATTCTTACTTCCGATTTCGTTCGCTTCTGAGAACTGACATAATCTTATTTTCAAATATCTGAGATATAGGACAACCAGAGTGGCAAATATTTTAAATAAAAATTCTTAGTTATCAGAAAGTTTCATAAAAGTGATAATTTGTTAAAAATGTCCGTATTTTAATCTCTTAATATGGTCTCCTAAGATGATTATTTTTATTTGAATTTGTATTCTTCGAAATTATAACCTCGTTGTCCCATATAGGCGACACGCGCGTCGCATGCAGCCTCAAAGCAATTTTACGTGAACTGCGAATACATTTTTGGTAAATTAATTAGCATTAATATAAAATTAATTATCATGGGAAGAATACAAAAAAAAAAAAAAAAGATTCAAGCTTTCAATGGTTTTGAGTCCAATTTTATATTATTTTCATTATCATTAAAAGAGAACGTGAGTAACGTCTCAGGAGGTCTAGAAATAGAGCTAATGAATTTACAGTGTGATATAAATCTGATTCAAATATTTGAAAATACGTATTTCATTGACTTATTCTCGTATTTTTAAAAACATAAATACACTCAGTTACGAATTTTTGTAATAAATACAATCGCTTTGTTTGTTAATGCACTTATATGTGAACCGGATTTTCTTCAGCTGAAAGCTAATAAGTCTATGAAAAGAGCCAGCTTGACCTAGGAGCATCTGTTACAATTATTAGTGATGAAGATAGTTTCTAGTCATTTTTAATTCCAGGTTACAACTTTACCAAAATCTAAACGCCGTAAGGTGTTCGAACTGAACGTTATATTGAGAAATAAAGAAGTTTGTAAATGTTTACTTACGGATGTATGTATTTTTTCGGTATGTACCAAAGAAACATTTAATGAATAAAAGATAACAGGTTGTAATAATTTATTCCCACGTTTAATTCCACTCGGAAAGTTTCAGTAGTTTTTTTATTCTGAGTTTACATTAAAAGTAATTTATTTAGCAGTTGATTCAACATATTAGAATTATGTGAGGTAAATGTAAATCTAAAATTTTATATTTATCTATCAATCCGTTTGAAAAATTGACATAAACTACCTTTTCGCTAATAATCATAGATGCCCATCGGTCAATCCTTGGTATTTTTTTCCTGACTTATAAGTCTTTAACTGCGAAAAAAACCATGCTTGTGGATGTTTAATAAATATTTAGGAAATGAAATTTAACATTTATTTAAAAATTGTTTCATTAATTACATGGCTCATTTTGAAAAAAGAAAATTGGACCCATCGGCTATTTTTGGATCGCGCATTTGGCTCCCATCCAGTATCAGTTTGAGACCGCTTTTATAATTCATATAAAAGGATCCTCATTCAAATAAATAATTTTAGAACAGCTTTAAATTTTGCTTGGTATCAGATTCCTTTTAGAGGGTAATATATGAAACGTATATTCTCTTTTAAACTATAAATCCGTCTACCTTTTTACTGAGTATAATATTTCTTCAAAGCTTAAACATTACCCAGCCTTGTTGGCTTTCTTCATTCCTTTTCCGGAAAATATTTATTACTGTTATTAAAAATTTACTAAAGGTAACATTTGAACTGAATATAGCTCCTTCCGACGGTGTTTTACTTCTAATTATTTTCTCTTCAATTATATAAGAAGAAACGCTATGAAACTTTGTTTTGAAATCTCCTTTGTAGTAGCATTTGTTTTCAACGTTTTTAAACTAAAGCACATGGTAAAGTAAAAACTTAACAATATGTTTCCAATTTTTTTAAATGAAAACTCCCTGTTCGAAAGATAGTATTAAGACAACATTCCGTATATAATAATCAAATTTTAATCGTAATGTTTTACGAATTTATGGAGTTTCCTTCATATAAACCTGGTGTAATATACACTCATGTCCATAAATAAAGGATAATGCAAAATCAGGCAAAGGAAGAGTTAGAAGCAAAACAAATTTGACTTATTTGTAAAGCTTATTTATTAAACGAAAGGTAAAGAGCAAAAAAAGATGCTATATGTTTGATATTATTAAAAAAATTAGCGATTTTTTCTCCCTGGAGCAAATTACAAAAAATACCTATTTACAAAACACCAATATTGCATGGTTAGTATGATTGTTAATACATTGTATGTCTCCCAGACGATGCAATACAGTTCGTACAACGCCTAGGCATGCTGAGTATCAAATTATCTATCTGAACATGGGGAATATTACACCACTCAAAACGCAATGCTCTCCGAAGTTCCGGTAGACATGTAGGAGGATGTTGACGGGCTGCAACTCGTCGGCCAAGCATGTCCCACGTGCTCTACTGCATTCAAGTCCGGTGAGAATGCTGGCCAGCCCATACGGGTGTTATCCTCCGATTGAAGGCGTTCGCTTACGATGTTTGCACGGTGAGGATGGGCGTTGTCATCCATAAACACAAATTGTGCGCCCATGGCGCCCCGAAACAAACGTACATGTTGTTCCAGAATGACGTCCCGATAGATTTGGCTTGTCATGGTTCCAATTTGAACATGCAGGTCAGTTCTGGAAGCCAGAATAATTCCACCCCAAACGAGCACTCCTGCACCACCGGAACGGTGTCGCTCAATGATGTTTTCTTGGTGGCAACAGGTACCTGGAGCTCTCCATATGAAAGTCCGGCGAGAATCAGACTGTAAGCTAAACCTGGACTCGTCGGAAAACATCACACAAGCCCACTGTTGCGGTGTCCACAATTCATGCTCTCTACTCCAGGCTAACTGCAGGCGACAGTGAGTTGCAGTAAGTGTAACGCATCTGACAGGTCTACGAGCATATAGACTAATCTGCCCTAAGCGTCTGTACACGGTCTGCCTTGAAATTGTCGTACCAGTGGCTGAAGACGAGACAGGTCTGAGGCTGTGCTCCGCCTGTTTCTTTTGGCAGTAACTGCCAAATACCGTATTTGGCAGTAACTGCCAAATACCGGTCCTCATTCGGCGTTGCAACTCTGGGGCGACCTGTGCTGTAACGTCTACTCACATTACCATCATCATGGAATCGTTGCCAAAGCCTGGAGATGACACTCTGGGCATCTCCAGGCTTTTGACTCTGCAGTCTCCAGACTACAGGTGATATATTTATTTTAGAGTTCGATTTACGCGTGACTCCGAATTATCCTTAATTTATGGACATGAGTGTATATCACGTTAGTCTAATAATCCAAACCTTTCTAAATTGAGTACTGGGCAAAGATATGATCACATCATTTTTCTAAGGTATTTTTCGCCTGTAAAGAAATTATCTATAAAGAGCTTTATTAAATCAAAAAACTATTAATTTCGAAACACGTTTTACATTGATTTGCTTTTAACACTCTAGCCAGCAAGGAAGTATATATATGGCCTAGAATATGTTTGTAATGTCTGTAGGAATGTATATAAACGAGCGTTTTGAAATATGTCAAAAACATTTAGGCAACATGTTGAAAATGCAAAAATACAGGTATAAAGTACCAGAGATATTTCGGCATTAAAATAAAAAAAAAAATAGATCATGTATCATGAATTAAACATTCATGATACATCGAATTAAAACAATCAAATTATTAATAAAATATGTACATATATTTAACTTCTCAAATGTACAGGGGTTCTACAACTTTCCTACGTTAGTCAAAATGATTATTCATCTAGTATACTATAAAATGTTTCTCTATTCCACCTGGGTAACCTCTGTAGATAATAACAGCATATAGTAAAACAGTAAACAGCCTTTTGAGCAATCGTTAAAACTGAATTTTTAAAGATTTTATTATTATTATATTTTTCAGAAATAATAGGAATCAATCAATTAAACATTCTGATCTCAGAGTTATTTTGTGAATAACGTTAATCATAAATTCAAAGATTATATTTTAAATTTTCATATTATTATCATTCTAGTTGTTAAAATGAAACGTCACTGATAATATTTTAAAGACGCAATAAAATTTCTGATATTTTTAAACATGATTTCCCTATTCGCTTTTTATCAGTAAAATAATATAAATGGGGTTTTCGAATTAAAACAATCTACATTGAGGGAAAACGTTTATTACATCATATATTTTTAGATTTTAAGTAATTACGATTAATATAAAAGATGATATATAAAATAATAATATTGTTGCGTTTTTCTTTTCTGACACCAGTTGTTACGTTATTTTCCTCCTTCATGTTCGTACGGGGTTTGTTAGGATTTGGAATGAATAACGACGACACTTGATGGAGTATCGAAACAAACTTTATTTAGCAATAATTATCAAGACAGCTCCAAAGTCACGTTTTACAGTCGTCGAAAATCTACTATACACTCGCTGGAACAATCAGCAACACAGCCTTCATGTTATCAGGCTATAACGGTGGACACAGCTTCACCGCAAAGCACCAGGGTACAGCTCCCGACTCTGCTCGGTCGTTCTCGGAACTCCGCGTACTCTCGAGACTCTCCACGCTACAACTCGCGATGCATTCGACACACAGAGCACAGCTCCCGACTCTTCGGTTCAGTCGTTCCCGGAGCTCAACACGCTCTCTCGACGATGCACTAACCGCAATATTCGAAAACACTCTTTCGATGCACTCGAGACCCACTCGGCACTCGCTGCCCAGCTGTCAACTCGATCTACTTCGCACGGACTGACTCGCTAGACGAGACACTGTCTTGCACTTTAGACGAGGCACACACTAACTGACTGCGGACCAGCAGGGTTTATATAGCTTTCGGCTTCGGCTTGTGTTTGAAAATATTCTGGGCTAAACCGGTAAGAATTCGTTCCAGAAGGTTCTCCATCCGTCCATGACAAATCGTCTATTTTCTCGCCAAATGTGGCTGAATGGGCGATTTCTCGCCAAATGTGGCAACCCTGCCTTCCTTGCTATTTTATGGCAACCCTAAAAACTGCTTTGCGGCGAAGCTACCTTACCGCGCCTTGACATTTCGTAACAATATCTAATAGAATATATAAATAGTATTACTGTCATATGAACATTAGCATAAAAGAGAAATAAAGTGGTACTTCGGATCACGTCAGTAATCCGCTACAAGATGGAACGTACACCACACGAACGTTTTCAATAAGAAATAAATAGAAAATAATAAATGAATCCATTCTCATCAAAAGAAAATATTATTACTATTAATGACACATTTTAGTACAAAATTCTACTAAAATTAAATCTTCTCATAAAATATTTATGCGATAGCAGAAATATATACTTTACATAAATGAACCGTTGCACATGAAAACTATGCATAAATTTGTTACTGCCATCGGTATCAAAAGCGATTTTTCAACTTCGCTAGCGTCTCTGATCTTTGTTTGATAATCAGTTTCAGACCCTTCCGAACGTTAGCCGATTCAAATGCGTCTCTGTTTTTCACAATCGTTTACACCATCCTATTCGGCATATGGTATGCATTTGCCAATTTTCAGATAGGCACGCCACTTTCATATTTTTCAACAATCTCTTCTCTCATCTTCTTGTGATCATAACAATTTTCTTCTTTTCTTGATTTCTGCTCAATTACAAGTACTTAATAAATAAGCACAAAATCATGCTTGAAGGAGGGAGAAAAATATCTTATATACCCGTCCTTTAAAGGGCGAGTTTGGATTAGGGGACCCAATTGCCAAGTCCTGGCAGTAACGCATTATTGACTACCACCTTCTAGTTCGGGCGCCACTTAGAGTTATTAAGTTTTTTTGATACAGTAAGCATGAAAAATGTGCAATGTCCTCGCCGGGACTTGAATCTGGATCTCTCGAATACGCTCCGAGTGTGCTACCGTTAAACCACGAAGGCATGCTGAAATTAGGGAGAAAATACTTTATAAGGTAATTTAACTATTGTTTTCTTACAGCTGATCTTCGAAATCCCACGCTGTTTGAGAGACTTTTTGATAACTTAACAAGAACTGAATGGAAGCGCAAACATTGCTTCGCTACGTGAATAATTCAAATGAATGACGAATTATCATCTGCCATTTTAGTTTGAACGGATATGCATAAACTAAAATGAGATTGGAGCTGATTAACACTCTAAAAGAGATCTTGTCTTTGTTTTGAAACATAACATAACATAAGATTTAGTTGAGAATTTTTAACTACAGAAAACTTATTAACCTCCAAAAAATAAGTTAACCGTGGAAAATATTTATTGGCTCACACAGATGGTATAGTGATTAGGAGAACCTACTGCGGTACCGAAGGGTCCGAGGTCGAACCTGGAGAAGGCATGGAGGTTTGTAAATGTATAGTGTCTTTGCAGACACTATAAATATATGGCTAGCTGAAAGTCCTCTTAAGAGGTTGGTGATATGGGAGGAAGTGTGGGAGACCCTCTGACCCGTTCCCGAGGTGCTCTCCATCAAAACTGGGGGGGGGGCGGACTGAGCAAAGTCAAACTGTCCTCTGTATGTTGCCAACGATAAGCGCAATCTTGCTCTCCTTGCCGCGATGAAATTCGTAGTCTTGTTCTGATGTTACTGTCAGGCAAGTGATATAAGTCACAACAACAACACCACAAATATTTATTGGTCCTTTATTTCATTGCGATAAAACACTGAAAAAAATACCGAATCAAAATTTTGATCACTTCGCTGTAAAAGAACATCGCAAGAATGTGTTAGTTTCTACTTCCTGAAACATTTAAAGATAATTATAAGCTCTTACTTGGCATGTAGGTCATTATCTTCTCGATTGCCAGATCATCGTTCTGCCCATTACACAGTTTGAACACACAAAAGATAAATGGATTAATTTCTTAATATAAATTTGTTTTTACTTTCTCAAATACCTAAAGTTAAGTATAAGCTCTTAGAATGTAGGTCGCTATCTGTTAGACTGCCAGGTCATCGTACCATATATTACATAGCTAGAGCACACAAATGGTAAACGGATTAATTTATTAACAATAAATTTGTACCAAGACGTACAATATGGAAATCATCCCTATGACAAACTAGTGAATTCTTTGAATATCTGTTTAGAACTTTTTAAACTAAACGAGTAATCAATAAAGACTTCCTGAGCTGAAGTAGTAATCAATAAACGTTTCAAGAATAATCAACAGAAAATTTTCTCTGAACAAACATGCGGCTTTAGAGACGACATAAATACACTTTTTCTGAGAATGCTTTGCGACTCGCATGGAATAAACATTTCCAGAAGGGGAGAAAACACACGATGTTAAGTTACTGCCGAGAGCTATGATTTATTATTCATTGAAATTAAACACCAAAGGAAAGGAAACGCGTTTAGCTAAAACCTCTTCCTCCTTAATTCACATTTTGCATTTTTCCAAGCATGAACTGGAGAGCAGTTGTGAGCTCTTTTTCAAAATAAATGTGCCTAAACTGTTCGATGCCTACGTGTTGAGGGGAAGCGTCTGCATAAAACAGTCATTTAAAATTATTTCCTTTCCAATTTGAGCGCTCACTACAAACCCCAGAAGAGATTCGCTACGATGGTAATGTAAAAAGTTTCTCCATTTGCCGAATTGCTTTGATGATTTCCTCTCATCCACAGAAAATTGTTTTTCCTCGCGTATTAAAATAGTCCCATTCAATCGAAACATTTCCAGCGAATTGTTTTTACTTTTTTTTTTACTTGAGAAAGAAAAACATTCTGCATTCAATTTATTAACGTTTCTTTCCTTAACGCACTTTTTCTATTCCTCGAAGGGGGATGATACGTCGGATGGAAAATGGCTTGAGTCACACTGTGAAGTTAATAAGCTTTAGAGCTCAATAGTAAAGTAAAATTTAACTTAACCTCGAGTGACCTATAACTGCATTCGGTATGGGCTTCGGTTATCAATTTTAATGAAAACTCCGACTATTGAAATGATGGTACGCTACTTGTTCTATTACACACTGTATCCGGAAAAGATTTCATGAAACGCATCAACTCAAATATCGACTTTTCCCGATACAATGTGTTTATTACTTTGGATTTTACACAGACGGGAAGAAAAATTAAAAAGTTTAGTACATAGGACAGTTCTCTCCAGAACTAATCCAGAGAGTCGATTCATTTTCCGGGTGACTGAGCAGTGCTTCCAGAAAACGGAGTAGTAGCTCAGAGTAGTTTACAGTTCATGGAGAAATTACAAACATACATCTCAGACGTTCTGATTCGCTAAAAAGAATGGATTTCTTTTAATGTTCACCTTCCGCGAGCTCTTGTTAGAAGCACGGCCTAAATGTTCCATTCCCATTTTAGGAGAGAAAAGGAAGTTTATCCTAAGTAAGTTTAATTTTTAGCATTTAGAAAATTTTTGAAATATTTTATTTTAGAATTTTATTGCTAGTTCTATGTAGACAGAAAGTTTTAGGGTATCTGATAACTACAGTTTAAAGAAATCAATTCAAGGAGTTAGCTTTTGATTTAGTTGATTCTTCCGATTCCACTGCTCGTTTGATTCTTTCCGCTATTCACTCCATCCTCACTAATCGTTCTTGATTCACTCGCCGTTCCCGATCTTTATCATCAAGGTTATTATTTTTGTCAGTGAATCATAAAAAAAGATTAATTTCAGTAAGCGAACAGTTCTGGTGTGATCCCATAAAAATGCGGCTTTGTTTATCTCTACTATTACCCCTCTCTATGAACGCCATTTGTAGTTTTACTGGCTATTTCTAGATGATCCTCTACCTCATTTCACACGTTCGAAATTATCGTTGCTGTGAGCAGTCTTATCGACTAAGTAATTCCGACATTCAAATCTGCAGCATCGTTCGCAGGCATCCCATACACTTTTTTTCTTCGCAAAGACCAAGAGAAATCTGAAGAGATCACGTCCGGCTGCATATAAGCATTCTGTACCGCACCACGCACATTGGGAAAAGTCCCTCCTCGTGTTGGATATGGGTTCCGATGCCATCATTTTCTCTACGCGTAGGAACGCCTATGATTGAGCTCGAGGGTACACCGCCATACCGTTTGTTTACATGTTGATAGCAATATCGAAAATATTAATATGTGCATTGTATTTTTGTTACTATGAGATTACATGTCTTACAGTATTGTAGTGTGGTGAATTTAACATAAAAAATGTATGTAGGTATTTTTTTTCCCTGGAGAGAAAGTCTTATTTCTTCTCGTGCTAACTCCGTAAACATGTGTTAAGTGCAGAGATTTTTAATAAATGTGTTCTTAACTTAAAACTCTTCATATTAAAGGTGTTGTGATTATTAATTCATTATTTCATGTTCATTATATATCCATTCTCTGCAGGTGCAATCTTCAAAAGTATAAAGCAAGTCCATTTTTGGGAAAAGCAAAAACAAAGTTGTGAGGTAACATAGAATCGGTCTGAAAAAGTAAAATTTCTTTTTGAATTTAGACTAATATTGATTTGGAACAGAGAAACATAGATAAAAATTTTTAATTAAATAATGTTACTTTATGAATAATGCTTATTTTTAATGTGTAACATCATTTGTAATTTGACATAAAAATAGTGTTTATCAGGGAGAAAGTTTCTTTTCTTATACACATGTATTAAATTCAGCGACAGTACTGAATGCCCTTTTTTTCATTTAAGGAAACAGAATATTAGAAATGACATGGATATTAACATGGAAATAACAAAGATTTGCAAAGGAAATATTTTCTGCAATGTGAAAGGAACAAAATGCAACAAAATTTCAAAAACAATAATATACTTACTAGCGCACAATGCCTTTACAGTTGGATCGAGATCGTCGTCTTTTGGATTTTGCACTAAATTCATGAACTCAGTTATTTATATAATCTAAGCGTTGCTGCTAAGTTTGCTTCTGATGTTAACGGCATCTTTGAAAGATTTTATAATTTTATTATTCCATTAAACAGGAAACCACCTTCATTTGGAATTTAATACCAGAATTTACTTACCTTGTGTTCTCATAACGCTTAGAGCTTAACATCTTAAATAATTATGTTACTTAAAAACAAACATGAATGCAGGTCTTCTTTCATCTGCATAGCTAACTGACCTCCATTAAAGGCCTAGCGGTTAAAACTTCTGAATTGTGGAAGTTTGAAGGGGTTGCTTTCATGGTTGATTTTCATAGTTTTTTCGTGTGTGTAAGGTGAACATGTGCTAGTCTCCCTTATGAAGTCCTCCACGGAGAGATCTTCCCATGGCAGATAGTCCTTCATGTGCTTTGTCATACTCAAATAGCGTGAAAGATTTATGCATAGCTAATTCTAATTTGACAAGCGTTCGATTGAAGGAAGGAAGAAATAGATCTGTTCCATAGCGCATGCGTGATTTATAAAAATATATTAATAAATATCCGAGCGTTGTTGTCAAATATTTAAAGAGTTTTAACAAATTTAAAATTGGTTAAGACAAAATCTTCATATAATTGTAAAGTTATGACTGAAAAAAATGGTAGTAATGAATAAAGAAAACTTACGTATTTAGCGCAATCAACTTGACTCAAATTGGCGATTTTTTATTAAAGATATTTCTTCCTTCTTATATATGTCCTCGCGATGTAACTCTTCATAGTGAGCCGAAAGGACTTCAGACTAGCAACCGGAAATTCCGGAATTCGAATCCCGGAGATCGTACAGCTCATTTTTTTATGTTTCCTGTTTCAAAAAACCTAATGACGTTTAAACTTGGAAGATGCAAGTTGGCAATTTTTGCGACTTTTTCAAAACGTTTCTCAAACTTACAGGTATTTATTACAAGTCGGCAAACATTATCAACATATTTAAAGAAAACACATTTTAGCGATTTAAATTACAAATTTTGATTATTAAATAAGGATCATATGATACATTAAAAAATAAAATACAATTTTTGTGAAAAGCTTCTAATGTTTTTCCAGTGTTCTCCCCATATACACAGCGATCTGTTTTCACTGCCATCACGCAGAACTCGGCATTGCGCATCGGCTATCTACCAAACGCATATCACCATTGCTTCGTTAAGTGTCTTTGCAGCAAAATGCTGCATTCCTACAGAAAATTTACCACAGTTTCTTCCGTCGCTAGCAAACTCCTCGACAGCATATTTTAAAATTGAATTTAAGGCCGAAAACTATCACCGTTTGTCTACAAAAAATATTGGAGCTTGGAATACTACAAATGGGATACACGTGGAAATGAAAAGTTATGAATATGATTTCCGAATGAATGGTTGTTCGCATGATTGCTCTTGTAATACTACAAAAAGAATGCATATGGAAATGACGCCATTGCTTGGCAGAAGGATTGTTATGAATATTGACTTGTTGAAGAATGGTTATGCGCATGATTGCTATAGTTTGGCATATTTTGAAAATTTTGAGACTTTCACTAATGTGCTAACGATAATACTTATAATAGTAATGAATTTAATAACTGTAGTTAAGAAAATATAGCAGGTGATTGCCTGGCGGCGGACAAGCAATTTTTATATAACCGAATTCATAATATGTGGCATTTAATTTTTTTTAATCTATACTAATCGTTATTTTTTTACCAGTGACGTATGGAAAGCACGGATTATGCTGAATGTATGGCATTTCCAGACAAATTATGAAATGTTTATGATATTTTAATATACTATGCATTTTCCTTGAGACATGTATACAACACTTTGACATTGCATAAAATAAGTTTCATTAAGTCATTTTGATAAAGGGTGAAAAGCATAAACATAGTTTATAGCAGTATTATCAAATCATCATTAGGGAATTTTTCGAAATATTGTCATTGAGTTTAACCAAGTTTTACAGTATGCTTCATCATTTTTATGTACCACAGTATGCGCAAGTGTCAGTTGCACAAATTTAAACTCGTGATTTTTAATTGCTGTTGAATACAAACTGAACTATAAATTGCAAAGTATAACAAAGTAATCAATAACCTTGTAAGATTTTCACTGTGTAAATCTCAGTTACTGTAGAAAGTGACGAATCTTAAGAACTAGTTAGCGAATAATCGCTTAAGTTCGTGTGACAAGAAACAACAAGATGGAAGGGTAACTAACCCTTTATTATTCAAATAAGATTTAAAAAACTCCGTCTTGGAGTGTATAATCAAAGCCGACACTTGGGCTTGAACTTAAGAGACTAAGAATTAAACTAAAACTAAGAATAACTAAAGAAATATAGCCGAAGCTATCAAGTTTCTAATGCAGTTGGCCCGTTAAACACCAGGTGACTGCGAAGCTTATCAAGGGCCTGAGTACGGCCGAGCGTAATAACAGCTTTGAGAGAGAGAGTGGTCAAAAGGCAGACGCGCGTAAATCCGAAACTCTGATACTCTCTTGCTACGACCAAAGAACTTCGCGGTTAAACATCGCTCTTCCTCATTATTTATGTACACGTGATTCTAAAACTACGTTCTGGCCGGAAGTAGTAAGTTGAAGTTAAGAATTGGACAGGAAAGGAACTTTAACTTGAAATTTAACTGTTAATAAAATTAACATAAACCTTACAACCTTTTGTCTAGGCCAGCTATCCCCGTGGGTTGACTCAGGAGAATTCCTGGAAAGCATTGGCTAGGATTTGTTCTTAGGCAGTCTCAACCACGGGGATGTATAGTTTCTTTTCACAGGACTAGAGCCCGAGTTTATTCTCAGGTTGGTTCAGGCTTGGCAGCGACCGTACTGGTACTGTCGTGTCTGTTCCTCTGGCTGTGGTGGAGCTATATCGTACGTAAATTTGACCTTTTCGACGGGGGTTTAGCTCTCAGTGGCGGGACTGACAGAGTTAGGCAAGGCGCTGAAACGAATTTATTCGATGCTGAGGAAGTGGTGCCCCAAGGCAAAGATATCACATCGACTCATTTTGTATTAAGTTTTAACGTTTTCGTCCTTCTTGCTGAGGCTATGTATAAAGCCGGGCCGGAACTGTGGGGTCTGCGCCGCCGTTGAGGGAGTTTGGATATCTCAACCCCGATAAGGCTTGTATCATAAAGCCTGATAAAAATCAAAATATTCTGAAAATTAAAATTAAAATTTTATATTGATTAGAAAGAATATCAATTTGACTAATTGCTATGTGAATGTTATTGTCCGAAAAATGTTTAAAAGTAATCTAATACGTTGTAGCTATTCCTACCCACACTGTCATATTACAAGATTCCATAAATGCATCATCCTTAGCCATTCCTTTTCTTCTTATATCACACCACGGCACGAATGAATGAAATGACAAGAATAACATTATAAACAAGAATCACAATGGTGGCTGTAATATTTTCAACTCTTAGTGAATAATAAATTCAATTATTTAGCCCTGTTTCTTTAATTGTGATATGCAAACCAGTTTGAGTGTTAAGCTTTATCTTAAATTCGTGTTCTTTTAAAGTTCCTAATTGTAAAGTGTTATTTATATAAAAATGGATAGATAAATAAGAAGTAGATACTTGCACAGGACAGAAACTAATTGTCGCAAATAGTTTCGATGTGACGTCTGCGTGAAGCATGTTTTGGGAGATCACCGCTTTCAAATGAGCTTGAAAATTCACAATAATGAATGGCTTCGAGAACTTACATAACTATTATTTTTCAAAATTAAATAAACTGAACTTAAGATTACCGAACAGTTCCATAAGTGTTTTCAAAGCATTTGACAAAACTAATTCTATGCTCAATATGGTTAAAAAGCTTGATTTCTGAAAATCATGGACTGAAAAATCAATGAAGCCGAAATATTCGAGATACTTCACGTATGCTTGTAAGAAAAACTTGCTTCAGTTTAGAAACGAAGAAAGCATAAAAACTCGCTTAAAAGACCTGAAAGGGTGGTTCAGAGATTACTTTCCCAAACGAAGTGAGTAACAAATCCGGACTTCAGATCCTATTAATGAAAATTCCTGTAAAACAGCCTCAAAATTAACTTTCGCTGAAAGAAAACAACTTATAATTTTCTAACATTATTCACTGCAGTTTATTAATTTTATGGAATCAAAATAAAACGAAGTATGCAATGTAATATTGCGATAATAAGGAAAAAGTATCAAGGTGTTATAGGTTCTTGAAAACGATTTTAATGGTACATTAAATGCAGGCTGTCTTAATGAGGAGTAGGCGAAATAGTTATGTCTCATTAAAGGGTCCTCTAAAGGAAAAAAAATGATGAAAAACCTCTATTCTAGGCGAATGCTACCCAAACGATATAGTGGCTAAAGCCACAAACTGGCTTACTGATGGGTTCGGGTCCAGAAGAAGGCATGGATGCTGAAGGCGGGAGAAATACCTTATAAAGTATAGGGTCTGTTTGACGAAGAAACACTCAATGTACACGGATTTCAAATCATTAAAGGACATCACAATTAATTTCCAAAATTTTAATATTTCCTACGAAACAGCGAAATGATTCGCTTCAATATTTGTTTGAAAAAACCTCATGCTGGATCACATAGCAATGAGTTTGCCGGTCATTTGGCAAGCGAGATCTCCTTAAGTTATCAAGAAGAATAGATTCCTATTCTTCGCCCTAGATCACATCTAAAAAAATATGTCTTAACAATCTTTCCTAAAAAGTGACAAGACGAATGGAATATGTTTGACAATGAAGAAAGATTTTTAATTATCAACCAACAGTTGATCTAAATCGTCAAATTTCGATTCCGTAGTTATTAGGATGCATAACGGGACATATTCCCTTCGCAACGTTTTATTGCTCATAATGTACAGCGGGAACTTAGAGTCAGATCAATGTATAATGGAATGTCCCTTGACAATACGACATTAAATTTCCTATTGATAATGCAATTTTTTCAAAAGATTCTTTATTAAACAAAAACATTTTGTCCTTAAAATTTTATGAATCTATTTTCTGCATTGGGAAAAATATTTTCCAACCAGCTACAGAAATGTGAATAAAAGAGGAATATACATACCTTACCTGCTTCTTCCTTTAAAATTTCATTATTTTACTTATAAACCCGCATACATAACTTTATTTTGATAATAAAGTATGCTCAATTCTATGATTATGTGATTGGCGGCTCAATTGTATGAATATTTCATCGAACTTTATGGGTTTCATGAACAGTGGACTTAATGAAAATTATGTTATTTTAAATGAAATTACATTTTATTTTTATTCTTCTTTCTTGTATGTATATTAGTGTTTCCAAATTTATACATTTAAATTATGTACTAAAATATGCAAAATGTAAAATGTGTTATTAAAATTAAGAAAACATAAACCTGATTAATGATGGATGTGGCATAATATCTATTAACCACCGTTAAACCCCACGTGTCTCCATTTGTCGTCAACTGAATTGAAGAGATGTCAATAAAATTTTGCTGATAGTTACACAATTAAAATATCAATAGATGTTAGTAGACTTTGCAATATATGATAACGCATTTAGCCTAGAAATCACAATGTCTTAAAGGATTTTTATTTTGCAACATATTTAATGATAATTATATTCCCTAATTCAAGCTTATTTTATAAATGAAGGCAAACTACCTCACAATAAATGTTAAATGGAAAAACGAGCATTTGGCATTTGGGCAGCAGAAACAACATTCTTCAAAAGCATATTGCACTTGTTCCGAGATAACATCTTTTAAGGATACCTTTTAATTTATTTGATTTTAAGATAATCTTAAATGCAGAATCCCCTAAGCCAAATATCTTCCTATCCCCGCCAGAGGCATAGACTATGATTCGCTTTGAAAGTGACAACTCATTATTCGTTGTTTCCCATCTACTGTGAGTCAGAGTAGTTAACAAAAGCTGAGACGTGGGAAGATATTCCATGCTGCATGAATATCACAAAATTCAACGCTTGTCATTTTTGTAGCTTATAAAAATTGGTGTTCCTTAACAAAGTAGCATAACCCTGATTTCGGTCAGTGAAGATGCAGAGTTCTAAGATAAAATCCTTTTTAAAAATTACAGCATTAACATGAAAATTTTCATAAAAAAAATCTTAATCTATTTCTCCTAATTTTATTCATTTTCAGATTAAATGTTTACTATAAACATTTAATTTACTAAAGTACATCTATTTTTAACATTCAATGCTATTCGGATAGCTGTATATGTTTTGCTTTAATCCTAATACTTTTTTAACTTTCTGCTTTTTAGTCCATTGCGAAACTTGTTTCTGACACTATAAAATAGTTCTACTGCATCTACGCACCAGGATTTAATTAAATTCCATCATGTTATAGTTACTCGTCCTCATCCAATCTTTAAATTACTGCCTGAGTGCCGATTTAGAGTTTAAATATAAACTGTATGCATACACACATGCATATATTATAGGAATCTCATAGACAGCAAATTTACATTTTAAATGTTAACGCAGTGAGTGTGCAATTTAAAGTAACAAACTGATTTGAAAATTTAGATACCATGGATTTCTCTAATAATAAGGGTTTTAGTTTCTTTAGAGTGATCAGATTTTGCAATAAGGAAGTAAAACTTATCCGCCGCTTACTAAGCTAAATAATAAAATAAGCACTCATTAATTACGTTCAAATTTCCAAACCCTCGCCGTTTACTAACTTTATCTTCGCAGCTTATGAAACTCAGATTCTGAAAAGACACTTTTTTTCCTATACATGAACAGCCTATTGACACCAATCAAAGCTCTTTGTAGTTTCAGCCATTAACCTTAGGACCATGGTTTATTTATAATTCAGGTGTGCGGTACTTCAATCAAAGGAGTGGCCGAAATTTCAGGCAGAGTACTTTCACTCCAACTCAGTCCTTATATCTGTCAGACACATATATATTTGGATAGCTGTTTTGAAGCTCTTTGTCTATACTGGATCTGAAAGAAACAGCATTTCTTTATTTTAAGGTGAATAAAAGCAGCCTTTTAGTCTAATTGTAAATGAGTTAGCTTTCTTGTTAGGACATATGTTCCCTGTTTGTTGACAGGGAGATTTCAGAACGAATTTCTGACAACGCTTGTTAGCATGATTGCGCATTATCAGCCTTTGAAAGTGATGATGTCATGAAGATATGATCACTCTCATTGGTGGTCGCTGAAAACTGAAGAAGAAACAAAGAAAGAAGTAGTAATGCTTGTAACCCATGACGGTGGGAAATCAACTTAACAGGCAACGTTCCATTTTTCTGTTGGATAGAAAAACGAGAGTTTTAAAACGGAACAAATCACTGGAAGTAGGTTATTTTTAATTTCCTGTGACCGTAATTTGTAACTTGTCCAAAACTCTTAAAGGTAAATATTTAAGACTTAAAGGGAACGATAAAATTTTTAAAGATTTTGAAGCTTTAGGTAAATGCAGCAGAAAAAATTTTTATTTAAGTTGGGAATCCCAAAAAGTGAGTAATTTGCTTAAACAATAGTTATAATTAAAAAATTAAAAATATGCAAATGTCTTAAGAATGTGTAAAGGATAGAAAAGTACAGCGACGCTGAGACACCACTTTCAGCTTGGTTTAAAGCTCTGAGTTTAAAATGTATGATTTCTAACGGCGTGTTGACCAAAAACGAAAACATGAAATTCGTTAAAATGCTAAAAGAGATGCCAAATTATTTAGATTGAGTTGTTACTCAGTCAAAGATTCAATTAAATAATTCAATCAGTCATTCAATTCATTATTATTCAACCCACAAGATGAAAATAGACAAATAAGATTGTTCATTGAAAACTGCAACTGAAAAGGAACCGCCAAATAATCAAGTGGCTGATAAATAGATAATGTCATATTGCTTGGACGTGCTGAAAGAATATAAACCAAACGAAATTTATAACTGTTATTGCTTCATTTTGCAGATCATTTCTAGAACCTATAACCTTAAAAATGAAACAGTAGCTAGTTTTAATAAATTAAAGGAATTACTATTAACGTTATTAATGGAATTATTTTTATAATATAGCATTTTATAACATATATTTATATGTAATTCATGCTGAAGATAGAAAATAGAAATTTAAAGGTAAATAATCGAGTTGTAATATTTGCTGGAGGTTTCACAATGACTTAGCTTAGTCGCTAAAATAAGAAAGGTGCTACTTATGTTCTGTGAGGTGAAGTATCACCACCAGAATATTTAAACAGCAAAAAGACCAGAATTAAAACTCTTCAGGTTTATTCTACGTCACCACGGACGTCTCCGTAACCGATTGTGAGAAACGGGAAGATTCTAAGCACGAATTAACAGTGCTGGTGCTGAAAGAAAAAGAGCACCTAGCCCGCAAGAGCTAGATTTGGTAAAAGTCGAAAACGAGACTCCAGGGACGAGTACTTGGGGCACCACCTCACATTTACGCGTGTCTTACTGGATTATTTGGCGCATATTGCATTTGAACGAGTTGCATCTGTACTACGTACAGCGAGTGCAGGCGCAGTCCGCCAATATTTACCAGCGTGTGGACATGACACGTTGGTTTCTTCAGCAGACATTTCGGTTCCCAACTATCCATTCTAAGTCCAGTTTACAGACTAAGCGATGTTTACACTGTAGTCTTGTGCAATATGCATGTGCGGGCACAGAATCAGAAGCCGTACGACACCACGCTTATCAACATCCCTGCAGCATTAAGACCTGAGCAGGTTTTCTTTTTGACAGCGTAATCGTGCTTCCATCAGTACTGGATAAAGTGACATATTTAACCTTCCTGCCTCAGGTCTTACCGGAATTGCTGAGAAATGTCCTTCTCCATATACAACAGCACATGTGGTTTCAACCTAACGGCCTTCCAAAGCATTTCTCTAGGAATTCCCTCCAGCAACTGGACTACAACTTAAGGAGCAATAGATTGACCACACTGGATTCCTTCCATAGCCACTTCCATCTCCAGACCTGTTTCCTATTGATTTCTTTTCTAACAGCTACATGAAAAGCGTAGAGAATGAAACGCTTGTGGGATCAAAAAAGATCCTAGTGGCACTTCTTGTTGCTGTAAGCAGTGTTGTTTCTGATACTTCCGGCATTATTGGAAACGTTCGTAGATGGATGCGTTGTCGTTGCAGGGCGTATATTGTATTTTCAGGTCGCCTCTTTAAACATATGCTTTAACAGCTGCGTGTCATACAGTATTGTTGCGTTTACACTTTTTTTGTCAAATACTTTATTATTTGTGACCAATCTTGCGTCTTTCTGTCTGTGCGTTTGTGAGCGTATAGTGGGTGGGGTTGCGCCTACTATACTGTGCCCCTATATGATTTTTGCCTATCATGTTCCAGATATCCATGCACATTTGTGAACAATAATTCTGAACTATAATGCCTAAAAGGTTGCACACTGCATATGCTCTGTATTCGAGTGTTGCTCCGGAATTTTTTAGATGCAGCTAAATGCGACAAGTTGAATTCTTTCGCATCGAAGTCGCTCAAACGCATTAGCATTCAAATATAGGCTGGACGCCCAAAACGCCTGAATAATTTCCTACCTAGTGATTTCCTCCATCACGATACTGCATTGCTCATTGATTTCAGGTGTTGTTAAATGACATGTCAATCATTTTTCTGAAGCGACTAAGAGTAGATCTGTTATTTTATCATCACAATATCACACAGTACACAACATCACAATATCACACAATATCACAAGAGATCATCGCAATATCAAAAGATAGGATGCAAGCTCTATAATTTTAAATGTTTTTGTTCAAGAAGTTCAACTGTCGGTCTTGTTTATTCACGTGGCGAAGCATGTGTACTCTTATTTTTACTTCTTAAAGAACTTTTGGAAGAGAGTGATATACAAGTTAGTTGTAACTGACTTCTACATGGTCAAGAAATTGAAGGTTGTCCGGATGGGTTTGGCTGTCCCAGATCAACACTGGGGGACAGACCATCTTGAATTCTGTTCTCTTTGTTGACAATAGTCTTACTGACTAGCGTTGTTTCTATCCAGACTTTGCTAATGTCTGTCCTTCTAGGTTGATCGGGGGGTTATGCCTCCTTGGATCTCCTGTAGGTGTTGGAGCATTATAACCGCAAAAGGCAACTTAAATGTAAGCCAGGTCTGGGAGCCCTTCTCCCTAGTGTAACATGAAAGTTCTCTAAACTGAAAGCATGTACGCTTTTTTCATTGTTCGTAATCTTTTTACCATTGTTGATTCGGTGTCATCTTCAAAGATCCATACATTCCTTTCTTACCATATTGGGAAGCCAAAAAAAAAAACGATATATGCAATTTATTACCAGATATAATTTTAGAAAGGATGTTTTGGTCACCATCATTAAGTAATTTTAGGATTTCTATTTTGATTCTTTTACGCTTCGCGTTTTGGTGTTCTATTAATTTATAGGAGACTCAACGACAAATTATTTTTTTCATTTCCAGTTCTTCATGAATAGTTTTATGCATAGCTTCGGATCCAATTTTAAGTTCATTATGTATCATTTGATAGGTAGAGCGATTATCACTGATTAATAATTTTCGCAGAATCGACACAATTTCAGGACTACAGCCGATAAATGTCTTCCAGTACGTTTTCCATTCAGGATAGAATTTTCAAGTCTACGAAATTCTTCACATCACTTGAATGCAATGGAACTAGATGGAGCTTCATTTTCACACGCTAAATTTAATCTTTAAAATCTTTCTTTTTTATGCAGCTTCAATTTAAAATAACAGAAAACTTTAGCACGGTAACGCTCTTGCATCAGATTTATTTTCCTGTCTTTCGCGATTTATTCTACTACATACAAATTGTAATTGCTGTCACAAATTATCATCTGCAGACATAAAAGTGTTAAAATGTACACATCTAATTTTCTTTCAGAGCATGTTATCTGCCTCTTTCTAAATACTTTCCGAGTTACGTAGGTATATCATGCACAATTTAATTTCCATTCTCGTTTCTCTGAAGGAATGGGCTAAAATGTTAAAGTCGCTTTCCAACATCTGAATAGGAGGAAGAAGGTGGATCATAAATGTAAAATGTAACATACTTAACTTTTATTAGCAGTATATATAATGCAGATTATAATATATTGCTGTGCATTATTTATCAGATACTCCTTACCGTACTGAGGTATGTTGCTTGATTTTCTCACGTATATTTCTCCATAGTGTTATGAAATTTTAAAAAAAAAATTCGTATAATTTCATTCTTCCTCAGTGGGTTGAGAGAATGAGCTTCCCTAAATTTTAAAATGGATTCGTCTACTTAGTGATTCTTTACGTCTCAATAAAAAAGAGAAACCCACACAAATTACCTGCGAAAGTCTCGCTCAATCTTTTCCTTCTAACTGCTGAATTTTATGCCAGCCTAATACAAGATATTATAGCTACACAAATGATATTTCGTTTACGATTTCGCTGCGTCAACTGCACATTAACCTTCTATAATTTTTTATGGCTAATTTAAGACTTAAGGAGTAGCACAGACAACAATAACAACGCACAAGATTCAAGTTAGGGCAAATAAAGACGAAAGTATCTTAACAGTTATTGTAATGTTAATATTACTATGTATTCTTATAGGAATGTAGGTTTCTTTTAAAGAAATAATATCATGATAGTTACCTTAGTTTATCCATGACTACTTTTCCTTTGTTCCGTTCTTGCTGTAACCGTATATTTCGAAAAATAAATTTTTCACATAATTTTTCCTTATAGATTTTCGAACTATACAATTAGTAAAAAAGGAGTAATAAGCGAGAAAATACTATACTATTAGCGGTTATTAGTTGTTTCAGACGTAAATGCAACAGGTCAAAGGATGCTATATAGCAAGGCATTGTCCTACTGTAATTATTCCTCGGGAAATTCCACTTGCAGGAAACTTTAAAAATATTCCTTAGTATTTTATAAAATTTTGTTCAAATTACTTGAGTAAGTAAGGAAAAAATTACTGCTTCAATACGGTATAACGCACTATCGGAAAATAACATCTCTAAGTAATCTGGAAACAACAATGCATTAAAACAATTTCTGTAATCTTCTGAATCTTAACCAGACTTTGATCTATCGATGAAGCGCGTATTTGATTAATGCCTTTATTGACTTCCGTGTTATTATATTATCCTGCTAAACTGCAGGCAAAAGGTTCAAAAGTAACAGTATTCTTACCGAAAGTGATGCCACTTTCCCCGCCCTAATTAAGTTACGGAAGATAAATGCTTGCAGACGATCTCCTTTAACTTTCAACATTAATTTTCCGTAAGGATGCTATGCAAGGAACATTTTGAACACTTGCGAGATAATGTTAAGAAAAGCAGCCCAAAATTTAGTAATATTAACCAGTCTCTCATGCATTTAAACTTTGTTGTTTCTCTCGTATACTATTTGTTTCGTAATTTAAGAATCACCTTGGATTTGTTAAAGCGTTTCGGGCTGAAATAGTTTACTAGACCTTCTTTTATATTTCGGCATTAATTACATAATTAATATCTATATATCATAAGCAAAATTTCGACCCGTAAGACGAAGCACCTACATTTGGTAAAAATGAAATATTTTGAGGCTCAAATTCTTAATTAAGGTTGCAGACTTTAGAAAAATATGAAACTTTAGACTTTTCTTCGAAGTATGATACTTAAAGGTGAAATTATATCTAGATGCTTTAATCACTAAAACTTTAGGTATTAGTTAGTCATTGTCCTAGGTGAAAGATTGTTTTATCATTTATCTTGCAATATAAATAATCATGCAGAAAAATAAAAATGTTATTTAAGAGGTTAGTGAGGACAGTAATAGACTGAAACGCTTTAGGAAGACTAAAATGGTCTCTAACGTACATTCACAATGCAAGAAAAGCATTTGAGTGGGAAAATGACCTCCCGCCAATTTCATGTTTCAAATAGCAACGAGCTTTAAGCAAAACATCCCTTCCGTTTAATCGTTTGTAATCCAAATCTAATGTAATAGATTACAAGTAAATAAGAAGTTCTTAGTAAATAGGAAGACTTGTAATACGAAATTTAAATTATATTTTATTAGGTATAAAATTATAGTTTATTCGACAGTTCAATAAAATGTAACTAAATTAGTTTTTAATAAAAGAAAATTAAGTGTTTATAACATCTTTAAAATATATACTTTGAGACGAATATCATAATTTTCTTTTACGTTTTTCCATAGTATCAATTAATCTAAATACATTTTGATCTGCCCGCATATTTCCGGCTTAAATAGTTATCAGTAGACAATAGTCGGTAAGTTTCAACAATATATTATGATGAATATAAGCAGCATTATATGTTGTTTATTGTTGCGACACTTTTATGAGCTTGAAGTAAATTATCACTTCAGGGTGTCCAATTTTACCCAAAATCTAATCAGCTCTCTGTATGAATGCAGAAATCTTAAGAAACAGAATTTTTTGGAATTTTGACGTAATATTTATCTATTACGAAAATGTATTACCTCAGACAAACCATCGTTGTAAAAATAGTAAATACGTATTGTGGGAACCCTAACTGGTGCTCAAATCTACGTAGAGAACTCTGCGAAGCTACTGGCTAGGAACTGTACCTAGGCAGTCTCGGCCACGGGGTATACAAATCATGAACCCAATGTTTCTAGAGGCTCCGGAAAGGTCACTATTGGCGGCCCGAGGTCTGACAAGTCCTAGAGCAGACAGCTCTAATAACCCGAGGTGGCGTCCTGGGGACGCTGGGTAATATCCCTCTGCGACGAGCAGCCCGAGCGACGGGCAGCCAGCAAATCATAGTAAACGACCAGTGTCGCAAAAGCGATGCACGCCTCTCTCTAAGGTGCGAGAGCAGGGTTCTGAGGGGTGAGGGGACTATTAGTGCCATTAAGTTCGCGGAAAGAGGAATGCCCATGTTGTTGTTGTTATTACCGAATTTTTGGACTGAAAACCTTTACCTCCCTTATCTATGTACAAAGGTCGGCGGGAGGTAAAAAAGTGCAGAAAAACACGTCTTTCAGGCTAGAGTTTCAATGAGATAAAGTAATGTAATCTAAGTGACTTTATTTCAAAATGAAAAATCTTGTTTTATTATCTGCTTGCGTTTAATTTATGTCGCGTCCCTCTCCGATGTTTCATGAATAATTCGTTTAATAAAAAAGCTTTTCAACTTTGATTTCCTCACATCGAGGCATTTGGGAAAGACGAATTGGTAAGGAATGTTAAAAAAATATAAATGAACATAATTGTTTTAAAACATCACATATATGTATCACATGAAAGTTAAAAATTTATTTTCACCAGTCATTTCATACCAGCTTTTAAGTAGATAAATTGATCGCTAACGTTTTACACAGTTGCCAAAAATTTAGCTTAGTATTGTAGAAACCATTAAGCATTTTTATATTGGAGCATAAGACACGAAAACTGTGCAGTGCAATCGCCGGGATTCAAGCTACCGACCTCTCGATTACTAGCTGGATATGCTTTCCAATTATACCACTAAGGCATGTGATAAAGAGAGAGAAAACCCTATCGAAATTCTTTCTACTTATTCAGTTAAATGGCAGCAGCTACCGAAAAGTACGGAAAATCTACAGTTTTAAGAAAAAAAGTCTTAATTGAATTTATTTTCACAAGAGTATTTTTTAGTATTAATGTAAAAAAGAATTCCGTGTTTCCTCTAAAAAATATTATAAATTTACAATACAGCATAATGTACAATATAAAAGTATAATAAGGTACTAATTTGAAAGTGAAAATTATTTTTAAATAAAGATGTATATTAATTAATACAAGATAATAAGCACTACGTTTAAACAACAAGAGTTCGAAACTAATTTACGGTTGGCTTATGACTAATACTGTATTTTCGCTATTAACAGTCCTTAATGCTAGCATATAATTCTGCATATAATTGTATAGATAGGGAAGAAGTTTGTTAGTTATTTCCTAGACTGTAAGGATAAGAAATTTTAGTTTTATAATGATGTAAGAGAGGAGGTAACGTTTTAAGAAAACCACTAGGAAGGAAAACTGCGAATATTCACAGGATATATGATGTTTATAAATAAATCGTTAATAGTTAATAATAATTATATGCGGTTTAAACATTGCAGCCGTTTTAAACCGCATATAATTTTTGTATGAGTCAAAATCAAACAATCTACTTGTACTGCTTATAATATTAACAACTAATGAAAATAGGACAAAATGTTTTAAATAGCTATACTAATCTCAAATTGATAGCTATTAAAATGTGCAAAGGATTCAGATAACTGTTATCTAAATCTCATATTTATTTGCAGTATTTGAAAGAGTTACATTAATTTTAAATTATTAATCATCTTGTAATTTATATTTAAATGTCACATGAATACATTGTTAAATTGAAATATTTATGGTTCAACTCTATAGTAAGAGCATAATAGCAACTCATTACGTAATAATGCATTTAACGAGTTCCACAATTGAATATCGCATAAAAATTTGACTAAGTCTCAGAAAACTTGCATTTAATATCAAGAATTTATAATATCACGAACCTTGTTTGCTGGCTTTTTTTATTGTAGTTATGCTTAAAATTTTTATACTCTGAAACAAAAAATTTGGAATATGAAATGGCAAACTTTTAACTCATACAGATTAGCTAATTATAATCAAGTCTTTTGAATATCGTCGTTAAATAGAAATTACCTAGGAATTTATTAGAAAAATAAACTATTCTAAACAATTCAGGTGAGTACTGCCAAAGCTCATGTTTAGGACTTAAAAATTCTGCGATCGATACTTAACCATATCTCACACTTTTTAGTGATAATAGACTAAAGAGAGCCGTGTCTCTTGATAGAGCTGTAGATCATTTTGCTGTACAAGACGTTACCCGGTGTACACCAGGTGGAGGTTGATCTACTACGTGTCCTAAACTACTACTTACTACTATGCTTCTTTACACGCACCCATCTGCCCGCATACAATTGCTTTTGACGGTGAAATTGTGGCTATCTACCAAGCTCTGCTAAAATTACATACTTGTCTACGGCATTTTTCAAATGTGATCTTCATATTGGATTAAAGAGCCGTCTTTCAAGCTATTGATTTACAAAGTGATTCCCGCTCTTCAGCTTTCAATTGCTGTTTCGATCTTCTTAACTGACTCTCAAGTAATGACAAAGAGGTTGTACTTCAATGGACTCCTGCCCGTTGTGGAGTTCAGGGTTAATGAGGGCGCCGATTTCTTGGCTAGGAAGAGAGCTACTGCCCTTCAAACATCACAGCTTGGTCTACCTTACAACTCTATTAAATCAATTTTTAGAAAAACCGTTAGAGACTCCTTTTTTCAAGAACTCTCAGAGTGTCCTTTTTTCAATAACTCTCAGAGAGAAATACAAATAAATCACGGTTTAGACATATTCTTGGAAATACCCGCATGGCCTAGAAAGAAACCTGTTGCATTGTTCCGTCTTATATCTGGCAAGACTGCAATCGTGAGCACATTCAACGTATGAGTGTCGCTCCTGACTCTCTTTGGCCCTTATGCAATCTTAAAGAAGGTATGAACCGCATGCCCTCTCCTTTCTCGCATTTCGATTTAGGAGCGCTACTGGTTGCGAGGAACGCCCTGAGTTTATGAATAAAGTGATGTTAATTTTTTCGTTTTTCTTTTTATTTTATTTGATGTTCAGTTGTCTTCTAACGTGTCATTAGAAATAAAAATAGATTAAATTAAAATCCTTGAAAAGGCAGAAGAAGGACTTCTAGTAAGGTTGTCTTTGACTAGAAGCTACCCCACCTCATATGGAAGGAGAAATCATTTACTTTGTATTTAAGTAAAATCAGTCAAGTAAATCATTCGAATTTCAGCTTTAAATTAAAATTATCTGAATTTAGTTGTGACATATTTGTTAACACACGTGATCTGTGGCTCAAAATCCATCTTAAACTAAACCAAATTAAGGTCCAAGATTTTGAAGATATGCAACATGTAACTGAGGCACAATATCATTAGAAGATCGCTGTCCTCCCCGAAGAAGCATTTTCAAACATCTTGTTTATCATTATTTAAAAGAAACTTACATTGCAATAACAATACATAGTGACATTACAATATTCAATAAAATGTCTTCATTTCTACTTGACTCTGGCCTGCACTTCTTGTCCACTTCTAGTGCTTAGGACTCAATCAACTTCTTGTCCACTTTGCTCTGCAGTGTCTGTATCACCTGCTACAGTTTGCAAGTTGAAGCATCGTCACTTTTGTTACCGTCATATCACCGTTGATTCTGTCTATCCCCATGAACTCTCAGAAATATCAAGAACATTATCCACCGTGTTTTCTTGTAGTTCTTCACTATTATTGATCCATCAGTCACAGCCCATGCACCCTAAAACCCAATTAGAAAAATGAAATGAATCTCTGTATGGACGAATATAATTCAAAATTAAGGAGGGTCGCCTTCTGAATGTCATGAGGAAGGGGAAAGTTACGTGAGTATTTAAAACAATTTCAGAATCTTGAGCTAAAAAGCTAGGGGCATATGCGAGAAAATATGGTAGATCTCAAAATAAAATCTTCAATGTTTCACCATTCACATTATAGAATAAACAGTTGGATACTGTTTCTGTACATTTAATAACCAAGGTCTCCTTACTTATGTACACAGCAAGAGGCATTATGAAACTTATTAATCTCTTCCTCAGCTCAACCAATGCGTGAGGATGGCCACCTCTAATATCCAGCTTCGTAGGTCATTTGAATAATAGGTGTCATTGCCACAGCCTGCTAATATGAATTAATATAAAGATTAAAAATTTAATATTTATTTCAATATCAAAGTGATAACTCAGTACAAAATGAGAAATTAAAACATATAGAAAAAGTAAAGAATTAGCATTTAGCCAAACCTGTATTCACTCGCTATATAAGGAAAAGACCTCCCTAATAAAATAATTTCTTTGCACCTTTTTATACAGAATATAGAGGTAAAGTATTTCATTTAATCCTTATAGAGCAGTTCAGCAACCTATACACAAAAGCATTTGGAAAAGATGTTTCTTTTATTCGACACTCATAGAAAGAAAATACATAACATAATGTAGATCTGAAATAACATTTCTGTTTTATTGCTGAATGCTCTGATAGCAAGGAAAAGGAGTCAGTCGCAGTTATATACAAAGGAGACAAAAAAAAGCGTCTAATCTAATACATCCTTACAGCCTTGGACTCACATCACTTTCCTTCTCAGCGATCTGAATTGTGGCAAGCGACCGGTCTGAGGTTTTCGGTTCTGCTTTTATTCTTTCCATAAAAGAGTGAACTAGAGTTTTTACAAGCAAACGTGTGCTATGCGACCGAGTTAATTCAATTGTTCTTGGAACTCCAAACTTCTCTCTTTTTTATGCTTTATATCTTTTTTTCAGCTGTTTTTTATAAGAAGTCTTGGAGCCTTTTTTTTAATTTTTAATGTTTTGTCTTTTTTGTGTGTGTTCGTTCACATTTACTTCTGAATAAACCTGACGAGGTGTTTTTGTTGGTTTATTAAGATAAACTCACTTTAGCTGTCGATATAAATGAGAAAACTTAATAAAAAATTTCATTTTCATATTCGATTCACATTTACTTTTGTTCGAAAGATCTCAAGAACAATTTATGATATTTTTAATATTTCAGTGCTTTATAAAAAAAATCTCAGACTCAGGAAGATTAATTGTGCAGGGCATTAGCATAGTAAGATAGTTAGGTTCTGCATTTGTTATTAAGGATTTGTACTTGTTTTACATATACATGCTTGCTTTCTGCTTCTGTTCTTACTCATGAAAATTTCTTTAATTATATTTCCTTTCTATATCTAATAGTAATTTGATCAGCATATTTATTTGTGGCATATAACGTACATCCTAATATTAACTAAACAAAAGTAATTCAATGCTCCATCTAAATAGCATGCAAAAATAGTTGCAAGTAGAAACTTATACAAAAATAGTTAATGGAGTAATAAAGCATTAGACGTATATAATTGATTTATATAAGTATTTGTTACATCTCAGTAGTAAAATACAATAAATTTAAAAAGAGATTCCAGTTAGATAAAAGAATAAATTGATACAGTACGCGCCGCTTAATAATATTATATTTGTCCACGATATTTTCGTAATGTTAACTGAACGGTAATATTAAATGATGAGAAAATATATCCTTAAAAATACCAGTGTAACTTAATTTTATTATAAAAATGTCATGTTGCGTCCGTACGGTTTCGTTATGAATTGAATGCACAAGTCCGAAGAAGAAGGAACAAAATTTTATTATTATCACAACAAATAAAAACAAAATGCTTAAATTTCCTCAGATATTCGTACATTATTACAATATTTCACAGTAATTATCTCTTAACTACTCAAACGTTCAACAGAACTGAATTCAAAACAGCTAGAGAAAGCTAATCCGCGAATTCGCTACAGCCAACAAGAACAGTTTTCTAAACAAACTCTTAAAACAACAACTAACTAAATAACTAACGAATTCATGCTAATGCCAAACGTTATAAATTACGGAGTGCCTATGGTTCAAAACCATGTACTTCCACATCAGGAAAATATCTAAGTAGTGAGCAGAAACAGGAAAAATGCATAAATACATAGTTACCATGACATTAGCTCCAGAAAGTTTAGGGATAGGAAAAATCAAGTTTTGATTTTTTTGGATTATAATCTTTTTTTTTTTTTTTTTTTTGTATTTTTTAGTTTTATAACACATAAATACAACACTAAATCAGAAAGCGGATAGGAAAGATCTTACAGATTAATAGCCTCATTGGCATAAGGCACTAGTCATACTGAAGTAAAGTATTAAATTTTCGAGAGGAAATATCCAGGGCAGAGATTTATTTCTGCGGGGATGATGTGATTAAGTAGAAAACAGATTGATACCAATGCAAAAGTAGCCACCTTTTCAGTAAAATTGGAGCATAAGATAGCAATTATGGCAGAGCAATCATATGGCAGTACGTCCTTCCTTCATGGGTCGGGCGCTGGAACTGAGAAGACAGGGGCGTGTCTACGCCTTTTAGCTGCAGGATAGATGCCGTATTCGCGTCCAATGATGGAGCGAGGTCTTTTCTGCGAGCTGCGAATAGCAGGATGGTAGGCTGGTAACTGTTGAAGTGCACAGTTATCAACCTGTTCAATTTTGAGTAATAAATTTTGACTAAGTTTTTTAATAACAACATCAATGAGTTTAATGTTAAGATCCGAATGAATCATAGTACGGACATAATCAGCTGAATTAAAGACTAAACGCAGGGTCTTACTTTGAAAGCCTTGAAGTTCTTTATGTGTTTTTGCAGTTGTACCCCAAATGGTGCAAGGATACAAAACTATTGGTCGAATGATAGAAGTATAGAGAAGAGCTTTGTTTTTAATTGTCAGAGGAGATGGGTTCTGACGGTCTTCGCTTTATTGAGTGTATATCAAAATGAAAGCGCCAGATTAGTCTGGAATCAAGTATCACTCCTAGATATTTATATGAATTTGACCAAGGAACATCGAAGAATTTTAAATTAATGGTAGGGTACGGAATTCGGGAGCGTTCGAATATCATGGCAGCACATTTAGCAACATTAATTTTGATTTTCCAAGAAATGAGCCAGTGCTCAAGACTATGGAGACAACTCTGAAGATTGTGAAGTAGAACATTCAAATGTTTGTGATTAGTTAGTATGGATGTGTCATCTGCATAAAGTGCTAGAGTGGTTTTGGAATGCCATTGATAAAGATGCTGAATATAGGCGGTCCAAGTAGACTACCTTGAGCTACGCAACTTAGGATCGGACGGGGAGCCGATATGATAGAATTAACTCGTACTGAGAAAGAACATTTAGTGAGATACGAGTTAATTATGTGAATAAGTTGAGTCGGAATACTAAGTCACATGAGCTTGATAATAATACCCGTATGCTAAGTCCTATCAAATGCTTTGGCTATGTCAAGAAAAAGGGCGCCAGTAAGCAATTTGCTACGAAAGCCTTCGTGAATGAACTCCTCTGTCCTCAGAAGCTGCTGCGTTATGCAGTGTTTTGCTCGGAAAACAAATTGGCAGTGCCTCCTTTCAAATTGCTCGTCAATAAGGACTTTTTGGCTCCGGAGAAAATCATTCAGGCGTTAAGTAGCACAAATTCGTATATCTTTTATAACAAGGATAGGAGGCTGATGGGTCTAGAATTTTGAGGATTTGAATGGCACTGCCCGGGTTTTGGAATAGGCACAATAAGTGCTCTCTTCCAGCTTTGAGGAAAATAGTAATGCAGTAACATATAATTTATGAGCATTGCTAAGAAAAATAGATAACTGGTGAGCAGATATTTAATCATGAGATTAGAAATAGAGTCCAATCCGGGCGCTTTCTTAGGCTTTAATTTAGCGATATATTCGCTAACTTCGTGCATGGTTGTATATTGTATATCTCTCTGACATGTAGAGTTTAGAAATATAACGAATTGAGAGGTTTTCATGTCCCTTATATAAGCTTTTTAAATGCGCAGGAATTTTCTGGTATTTTCTCGAAATCCAAAAGAGACATTTATTTATTAAATATTAAATGCATGTGCTCTTGTATTTTTAATTTTCCGACTTAGCTTTCTTTTAATATTCATCACGCGCTGCACTGCACGGGGAATAAAACAATTTTATTTATAATTCTACTAACATTAACTAATTAAATACCAAATCCGTAACAATATCAATAAGCATTTCCACAGTAGAATGCGAGAAGAAATGCGAGAGTTTGCTGACAAACTGTTCATAACATTTCGCGAAATTATTTGACTGATTTGAGACCCCTTATCTTAGCATACGGTAGGTATTCCTCATTCGACTAGGACATAAAAAGGCAAAATTATGACTTGAGTAAAAATGGAAACTTACTTGTTTTTAGGGCATTCCCACCCCAAGACAAAAGGAAAAATTCTGCACGGTTTCTTTCCCCTATCCCAAAGGAGAAAGCTAAATAGTCACGTCACACATATATAATTCAAATAAATTATTATTTATTTGTTTTCAAACATTTTTAGAGTTCTTCAAGGTGAATAAATATATCTCAAAATTGATGTGAAGCGAAGGAGAGGGATTTTTCAAAATCTCATATTCTGTGTCTCTAATTTAAAAATGATGTTTCATAATATAGCTTCCGTGACTGTCTGAATACATATGTATTTATAACAATAATATTATTTTAAATAAAATTGTACTATTGCATTATCTTGCAATACAAAAACGAACTAAATAAAATCAAAAAGCTTTCAGATTTGTTATTACGCCCAACGGGCGTTTGGTTGATTTACAGTCACATACACGTTTCGACAGCATTTGGGCTAATGTCACTTTAGACTAAAAATATTAAAAAGAGCATATTTTCAGAATTTTCAATAGACAGTGTCTCGCGCTGAAGATAAAAATGCTTTACTACCTACAGTGCTGCCACTGTTCACTTTGAAATTATTGAGTTTTTTAATCAAAATTAGGTTGAAGATTTACAACATATGAAAGAGATAATAAAACAAATTTAAAATTCGCTTCCAGACGCCCATATTCATGTGGAGGATTACGTTATTCAAAATTTGATGAGTCTGGGTACCGTTGTTTTTTCACAATGAGAGAAACATACATGCATTCATGTAGATTCTTCATCATTTAATTTCTTTAAATAAAATACAAGGCGATAATATTTGATGTCAACAATTTGGAAAGTGATACATCGCATTTAAGTGATTCAACGCAAAATATCATTTCGAGACTAATGTCAGTCTAATCTAACTCAGCTAATGAACCCCACGTAAGTAGCCCTTCTGCACTCGTATCTGAAAACTACTCTCAAATGTGAACTAATGAAGCAGTGGCAAAACTACTGGGAGACAAGCACCACAGGCAGAAGACTGTATGATTCCCAACCAAAAGTTAACCACAATTTAAATAGCAATTCTTCGCACCTCACACAGTATCTGACAGGGCATGGCCCATATATGTCCTATCTTCACAGATTTCGCCTAAGAGACAGTGACCAATATATTTGTGGCAGTACTGGTCACCCAGATCACTATCTGTTTGACTGCTCGCACACAGGGAATTCACATTTGAAAAGACCAACTGCAATCAATATGCCAGCATGGTTCAAGAACACAATTAAGAATAAATATGCGCTCAGCCGCATTAGAGACTGCACTACCATTGCTAAAAGCATTGCTGACAACGAGTGACTTCTTTCCTTGGACACCACGCCGTCAGCAGCCTGCTCTGTACATATACTAATTTACTTAATGTCTTGTGTTTTTTTTTGTTTGTTTGTTTGTTTTGCTGTTTTTAATTATATTTAATAATATGACTAATCCAGAACTTATTTAATGTATTCCACAATTTGTAATGTATTTGGTCATCTTGACATCTGTACCTAATTTTTATAGCCCATCCTTAATATAACTGTATGCCTAACATGTACGATAAGTGTTCCGCTTAGTCTCAGCAGTCCCCACCATGCACCTTCTTTCCATATTCTAGTCCTTACTTCAATGTTCCTCGTTTCGTGGCCAATCCGCGGAGGACATAGTACTAAGCTCTTTTATTTATATTTATTCATGTATTTTTTTTTTTAAATTCCATCGACGGGATCCAACATGCTGAAAAGCACCTAACCCAGTGGGCCAGCTGTTCCGTCGATGGTGAAAAGAAAGAAAGTCTAATCTAACTCCCCTTTGAGCTAAAAATAGAAATATTAAATGTATTATAACAATAATGATGTATAATTTTACACTATGTAAAAATAATAGCGTAATACCATTAACTTAATACGAGTCATGTTTTATTAACGTATCTTCAAACCAAGGCATTCCTTCCTTTAAACAGATAGCCTTCGCAAGCTTTGCCATACACACATCCAATCCAATCGTTATCCATGTACGACATTATATTGCAAAACTAAAAAGACTTCCTTTCTCCTCAGCAGATTTATAGAGATAGTAGTTCTGTCTTTATCCTCCATGAAGTTTTCTGTTTCTGTGCTTTTTTCTTTGTTAACAGGAGGAATGTGCAGATTCAGAAGTCGAGCTCTAAGCGGCAACAGACGGTGATGGTATTTGATAAATTTAACCCACGGGATCTTGGTTATCTTCATTCACGCATTAAAAAAGCGTTTAAAAGATTTACCATTAGTTAAGATAAGGTTAGCTGTATCCTATTTAATTTTTTCATTTTCTTTCAGGCATTTCACCTTTTTACTTCGACAGCCAAAAGTCCATGTAATTTGTCTTTCCCTCGAATGTTTTCTCACAAAAATCGATGCAATGTTTTACAAATATATTTAATCTGAAATAGAAACCGCCTACCTTTCTCTGTGCCCATCTGCCTGTATAATATATACAGGCAGATGGGCACAGAGATGGGCATTGTACAAAGTTACCAAGAATTATTAACCAACTACACTTGAGCATAAGTGCACATTTATTAAGCATTACTCTAATGTACATCAAAGGAAAAATGATAATAATTAACGGTATCTATACGTAAGTCCTTGGGGTGTAATGGTCGTCTCATCTTACTAGCAAGATCACGAGTTCATTACCTTGCAAAGGCAAGGTTGATTTTTGAAGATTTCTTGTTCCAAAATAACTAATTCTTAAAAATTGCCCCCAAACTAAAAGATAGTAGAGCGATAATACTTCACCATCTTGCTTTGCTGTTGATTCTTCCCAACTTCGAAATGTCACTTTTTAAACAGAAGAAATACAAGGAAATAAAAGCATCATATATCATATATACTTATAATGGCATTATAAGGCGGACTAAGGCCCTCCAACGACTGAACAATAAAAACCGCTGAACACTGGTAATTCGGTCCGGGTTTCGATCCCGGTTGCATAGGTATATACAGGTCCGTTTCTTTGAAAAGGCCTCCCCTTCCCTTAAAGGCGGAGGCACACAATTAAATGGTTAAATACTTACATCTAGTAAGTAGTAGGAGTTCTCGGTTTCAATTACCTGTGAAGACATATTCACGATTCAAAGAGAGCTAATGATTCTAAAATATAAATCCTCAAGTTTTAAGTATGGAGATTTCACTATAAAATGTTACGTTTTTTTTTTTTTTTTTTTTTTTTTCAATGGACTTCACACATGTGGGATATTTTGCAACATATCAGATTACTTGGTGCTTCACAACCATTCTTTCAGACCCACATTTCAGACCCAAAATATTTCAACACTGTGAAATATTTTCTCTTCGGATTTACAGACAGAAAAAAAAAAGATTGAAAAAGAATGGGACCTTTATATATATCTTTTATATTGTGTTTTGTGCAAGCTTTGACTACGATTGTACATGATCTCAAAAAATATTTTATTTTGGAGACAGCACCAAACAGTTTAATATTATGACATTATAGCAATAATTTGAAAAGTCTTGTTTTTAATTCTATAACTATTACGTAAACCTTGAAATAGTTTTGATTTAATTTCTCACACTGTTTAACTAAAAATTGTAAATTTAGAAATTGAAGAAATTAAGATTTTCGCTAATCGTTTCAAATAATTTAATATTTCAAAATTTCAGGAATGAGACTAAAATTTTCTAATACGGTTATACAAATATAAGACCATTTTTAATCTGGTCCAAAAAGAATAATGTAGTATCTCACCTAGGTAACCTGCAGCTTTGCGTAATCTTATTTTTAAATGAAATTCACAAAGATATTATATATTTAACTCACAGATTTTAAACCCAATACTTCATACTTACAAATTAACATCCCTGCGCTGTAAATGTGAAAACATTTATTTAATAAAAGGAAACAAATACGTAAAAGAAACAATTTATCTGCTGTGTTATTTCGTAGCATTTTAAATACAAAAGCGAGTTTGTATTTAAAATGTTAATTTTTTTTAAGTTAATACGAGTATAAACGCAACTGGGCAATGTTATATTTCCTCCTGCAAATTGCTACCTAAAATTTTTGTCAGAACGTATTAAATATCCTATGCAGTAGTCTGAAATGTAACCCTGCGTAAGCATTTTAACTTATAATGTTGAATTTCGAACAAGAAAAAATATGTGGAAGTAACAAGTGAGAGTCTGATAATTCATTTTTAAGTGAAGTAATATCAATAATATTTTCCCATTCACTAAAAAAGATTTCTTCAACCGTAAGGGAAAGTTATTGACACACAGGAATTTTTATGTTACGATTTAAAATAACTGCTTATTAAAACCCTCATTAATGTCGCACGCTGTTTCGAGAAGAATAAATGTTTCAAAAATGTATAATGAGATATAGGAGTTTAAATAACTTGCTCAAAGCAATGATCGTTATTTAAATGACTTCTATATTTAATTCTCTTTAATGCAATTTTATCTTTATTTCTTTTAATTATCATAAAAATTTAAATGGAAAACTAATGGTTTAGAAATAAATTTTTGCTATTAAGTTACAAGAAGTGCATTTCCAGAACCTGATTTTAGATTATTTTACTGTGTGAAGACATGTTTCATCAGCAATTTAATCTACGTTTCAATTTATCATTCTAGACACTTTATCCCACTTGAACACATACCATATTAAACTTCACGAAACTAAATGAAGGCGTTAAACATTTTTTTTTATATACAATGACGGGCACTTGCCTGCTATTCAGCATTGGCTACTCCTAAGGCCAGAAGTGGTGGCCATTTCCTTGAGGAGGCACTTAATACGCGGCCACCATTGCCTCCTGTGAAGAGATAGACAGTTACAATCATGCCTTCTCCGGAATTTGAACCCCTAACCACTATACCTTCTGAGCTGCAGAATTTATTTGTAAATACACTAATGTGTCTTCACCTTTTTCTATGGCTAGTCTCATAGCCAAAGCATTGACTACACATAGAGATCTAAGACATAACTTTAATAGAGATGTTTTGCATTCATTATGGCGATCCCTTACTAAACATGGTGAACTGTAAACTGGTGAACAACTGTAAGAATACATATGCAATAATGTCGTACAATTCTTTATCAAAACACTTTTATATTCATATTTCCTAATGGATATCCACGAAAAATTACAAATAAGCTGATAATTACATAACCATAATAATATTAGCATTAAAATTTCGCTGCAAAGTGTTATGTTTTCTCAACGATCTCCACACGTGTGGAATACATTGTAACAGATCGGATCCCCTGCTGATCACGATCAGCCTTCCAGACCTGAAATCGTACGCCATAGGTTTGTACTTCTTTGTATCCTTATTTGTTTTCTGTGCATTTTAGTACTTCCTTTCAAGATTAGAATGGAGTTCCAAAGTTCGTTGTTTCTTTCGTTTAGCAATGTGACACGTTTCTAAAACAACTGAAATTCATTTATCTTTGGAAAGCGCAATCTTCCTCAGTCTAAATCGCCATTGTCGTACACATACGTTCTTGTTGACAGGTATTGCGAAGACCACTACGTGTGAAATCTTCATGAATATTTCCTCCTCAGTATCCAAGTTTGCTTGATAGATGGCCATTTCATGATCATTGGTGGCAATTTCACGATATATAGCAAGTAACTTCTGGCTAAAACAAATCACTTACGCAAATGAAAAGAATGTTCTCTTAATGCAGGTCTTATATAATATCCAATGATTTTCCAGTACTTACAGTTGTGCTCTCTCATGTTCTGTTTTTATCAACTGCGTTATTTCTGTCAAAAACTTCTATCCCAACTGTGATATTTCTATCAAAATTCGATGAATAAAATTAGATTAGATTTCAGGCTACTTACTACTGTCTGTTCAAGGCGAATTTTAGGTAGTTGGCTGTCAGCTGTGCAAAGACATCATATCAATCAGTTGCAAACATCTTAATAATTTGCAAAAACATAATTTGTAATTTATTATATAGTCTTTTACTTCAAACGAATAGGAAAAAATTTCTAGAAAATGCAAAAGTAATGTTGTTCACTATGACAATAATTTGTTTGTTGACAGACAGTATCTAGAACTCCATATTTATACCACTTCGTCTGATATACAAAATATTAGTGTTATTTGGTTATCGCTTTCCCTGAGATTTGATCACAATTTCTAACCATCTGTTTTAGTTTAAAGTAACGGTTTTTTCTTTGGGTTAAGATCTCGTTTGACCTCTTTATAATTTATGAATGCTTTTTTACTTTAAATATTAAGTCAACATTAAATATCTTTTTATTCATTATAAATTTCCTTCTCTATAATGCTTTTCATTTTAATTACTTTGCTTATCTCGTTGATCAAGAGATGAAATTACATGGGCCGATGCATTCTACAAATTCGGTGCTAATGGTTCGGCGCTAAATTCGGTTTAAACTGTGCCAGAGATAGCTATTTGAAAATAATTTTGATTATCTTTGACGTAGTCTTCTTTTCAAAGTGCAAGAAAGTTTCAAAGCTTAGATACTAATTGCAAGCTAATTCATATTATAGTCTACAATCGATATAAACAAGCAATTCCACTTCAATCATTTAATCATTCCTGTAACATTACATTTTGAGCCATATATACTTTCTTCCACAACATTTGCGTTTTTAAAAGTAATTCATATTGTTACTTCTTTCAAAAAATGACCAAATTTGACCTCTTCTTCAGCTTCTCTATACATCATATCTATCAATTCTTTCATGCTCCTCCTGAAAGGGTAAATTGTCAGGGAAAGCGCAGTTACTCGCTGCACTGAAGGATCTAACAGAAGCTATAGTTATTAAGCGCATTAAAGACCATAAGGAAGCAAGTGGGCAATAGGAACATGTTTCAAATATTTCACCAACTAAATATTTTTTAAATAAATGATTAAATATTAATTTTATTATATAATATATCGAATATTTTATCTAATATATAGTCACTTTTATTCAGAGGTGGGATTCGCGCTAATAAGATGAATTAGCTATTCGATATACAGTTAATTCAATGAAAAGTACAGTCATAGTAAACAGATTAATCACAGCCATATGTTGTTATCTTAAGGCAAATACCGATTTAGGCACGATTAAATACTAAGCACTGTACAAGAAAACGAATATAATTTAGTCTTTTCAGCATCAAAAACTAACTGATAGTCGCTGACGCAAAGAGAATGTAATTATTTGGCAGTTCAGGAACGTAATATTGTTGTTTCTTCATTGTTCATAAAAAGTAGTTTATTACTTCATGGCGTTGCTTACAGTTCTAAAAGCTGTCGTTGGATGTTACGATACGATGATGATGAATAATAAATCAGTATAATCATTCCAGGTGGAATTTATCTGCAAAATGAAAAGGTATGACCGATTTATAAGTGGTAGAATTTTATTCTAAAACGAAAAATGTCCCATAAAAATACTGCAAATGATGACTTGCATCAAGGAAACGGATATATTAATTCAGACTAATAATATTGCGCTTTGTTTCATTTAACATACGATAGAACTTTAAAGCAGATGAAATATTGCCATGTTCCAGACCGATAGAAACAATAACCTACTTCTGTTATACAATTTATTTAGTAAATAAAGCAACCCGGTTTTCTCTATAGATACTGCTAGATTATTTAAAAGAATGCAATTTATTTGTTCGAGATACTAAAGCAATAAGAATAAGAGTAAGTTTCATAAATTTGCAGCACTAGCTGTGAAGGTTTGTGAACAGTATTCTTCTTGGGCAGCGGATCTTTGAAAATTCAAACTTTTGAAACTAGCCCTGCAAATTTATGCAACTTGTGCTGAACCTTGCTTTAGTGCCACCAACATTTATTTTTCGCAGTGTTAATTTAATTAATAACGTATACGTTTTAATTTAAGTCATGTTTTCTGAAATTTTTGGTATTTGCTTACCTTTCAAAGTACAAAATGTTTCTTGGAGCTTTCAGAATTTTGCTTTTTTGGCAATGTAAATTCAAATACTATTATACTGATAGTAGATATATTTTATCTATTTGCAGTATTGCAAAGGTTTTATTAGCATTTGAATTATGCTTTCGTTTCTTTACTTATTTATATTTAAAGGCGTTTGAAGGATATTTGTATACATTTCTATTAATTTAATTAAAGGCATTTGGAGATATAAGTAAAATTAATGTTAATAAAAATACAAATTAAGCTAATATTCAAACGGCAGGTAATTTATTGGTAAACTTACAAGTGAGAGATACAAAAATATTATTAAGAATCTTATCAGCTCGCTTATATTTGTTTCGAAACGATACAGGTCAGGTTAGATACACTAAAAATGCCTCAAACTGTCAATGAATAATCAATTTCCGATGTAGTTGTTTTATTTTTGCAATCCATCTGTGAGTTAAAGAAATATCACGGTGCTTTTCAGCTAAAGATTTTATACTGGTAAAGTGGATATTATTCTTAGTGCATAGAAAGAACAAGAAATGGAAATATTTTATCTTCTTTATTGAAGTATAGTGTTTCTTATGTGACCTTTCTTAAGCCAAACAGGCATTTAAGATTAATTTATGTAGGGAAAGGTTTGATAGTTTCTAGATCTTGAAAAGTATAACATGAAATAACTCATAAGTTTAGATTATTTTTAAAGCAGGATTCGTATGATAAATACTCAACCATTATAAATAAAGGTAAAATATGCACATATTTTACCTTTATTTATAGCGTATTATAGCTTTCCGAAATCGAGAAGACAAAAAGAAAAGAAATGCTTAAAGTTAGAGGGAGTCTATTCTACTGAATAAATGAAAATAGCTCACAGAAATACTATACATTTCAGAGAGGAAGAGAAAGGACAAAGGCAATTTAATTAATTTAATATCAACTAAGTAGCTACGTTTTCAGATACGTTAATTTCCTGAACATTAAAATGCAGAATTATCGTCTGTTTCGATTAAAGTATGAAATAGGGCTGTATTCTTAACTGTTTAAATTGGTATAGTTCTACTGTAATGTTCTCCGTAACTAATCAAAACATCCTGGAAAACTCCTATAAATTTACACACTGTTCAGTAATTAAAATTACACTTTTATTTTCATAGAACAAACACTGAAGGTTATTTCTGCTTTTTTCATCTCCAAAACGCCTCAGAGATTAAGCACCGAAATTCTTCCTAGGATTTTCTTTGATTACCAAAAAAGAGATACCAGTAATGGTTGTCAGAAAAACAAAAATAACATAAACTGGATATCAAAACATTATTTATGGAAGAAACTCAACGGTACTGAAGATTTAAGACCTCTTTATTTATCAATATTTGTATCATTTATCCTGCTTTCACTTTCAAGACTTTACTTTTACAGTATAGATTTTTAAATCTCTTTCCTTAATTTCGTTCCAAATTTTAATAAGCTGGAAAGAAAATATTATGAATGGAACCGAATTTACATTTAATAACTTTAACTTACTATCTGGTTCATGCTAAGCAATGAATTATATTATTCATTATACTATTATAAATATCAGCGAAGTACTATAGTTAATTGCGAGCATCTGATTTTTGTATTTGAATCTGCTTTTTAATTAGCAGCTGTCTTACTTTATATTCTGGAGAGAATTTAATATGTTAGCATCTTAGTTTATGTTAAAAGAATTTATATTTGAAATTCAATCTAATTGAACTTATATTAAAAATGAAAATTTTTCCAGTTTCAGAGGAATCTGATCTTCTAGCAATCAAGACAACTATTTATGAGCTCCCAATTTTCTGATACTGACCTAAATGCCATCGTATTCAGAATCGTTTCTTGAGACTATTAATATTAGAAATAATACAATCGTGTGTTATCAGCTTTCCTAGTTATGTGAAACAAATGATATGGTTAATAGTTAAGCGCCTAAATGTTTCATTAATGGCATAATTTTCTCCTAGGAAATATCGTATTCTCCCAAGAGAAGCAATGTAATGAACAAATGCTTCAGATGAAGCAAATTGTCGGGTAGTGATGACCACATACAAAGTAAGAAGTTTAATGTTAATTTAAAACAACTACGCGTTCCCAGTGCCGAATAAAATAATTAAATAGTATGACTTTTATTTCCGATGATACAATCATTAATTCGATATTATACTGATGCAATCATATGGTTCAATTAAGTTATACTTCTATCGTGAGGAAGCATAAATTTTACATAGACTTATTTTATAAGCAACGGAGATAATTTATTAGACGGAAATCACGCTTTAAATAATCTAGTCTAGTGATAGGTATACTAAATGTGCCAGATATGGAATCATCTGTAAACATCTCACTGGATACTTGCTGACACTAGTCTTGAATCATGGATTGTTTCGCAGGAGAAAGGCATTTATTTCAGTGTTGCAATAGACTGAAGCATCTTTACAAGTGATTTCACATATCGTCAGCTCGAGTTTTATAGAATATGTCAAAACAAACGACAGCCTGAGCTAAACGGAAGTCAGACGAAGAATATAATAGTATTTTCCTACCTTTCTTTATCCACATAGAAACAATATGTATTCGCATCGAAGATTCCAAGCTCTGGATTGCAATAAACAGTGAATAAGACAAGGTCCATACTTGAATAACATGAGAGACTCACAACATTCATCCTTGTCTTCTGAAATATTTATCTACTTGTTGGCGCCTCAGGCATTTTACACCTAACCCAAATCATTTTTCCTTTAAACAACGTAAACTTCCAGCAGAAATCACCTCGTACATATGACTGTCATCCTCTTGGAAAATTACAAGATCAGATTAATAGCCAGCATTTTAATTACCATATCTGTTTGACCAGTCTTCAGAATAAACATCATTACTGTGGGCGTTCTTGCAGATAATGTTGTAATTAGGTATGATACAGATTTCAACAGCAGAAAGAAGCCTAACGCTGTGTTGATACTCGTGGATATACAAGGAACCTTTTATTCACGTTTAGAGATGACATCCTCAAGAAACGGTGTAACATCAAATTTCTAAGTTCCTATATCTGATACACAGTGCTTTCACAACCGCTATTATACAGGGCAGAAAGTACGAAATTGTCCCCTAAAGGACAATTAATAGAGGCAAGCTCAAGGGTCATGTTTGAGATCCGTGCTTTAGAATGTAGTGACGGATATTTCATTATTCGATGGCAACGACGAAATAGAAATTGTGACCTATCCCTTTTTGTTTTTCTAGGACGCCTTTTTAATTGCTGTCAAAGGTTACATTCGAAGCATTTCTGAGATTCATTCACTAGACAAAACTAGCTCAATGTTCAAACAAAAGCAAGAAACACATGCTTATATCTAAATTCAAGAGATAATGTACATTAATACGAATACCATATCGAAGACAATAAAAGACTTTATGCGGCAACCACTTTTTCCAACAATGGCCGGCGCAATTTGTCATAAAGGTTGCCCACTACTAAAGGCAGTGCCTACTTTGTTATGAAGGCGCATAATAAATGAGGCACACCATTCCCTCCATTGAAGAAACAGACAATTTACATCCATGTCTTCTCGGGATTCGAATCCGGTGCCTTCGGTACGGCAGTCAGAGTCACTAACCACTTCCCGTCTAGGCGGCTGCGCCAATCTAAGAAAGTAGAAACTGAAGGTACTATACGAAATATTCCTGTGCGATCCTCATTTTTACATTATAATAAATGTACATTAGGTAATAACATTTTTGCTGACATTGCTAAACTTTGAGATATGCATATCCCATAGGACAACAGTTTCCATACACTCGTTATTTGTTTACTTTCGGAACTATTTAGTGGTAACAGAGGAAAGGTGGAACTGGAATGGCATTAAGTATATGATGCGTACATTTAAATACACCTGAGTATATGCCTTCAGAATACTGAATCAGAGAAAAGGTTTGAAACTATCTGTTATTTTTATGCCTCCTCTACCAACATAATAATTCTAAATCCATATACTGTATATTAAAATTAGGACATTGAAGTATTACCTATTTCTTTATAAGTATTTCTGCCATCTTCCTCAAATATTTCATTAATATGCAAGACTTTAGCATAATTATAGCATTTTGCTTACCTCAATTCTTACTTATATTTTGTACAAATCACAGTACTTTCATACTAAATATAAAATTCTTTAAAGATCTGCAGTTGAATATTTATGCTTACTTTATTTACTTTTTGTTGAAATAATTTAAATATCTTCAGTTCACCAGAGCACTGCACGAGTTTCGTTTCAGTAGTTTTCTGTCAGCTTATAAAGTCGCGTTGTATCTAATATAATCATCTAAAATGTAAAAGAATACGTCCGAATTCAAGTGCAGAATCTCTATAAAATTTTATTTTCATTCAAATTCAAAATAATATATAACATCACACACTTTTATATTTTAAGAGAGTCTAACTGATGTCTGGCTAGTATAATTACGACTACGCATTTGTCAATTATTCATCTAGCCCAGTTCAAACCAGTTTTAGACATTCATATAAATTTTTTGAAATACGCGATAATGTTCGTATTGCGTATATTTTCGACAGTATAGTGTAGATTTCGCGAAATATCATAAATCCTTTTCTTTTACTTCTCGAATAAAAACAAGCGTTTCAAAGAGAAACTTTCAGCAAATCATTTAAAAAACATTTCTTTCCATCATTTGTAAATCGAAATTGGTAAAAGGCCTTACAAACATAAAAAATGTATTAATCGATATTGTCTCTGTTCGTTTGAAAACTTCAGAGCTTAAAATAACGTAACAGTTTTCTTACTTTGATTAAGGCATCGATGAATATTGGAAAAACATCATCTATTGACTCTACGTTTTCAGCTAATCCATCAAATGTGGGAAAAGAAGCGATAAAACTTCATCAGATTAAAATATTCCATTCTAAAGAGCTTGAACAAATACATTATAAAAACTTTAAAAAAAGTTTATCGTTTTGAATACCAAAACAGAGATGTTGAAAGTAGTTCCATTTTTCACTAAGCCTAACGGGCCGCATAATATTCTTTTGTTATTTGTTAGACAAAACATGGCGTCGGAGTATTGAATTCACTGGCTAAACGAATGCAAGAAAGCATGAAGAGCAAAAATAAGTCTTCATCGTTTTCTGAGACGAGCCATCAAAACACCATTAAGCATGCAAATTTTTGCTGCAGTTTGGGATAACATATTGAGAAATCGAAGCTAAAAAGAAATCATGCAAATGCAAAGAAGATGAATTGTACATGTGTTTTACGAAATCTGTCTTTAATAACAAGTATATAAAGTTGGGTTTCAATACGCAGTAAAATTTTAAATCTTGAAAAAGAAGCTAAAATATGCTTGCATTAAACAGAAAAAAAGTTTGAGCATTAAACTAAATCTCTGCAAGTATTAGCGGTATTTGCTCGAAGGAATGTTGTTTACGTGAAATGCAAGCAGCATAGGTAAAATTTGCGTATGCATTAGATTTATTTATTCTTTGGAATTCTGCATAATTTCGTATAATGCATTCTATATTTACAGAAAAGATATCTGAACTTTTCCATTCAATCTGACTACACTTAGCTTTAATTCGTAAAATTTATATTTTTCTTTGTAAGTAGTATCAAAATCTTTTCTATCTATTATTACTATTATCATTCTTTGATAAAAGTAGAAATATTCTTTATATGTTTATATGTTTATAATCTTTATATGTTTATAAAGATTTTCGGCCTAGGATATGTTGGTAATTACAAATTATTTGAAAACGCTGGGAAGACAGAAATCTCTAAAATAATGATTTTTCATTGATGAGTTTACCTGATCAAGCAAACGTTTCGTCCGTTCTGGCTCGTATATGAAACGTTCAACGTTCTGGCTCGTATATGCCCTTTATATTATTACATAAAGCATCCAGTTTTCATATACACGATGTCTCAGTAGCAAGGAAACAAACTTATAAAAGGAATACACCGCACCCACACTATTCAGAGTCATGTAGCAATGTAGGAGGCGAATTTTTTCCTGAAGCGACAGATGACGGTAGTTTGAGGGTTCTTACAGAAAAGCTTCAATTTACACTCAGAGACACTTCTTTTTCATATACAATGGCAGTTTTCTTTCAAGCATTCGTACGTTATTTTTTTTAAAAAGCTCAGTTATTTTTAATTACTTATGCTATATTTAAGACATAAATCTTTTATTCACGTATCAAAATTGAAATTAAAATTTTTTATCTTATTTAGGCGATTAAGGTTTTCAGCGCATAAAACATTAAAAATGAATTTGTGGCCTTGGTGAGATTTGAACCATAGACCTTTGCTATTTGGTTGTGCTAACTACTTACACTATAACAACATGCCCAGAGAAATGCCGTAATTTCTTAGTCTTCCTCATGTAAAGAAAAGGTGGAGAGAAGAATGAGATTTCATAGTCTAGATGTGTCGGAGATATAGCGCAACACACGTTTGAATGTCACTGTGCAGAATATTAGAATTTTCAGTGCAGGGAACACGAAAATTTAGCTGACTGCGCTTACCGCTCAGGAGGGATACGATAATTTTCTGTAATCGTTCTCAATTTGAAAGCTATTTTTGCAACAATGCAAGACTAGATTGCATCTTCAAAGCTCTCACAAACTTCACTTGAGAATTTTCTTAATTAATGCATTTTAAAAGTAGTTTAAGATTTGGAGTTTGTAGCAAAATGTTCAGAAAGTGGAAATAAAACATCCATTATTGTCTTCTGTGATGACTGTACATCGAAACGTAATTCATTTGCTAATTCGTGCTAACAGATAGCATGGCTATCCGGAACAATAAATGTTGATTTATTTCTTTGCAAATTCATGACAAATATTTCATCTGTTCCTAAATTTTAAACTCTTATAGTTTCCTCTCAAAAGCTTCGTTTCCATGTCCACCAGTTTTGTAACACCGTTGAATATGCTGTTTCATAAAATTAAATAAATAAGAACAAAAACAAACTACCAGCGGCTTGTTGTTTCCATTTATCTTTCAAATGCTCATATTTATATTATGTTTGTGTTCTGTTTTTGCGCTATGCTTAAATAAGCACCTTGTTTATTTATCATCTAAACTCTATTTTGTTTATGATACTTTGATACATTTATGACGCAGACTTCTTGAAGTCTGTTTTTCTCTAACGTCGATTATAAAACTCACTAAATTAATTTTCTTATTCTTTTATATTTTTCAATGTTTTAAAATAATATAAGAACACATTTAATCTGAAGAAAATAATAGAAATAAAAGAAAAAGCGGCCATCTTAATACGAAATTTGGTATTTCTAGCCAAGATTTCTCTTCGGCTGCTTTCAAGTGCTCTTCGGGCTTTAAAATTCGTAAGTGTATGTTCACATAATGACTTAAAAGAGAGAATAATGAATATTTTTACTTCCACGTTTCATATTTTTTTAATTAACGAATACATTTTTACAAAAAAGAAAAAAATGAAACATAAGCGTTGAAAAGGTAAAAAGGAGCAACTAATTAATTTTAAATATAACAGTTAATAGATTTGTAAATTTACATGGTTAACTATTTAAGTCCATATTAATTAATATTAAGTAGCTATGAGCAAACAAAATCTCACATGTGATATATTGTTTACTTTCTTCTCGGCACTATGCAATATAGAAACATTGTTCCATCTTCTAGGATTTGGTGAAGAAATGTTATTGTTAAAATAACAATAGCATTGGGTTATTACTTCAACAACACGCAGTGAACTACTATTATAATACTATCTAAATATATTTATTTATCAAGGCACATCCCATCATCATTTTATAATCTACCATTTGGTAACGATAGAAGAGTTTGAAAATCTAAAACAGTTTGATCTTATACTCTAACATTTTGAGCGTAAATGCAAATTCTAACGCAAACCAACGGAACGGATCTCCTCTATGAAATTTATTAATCTCTATTAGCACTTTGAAATCAGTATTCATTCTACGTGCATTTTAAGAACCTAATTTTATTACTTTACTTTCCATTTTACGTTTGTGAGTGACATTTGCATATCACTTGTATCTTTCTATATATTAAAACTCCTACTTTAAAGCAAAGAGGATTATTTGTATGTCTCTAAGACATTTTATGTTTACCCTTGTTAAGATTCAGATATTACAATTTTTAAAAAAGTTCCAAAAATAACAAAAAATTTTTCAGTTGAGTATAAAATTTACGATATATATTCCATATTCGTTTAACTCCTTTATAACTTTATATCTTTCTATGACTATAAAATAATAAACTGCAACCTCCTGCCTCAAAATTTGCTTGCAGGTATTTTGGTAACAATAGTTTGTTTTTTTTATCATAAAGTAACTCTTTACAGTAGTTGGAAGGGGGGGGGGGAATTAATTGCAGTAAACTATGGTAATTGAAGATACTTGAAACTTACTTAATCTTGTAAAGCATATTTCCATGAAACAAAAATACAACAAATACAACAACAATAATCACAACAAAAAGCTAATATTTCAATATTTGTGGGTTGAAAATGCAATTCGAAAGGATTATCGGGAGTAATCCGGATATATAATTCAGAATAGCAACCATAGATTCAGTTCCCTGATGAAAAGCTTATGACAGAGTGTAAGTTAAAAGAAAAGCTTATTCAATTATCCTTTCATTAAATTAAAGATACTTATCTAACACTGCACCGACGAGGGAATTAAGAGCTTTTTAACATTCATCTGAATTAATGACTGTGAATTGATTTCACTTCAGTGGAGAAATAGCTTTCACAAAAGGTGAACGTAATACAGGTTGTCAGTCATAAGCAGGTTATGTATGTTTGCGCACATGCTCGTGATACTTATGAATTCATTGCAGAATTTTCCGTATTACGTTTTCTGTTTGTTTCTAAAATCGTTCCAAATATACATGATATATTTAAAAACCGTATCACTTATCAATAAAATTTTCACGATCAAAACTTAGGCGAATCAATGAGCATAAATACAAACTGAAACCTGGATAGAATGACTTATAAGTATTTGATGAAATCAAAAAAACGTAATGAAGAAGATATGTAATAAAAAAACGTAATGGTAGAGGGGAACCAAACATACAAATTTTATAATAAAGTGCAGAAAAACAAATGGTCCTTTTGGATGTTACAAGGCGCTCTGAGCGGTAGATAAAAGCATTTTTCTAGCATAAGTCATCATGCATTGTGCGAAGGTCAAGTGCTATTTCATGAATGCGGAATGCACTGACATGCATTTTGTATACGGTGAATTTTGCACCGACATGCTGTGGATAAAATGAGCAAGCACTCAGAAGGAAATACAGAAAACCGTTTACCTCATTTTAGCAGCTGCTCCATGTAAACCAGAAGCCCACAATTGGCGTGCTCCACTTTTATGTAGCTAATAATATTTCTGGCCATTCATACTGAGAAGGACGATCTACGACAGCAAAACGCTTTTATCTATCGCTCAATAGTGGCTTGTACCAATTCCCTGCGATATTTTCGCTCACGCATACCATTATAAAATTTGCTTATTTCGGTGCCCTCCACCTGCATTTACATTCTCACATACGTTTTTGAATCATTCTGTATATTTTCTATTTCACCATGATATCTCTTATTTACCTAATCAACACCATGATCTCTTTGTCAAAAACTTCTCAGAAAAACTCGGATATTTCAGAAGCATTCTAGGACACTGGGCTTTCACATCGCTATTTATACCTCGTAGTTGTTTAACTATTTCGTACATAACACGACTTTAATATCCTGTATGTGAAATGAATAATTCCCTGACAATTTCAGGAATCATAATTTATACAATTGCGACAACGTAGTTTGCAAAATATTGGAAGATTACCATTCAATTACTGGTTAGGTCCTCAACTGACGAAAGCAATCTTTCACAATGAAAGGAAGTAAATATGATTCTGGCAAACACTAATCCTTCCTATTTATTTCAATCACTTCAGACAGAGTAACAAGGGGTAAGGGTAAAAATAGCAGGTGCAGTAAACAGGCCATGGATATTTTGTCGGAACTCGGTAAACAAGTTTGACCTATGATATACGTGTCGTTTTCATCTACCTTGAAAAACGATTTGTTTGGTTTTCGCACTGAGTTAAAGCTCTCTCTTGGACAAAATGTTTTATTAGTGTAGAGTTTATTTATAACACTTTATAGTTGCCTAAAACTGTAAACAAAAACTATTTTATTCTAGTTTCTAGATCACCAACCGGCTTTATTATTTACAGTAGAAAATCCTGCAAGGTTTCAAGAAGATCGATACATACTTTCTTCGTCAAAATCCTAATTGATAGTTATGATATGATTTTGATGTCGCTGAGAATTTATATATCATGTTGTGTTGCGCGATCACACTGCCGGGTTATATGCGCTTTAAAATTAAGAATAAAATGGTACTAAAGTAAATATTTTACTGCACATATACACGTATTACGTATGTATGGATTTCGCTAATATATTTCCTCTTCACCAGTCATATTTTAAAAAGGAAACATATAAGACATCTTTTTCTCCTTACCGCTTGCCTTCGTAGGGTAAATAGATAGCAATTCCGGCTAACACTAGGTTACCTATATCCGAATCCTGGCGAGAACACCTTACATTTTTCATATTTCCTGCTTCGGAAAAAAACCTAATTATTCATCAATATAATTCCTAAAACCTAATTTACCTTAAAAATGTGATAATAGCCAGTTGAATATTTGCAAACAACTATGTCTATGGGAAATTATAGAGATCATTACGGTTTCCGATATAGAAGACATGAATTGTGAGTTGTGCCCAAGCTAGGAATCTTACCAACAGTACATGCTAACCAGGTACCACGTGAGAGCACAGATGAGCTATACAATAACTCCTTACAAAATGGCGCAAATCTTTTCTGGCAGATATTTTAAAAGTGCGAGTTGATTCATCGATGATTAATTTTCAGGTTTACAAATTTTTAATTAGCTTCACATCTCACTTTCCAAATGAGGCCGAATAGCTTCTTAAATGAGAATTTTGTGGCTCCAAGTTTTGTTTTTAATACACTTTTTAGAATAAAGATTTACATTTAAATAAATCTATAATTTCTAGAAACTTGGTATTCGAATAAATTAGTTTACGCACCAAATCGATAATAGTGGAAAATTGGGAAATTGATAGTAGTAGAAATGGGATGTAACGTACCAACAAAAATGTAGCCGTGCAACAGCTTAAAGCATTCTTTCTTTCCCATTGTCTCTTCAAGGATAACTAACAAGAATATAGCATAACTTAAGGGCGCTGAATTACAGTATATAGAAACATTACAGACCCACATGCCTATAAATGTGTTGACATTATGATGAAAAATCGGGTGAGGTGGAAGTAAGCTTTTAGCAAAATTCCCTTAATGAAAATATATCTCTTATAACGCATTGTCGAAAGTCTAAATATCAGAATGGTAATCCACTTTCCTGAAATGAACAATATTTTAACACACATCTTGAATATTATTTCGAAACATGACTTTGAAACAGTTTTGTAAAGAAAAAGGAAAATGAAATCAATATATTCTGTTGAGGAAGAATAGTTAGTTATATGCAAGTATAATCGTATCTACAGCATACACTTCAGCTGGCGTAAAAAGTAATCTCTTTTTTGAATGACTTTGTAAAGTTGCAGAAAATATAAAAAATGTGCAATTTTCGCCAGTATTCGAACGTCGGACATTCCGATTACTAATCGGATGTACTTCTAATTACATCAGAAAAACGCAAGCCGTAAGGAGGAAGAAAATGTCTTACATTCTTCTCCACTCAAAGGCTGACTGAAGAGACAGGAGAACAGCCTTTTCAGATGGACGAGCGAAGAACATTTAAAATATGATATAGTGATACATTAATAACCACTGTAGTCTCAAATGCAAGGTTAATAACTCTCATACATTGCGTCGTAGAGGTTCCATATATCATTTTGGCGCACGGAGTTCCATACTTGACGCACTCGGTCAGTCAAACCAACGACAGCCCATGGTGGTTGTGTATGACGCTGGATTTGCCGATCCGTACGTGCTTGGTGGAAGACAAATGGAGTAATCCCGCAGTTTTATAGATATAGATATTCTCTAGAGCATGTTGGGTGATACCAGCGGTATGGAGAAGAGAGTTACCCTGTTGGAGAGTGTTCCCTGAGACAAAACCTTGCCATGATCTCTGCTGCCAACACGCATGAGCAGCGAATACATCCCTTTCAAGCCTTTCTGGAATGTCGCGAAAAGAAACTCCAATTTCAAGGTAGGATTTGGATTAGGAACGGGGGACGTGGGCACCATCCCTTTACCGTTATGGTTAATTGGTTTAACACCACGTCCTCCAAAATCCAGAGCAAGGCCAGAATAAGGCCACACGTGAGACTAGCACCAGACGCCCAGACCCAGCACCCTATTCATCCGGGTAGCAGTCCAGCCTACCAAAGTGCTCCCGAGGAATACTCTAAGCCAAAATTCCGGGTCCAGTGTTAATTTGTTTCCAGGAATAAAAAGTACAGTGCCAAAAAAGGGCAGAATCTTTACATAGGTTAACATACAATTACATAGTGACTCTAAAAACTGGCTTCGTTCAAACTGATAAAATATCAGATATTGCTTTCTTCGCCTACTTAAAAGGCATTCCCGCTCACATCGCACAATCCGAAAATAAATAAAGCACACGAAGTTTACATCGCAAACGCTATTTAAAGCAAACGTTATTTGCATGTTCATACTGGCGCTACTAGATCAATACTTACTCGTCTAATGTAAAATTTGAGCAGATATCATCTTTCGTATGTTTAAACACACTTCCGAAATCTCATTTATTTAGCACAACTCTTTCTTGTTATTGGGATTTCATTTTACATCAGTGTAGTCCCATTTATATTCTTCTATCTAGGAAATTCCTCTTAGAACATTTACTTTTATTCTGAATTGCTACATACACAGAATGTGAAAACACGCAACTAAATTTTGAGCCGCCCATAGTGACTTTCTTTTGCGTCATGGAGATGACACACAGAAATTTTAGATTTATTTATTAAGACACATATGCATCTGACAGTTGTCTCTGGCTAGTCGGCCGAAATCCACATTTTCTATTATTTATTACTTACTTTTTCTAGCACCAACATTTCCTTCTTTTGTATGTTATTGTTTAGTTTAATACTGGTACAGATTTCTATCGAAATACCTAACAATGCTTGATATTTTTAATGTTTGGATAAACGTATTAATTTAAGCTTGAAAGCAATAACTTAAAATTTCAAGATAAAGTAAAATACTTTCTTTCGTGTTATGTCATCATTATTGAGAGTTAAGTTTAGCATTTCTCCAATCTGAATTTTCTCTCAAATAGATTATTTAATAGTCTATGAGAGAACTATTATTAGCAGATACTAGTTTTTGAGTATTACTTTATGACTGGCATTTAAAAGTAACTTATTTTACTTATTTATTAGTCCAAAGGACCAATTCAGTTTGCACAGAAGGACTATTAATTTCGTTTTGTCAGTTTGCGTTGAAATGGCGATTAACTTTTCAAATTATTGCCATCAAATATTAAAGAACAGTATTATATTTAAAGAAATTAAATAATGAACAATCTGCATAAATGTTTCTCGCATTGTGATAAAACAAGGGTATCTAAAGCCATCAAATTTTGAATAACGTACGTTTCCACCCGAATGTGGGCATCTGGAAGCCCGAATTTGGAATTTGTTTTACTATCTACTTCATATTTTGTAACCTTTTAACGGATTTTTGATTAACGAACTGAGCGATTTCAAAGCGAGCAATGGCAACACTGTACGATAAAAACATTTTTTATCTTCAGCGCGGGAGACTAAGTATCGGAAATCCTAAAGCTATGCTCATTTTAAAATTATCTGCAATATTGCTGTTGAACTGAATTTTATGGTTTAAGGGCGAATAGCATGATACTTAGTAAATAAAGGCAACACACAAAACGTTAAAAAACGCTCCTTTGAGCGTAATGTAAAATTTGAAAGCTTTCAGATTTTTTTTTAATTTAATTTTTTTGCACGAGGTAACTTTTAGTGATGTATTCCTAAGTTTTATTGTTTAACGTTAACTGCAAAACATTTTGCTTTAGTATTTAAATAAATGAAGGATTCTTTATATCCATAAAGGTTTTAATTGCTTTCTGCTAATTGTAACGCTTATTTCTAATTCAGTGACTTATCGCTGTGTAATGTTAAAACATTAGTAATATTCATTCTAGAATAGTCTTTCATTTTGCATTCTGAAATAAAATTCCTAGTAAAGGTATTTAGGCTTATTTATATATGTTGGCCCATGATAGATGGAGTCGGGCATGGCAGAGGAGAAACCGAAAACCTTCAGTGCATTAGATTGCAGGTTGGCGCGATAGCACACACCTTCTTGGAAACAATGCTTTTAAATTTCCCGCCTATCAGGACTTCCTCGAAGGACCTATATTTTTCACGGTCACCTAATCTACACAATTGATGTTATGTTATACGAGGCAGCCAGAGCAATCCACGAAACTCATGATATATTAGAACAGACCATATGCAACTCCAACACCAGTATCCAACGAAACGAGTTACAGCAAATCGCACTGAATGAGATTCATCGGGAAAATCTGTTCCTCGATCATGACGATCAATATTTTCAGCAATACCTTTAAAGATTTAGGAAACCAAAGTAAATAGGCTTTTATCTTTCATCTACTTATATATAATATCGCCTTGGAGTTCATGTGTTCTTCACTTGCTTTGAGTTCGGCTACCCTATATTTGGGAAATCTTGGGCTAGAATATCTTCTTCAGACCCGAGACAAAAATAAGAGCTTGGTATTTTGTAAGAGGTACTTAAATAGTTGTTTTGATCACTATGATGTAAAAAAGCGCAATAAAAAATTTTTAATTCATAGAAGCTAGGGAGAATGTATCACATGTGATACATCAAGAACAAGACATTACAATCAGAACTTTTTTTAAGTATTAAGAAACATTGAAGTAATTAATTTAATCTTAGTCTTTAATCACACAATACACACAATTCATAAATTCAACATGAAAATTAAGTTTTATTGCCATTTTAGGTACATAGTAGTAGTAGTATTACAATAACATTATTTTTTTTTTATTTTCGTGAAATGCCTTGAAACAATTTCTAGTAGTTGTAAAGCATAGAAAAACCTTGCAGTCTGTATATTGTACAACAGTTAAGGCTAAGCACTTCCAATTCTCTGCACCTACTTCGATAAGTTCTAGCTCCAGCCATTTCAGGTATGTGCCTAGCTTCTTTGTTACGAGCTGCTTGATGTGGAATGCAAGTCGTAACTCTGCACTTTGGAGGGGGCTCATCATTTTAATCTTCGGCTAGCGAAGGAGTAGGCGATGGCTTTTTCAATAAGCTGTGGATGTGTGTACTTGCAGTACTGAGTATAAACGCAAAATGGTCTAGCCTGTTTCCCCATTGATTCCTCATTGAGTTGGAGCAGAAAAGTCAAATGTTACATCCTGATCTTCATCATCATCATCCATCTCATTTCCATTACCGCTTTGATAATCACTTTCATCTGACAGTGAACTCGAATCAGAATCATCGCGATTCGTCAGCTCTAAAATTTTATCTGGTGTCAAATATTTCACTGAAAAAATAATACTAAAAAAATTATCATAAAAAATGGGTAAAAATGGAAAGCAATCACCTCAACTAAACACTTTAACTCAAGAAATACTTCTATCAATCTTCAAATCCCCCCAAATATAACTAAAAATTAAAACAAAATTGACTTAAAAAGTATGTTCATAAGTGATTGGGTCCCATCGTATCACAAGTGATACAAACAAATTTCAGAAGTCAGTATGCTTTAATATTTCAGCAAAATTTCTTTTTTTGCTGTTAACTAGTAAAAAGTACGTATCGAAAGAAAAAGCATATTTTAAAAATAGTTTAATATTTGTTTATAAATAAGAAAAAATACTTATTTTGACGACGTGCAGACATCTTGTTTCGATTCAGAGACGCTACAAGAAATCGCTGTTCTGGACAGGTACTGCCAATTGTTGACTCAACGAGGAAATTATATGAGGTATTTTACTTTGTCTCTCACATGATACAAACGGTCCCAAATTTGTTTCTGTGGTTCAGCCTTCACAAAAAATTATGAAACTTTTGTATCACGTGTGATACAAAGGAACCAAAGAGGCTACAGAAGGGCTCTGCTCCTACTCTTTCCATCCTGCTGGCGCTTATCTGCTTGTCCCACGTTACTACTTTAGTCTTTAAACATCCGAAAATTCAAATAAAAGCAATATAATTTATACTTAAACTTTCTCTGCTTCTTTACCCAATATGCAATTATAAATTACAGTAATTTAAAATAAATGTACATATAATAACTGACAGTTATATTATAAAATAATTATATACTTGAGATGAAGTACAATTTTACTTCTGTCCTCTTTAACTATTAAATAAATAACTTGATGACGCTGAGCAAAATCTCATTTGTACATCGCTCAATATTTTCTCACAATAGCTATGTTTCACATTTATTGATTAGATTTCAAGCAGATAGCAACTGTAAGTATATCCAGTATTGAAATTGTAGTGATCCAGTTTTAGTTGATTTAGTTCGCATTCTTTTAGTGTTTCAGTTGCATTAATTTCAAGCGGAAAAGCATGAACTAAAGGTTATGCTGATAAACAAAACAGTTGGTTAACAAACTAGGTAGCCATTTTCAGGAAGTGATGAAAACTAATAAAAAGAAGGAAAACGACTGATTTCGTATTAACATTTCAAATTTTGACAAAACCACATTTACCATATCGTATAGTGTAGTCCTCAAAAGCTGTTAGATTAATATGCTTGTCTGAAAATCTTTAATTGTTAAGTGAATTCAGAATAGTATCGGAAATTATTGAATTAATGTCAACTTACAAGCGTTAGAAATTTGCATTTACCTTTGCTTCTACACCGTGCTGGAAACGAAAAGAAGTCAAACTCGGTGTAATGTCTAGAAGGAACCAAAGCTGTGTATCGTCCGTATGACCTATCCATTGCGGATGTGAGCTTCGAGGCTTAAGCTGTGGTATTCTCTATCGTGGAAGATGTCACGCGGTGCATCGAATGCTGACGTTGATGTAGCTGTCAAGAGCAATGGTATAAGAGTCCAGAAGAGTGGAGATTCAAGTCCCATCCAGCATCTACTATATACCAACGCACGCACTACTTGTAATTAAATAGCTGACGATTTAATGCCAAGCCACGTATTCCAAAAAATATACGCAAAGTTGTCAGCGTCAAGTTAACAAATGTTATTTTATCATTCTTTGTTTATATTTGATAAGCTGACATGCATTGGTTCTCATCCTGTTGAAGTTAAGGAAAGTACCAATTAAAATTTGATGTTATTCACTTACTTCCGGTGTCCTTCTTGGAGCCTAAAATCCTACTACATAACTGTCACTGAACACCCCCATAACAATAAGATATACCTATTGTTATTGTTTTGCTTTGGGTATAACGTAACTACAAGTATAATAATATTTAACAGACATTTGATGGTATTTGAAATTTGCTTCAAGCACAAAAAATGGAGGAAGGCTATTGTAAAATGTACGAAATTAATCACACATTAGTAAATAACAAGCACTGAATATTAATTACTTTATATGTAAGGCAGGGTATTTTTCAAATGCAAGTCAAGAAAATATTGTTTACTACCAGTGAGTTGAAAGTTCTACTAGTACCATTTCTATTCGAAACATACTTTATCGAGTTCTAAATTTACGAGACTGTTACGTTCGAACGAATTTTTATTTCCCCCTTCGTGTAAATGAAAAACGCTCTAGGAAAAAAAAAATGTGGAAAGTTTGAAGCGAGAAGTGTCGACAAATGTTCACACGTCACCTAAACCGGATTTTCTTCTAATTCACTCCATTCCACTCACTCTAAAAAACTCTTATCCATCGCACTCTTTCACTATTTATTTTTATCGGTGCCTCTCTAACTTTTCCCTTTCCTTAGTATGTTGCTGAACAAGTGGTGTTATTTCTAAGATTTACTTCCATGTAAAATGCTATGAACAAGTGACAGTTTAATCGAAATAAATATTTGATTTGTACCTGTTGTAAGGTTAGTGTAACTTTTCTTGTACCATTTACATATTTTAAAATATTATATCGAATATTTCGAGAGTTAAGCGTAACCTAATTAGCGTAAACTAATCATAGTCGTTTTTAAAAACTAAAGAGGATTTCCTTATTAATTTGAATGCTTGTTTTTGGAAACACTATGTATATCATTGTAATATTAAATGGGTGTCAAATGTGATGATAGAAGTGTGTGGTCTAAAAATATATGGAATTAAAGTAACTTACCCCCAAAGGATGACACTTCAAATAATGTGATTACGAGAAATTAATTATATCCTGACATCATGAAATTTTAAATTAATACTAGTATAAATCAAGAAAACATATCCAGACAGAAGACAATAGACGGCAAACTGCTGCAGCAGTAAGAATCAGTCCTACCATTTTGAGTCCTAGCCTTTCGTGCGCAAAATGCGTAAAGTTCCAATCTAAAAAATCTCAGTTCATTTTCGTTACACAAAGTTACAGGATAACAAAATTCAATTTTTATAGCGAAGGACTTTGACTTGAATTATTATTCCAGTATATTTTTGTGGAAACACAAGGCCAATTCTAGCATTAAGACGCAACACGTGCACGGGAATTCCTTTCGAAAACGTCTCAAGTCGTAAAACATCATTCATTTTCCTCTGAAGTCAGCATCTAGATCAATTTTAGTTGAATCTTCATATCACTTACTATTATTTCTCTTGACAAAATGTATTCTCTTGAAACTATTGGAGATGGTCGTCAGAAAGGGACGAAAAAGAACAAGTTGCAGACACGCATCATCCGCGGTGAGGACGGACAAAAGCCCGCCCTACACCTTCGGAGTCTAGCAGCAAAAGAGACGGAAAACCGGTTGTGGTGGTCAATCTCGCTCTGTCATTGAACGGTCGCAATGAACAGACTTGATGTTGAATAAATTTGGAGGCTTGCCTGCACAAACATCAACTTATCTTTCACTAGCTCTTTCATTAGCTTCTGTGTTAAAATGCGTTAAGGTAATTTCTGCGTTTTTTCTCTCATTTCATTTTGCAGTAGACTTCTTATTTCAAAGTTGTTCTAATTTAATATTTTGCCAGACGATATGAAATAAAAACAAACCTTTATAAAGCCAAAATACATTAGACATATGTTACAATTTTTCTCTATGTGTCTGTTAGAACAAGGTTATTCTTAATCATAAGTATTTCAAAATTAAGGAGGCATACATCAGAATTCTCTATATGTCTATTAAAACAAGGTTGATCTTAATCATAAGTATTTCGAAATAAAGTGTTTCTGACCAAGACAAGAAAAATTATGCAAATGCTATAGAACGAATTTACGTCTAATAATAGAAAATATAAAATTATAGAATCAGAAAGAAAATAAGTAATACTTGCATTGTAATTGTGTCTACATGTTTTTACTTTTCGTAAGTTTCTAAATGTTTTCAGTTTTCTTTATCCCATAAATATTTATAGTTGGATAAAATGAATGAATGAATTTTCATTATATTTTAAGGTGATTTTCTATTAGTAACACGATTCCGAAGAATCTAAATTTTGTAGAGAATACCTTTTCTCTAACATTCATAAATTAATTTATAATTCTGTTTTAATCCTGGCAAACGCTTAATGAGATTTATTCACTATTAATGTAAAAAAATAACAAATATAACAAAGAAAGATTCATTTTGGCATCATTGTGGACATTTTCTTCTCAGAATGCGTTCTACGTTTATTATTTTAGGTTAAAATTTATACATACAGCATCCAATGAAATTAAATACTTAAAAATATATATATTCCAGCATTCAAAATGTGTTATATTCATGAATTTTAAAACTGTTAGTTCAAGTACTTATATGTTCGACCTACACACGATACTGGCCAAAAATTGAAATAAAATGAATCTTCCAACCATAAGCCATAATGGAAACCTTCCAGACAATTTGTCGACAATCTTTAGTTTGGAAGTAAAGCATTTCAGAATTGTTGCTGTTAAAGAGTACCGTTTATTTTATATTACTTCGAATATGTAAGAGAAATGTATAAATAAATAAGGAAGATTATTTAACATAGCTGTTATTTAACATATAACTATTTATGGTGTTATGGACTTTTATTGTCCTATCCTTAAAGTAGCTTTATTTTGCTGAAATAAGTCTCAGTAAATGTTTGGGAACTTCGTAATAACTATTAGGTTAATCGAGACAGGGAATATGAGGAATCCTTTCTGCCTTTGCCGGAATTCGAACCACGGATTTTCCAATGTCTGATGGAAGAACTAAATTTAATTTTCTCAATCTTCAGTGTTATAGTCTCAAACCGCTTTTAAAACATCTGCACACTGCTTGTTTATTTAAAGTATCTAGTTTTATGATGACTCTCGACACTAGAGCACGCCGGGAATATGCGATAATTCTTTACTTTCCTTCACTTAAAGGGAGAACGAGGCGAGGTGCAAAACCCATTTGACGAAGTACAAGCCATAATGGTTATAGTCCACTATCTTTAGTTTGGGGGTCACTATATCAAATTTAGTGATAGCGACTTGTACAGTCATCAATGTCATAACTCTTAGAGTCACCCATTGCAGTTTTCCTCGATGTCAGGAAACTGAAGGAATCCACAGTGCCTTCGCTGGGATTCAAACGCCTGACTTCCCGATTGCTAACTGGACATGCTATCTATTTACATCACAAAAGAACGCGATAAGGAAGGAAAAAATACCTTATAACACTCTTTTTACAGGACCACTGGGGATGAATGGACCCAATCCCCAATTCGAACAAGAGGCTTCGAACACCGGATCTCCCGATGCTAGCTGGAAGAAAATATGTTAAAATACTAAGCATAAAGTGGTATTAAAATGTTCTAATGAGAACTTTCCTTTCATATTGCAAAGATTTTTAATAATAGCTGATTAAAATATATGCAAGATTTGATTACCCTTGAAATTCATTAAAATTTAATTTTCAGCCAATTCTTTTTATCAAACTTGTTAAAATATGGGCTATTTATACTGAAATTGTTAGAGAGGAAAATGTTTTAAGCTTTTTACAGGGTGGATTGGGTTTTAAATACAAATAAATCCAAATTTTTCTATTTCATAAATGCGATTATTAAATTCTGCGAATATACAAGCTATGGCATACATAAGCAATAAAACGAAGAACGTTATTATTTGGATACAAAAATTTACGAAAATAACGCATCTGTTTATACATGAAATATAATACGAATTGAAAAAGATTATGTTCTCAATTCTGCATAAAACCCATTTGGCATTCAGAAAATACATTTGTGAAATAATCGAAAGATCATACGTGAAATCAAAAACTGGCAGTTTTGAATTTATGCTGTTTCTCATTCGATTGTGTTGAAAATACTCACGAATGTTAACTTCAGAATTGTCAGGTAAAGTCTATCATAAACTCTTAAATATAGAACTTATAACAAGTTACTTGTTTCTGAAAAACTTTAAATTTTCCCTAGTCTTACAAATTATTTATATGAATGTAATTGCAGGTTTTAATCGTAAATATATATGAACTTCAATAAATAAGAAAAAATCTTTATGTTAATGATCACATACTTGTTGTCGAGAGTCATCATAAAACTAGATACTTTAAATAAACAAGCAGTGTGCAGATGTTTTAAAAGCGGTTTGAGACTATAACACTGAAGATTGAGAAAATTAAATTTATGTTCGAGAAAGCGTACATCGGCTCACGGAATAAAATTGTTGCTTAAGAGAGAAAAGAAAATATTATTCGCTGACACCTCTCATGCATTTCCGAAACGAAATCCGCCGAAGAAAAATCACAAATAAAATTTCAACCCCTCCTTTAAGTTGATTTACAGAAGCAGCTGAATTTCAAGACCCCAAACTACATTTATGAAATTTCTTTTACCCAACTTCTCCACCACCTTCCTCACATTTAAACAGGCATTTCTGCGATGGTGGTAATCAGGACACGTTCGCCTTCAAATGCATGGTCTGGGATTTAGTTTGACTGGGATTTTGTAACTTGGGCTTACCTGCATACCAGAAGTTACTGCAACGCAGCCGGATGTATAGGGGCTGACATAAAAAAGAACGAATAATTTTAAGACCGGAAAGTTGAAGATTTTTAAAGACTAGCCATTTTTCTTATTTGATGGCTGAAGTAGCTTCTTTCCTATGTGGATTTTGGGAGATTGTTATTAATAAGTGTTGATGATCTGAGGTAATGCTAGATGTCCATTAAATTGGAAGGAAACAACATCAGAGGAAAAGCATAAATCCTTAATTGGTGTATTTTATTAAATGAAAGACCAGAGCTGCGATTGGTATAACCATAGGTCAAACTTCTTAGCTGAGCTGTAACATTATTAATATTTACCAATATAGCATTACTTTAGAATATTTCAGTTTTATTCCCATCGTCTCGTTCTTGGAAACATTTAGTATAACCATGGACAAAACTTTTCAGTTGAGTTCTAAAACTGTTCATCTAACTTTATCAATGGAGCCTTTGTTTGAATTTTACTGTCATACTACCTTTCTTGGAAGCAGAATTATCAATAAGACTGAGATAGTTCTTGTACGTTAGACGCATTTAGTTTCACTATGCGTCTCAGCTGAGTTTTAAAATAGTTCATCTGATTTGAGGGTCAAGCTTGGGTTATGCTAATTTAAAAGTAAGCTCGTGTTCTTTAAACGAAAATTTTTATTGGTGTTTTAAAAAAGGTCTGATTTTTTTTTTAATTTCACTATGGATGCAGTTTATTGATAGTTTCATCTCTGCCGCCATTACCTTCCGCAAAATTTGCCTCATTAAGTTTCAAATATTTGTTTTTCCAAAATTTCTTTTCTTTATCATAAAACTGTTTTTTCATTACTGCTGTGTTAATCGTATACAGTAATTATTTTTTCTCCGAGTCTTAAATATGCAGGATTTTTGAGTCAGTTGTGACTTTGCTGTTAAAACAAGTTTCAGCATTTTAATGATCAGATAGGTTGTCCTTGCGTTTTGTCCTGATCTGTATCAAATCAGGTCGAAGGAATCATCATAGAAGAGTATATAGAAGTATAGAGAATCATCATAATTAGGAGTGAAGATCTATAGTCTTTCGTTAGCTGAGGCTTAGGGTACGCTTTTAGTGATCTATTATCTGTGTTTTGCTCCATACCCTGTTTTGATGGAGAACCTCCATGAAGATGGAATACAAATTGATCACTCTTCTTTTCATGACTCGATCTTTTCAATAGGATTCTAGTATGCTCAATTAAGTTTCCCTATATTATAAAGACATTGTATGTTTACAAATCAGCATACCTCCATCGAAATTCGAATCACGCGGGGGACGACTTTGCTATTCGCTATACCGATAAAAAAGGTAACGCTGAGATTTAAAACATGTAAATAACTTTCCATTAAATAAGAATTTTATTGCGGGTTAAAATAAAGAATAACCTTTTTTTTTTTTTTTTTTTTTTTTTTTTGGCTGTAGATAACTTTAAATCTTGAAGCCAAATCTAAATAACATGGTGATAACCAGCTCAAGCAATGATTGTCTTGTGTACATACCTAACTAATTATTCAGTAATCCTGTTTCTCATTGATTCGAATATTTTATACAGGGTGGCCAAAATTAAACTGGTCTAGAGAATAAGTACTCTTTCGACACTATAATTATTATCCTTGTTGATGAACTCAGAGCAACCCTTTATAGAAAATGCTTGAAACGACCACTATTATCATCCATTCAGCACTGTGTTAGATTTATCAAATGGTACGACACCCTTAGTTGCCTGAGGGAGGGCAGTAATAATCTTTCCATTGTTCTGCCGTTCTGTTAGTGTGTTTCGAATAACACTGAATAATGAACACTGCTGTGATTTGTTTGAAATAAAATTTAGTTGCTCTCAACAGATCACTAAACACATCTACACAATTTTAGTTTCAGCTACTCATAAAACTAGTTGGTGTCACATGTCTATGTAGAATACATCTTGTCGAAATTCCTAAAACACTTTTCTACGCCAGTTTCATCATGACCAACCTGTAGATTAAGCTTACTTTCAGATACGCTTAATGAAGTTATTTTCACAGGATAAGACATTAGTGATTCAAGCTAGATATTCAGAATAAGACATTAGTAATTCAAACTAGATTTTCTGGATGACGGCATAAGCTGAAACATTCGACCTTTCAAAGTCTCTGGTTAGAATGCAGTGTCGCGTTGTTGCAGCTTGAAAGTAGTTACTTTAGTTAGAACGTATTATTTAGTAGTTACTTTAGTAGAACTTTAACTTAGAACTTTAGTAGTTAGAACATATTTTCTGTTGAATTTGAAATTAATCCCTTTCTCCAGGATTGTGAATACCAAAGTAAAGAATGAATTGCGAAGGATTGTGAATGCTGAGGTAGTTTTAAACTAAATTAATATTCATTCGCAGTTAAGAATTTCTTATTAGTGAAGCTAATTTGTTTTTAATAAAGTTTTTATTTCCAAAGAATTTTCTTTCTTTAATTTTCCTTTATTATACTTAATAGTGATTTTTAATTTAAAATTATTAAACAAAAGAATATAATTCTTTCAAAATAAAACAACTTGAATGAATTTGTTACGTAAAGAGAAGCAGAAATATCTTCTAAGTTTGTTTAAACAACAAAGGTTTTTAACTTGTACAGTTCAAGTCGATGACGCTTCAATTCTGGATGGAAGCCAAATAAAAGGCATTAGGAATGAAAATCAAAAGAAGAAAGTCCATAGGGTTATTCATAAGACTGCATTTCACTATAAAATCATTAAATATGTAGATATATTGAGTGATTAGTTATGAACATAAAGAAAGATAAGTTACTAAACAACCAGTATGAGTTTCTTAAAAACTAAAATTATGGCATTTCTCTGTAGGAATATGAATTACATTGGCATGTATTACGAACTGTTATAAAAACTGCAATGTAAAACACACAAGTAACAAATAAGTGCTAAGAATAAAAAATACAATAATGCACTTTAAACACACAAGATGTGCAGGAACATGCCATGAGGAATTTATAAGCATTAAGAAACTAGATTAAATAAGGGAAGATCATGGATTAAAACAATTATTAAAACATTATTAAAACAATTTCAGTTAAAACTATAAAATATACAGGCATGCACCGTAAAGAGCTGTAAGCATTAAAATTTAAAATAAGTATACCAGGTAATTAAGATTATTATTAAACATGAAGTATAGCACATTCTTAATAACATTTCAAGACCGTGCAGTTCTTCCATCCATATTTTCAGTTGCATCAGGAACCTTGTTAGAAGAACTTAATTCGTATGTTTAATTAATCTTTACAGTATACACATTAAATTAACTAACATCATTATCTGAAGTCCAAAAATCATCTGAGGCTTTAAAAGTAATGTTAGTCTGAAACTTTTACCGAGAGAATTGTCAAAATTATTAATCTAAGTTTCGATTTTCAGCAGTTTTGGTAAAATTCGAGATTGCCTGTGAAAGTGTTTCACTGCAGCTTTCATTATTTAGCAGTGAAAGTTACTATCTGCTATCAGTATATTACGTAATTCGGGTGTTGCAAAGAGAACTTCTTCACTTCAGAAGCTAACAAAATAAAATCAATTAAATATGGAAATTTTCTTTTTATTATTTAAAAGTAAACATTTTACATCAGTCAGTTTTTTTTGTTTTAAACAAGACATCACTCTCCATTGTTTATGCACTGACTCAGTCTTTCTTGATAGTTAACTAGGACATTGAAAGTTAGTTTGTGCGTAAGAGCAGTAACTTTCTTTTATATCGCTTTCTTCAGAGCTTTTAAAATGAGACGACCATGGTAATTTTTTTCCCGGGAACAGGGTTCCGCCAACCAAAGTGTGAGGTTGTTGCAAAAGGCAAGCTGCATTGTGAAGTCCTCCATTGCGAATAAACTGCTCCACAGCGAAACCGCGATGTTCTGATGGTCATAGCTTAGTACTGAGCTACTCTGAAACAGCATATGCATCGCTATTCAATGAATGACTCCTCATCACTTTATTCCTTCCAGAATTGTACTTTGTTTTTCCCAAATCCGGGAGTCTTTTCAATTAAAACAAGAAATAATCAAATAACTGTGCCATTCTAATTTGCTTAGCTATAAGGGCGAGTCAAATGAAAGTGAGCCAACCCCTCCTCATCAAGAATGGTTCGGTCCATCATCTGCGGCGCATGCGCGTAGCACAGAGACAGCCTTCATTTACGAAAGTGACGCGAAAGTGTGAGGTTAAAGTTCTTTAAGGCGCTCTTACACTGGGTTGAAGACGGTAGCGCTCCAAAAGAGGAACCGCGTGGTGTGGTCAGGTTTTTGACAGCTGAAGGTGTTTCCCAACATGAAATTAGTCGCCGTACGACTGCTGCGTACGGTGAACATTGCATCGCATTGGCCACTTTGAAGCGTTGGAGCAAACGGTTCAGAGAAGGATGTGAAAGTTGCAAAGACGATCCAAGACCGGGCCAAAGCCACCTTGCAATCACCCCCGACACAATTGCACAGGTTGATGAGCTGATTAGACAAGAACGGAGGATAAGCATCGATGAACTGGCAGAGCGTGTGAACATCAGTCACGGTTCGTTCACACCATAATTCATGATCATCTCGGTTATCGGCTTTTGTGTGCTCAACGGATGCCCAAGATTTTGAACGACCGCCAGAAGACGGAGAGGTTCGGCGCTGCTTTGACTCATCTTATCCGGTATCACAATGAGGGTGACGACTTCTTGTCTGCAATTGTGACCGGAGACGAATCATGAATCATCAGACGTTCGTAGTGAAATTGCCACCACTACGAACCTGAAACACGCCGGGAAAGCTTACAGTGGAAACATTTGAATTCACCACCCCCGAAGAAAGCAAAGGCTGTCATTTCCTCGGGAAAGGTGCTATTGACTTTCTTTTTTCGATCGTCAGGGGACATTACTGATTGAATTTGCTAAACGTGGAGAGACTATCAATAGTTCGCGATATTGTGCAACGCTGGATCGGCTGCGTGTCGCAATCAAGAACAAACGACCTGGAAGATTGACGAATGGTGTGATCTTGCTACACGACAATGCTCGTCCCTACGTCGGTGATGTGGTTAAGACACAACTGGCAAAGTTCAAGTGGGACACGCTGCAACATCCTCCATACAGCCCAGATTTGTCGCCATGCGACTTTCACATTTTCGGGAAACTGAAAAAACATCTCAAGGATACCAGATTCGTGTCGGGCGACGCCGTGAAGGAGTCGGTTACAGACTTTTTGAATCGACAGCCCAAGGAGTTTTATGAGACGGGGATCACGCGGCTCATTTGTCAATGGGATAAATGTCTCAATGTTCATGGAGACTACCTTTAAATAAAGTACTCTGTTTGTCATATATTCGCATTGGCTCACTTTCATTTGACTCGCCCTAATATTTAACTGAACATTATACATTCTTCATTTTTTATGTTTAACGGTCTGCAACATATCTAACCAGTATCAACAAATAGCTTCTGCACAATTATCTCCAGCAATCCGTTCACAAAGTTGTAACAAGGAAATTATGATAATGAGAATACTAACTTGTATTTATCCGTTTTTGCGAGTCTCTAAACTGAAAACATTTCTGCAGGAATTTAACGAACAGCTTATGCACTCTAAGGATAAATAAGCGTTTAATGAAGCTGATTCCTCAAAACCTAAATTCTCTGCCAACAACCTTTGAGAATTACTAATGCAATAAGAAATATAACTGGCTACTCATCATTGCAAAACTCAGTCTACTGCTTAACTTCTTGGTATTTTTCAAGCAGCTATCAATGCAAATTAACCTCATACTTCTAAACAACCTGTCACAAAAACTTCAATTTTTTTACACACCTCAGGAAAGGAAAATGTCAATTAGAATCTACTAAATATAAAGTCATAAACAAAACTATTTCTCCGGCCAACAGAAGACTCAAGATCACCAGAGTAATTTAATTTTAATTAATCAGTTCTGTTAAACCTTTACCAATAGGCATTCAAGTGCTATTAGGAGATATTAATATCGAAACATATTATATCCTCAAAGTGCAATCAATAACTGAAGTTAAATCGTCTGTAAATATCAAGTTAGATTAAATTATTTGAATACGACAAAGCACACAAGGGCTATATGACTAAGGGGTGGGATGACTTTGTGAAGGATCTTCTAAGACTGGTATTCATATTACACATGTAGAACACCACAAACCATGCAGCCAGCCCGTTCACTAGGTTCGAACGAAGAACTAACAACCAGCATTTGGCTATCTTCTCTGCTTAGCCTCTGGTAAGATCTGTAAATCTGAGAATTCCATAAGAAAAATAACTGTAGCAGTTACTTTTGAAGTACCTAAAACTGCAGTGACAGAGGACTTAAAAAGGCTTGTAGGTGTTTACAATAAATTGAAATACCACCTAAGACCCAAGTAAGAGATTCCAATTCTATCAACTATTGGTTAGCAGATTTTGATATTTAAATTCTAAAATAATTTTCAAGATCGTGGACATATAATGACCGACTTTAACTCATGCATCTTTGAAAGACACTTTTGTCTCATGAGGTGCTTTAGTTGTCAACCATCGGATCATTACAATATAAATACCTGCTAGAGGTACAAAATAACTTAGCTGAGTCAGTGCAATAACAATAAGGTGTTACGTGTATTCTAAGGTGAATTATCACTACCCGTATATTTAATGATCAGTCAAATATGCACAGAATTAAAGCACGTCAAGAGTAAAATTACAACTTCAGTACGTTGTTACGTCTGATGTGTGCAGTAGATCATTACCACTAGAATACCTAACCATCCAGGAAATAGATAAGGCAATAAAAACACTTTTAAGCTTATTATATCTTATCGCTTGTTAATACTCATATTAAAATATACAGCATAAAAGTACCAGCCAATCTGGACGTCGTTTCAAAATAAAACTTTCTCTCACGGCAGGAATAAATTCAATAAGTTTAATCTATGCAAGACTACAATATTTTCTAGATCGCGATATAATTCCAAACACACATACTTACTCAAGAGACTAATGCGTAATCTCAGCAAGGACAGTCCGAACAGTCCTTTTTCGATAAGCAGACAGTGGGACAAACCTTACACCCCTATTCGTAAAAGTCTACACTTTGTAGTCCAACTGCTTGATACACAAAATTTATATAAATTCTGAAATAAGCGAACCCGATGGCAAAATGAGGCAGAAAGGAAGAAGATAAATTAAATAACATTTCGTTGTGAAACTGAAAAATAAATACTATAAATTTGCCAGCAAAACTGGTTTAAAACGCTAAGCCATCTTTCAAAATCGATATAAACTCAGGAGTTTAAGTCTAATTTGACTAAAGACTACAAACATTGTCTTCAGCAATTCAAACTTACGAAAACAGGATCCAACAGTAATCTACAGTATTAAAGACCAACATTACAGTCGCTAAGAGACTTTGCTTTAATCGGCAAGACAGTGGACCCTAAACACTATCAGAGCTGTTCAGCTCTGGAAAGTTCGTACACCATTTCCTAGTCTCTCTACCTCTTTATAGTAAAACTGCTTTCCACCCATATCTAAATGAATTCTGAATAATTTACATAGATTATGTGTGTTTTAATTCAAGGCATTCGAATCCTGACATTTATAGAAACTATGATGTTCAATATTATTCGACTAATTGCAAAGAAGAACAACAGGATTATGTGAATTGCGAAATATACGATAAAGACATTAGCACTGATTTCTTCAATAATCATTCTGCTAGTTCATTTTTATGTATTTTTTAATATTATTTGATCTTGTATGTTTTTCAAGTTGTTCTGTATTTTAATAGTTTATATATTACAACAAAATTAATAATTCGGTAACTACAAATTAGATTGTAGTAGAATGGCAGAAAATTTCAAAAGTTATAATTCCTTGTAAGCTGTTTTGCGCTGAAAAATAGCTTAATGATGTAACCTAAACTGCATGTACATATATGCTTATAGTACTCATTGGATCACAAAAGTTGCAAACAGCAATTGCACTACACAATAAATCTGCAGTCCTGGTCCTTTATGATTCTCCTCTGATTGATTTCTAAATTGAGTCATTATAAGCTTTTTCTTCTCATACAAGTTATAATATAGCCGTAATAACGGTGTACTCACTCACAAGTTATACCATTATCTCCAACAAAATCGTATAAACAAGATTCCCAGATAAAATCATCTTTTCGTTTTAACTCCTTCGAGGTGGCATTAACCTTGCCTTTAATTGCACATGTGTTGAAATGGTAATCATTCGTATATTCCATCATATTCTTCTTTTCTAGCAAATGGAGTTTGTTGTGCTCTTAAGAGTGCAATAATGTTAAGGTCCAGCAGTGTAGTATCAATCATTCTACCCTAAATTTAGAGGTTGCAAACTATATGCGATAGCAGAGGGAAACCTGCCGCACAAACGCTATAGTGGTTAGGGAAGCCTACTGCGGTACCGAATGGCGCGGGCTCGAATCCCGGAGAAGGCATGAATATTTTTAAATGTATAGAGTCTTTGCTGCATGGGGGCACTCTGAATATATGACTAGCCGAAAGTCAGTCCTCTCTTGTGGTTTGTTGGAAGTGGAGAGGGGTGGGAAAACCCTTGCATCCCCCACCCTCCGGGATGCTATCCCTAAAAATTGGAGTGGAAGTAGGAGTCCAACATCCGTGAGGCTCTGGCAACCATTCTTCCACGAAATTCATGGACAAGACAACAACAACAACAATGTGAAACTTTCTATAACCATGAGTGGACTATCACATGGCGTAAAAGAAAACAGGAAATATATCATTAGATTTCCAAAGAAAGAAAATACAGCATTTAGCAATTCTATGCAAACAGCTAGGAAAAGATTAGATAAATTATGGAGACGATTAGACAAAGCCCCTGAACTGTTTATCCTGTGCAGGAATTTTATGACAGGATATGAGGAATTGGGACATATGCAGCAGTTGAAAGAGCGGTTGCAGCAGATTCTCCACAATATATCATGTCTTACCGTGGAGTGCACAAGGCCAGTAACATTACCACTAAACGGCATATGGTTTTAGATGCTTCTGTCTAGTCTGCTACTGGTGTATTATTAACCCTTCGTCGTCCGTAACGCGTCTAGCGCGTTCAAGTGAAACTTCTGCAGGGCGGCCGTAACGCGCTTCAAGCGTTCTTCTACATTTTAGAATTTTAAACGTTTAAAACTCTTTCTAAATGTTTATTTGTTTAGGTTTTATTTTTGTTTGTTTTAATACCGCCTAGAGGGCAGCAATAATTAAGCATTCTATTTCTAATGGAATTTCCCCCGGATTTTATGAATATTTGCGTCATTTTACATAAGACAGTGAGAGATGGCTTCAACGTCTACTCAGCAGAAAAAATGAGGTTGTGAATTGAAAAGACAAGAAGGATATACGTTTGATGAGTTCAATCCATAATAGCTCGATTATTAATGTTGAAACATGGAAAAGAACTGTAAAAAAAACAATAATTGTAAACGATTACAACAACAAAATTGGAGGAGTGGACCGCCTGGATCAGATGTTATCAAATTATCCTGCTGTTAGAAATATTATTACCTTTCCATATTATTACTTTTCCATTATGCTTTAGTTCTTTATGATTTTACTTAATATTCATTGGCATTCATCCACTACGAAAGTTATGTATGGAAAGTTATGCTGTACAGAGAAAACAACATTACACGCAACGAAAAACAGAGGGCCGCAGGGGAGAAATTTCGCGGACAGGAGAGGACGGCTAAAGGGTTAAATGATTGATTGTTACACGGTAGTGTGGTTCAGGAAGATTATTCTCTTTCGATTTCGTGAATACAAACTTGTCTTCACTGCTGATATCATAAAAAGGTAGCGCCAAATATGGGCTGATCCTGATCAGTTTCATGTTGCTATGAATTCTTAACACCATTATTAATGAAAGGATTCAATATCGCGCATGTAAACGATATTCACAATATTACTGTCAGTGAATAGGGCCTTAGCTCTTCATTTCTGTCTTAATAAAAGTAATGGTAATTAATATGTGGTAGTATGTTTCATTTGTAAATATACTTTATTGTATTTGCCAAATAATTCCAGGTGTATTTTTCTTTCGATTCTCGGATAAAATTTTTCGACTTTTAGAAACATTTAGATTTCAGAAGAAAAGCATTTGTGTCAAAATGTATGATTTTAAATGAGTGAGAATACCTCACCATTATGGTCTTGACTTGTTGAATGTATTTCTTTGCATTCTAAAGGTAGCGAATTTCAAATGAGAAACCTCATGATTTATTAATTGGTAAGTTATATAGTGTGTTCTTGTCGTCTATTTCGCCTGTCACTGTCTGGCGTTTATTATTCAAGGCCTTCAAACTTTGGCAATGACATCTGTTGAATTATTTATAAATACTTATTAACTCAACCAGTAATATGAATATTTTAATTCCAGGTTTTCTCCAAAATGTATTTTATAAGAATAACCTTTAAAAAGTTATCTTAACTTTAAAATGTGTTAAATTCCATTTAATTTCTGTCAGCCTAATTTCACTGCCTCATTAAAAAATTGTATTTTTCCTAATAATCTCTGTAATTGAGCATAAACTAAAGTGTTATGTACGATAACCCGTTACCACACGGATTTGATTGACAGAATCTCCTGCTTCTTCTCATTTGCCTTTTATGGGGGATAGAATATTATGAAATATCGTGTCCCTCTACGCGCAGCACAATTCATGTGAAGTGGAATGTCCGAAGTTTGAATTTGAGCAATAGTGCAAATTAATTTTTTTACATTTGTCGTTTCGAAAGAGTGTTAGCTTCTATCATTTTCTATTCCTACTTTGAGTCTCATTAGTAGACGAATGCGGAAAAGCGTTAGACATTAGTAAAGATTCATTAAAGTTAAAATGTGAGTAAGCTTCACTGTTTTCCCAAAAATGAGGGAATATGAGCTAATTTGCCTTAGAAAATACTCAACAAAGGCATTCCTCTCCTAAGCAGACAGCCTTAGATTATTTTACCATAACTCAGTAAATCCAATATAATTATATAGCTTTAGTTCAAAAGAAGAGATATTTTCAAATTTTTATAGAAGGAAGAATTTTAATCATACGGTTGAAGTGCTTGCATGGTTACAAGAATATGAGCTGTTTATGAGAATTTAAAATTGACAAATCTAAATTGAGTTCTTAAATTAAGAAGAAGCTAGAAATAAACTAAATAATAAATGCACAGCTGCATGGGTTACATGTTACAGCATTTCCATATACAAAATTTCATCTTTTCTGCAGCTAATCGTTTTCGAGTTATCGAAGATACATGCATATGCACGTACGCACACGTGTCACAAACACAAATATCTCATGAATCCATTTTAAATTCTTTTTACAATCAGTTTCTGAAAACGGAATCCACTATTCTGTCCGTACGTACAGATGTCACGCAAAAGAATCATTTACATGGATTGGAGAACGGTCAAAATGGCTATTTTCGTTGAAATATGATATCCGAAATTTTTTGCTATTACAATACTTCCTTTACCTCGTATAAAAAATAAAACGGAAATGATATTAAAAGTAAACGTTATTTACGAAAAATTAAATTTACGAAACTATGACTATCTTAAGAGAATTACAAAGTTACATGTCAAAAATCGGAAACATGCGTGAGCTTTCTCAGAAAAAGATTAAAAATATTTAGCTAAATATATAACATAGCACTAAAATATTTATTGCTATTCGAAAGCGTTATTTTCTAAGATTAATTGCATCTGATCTCTTTTGGAGCGCCTACTCAGGAATAAATGTGCAGACTAAAAACTCCACAAGTTTTAAAATTCTCCCACTTTAAACGAGACACGTTGCTTTCAAAAGATTTATTGGAATCTTTTAACAAGCATCATTCATTTCAAACTGTCAACTCCACTAAATAAATCACGAGTATTTAATTATTAGAAACCTGATACTTAGATTAGTGTGTAACTGAGATAAATGACATGTCACGGAATCAAAAATCATGATAGTTGACAAATGGGTTGGATAATGGTTGCTAATTAAAGCACAATAGAGATATTATTCCACCACATAAATTCATGATGCCGATGATAGTTAAGGTCAGAGTGATTCGATAGCAAATTTACAAACGATTTTCGCTCAGAAATATAGCATTTAATCCGCGAAAGTTGCTCGTTAAGAATATAGTTCAGTTGTATAATTTAGATGGTTGGTTTTATGGTCGGAAAACATTTACAGCTTTGAATTTAATCTCTTAGAACTATGTAATTCAAAACTGGAATCACTTGAAATTTCACTACGGTTATTGAAAGATTTCTGAGTAGCTACTTGTAGTTAAGTGTTAACTCATAAAGAATATGCCCACTGAAATTATTAAATTAAAATTTTTACTGGAAGAGATCACATCGCTAGGATCACAGTTCGAGTTTCATGACTATATAGGGGTACCTCCAATTAGTAAGAAAAATCATACTGTACGAAAAGGGTTCAGATGCCATCTAGAATACTGTATGCTTGCACACTTAGCATTTCATCCGTCTGAAACTAAAAACAAATATCTAAAATATGATATTAGAATAAATGAAATTATATCGTTTAATTATTTATAAATAACGGAATTTTTATGAGGTTAAAAAGATTTTATTTAATACAGCACAAAGTTGTCAGGTAATGAAAACCTATGTTACAGATTATATTTAAAATGTACAATATAAAATGATTATTTTAATCTTTTTGTATGGAGAATTTCAACGACATAAGATCTATTTTCATTCTGGATGAAAAGTGATCTATAATCTTCTGGGTTCATTGGACTTCATGTTATTAGAATTAAAGAAAACTGAAACACGTGAATTGTACTTTTTATCAAGACAACGGTTTGGGAAGCAAGAAATGACGGTGAAAAGCGGGTTTGTAAATATAAAATAAAATTATGTTTGTGAACTTAGTTAAAGAGAATAAAGAATTATTTTTAAAAAATCCTGAAAAATTAACCGTTTAAATAAAACAATTGTACAACAAACCCTCAACAGTTTCAGAAGCTGTTCATACTGATCTCAAATGATATATTACTAGCTAACGTATGCATATATGTATTATATGCATCTAAAGTAGTAAAACTGCGAATTTTATTGTGTTATTCAGATATTTCTGCAGTTACATGTTTCAAAAATGCTGCGATACGTAAAAATAGCGTATGTAAAAAGACTCAAAATTTAGTTCATGTTCTTCTATTTTTAATTTAAGAAAAGATTCATTCCCTTTTAAAACTTTGCTTTTAAAGATATTATTGTTTGAAATATAATTAGAATTAAATATAAATTGCTAAAATGTAATTGTTTTTCAAATATAATTTGAATTCCTTTTTGCTTCAGCAATTAATGTAGCCTCATTTAATGACTTTATAAGTACATTAACTTACATTCGTCGATAATTAACGAATGTCATAAGAAACGTAGACAAGCCATTTAAAAATAGTAACTTGCGAATCAATAGCATTCGAGCATAGACGAAGATAAACTATTTAATTAAAACTGTGAAGTGAATTAATACTCTTGCATTAATTTCTTTGTATTCAGTCTGCTAGAGAAGCAGACACAATTTGAGTAAAACATATCTTTTTACTGAAACTTTTAAAGATAACAATTAACATGAATGAAGAAGTCGGAGAAATATAGCTATGAAGTAACAAACCTTTAGTTCCAAAATGAAATTCTCAAAAATACTCAATTAAATAACTACAGAGTTCAAAGTTATTGTTTCTATACAATGACAAGTAATCAATAACATTAAATATACGAATATCGAACATCAGTTCGGATGTATTCCATTTGTTTTCTTAGAATTAAAATTAAGTTACAGAAATAATAAAAATTGTAATTTCACGTTACCAAAATTGCACGAAGACTATGTTCATTACGCAAATATTAAAATGGAGTTCCTGTATATTTCATTTGGCTTGTTTACCAATAAATTTAAATTGCACTTCTACGAAAAGCTCACACGAATGCGTGTATGATTATTGAAATAAGGCTCATATTTGCAATATTTCTTTTCTTTACAATTAAAATTAAAATTGATGTTATTATATTAAAATTTAAGGTAAAGTTCTATGAAATATTTACCCGACACTCCAACAGCTCCCATAAACCAACCTGTAGAGGATTTCCTGTAATTTAATTTGTGTATCTTCCTGTATGAATTATACATTTTTTCCTGCTGGTGGGCACGTAGCCGACTTAGGCTTGGCCGCTACTGAGGCAGGAAGTGGTGGCTACGTTATTGCGGAAGCACCTAATAGGTGGTCCCCCGTTTACCTCCTATCAAGGAACGGACAATTACAGTCATGCCTTCTCCGGTATTCAAACCCTCGCCCTTCTGCATCGCAGTAGGTTCCCATAACCACTATGATGAATAGGACACAAGCTTCAAAATATTTTGGCTTTAAACTTCTTATATTCGGTTGCACTGTATGTAAGCACAATATGTCAGTGAATTTAATAAAAGGATTATACTACTAATACTACACTCACGTCCACAAACTAAGGTTAGGTTAATTCAGAACCACATAAAATCCAACTCCAAAGTAAAAATTGCACTTGTAGAATAATCACACCCATCTTCAAGAATAATATCCAAGTTATAGGAAACCATCACATGACGCCGATATTACGTCACAATGACGAGAGTGTGAGAGAAGTGTATATAAGGAACGGTAACAAAGAAGTAAAATTGTTCAGAAGCGTTCTGGGAGTCGCTCAGTGTATAACCAAATATTTGTAACAATAGGACAAGGTGTCATCTCTAGGCTTTGGCAACAATTACAAAATAAAGGAAATGTCAGTCGACATTACAATACTGGTTATCTTACATTACAACACCGAATGACAGCCGGACGAATGCTCGCGAGCCTGTCAGATGTGTTCCGCTGGTTACAGCCGAAAACATCGCGGCAAAAACATCGCCGACGGAAACGTCGCGGAAGGCGAAAACAAAACATCGTGGGAGAAAAGAAAGCAAAGAGAAAACATAGCAGTCCTAAAACATCGAGATACAAAATGTCGTCTTCAAAAATAAAGTGGCTCAAAAACTTCGCAGTTTAAAACCATCGTCGTCGAAAATATCGTGGTACAAAATAAAGCATCTACAAACCATAGCATGACGATAACATCGCACACATGCTTTTTTCAGGTTTTAAAACTTGTAAATGCATATTTGCATAAAGATTTGGAAACGCAAAAAATGTTAATGACATTTTAAGAACAACGGAAACAAAACAAGATATAATTTTCACCAAAACAATATCAGATTAGCAAACGTGAAAGAAAGTAATTTAATAATTAACTAAGCAATTTTTATACAGGTAACCTCATGCAGTTATTTATCTTCCTTTTCTAAACATTTTTAGTCTGTATTTTTCATGAAAAATTATAAGCAAAACTTTATAAAAAAGATTAATTTATTAATGTCCTTTGTTAATTAACTATGCAAATTTAAAATTCTGTTAAGCGCTGTAAGTTCCATTAATAAAAATTAATGGAAGTTATAGCGCTTTTTTAATTTTTACCCATTTTTAATTTTTAAATGCTTAAGTTTTATACCTACTTTTCCAACAAAATTTATTACTTCATTAAAAAATATGAACTATAAAAGTAAAATTATCCCTCTTTCCTTCTTGATCTCCCACATAATTATTCAAAAATACATTTACAACTTTTTAAACCTGAAAAACGCAAACTCATGTGTGCAATGTTGTCGTCATGCGATGATTTGTAGATACTTTATTTTTTACTTTATTTTTTGCCGACGATGTTTTTAAACTGCGAAGTTTTTTAACCGCTTTATTTTCGACGATGATATTTTATATCTCGATTTTTTAGAACTGCGATGTTTTCTCTTTGATTTCTTTCCTCCCGCGATATTTTGTACCACCACGTCGTCGCCTTGCGTTGTTTTCTCCGCGATGTTTTCGTCCGCATTGTTTTCGTCGGACATCGTTCCGCTCACGGCAATTCACTGTTGCTAGCTCTTAGCCTAGGGTTAGAGAACATGCAATGTGGATATCATCATCACAGTGTGCTTGTGTGGTGTTTTCTAACCAGTCTAGGTTTAGCTTGTAGTCTGATTCACGTCGGACTTTCATATGGAGAACTACAGGTACCCTCTGCCACCAAGACAGCGTCATTGAACGACACCGTTACGGTGATGCACGATTGCTCATGTGTGTTGGAATTATACTGGAGTCCAGAACAAATCTGCATGTTCAAATCGGGACCCTATCAGGCTAAATTTATCGGGAACAACAAGTACGTTTTTAGGGGTGCCGTAGGCGCAGGATTTGTGTTCATAGATGACATATCCCGTCCTCTCCCTGCAAACATTGCAAAGGAATGCCTTCAAACTGAAGCTATAACCCGTATAAAATAGCCGGGATTCTCACCTAACTATAATCCAATAGAACATGTCTGGGACATGCTTGGACAACGAATTCATTCCGTCAAGCAGCTGTTACATGTGTACAGGAACTTCAGAGAGCACTACTTGATGAGTGGAGTAATCTTCCCCAAGATCAGCTCGATAATGTTACACTCAGCATGGCTAGGAATTGTACGGACTGTATTTCATCGTCTGGAAGACATACAATGTACCATCTTACTAACCATGTGATGTTAAATTTTTGTAAGGGAGATATTTTTTGCAATTGCTCCCGGCAGCAATAATCGGAGTTTTTTATGAATGATATCATATATGTACTATCTTTTTGTTCTTTATCTTTTGTTTAGTAAATAGCTTTATGAATACGTCACATTTGTTTTGGTCTTGAACATTTATTTTCCAGAACTAGCATTATTGTTAACTTATGGACATGAGTGTAATCCGTACGAGTATAAATAAGTGTCTGTGCTCGCAAATTTTAGTTTAAGTAAGCAACACTAGATATAAGGATGCTTGTAAAGACGTATAAGGTATTTCTCCCACTTTCGCAGCGTGCCTTCGTGATGTAGCGGTTCTGCACACTGGGCCGGTATTCCAGAGGTCCGTGGTTCGATTTACGGCGAAGGCGGTTGCTAATTTTTCAATTCTGCTTCCAAAAAATACCTGATGCCTCTACAGACGTTAGTATAAGCATCTCAAGATCAGATCATGAGATGCGCAGAATTTTGAGAATTTTTTTAGCCCAAATGGCGTTAGCCAAGAAGGACTATTAGTTTCGAGATTTTGCGTTGAATCACTATAACGTCTGAACCATGTTTCAATTCTTGACACCAAATATTGTCACCTTGTATTATATTTAAAAAATTGAATAATAAAGAATCTGCATGCATGAACGTATGTTTGTTTATAGCACTGTGACGAAACAACAGTATCTATAGCCATCACATTTTGAATAACATAGACCTCCATCCGAATATGAGTACCTGAAAACCCAAATTTGGAATTTGTTTTATTACCTAGTTCATATTTTGTAAACCTTTAACGAATTTACGATTAAAAAGCTCGACGATTTGAAAGCGAGCAATGGCAACAGTGTCGCGAATGAAGCTTTTATCTCAAGCGCGCGGGACTGTCTATCGAAAATTCTAGAGATATAATTAATGTTTTTAAATATATTCAGCCCAAAGTGGCGTCAGACCAAATGTTCTCGAAACGTGTATGTGTCTGTAAATAAAAAAAAAAATGTCTGCCTGTGCGTAATACAAAATATGAACAATTTCAGATTCTGTTTTATTATTATTATTTTTTAAGTTAAGAATCGAAACGCCGCAAAAGTACTTCTAACTCTTGGCAAACGTAATTCGGAAATATAAGAAACCTTATTAATGGATTATGTTCCGGGACCTCATGAATTATGTCTCTTAAAAAGAGCCGTTTTTATGGTTTCTTATATCTCTTAAAATGTCCAGCCTCTTATGTCTCTTAAAAGACCATTTCGGAAGAGTTACTTGTATAATCGAAATACATTTTATAAATGCTACACATAGACATAGATCACAATCATTAATACACTAAACAAGTTAGTTCTGTTAATATTATAGTAAGCTTTCAGCTTTTGACTTGAGATGAAAATCAGAAACCTTAAGGGATGTGTAATCGCTTTTAGAAGCATTTATGATATTGGATTTTCTTCTTTTAAGCTTTGTAATTATCTCACGTTTCACGCTTTTATTAGTTATATGCATATTACCATAATCCTTTGATTAATAATAAAATGTTACTTTATTGCCAGTATATGGTATTATTAATATATTCTCTTCAAATGCATATTGCATCCGAAATTAATTGAGCGAGTGTGGCTGCCAGGATAATTTTAACCCTTTCGCCGTCCTCTCCTGTCCACGAAATTTTCTTCCCAGCTGCCCTCTGTTTTTCGTTGCGTCTAATGTTGTTTTCTCTGTACATCATAACTTTCCATACATAATTTTCGTAGTGGATGAATGTAAATGAATATTAAGTAAAATGATAAGGAAATACAGCTTAATGGAAAAGTAATAATATCCCTGCTTTTTTCTAACAGCAGGATAATTTGATAACATCTGATTCAGCCGGTCCACACCTCCCATTTTGTTGTTGTAATCTTTTACAATTATTGTTTTTTTACAGTTCTTTCCATGCTTCAACATTAATCATCGAGTTATTATGGACTGTACTCATCAAACGTATATCCTTCTTGTCTTTCCAATTCACAACCTTATTTTTTTCTCTTTTCTGCTGAGTAGACGTTGAAGGCATCTCTCACTGTCTTATGTAGAAAGCCTGGCGGTCATACGAAATGACCGCTGTTCTACATATTATAAATTGTAATTAAAATGATTTGTGCAAGGGTGTATGCTAATTTAAACTGAATTACCCAGGGCAGGCGGCGAGGATGCCCCTTTACTTACTGCCCCCGGAGTTTCCCCCTTCTACTTGCTTAATTGCTTAAAGTAGAGTGCAATGAATGAAACCACTGGCGGTACATTTCTTAAGAGCCACCGCTAGCTCAGTCAATAAAGGTGATTTAAATAATGAAATGTTATTTCAAATGTCACAGATCTCTTTGCACACAACATTTCTTGTGTAGATCTTTCATCATTTTTAAGCTCGCCTTGCAGAGGACCATCCCTTATTTTTAATTTTACGTCCGTTCTTTCACGAACTCTTGAACAGGCAATATAAAGTTGACCGTGTCCAAATGCGGGCTCAGGTAAAAAAATGCCAACACGCTTAAGCGTTTAGCCCTGAGATTTATGGATGGTCATAGCAAAGGCAAGTTTTACAGGAAACTGTCTACGTCTCAATTGAAACGGCAACCCTGTGCCGTGGCAACTTCAACCCATTGGCTAGTACAGTTACGCAAGCAATCAATAAACTATCGGCGACAAACAGACACTTAAGCCGCATATATATATGCAGGGACGTAACATCATCTCCTCTGAAACAGCTGGCTCCCGGGCTTAGCGAAGCACACGTTGGATTCCGCAGGTCCGTGGCACGCCATTTTGACCATTCGCGACTTCTTGGGACTTTAATTAGCCGGGATATTAGTTAAAAACTAATTTTCCCTAACGTTTCCCCTACATTTTTCCACTTTCTTTCTTGGGTTTTCCCTACTACAAGGATTTGGCTACTTGCAAAATTCTTTTTTCTCGAATATCTACGGAACGGCGCCGAGTTGAAATTCGAGACGCGTATCCTCGAATTCCAAAAGATTCTCCGAATCCATTGATTCCGTTCTCATCGTCGTACGACTTTAATCGGCAGAGATCTTAATTAAAAACTGCGGAAACGTTAATTTCCGCGCTCATTTTTCGGAGTGGCAACAATAAACTATCGGTGACACACACTTTAGCCGCTTATATATATAAAGAAGATGGCGCAAATATTCATAAAACCCGGAGGAAATTCAATTAGAAATAGAATTTCTGATTATTGCTACCCTCTAGGAGGTATTAGAACAAACAAATATAAAATCTCAAACAAATAAACATTTAGAAAGCGTTTTAAAGTTTTAAAATGTAAAAGAACGCTTGGCCGCTCAGCGGAAGTTTCACTTGAACGCGCTAGACGCGTTACGGACGACGAAAAGGTTAACAAGTCATGGATTTTATACTTTTCGTTATTTTCAGTAGATAGAAAAGGATAATTTTCCTCGGCTGCTGGATGCAGTGGATTCAAGTCAAGTATATCACACAGGTATAACCTTCATGGTATACTTGGCTATACTCGACAGATGGAGTCTGAAGCCTCGCGGAACTCTGATAGTATCTCGATGGACGTTGCATTAGATACTGAAACATATACCAAATCCTTTTCTGCATTTGAAAATATCACAATATAATTTAACTTTTGTCATCTTTCAATATATTCTATTAACGTATTTTATTTGTATGTAAGTGATATATGCATAATCTTCCCATTTATACAAATATATAAAACATATAGCTTTGAATCATAACAACAAAGGGTGTTTTTTTAACAACAAAGGATGTAGCTGAATAATGAAAAATGAAACTTATATTCCAGTCAGATAGTAATATTTCATTTTTATGTCCCATGTTTTTATCCTTAGAGATATACCGAACGTGGTCTCAAACTAATTGAATTTCTAGAATGTTAAGATAGATATCTGCAAGAAAGAGATAAAGAAAACAATGTATAAATGATTCTTTGAAATACAATGTAACACGGAAATAACTAAAACAAAAAGGAATAACCTATTCTTTTGATTTAATGTAATACCTTCTCTTTGAGCATTAAAGCATCAATATAATGGATTCGAAGATATATAGAAAATACTTTATTTCTTTATATAAATTTCTTGACGGAATTATGTTTCTCCCATAAAGATTGAAATATGGTTTTCATTGTTGTATTGCTAGAAAATATTGAAATGCTTTCTTTTACATTGCCCATAAATTTTAAATTCCTGTTCTGGAATTTACAATAGCATTTCATATTGACATATCTTTCAATCAGGATAGCAGTGGTTATTTTTGACATGATTTGAGGAAGCGGTGAATCCTCCGTTATCTAAAGTAGCAAATTATATCGTTCTAAAATTTTCAAATATAAGAGTTTTTAGAAATCTTCATTTTTCTTAATAATTTATTTCCTAAGCATAAAATAACGTAATTAAATTGTAATAACACATATTTATCTCAGTACAAACTTGTGGCCCTGTGCAAATCTACTAATTTGTATTTTATCTCTAAATCCTCACCGAAAGTACTGTTTTCGAAACCATAACCTTTTCTTCAAAATCATACAATTTATAACATGAAAGATAAATTGTTTGTATTATGTTGCATACAACGCAGCGATTCACCTAAAAGTACAATTTTCCATGCTATGTGGTTGATTAAGGAAGTGGACTGTGGTCAAATAATGTAATATAATGTAACGTAACATAAAAATAAAAATGCAAATTTCAACTAAAGAAAGCATTTCTAACGTTAAAGATAGCAAAACAAACAACAGCACAAGGAATTGATAATCATCACTTCTTTTTCTTTCCAGAATTCAATTACTTGAGTTTCTTCGCAGTCATTTTCTTGTAAGTGAGTCTTTCATTTTGTTAGATGAAGTGTGCAAGTTAATGCGCATTATGTCTAGAGACACTGATACATTATTACCAGGAAATTGTCTTTGTGAGATGAAATGCGTTTGGTAAAACGAAATATTTCAGAATGTTTGATTAGGATAAATATTATTAATTGTAGTGATTCATATTTTTAGCCAGGAGAGGATTTGAACTCCCACTTCCTAACTAGACGTGCTAACCACTTACGCCATAAAATTACGCATTATAAGGTAAAAATACTCCTTAATTCTTGCACACTAGAATGATTTAAAAATTGCACAAGGCTTAGTTGATCAAATCTCGATGGTAACGAGTTACTTCTCAGCAAACGTTTAATTCTTGCACAAATGAAATGATCCCTTAGGCATTGGAAACTTTCGAAGAAAGGGGAGCTTCAGCTACGCTCTTGCTTGGATTTGGCCTTGGGTCTTCCATTTATCAAATTCGCGAGCTCCACAACCAAATTACATATGAGGGAATGCAAAAATTCTCTATACATAACGCATTTTAGTGCTTTAATCGATAGGTATTTGATTAAATGCGAAATTAGGTTTAATGAATATAATCATATACATTTTAAAATTACACAAGCTAAATTCATTGCAACCACGATGGTAATTACAGAATGGAAAACGCAGCCGATTTTAATTGAACTGAACGAGTTTAATTTTAAATCCGACAAAATCTAAACTTTCAGATTCAAAGCCTAAAATCCTCTAAGCTGTTTGTAACATTTGGATGCCTACACAATAGTGTCAACAACGATACGAGCTGGATTTATAATATCCAGCTCGAAACGCTGGATTACAGACATCACAATGAAATAAATTTTTCTTTAATCAAATCATCAAAACGATTGCGTAAAATAATTCTTATTTTCATATACTTATTTCATATTCATTTCATATTTCATATATATACTTATTTCATTATTTCATATACTTATTCATATTCATATTTTTTATTTCATTAGCCTTCCATTTTTACACGTCTAAAATGAAATAAGAAGGACAATAAGCTAATAATTAGCTAATTATTAAAAGCCTTGCAGTATCTGATTTCGAAAGTAACCAAAAAACCTAAGGTCGCCGCGATTAACATTTTAGCTATTGTTTGTCGAAACTAAATATTTTAGCTCTAAGTTTGCGAAAACTCATACAATGCATTTGCAAACCACTGATAAATAGTTAATGATTTATACTCTGTTTATTAAAAACGACTAGATAACAATTTTTGGATTCCTGTTATGATAGGCTGTTACTGTAAAATACGCACTTATGTGCCGTTCCCAGGACACCGCACAGCATCTTTTTCTCCACGTCATCTGAGACTGCACTTCAAGGTCAGCCTTCATTATGAAGAGTGTAAAAAAATTTAGTTAATCTCCTTTTTTCCGAAGTTGTTGTTTCCATGATTACAAGTTAAACGGGCGGGTGGCGAAAAATCACTTTCAAGTTTTTACTTTAAATTTAGGGTTAATTATTCTTACTACAAGTTTAGTCATTCTTTCTACATTAACTCGTAGAGACCGTTAGGTATTCTGAAGTCACGAAACCGCACCCTAGCCAGATTTCGAAATATCATTTTCCCATTTGTGTGATTTGCGACGTTAAAATAGGCATTTCAACGTCATACCAACCCTCCCTTCACTTACGACGTTCATGTGTATCGTCATCATCGTACAGACATAATTAGGACACTTTATATTAAATTAGACTATTCGAATATCTGCAGTCATTGCCATACTTACGAAGTGATCTAGAAGGTAAAATGACCTTGACGGGCCGCCTATTTTAAAGCAACAGGTTACAGCTAGAGGTGCTGATTATGAACATTTCGAAAGTATGCAGAAAAAGAGCAGTAATTCCTTGCAAACTTTAATTAATTAATTTATGTAAAAGAATGGCCTGTTCAAATGCATATTACAAAAGCTAAAAGCCGATGATGACAAACAATAAGAAAAAAGACGTTAAAGAAAATACTGCCTACAGTTTAAAATAAAATCTTCTAATCCAGTCTCTGAAACGGTATATTATAGTGAAATATCCTTAAGCGTTTCGGGAGATTATAGTTTTAAAAAACTGAGTCTAGGGATAAAAAATTAAGTCTAGCATTAATTTAACCCAATGTTTATTACACTAATAGTACTTTTTTCTGGTGATCCCAAAAAAGTTTTGAAAAAAGAAATAATTGACTTGTAGAACCTAATCTGAGATTACTTACAAATTTTTAACCGTTATTTAAAACACCTTTATTTTTATGTAGGCGAGATTGTTCTTGAATTTTTTATATGCTTGATTAACATTGCCCAATAAAAATACATCATGAAAAGGTAAAATGGTATATCTTATAATACAAATAAAGTGAAATTTCAAGTGTGAGAACCTCATCCATTGAATCAGATATTAATTGTATGGTTTTTTCGGTTATGTAATTTTATGTATTTCACTTGTATACAAAATTTCTCCTCTGTTTTGTTTGTATTTAGAATTCCTAACTTTTTTATTTTCGTGTTAAACACTATATCCGGGTTTAGAGTTACAATTGCATGCAGTTATCCAGGTAAAAATACATGTTCTCTACTCGGAGGTAAAAGTAGATCTATCATTTTTATTTCTATAAAAATTAAATGCTTTGGAAAGTATAGAACAAATTTTTTCCTTAGAATACTCTGCTGCGCTATTTTTTTGCCTTTGTCTTTATTACAATGAAAAAAACATTAAATGAAATGAAATAAAAAACATAATACAACAATGAAACAAAATGAATGGACGGGTTACATGCAAAACAAAATATGTTTTAGAATAGTTAAAAGTAAAAAAAAAATCTATACTAAAAATAAAAAAATATATAAAGTTAAATTCTTTTTCTTAAGGATACTATTTTTAAATAAACAAAAAATTTAGACATATTAATAATCATTACGACTAAGACGTAAAAATTTAGTGCGTCCATTTTTATTCATTTAAAGTTCTTTTTAAAAAACATTATCGCTTAAATTTCTTAAATCACTCTGCATTTTACGGCTTTTATGCTGAACTACGTAAGTATGTCATATAGAGCTTTATAGAGAAACGAAAGATTATGCTTCTGTGTTCCTTAATGTTCGGTAATGCTAAGCAGCTTTTACGGGAACGAGATTATTCATCGCAGCCGTTTCGTCGTCGCAACTTCGCCGTCAAAATATATTTTTCTTTACATGCATACATATATATATAAGATACATATATACATATATATATAAGATATAATAAAACAATGGCTACTCAAAGAAATGATTAGTAACCTCAAAATTAACTAATCTAGATTTTGTGTTCTCCCAAATTAAGAGATGTTTCCATGTTATATAACGCTGCTTAAAAAAGGGAACTAAAACCTAAAATTAACCACTTAGCTGTACTTCTGCACCTACTTAGTACAAATACTGCATTGCCAGCAATTACGTCACTTCTTCTCAACTTTGCCTACCCTTTTTCAAGCACATGTTATGTAACACGGAAAGATCTCGAATTTGGAAGAACAGACGAACTTAGGAGGAGAATATAAAATCTACAATAGTCAATTTTGAGGTTGCCAATCATTTCTTAGAGTAGCCATCGTATTTTGTTATATCTTACGTATAGATTACATCTACTTTGTTTACTTATTGTGTATCTTTTACCTTAAGAAGAAATAAAAAGCTTTTATAATTAAACACATCTTCTAGAATTACTGAAATATTACATAAACTAATGATTTTTCCCGATAATGTGTTTATTTGGAAGGTTTTCTCATTGTGATAATTAGGTGTATTGTATGCATGTAATAGTGTAATAGAGTATAGTAAAAATATTAGGTCACTAATTCTTATAACATGGTGACCGAAAAATAGGTCAGATAACCCATGTTTCAAAACGATGGCTCAGTTCAAAATATCAGCAGGAGAAATTCTGCTCCGTAATCCTCATGCTTCGGGAATAGTCATTGGGGCTTGTACGAAGACTTTCGATATTAGTTCGATATTAGTACTATTGACTACTGTAATAACAACAGTATTTCGTAAATTTTCTTTCATTTCCCTCCAACAGTGGAATGTTATTCGTTTCCCTCCAACAGTGGAGTGTTAGCTCGGGACAAAGAAACCTTTCACTGTGGTTCGCATAATTCACTGTAATTCTGAACAAACAGCTTTCACCGCTATCAATAAGTGCTTCCTAAATGCCAAGATAAATGGAAAATATTAAAAAGCATTTGGGCGCAATGGGTTTTATTAGGGATTATAATAATGATCTCCAATCAGTGTTACAGGCAAGAATGGTTTGGCGTTTTGACCTATTCAAAATTTGGATGAGGATTTTGACATTGTCGTTGAAAATTTACCTGTGCAGCTATTTCTTGACAGGTTTCAAAGTAATTATGTTGGAGGCTTGAACAGGTGATGCAATGGGAGATGCCCACCACTTTAGCCTCATGAATTATGTAACCAATAATCAGAGGCTGTTGAATGGCTAGAACGAATAAAATGCAGGGACAGCCCACAGAATATTGCAGTTGGAATTATATTTTTAAATTCATTGAAGGTATAAAAAAGAGAGTTCAAAGGTGAAGAGATATGCTTTACGAACAACTTGTGTCTGGTTATCGTTCCCCCTTAAAATTCAAAAAGTATAGAATAGTTGATGAAAGAATTTTGATATTAATAAAACATTTTAGAAACGAAAATATAGCAAAATATATCAGAGATTTAGCCCATAATTATGAAATGGGACAATTTTGTTGTATTTGATATTGGCATAGTTTCCTGATTAACTCTGTGCAATTCTTTATATCCCATATTTGTAAACAAGTATTTATATATAGTACATGCGACCTTTATTACGTATTTTATTTTTACTTGACGGTAAAATAGCCTATGGCGATTCAGCTACTTTCGTCCTGTCGAAAGCGATGGCGAAAGAGCAATGGAGAAACGGTGACTGCTGAAAGTCCTAGTCCCGGTTTTATCGTTGGATCAGTCTAATTTTCAGAATGACAGAATGTTGTGCTCTTGACCATCCAGATCCCATATTCTAATACATTTCGATTTCTGCTCTGAATATCCCTCAAAGACCACGTTTACTTGCTCCGCTACTCTGCCAGAATGAATTATAGTATTTTCTCAGGATACTTTTCAAACGGTACATTTTTTACCGCAGGTATAACGCGTATGTCAAGAAACTCTACATAGAATTGAAGGAAGACCGCACGAAAGTTAATGAAATTGAGTTAAAAAGACGTATATGGAAAATTTCATCATTGCAATCTTTCATCTTACTTAAAATAAATGAGTTATTAAAAAGATGCATATGGAAAATTTTCAGTATAGCAATTTTTCACTTTTATCTTGTAAATAAGATATTATGTATTATATCTCAAATATATAATACGATTTTATATGTAAGAAATAACAAATCTGCAAAGCAAAATATCTATTAACTAAGAATAGCGGTACTTTGACAGCCTTCCGACAGAAGTGTCAACTAACCGCAACCAATCCTGCATAGCAGATATCATGCAATCATGCTAGTACATCGCAGGTTAATAAAATGGTATATCCACTCTCCAAGAACATAGTAACAATTCATGTTTAACGAAATGCGCCTTCAGACTTGGAAAACTTTCCTATCATTCTATAACGGGGCAACAATTCTAACACTTCCGGCAAGTCAGACTTTGTAAAGCCCGCACAGCAGTGATAAATGTGTACCTACACAAGAATTACGACAACGTTTTTACAATACAATGTATTATAGACTAAGATTATAGCGGACTAGTCTATGGTGGACTAGCAGTCTGCTATAGACTCACGTAACTCTGAAACCGAGGGAAAAACTGAATGGAATAGTTGGTAAGGGCTGATTGACAAGTTATTATGGATTAATTAGTCTTCCAAAGGTATCAAGAGACCGGAAACTGAACAAAAAGCGAGATGTAAAAAATAACCTTCCTTAGTATGGTCTGCATTTTGCTGCTTAGAATAAACAGACCACCACGCACAGTAGTGGAACGCTAGTAGTCTTATGGAAGAAGTGTGGATTTTGTTGTATTTTGCTGCATATTTCGGTCGGCTGACACCATTAGATGATATCTGAAGTGAAACTGTTTATTTCTAGCGGTTGAAATACTTTCGAATATGATGATCGTATTCCAGTAGGACAGTATCTAGCAGTCAATTGAAAATTTTAAAAATATTATTCAGGAAATAGAGTTCAGTACATGCAGCTGGGAGACCTAGAAGCGAATAAATTGTTCTTTTTTGCTTGAAATGCATCAGAAATCTTAATTTATAATTTTAACAGAAATTTATTAAATATAGTAAATACATGTAAACTAATTACTTTCCGTTTGGGAGAAATCAAAATTATTTTCAGTAATCATTATTATAGCCTGAAGGAAGTTTATTGACACTGAATTAAAAATAAAAATTCAATACGTATGTTCAAAACGTATTGAATTGTTAAATTTTTGACATATGAATTATGGAAACTTCCATTTTAACACTTATATTCTAATGACAGTTTCTGTGGTATCAAAAAATATTTTAGACTTAATTCTTCCTTTCATCTATTCTATTATTTATCAAACATTTAAAAAATGTCTACGAATTCTGAAAAAAAATATATTTTCTCCGCTAGAATATATAATAAATAATTAATGTAAATAAAGTCATCGAATAATTTCAGTTTAGTTACGCAGTGAAAAACAAGTTTCATTTTTATATTTCATCCAATAAGTTTCATTTTTATATTTTATCCCCATTTTTATTTTCTATTAAATAGAAGACTTTTTAATTAACATAATATATTAATTTAAAATACAATTTAATTAAAATAGGAAATTTTAATTTCTGAGACCTAACCTAAAATGGTTTACCATATACCTAATATTACATATTTAAATTTATGCGTTATATGTACATCATAGTCTTATAATACATTATTATCTAATAAATTAGAGAATATAGATGTGTACAATAGATATTGTTTTAATTTCGAATTAAGAGTAGGTAAAGAATGTCACGTGCTGTTTTTATCGGCGATTACTTTTTATATTTTACTTTATACTATTTGGTGAAAATAAAATACTTCCATCTGTTTCCTTCTATTTTCAGGTCCTGATTTCTGGGGTCTTCTCAATCCAGAGTGGAATCTTTGCAGCAAAGGCCATCGGCAATCTCCGATAGATATTGATCCATCGAAACTTCTCTACGATCCGTTTCTACGCGTTATACATGTTGATAAACATAGGGTAAATATAATAAAAAGAATAATAAAAGTTTTTATAAAGTAAGCTTTTTAAAACTTGTAAAAAAATTAATTAATTTATAAGGGGAATAGTTCACTATTTACAAAACACTTTATAGGATCACACGATTAAGTTATGCGCTTTAAAACATTTATACATGATTTTATACCAGGAATAAGAAAACCATGAGGAACCATTGAGAAATTTGTAAGAATAATGGGCTATACTTTGACAATGCAATTTGATTAATAGATTCCATTGTTTAACCAACCAGGCTTCCATTATTCGAGATATAAAACTGTAGATAAATTTCATAAGGAGAATTACCTAATCTCTTATTTCCATTAAATTCATATTACTTTTTCCTTTTATTACATTAATTATTTTAAGAGATTTAAATAAATCTTATTTTAAATCCTTTTCATCTTTTTAATATTATTGGCACCTTATCAAGCAAATTATTAAATTAAAAATCTATTTTTAACAACGAATAATCACTCATTTACTCCAAATAATTCTATTACGTTTAATGATGGAAAATATCGAGCGGTCTTTGAAATCAAACAATACGCCAAAAACACTTACTAAAAATCAAAAATTAAATTAAGAAATTCCTTATTTTAAAAGACGTTCTCTGCTCTATACCACAGTGCAAAAAGTAAAATTGTAAGAGTTTTAGTTTGTTCATAAACCAATGATACGTGCAAACATTCGTTTTAATATTAAATTAAAAAGATCGAAATCGAATTTTGGGAAGGTTGCTTCCTCACATTGTATTGCCATCCTCAAAGAGTATGAGTGCAAAACTTGAGCTTGATAGAATTCCAGAGAGTAAATTAAAATCGACGAAAATAACGACAAAAGTCTTAAGTGAGCTAAATGAAAACTTATAAAATCAGCCTATATATTGCATGGATAAACATGCATTAATGTGAAACACATATCGAAATGCTAAAAAATAAAGCATTTTCTACATTAATCACTATAAGATGGGGAAGTGAACAGTTTACTATAAGCATATTTTAATAGTATATTATTCATGTTTTTCTTGGCTTATCAATAGATCTCATGAAAAGAAAAATCCTATTATTTGATTTTTTTCTTTTTAAAAGGTCTTCTTCCGTTTGGAAGGTTTAAAATTCCCATTTTCAATCACATATTCGCAACATTACTCAAGTATAACTATATATTAGCCCAAAGGCTCAATTTGTCCAGAAGGGCTATTAATTTGTTCACTTATAAGCGTTGATTCACTGTAAACGGAGAATTACTTTTTAAATTGTTGTCGCCAAATATTAGAGCCCTGTATTATATTTAAAGAAATTAAAAAATGAAGAATCTACATCAATGTATGTATGTTTCTCGCACTATGATGAAACAACGATACTTAGAGCCAGTAAATTTTGAATAACCTACGTCTTCACCCGAATATAAGCATCTGGAAGCCCAAATTTGGAATCTGGAATTTGTTTTATTATCTATTTATACTTTGTGAAGCATTTATGAGTTTTTTATTAAGAAACTCAAGGATTTCAAAGCAAGCAATGGCAACACCGTACTGGGAAAATAAAAAAAATTCTTTTTTTAAAACATTTTTATCTCTAGCGCGCAAGACTGCGTTTCGGAAATTTTAAAGATATGCTCAGTTTAAAACTATTTTGCGATATTGCTATATTGCTCTTGAATTGAATTTTATGGTTTAAGTGCGAAGAACGTGATATTCAATAAGTAAAGGTAACACAAACAACGTTAAAACAAGCACCCCTTTGGGCGTAATATAAAATCTGAAACTTTCAGATTTTTTTAGTATTAATTATTTTCTAGGATTACTATATATAATATAAAAATGAGTTAATAGAAAATCATACAGTTTAGAGGGATTTATTATGTAAAGGCAAAAGGTAAACGCAGAAGGATATTGCTGAATTTCTAACTTAAAATGTTATGTATTATTAAGTGCTTACAAGTATCTTTATGATAAAATTTGGTATTTCCTACGCAGTTTTCAATCACTATTTCACTTCCAATTTATTTGACTGTTGGATCTTTGATATTTTCTATTTCTGGTAAAACTGCTCCATTTTAGCAGATAAAGAATTTTCTGAAACCATTTGATGCATAATTTTAAATAGAATCTAAGATTAATTTTGCGTTACCTAATTAAAGGATATCTTAGACATTGCCCGAATAAAAAAATCAGTGTTACATTATTTCAGATTTAGCTATGGTTACCCTAAATTTAACGGCTAACTTTAACAAAAATGTAAATGTTTTAAGATCGTAAACGTTATAGGTATTTTCTTCCAACAAAGCTCTTCTCAACTTTTCTTAATAAGGCGCTTTCAATGTTTTTCTTTTCGAAAATGAAGTGTAGTAACCTGAATACAAAAACAAACTGTACCAAAACTGTAAGTTATGCAAATTACGATATACTCTGCGACCGGTAAAGTGAAATCTCTGTTTTCTTACATTGCAGAGCTTGACGTTCTTGTGGTAGCATAAACTAGTGTCAAACTCCTCACAGACTCGGAGTGATTTATCACTGTCAAATAAGAACACAATTATCGCTGCTTGGAAAAGTTTAAAACCACCTTTTCATTAAAACAGGCCTTGAACATCAACTCAATTCTTATACCTGACAGCATCAATCACGACTTATGGCGATGTATTACCACAGTCAAATTCGAATCTAATTTTTCTCAATTAAATGTTGGCAACAATAACGCAAAGCTGAAGAATTATATGCTTATAAGAGACGGCGAAACCTAGCAACATAGCTCTGAGAGGCAGAAACACACTTAGCCTCATAATCCGAAGCCCTCGACTTAAATACTTTCTAACCGATTAGCCTTTCTGGTGAAGAAACGGAAACGAAAAAGCGATATTAAAGGCTGAAATTATAAATAACTGGTTAATTAAAATTATAATAGCCCTACAATACATATTGAAGAAATATACGATGAATGCGGAATGATGCAGTTGAAGATCAAACGTCGAAAAATTAGATTCTGGTAATGAAAAAAAAGAGAAGGAATCGAGTATTAAAATATTTTCTGAAAAATCAAATGCTAAATAATATGTAGTATACAACAAATACTTCAAGTAATTTGAAGTGGACTACTATTTTAACCCTTTTGATACTCTTGATTGATTCTTTTGATTTTAACATCAGCAATATAGCTTTATGTTTGTTTATTTCTTTAAATAATTAAAGTACTACGAGGATAATTACCTAAGAGGAAGGATGTTTTCATGGTAAATAATCTAAGTATTCACATCGCATGCAGTAAAACTATAAATAAGCCCTTGCAGACAGCTTTATCTTTAACATTTCAAAGCTGGTCGAAGACATCCTGCCCTGAGAATGCGTAATGTGAATACGAGCCAAGTGTCTCTAAAACGTTCTCTAAGAAATCATACGTTCCCTTAGGCAAATGTCCATCTCGCGTTTTTCTGATAAACAAATAAACCAAACCAATCCTACCTGCCCTAAGGTAACAATCCCTTGTGGTTTTTATCATAATCAATTAAACCTGGCTAATTAATAAACCCAAATTGAACTACCCTCTCTCTGGTGCTCTGGTGGTCATATCCACTCGACCATTATTAGGCCCAAGATTGGTTTAAAAAGAAAATTAAAATTTCAAATTAATATTTTACTAAGAATTCTCTACAAATATAAGAGTTAAATAATGAGTAAAAAGAAACAAAATCTTTAATATTTTGCTATATGTATTGTATTTAAATTTGTCTTAAAGTAATAATCGATTTTTAACGATATTTTTAATGAAAAATCTTTAAGCCAAGGTTAAATTGTATATAATTACTTCTACATTTTTTTTCTTTGAAAGGTGGATTATACGACGGTTAATCTGAAAGTTTTTAGATGCAGATAAATGGCAAGTTAAACCTATCAGTTCTCAGGAGTGTTCAAAATAAATAACCTCCAATATCACTGTATCTTCTAGACGAATTTTTCTAAAGTAAAATGCTTTAAGGCATCCATTTCTTGGAATCAGTTAAAAATATTCTGTTATAGCGTCGTCAGTTTCATCTTCGGAATGAAAATTACAGACCCATAAATTTTGTTTTATATTAAATAGTTGAAAGTCGCACATAGCAGGATCAGAAACACATTGGGAACTGTCTATCACTTTAGTACTTTCCTTTCAAGAAACTGAACTGTTACTAGTGATGAATGAGAATATGAATTATCATGGTAATATTTCCTTCTTAAAGAACTTCTGGAAGACACATGGCGGCTCACCAGTTAGCTGTAAGTGCTTCCCATCCCTCACTTCTGATGGCTTTGACCTTGTATTTATGAAGGAAATGGCGCACATTATATTTTTCATTGTCGATTTCTTTTTACCATCGTTCGTTTGAGATCATCTTGAAAGATGCATATGTTTTAAAAATATAAGATACTTTAATTATCATTTAAGGTTTATGCTGGAATAATTCAGAAAAAAATGATAAGCAAGGAATTTAATTAGTAACCAGAAATATAATAATTAAGGAAATACATTAGTGTGACGAAGTGATTTGATCAAGAAAGATAACAAGACAAATGAGTCATTCAACATATAATGCCGAGAAAGCATGTTATGAGTGAAGTCAAGTAAAAATTATTTATTATTAGAAATCGACATAACTCTACGGCTGTGTTATCGCTGCAATTGATTGCACTTTCTTGCAAATATGGTGTATAGTTCCAAACATAGTTCTTCTAAGCGTAACGAATATGTCTGAGTACTGACACTCGTTGTTACATCATAGTATAAACACTCTTCACCCATGGACCATAGACTTTCACCAAGTCTCAAAGCCCTTGTCTTTCGGAATACATATTGCTTATAAGAGCTTATAAGAGCGGTAAATGAACTAGAGCGAATGTCCTATAGGACCTGATCTTCTTAGAAAGCATGCAATTAGACCAGAACTCTAAAACGACAGCAAGTGACTTTGTTATATAAATACCACAGAGATAGGAAAAGGGTGTAAATGAACCTTTTATTAAACCAAATAAAGTTTAACAGATGGCACCAACTCTCGCTTACAGATTCCAGCACTTTTGGCTTAAATGAAAGACGAAGGCTAAAACAAAATTAATGAAGTTTAAATATAGCCCAACGGCTTCACAGTATAAGTAGCGCGCAAGCTGACTCTAACCGAAATCGGAGTAAACAAGCATAATAGAAAGAATAACTCAACGCTGCAGAATTTTAATAAAGAGAGAATCAAAGTTAGCAACGTGGCCTTCTAGCAGGCAGATTATGCTCTGATTTCATCCTCCAAAACATTAAGTACAGAGCTTTCTTCTACCTAATTTAAATATCGCGCGGAAAGCAAATTTACATTCTGGCAGAGAAATGAAACGACTCTTGATAGAAAAAGTATTTAACTTAAAATAACAGGTTTGAAAATTAAAACGAATCTTATAGTTCTTTAAGAATAATCACTTTTCATTTGCATAGGTCAGTAGAATTATGCAAATGGCAAATTTTTCTGACACATATATAGTGTAAATTGCTAGAAAAACTTGCAGTTGAGAGACTCGTTTACTTTGGTGACCTAAGCTGATATCTTTGAAAAATATACACGTCTTCGTTCGAAAATTCTACGAGTACGACAAACCTCATTCTTATCAAAATAGCCCAAAAATAAGATACCACGGCAAGAATCAAACTTCCTTCTTCGCTTTCCTAGCGTAAGTGGTAGAAACTGATCAAACAAGATTTCTCAACCTCGTGGCATAACATTGATTACGATGAAATAATCGGTGCTCTCATATGAGACTTGTCCTTACATTTCACACACACACAAAAATAATAATAATAATAACATACTGTCTTCCTGAAATGTCCAAAAATTCAAGGCACTTGAAATACAATTTCTTCCGATAATGTTAGAAAGTTCAAATAACTTGAACTGACGAAATTGCTGACCTGAATAATTAATCATATTTGGTCAAATTTCTATCTTCATAACCTCTATTTTCTGTGCCAATAGAATTTTGAACAATATGACAGGTGATATGAATTCAGCTACTTGCTACGATATATGATACACATTATGTCTTTGTACTACACTTGTCACTAGAGTGACCTAAGTATATACATTCTTTAAATTATTCTTTATTGATTTGCAAGTAGATTTATTAAAACAATCTGAAAAGACTCATCTGTTCTTTAAATTGATACAAAATATTAAACTGAACAATCAGCTCTAGATACTGAAATAATAATCTGTTTCCACAAAGTGTCTTTCAGTCGCTTTTGTGTTATGTCTTTGAATCATTCAGTAGCCAAGTAGAGATTTATATTAAAAGAAACGTTTATGAAATATAGAATTTTGCTTGCTTATTGCGAAACATTTATCAGCACGGAGAGAATACAAATTTTAAATCTAAAATGTGTGTAGCTGGCTTTTAGTTTTATGTTTAAGTTTCTAAACTTAATCCTATGCGGCACAAGCTTTATAAAGGTAATAAAAACTGAAAATAATACTCTCTAAAGCATAAATGCACATAATTCAAATGAGATATTACAGAACAAACAGGGAAAGTACAATAATCTCACTATTTTTTAAAGTACTCAAACATTTATGCCATTCCATTAAAAATTATTTTTCGTAGCTGGCTAGGCAACAGTAATGTTCAAAAATACTGAAATGTAATTCTTGGCTGTGATTATTTTAGAATCCGCTTAAAGAATATCGTTAGTTAAGACCAGCACATAACCTTTCTCTTCCAGAGATATAAATTTCACTAATAGCTTTATTGTTAGCAATTTTATTACTTTATTCTTGCATATTTCTAAATTTTTTCGAAGAATAGATAATGAAACTTTGATAAATAATAATCGTTACCCAACATTTATATTAATCGTGTGATGGCTATCATGTAGTATTTTTATTCAGTAACAATTTATTAAGATTATTTAATTTATGTGCTAATTCATACATTTTCTGAGTCAGAATGTAAAAAACATTTGTGATCAAAGAATTTTAGAAGATTATTAAATACGACTTCAGTATAAAATTGGTTCCATAATTCTCAATAAAAGTCACAAAGTAGTAAAATGCTAAAACTAAATAAAGCTAAAAAATATTTCATCGCAATCCTAAATGACGAAATTTATTTCAAAATACAGGTTTAAATATTAGAGTGATATGATTATATGAATTTAATTAGCAAACTAATGAGATTTGTCAGGTAACATTTCACATTAGATTTCTTGAATAATTCCCACTTTCTTAAATTAAATTAAAAAACAACAAAAAAAAGAATTCTAATTGTGGACCAAAAAAAAAAAAAAAGTGTGTTTAAGCTTTTCTTCAAAAGCTTAAACACACTTCGAAACATAATGAGATAAACGTTAAAATAAGAAGAGGTGTTGATTTTTTCTTAATCGTGTATGATTATTAGTGACTTAAAGGAAATAATTTGATTGCCGTCATCTTTCTAAGAAGTATAATTTTAGGAATTAAATTTACGCTTTTGTTAAATGAAATCAGAAGAGCGTAATTTTAACTTTTAATCTTAAATCTGCATAATTAATGACACCATCTTTAAACGATTAAAACCAGTAACAAAATCAAATAATTTTAAGTTATCTTTTAACATAATATTAACAACAACTTACTTTTCAAAGTTTCCTTAGTCATAATCCGATTTGTTTTAATTTAACGATCAATTTGCTTTTAGTAAATGTGAATATAATTTTTAGCCCAAAAGCAGCTATTATTCTCGAAGTGGGAATCAGCTCGCTATAAAAGGAGAATATCTTTTCAAATTGTTGCCACCAAGTATTATTGTCCTGTATTATTTTTAAGGAAATTAAATAATGAAGAATCGTCATGTATGTATGTTTGTTCCTCGCACTGTGAAAAAACGACGGTACTTAGAGCCATCAGATTTTCAATAACGTATTCCTCTACCCGAACATGCGCACCTGGAAGCCCGAATTTTTTTGACTTTCGAGTTCTTTTATTATTTATTTCATATTCTGTAAACCTTTCTTCATTAACAATTATTTCTTCATTAAGAAATTCTCTATTAACAATCTCAACGTTTGAAATCGAGCAGTGGCTTCACTGTACGAAAAAAGATTATTATCCCCAGCGCGCTACATTGTCTATCGGAAATTCTATAGATATGCTGTTTTTCAACATTTTGTAATTTTGCTGTTGAACTGATTTTTGTGTCACGTTGAATTGGCGCACAGAGAGCACCAGCTGCCATGTGCTATTCATAATCAGGATGTGATTTTTAAATATTTTCAATCCAAAAATAAATTGCGTTAAGTCGTGTCGATGTATTTGAATGTAATGACTCATTTGCACATATACAAGCCGCCACCAAGATCAACATTGGCCACAATTAAAAATAATATTCTTCTCTAAATCATTACATATGTATATTAAACCACGCATAATTATTAACTCATAACTTTTATTACTCGTAATTTTTAAACTTTTGATAGAAATTGTGATCCAGGTTTAATCTTACATTCAGGTTAATTGAGCAGCAGTCAAAAAAGTTTGATATAGACAGAAATCATTTGCTTCAAAATTTATGGACGAGTAAAAGTTTTCTCATTTAAAACTGGAAAACATTACTTTTAATTTAAAATTCGAGAACTTCTCTTAATCACCGTATGTGATCTGTTTAAAGTATTTGCACTGAAATAATGGATTAGTTCCTATTTATACTTCTTAGGAGTTTTATGGGCTGCATTAAGTAAGCAATACACATTTCTCAATTCTAATCCTCTCAAGCAATGGACATTGAAATGTACAATACAGATTCAATTTTTATCTGTCCAACTGCTTCATTCCAAATCTATTTCGCCCTACAACTCCATTCGAAAGAATTCATTCTTAAATGCTATTATTTCTGTCAAATCTGCACACATAAATCTGTTTTGAAAATCATCTGCTGTGATTCCCGCTTCTTTCCTTTTGTTCTTCCCTTTAAAGGAACTCTATTTCATTAAAAGGAATCGAGGCCACCGGAATTACATGCAGGGAGGGGAGGTGAACTTCAGAGAAGGGGTAAAAGACGGAATCGTATCAATCGGTAAATGCTGTTCTTAGGAAAAAACCATTTGAAGAAAGAGAACTAAATTAACCTGAGGTTGGGGATCGGAGAGTAGAGTAACCCAGAGGAAAAAGATTAAAATCTAATCGCATCGTTTGATAAATGGAACGTAGCTGAATTGACTCCGAATCTTTTTGGTTCCCTCCACCCTCCTCTCCATCATGCATCAAGAAGTTAATACAGCATAATCAGAAAATACGAGAGACTAAATCTTTTATCTTCAGCAATTACATAAGTTTTAATATATATTATCATTTTAAAATAAAACTTCCGTTTGTAAGAATGAAAATGTAAAAACCATGCAATATATTTGTAACTTGGCAGAGATTTTCTTTGAGACTCATTGATTTTAAACAACTTCAAATATATTAAGGTGAAATGAATGAAGCCTTCTTACATACATCATTGCGGTATTATTGCTAGAGGAAAACATAAAAGTAAGAACGGAAATGTGTATGGCTTCTAATAATCCAGAATTCGGAGCTATGACCTCCATGATCTCAAAAGTCCATAAGAAAATGCAATGGCTGCTCAACATTGGCTTCATTAGCACATAGTATATTAGTTGTTTAGTTTGTCTATGAGTCAGGCTTTGATGTTGGAAATCTGCTCAAATCTTTAATCTTTCATACAGGAACTCGGGCTCGGAACAGAAACAATCCTAATCCCATTGTGAATCAATCTTCTGAATTTAAAAAAATATCTTTTTTAATAACAGCGCTGCAGTTAAAACACGATCTGGTAACTAACTAGAAAGTCTGGAATTAAAACCTCTTTAAAATAAGATATTTTACAATCTATTATATAAGACAAACATCAGCATTTTGCTATGATTATTTTGCCGTTAATCAAGTACCAGTAGGAAAAATGTAATATTTAATAAAATAATCTGTATCAAGATTCGATACAGAATAACATGATACAGTCCCTACGGATTACCATATTGTCCACGAACACAAGTTTATATAAAATATTTCAAGAAATTTGAGTCGGTAGAAGGTATAAAAAATTAACTGATTAAGATTTGTCCGAAGCACGCAAAAAATTAAGTAATTAAATTAAAAAAAAAAAAAAAAAAAAGAAAATATCTAAACTTGCAGATTTTATATTCTGCCCAAAACGTCTTATATATACATATACGTTTCCAGATCATTTAGGCTAATGTGCCTATGGGCTAAAAATATTTAAAAACAACATATATTTAGAATTTCGAATAAACAGTCCCGCGTGCTGGAGACAAAAATGTTTTTTTTTTTTTTTTTCGTAGTGCTGACACACATCGCTTTGAAATCGTTAAGTTTTTTAATCATAATGCGTTAAAGTTTTACAGAGTAACAAAGTATTAAACAGACAATAAAACAAATTCCAGATTTAAAATTCGGGCTTCCAGGTGCTCATATTCAGGTGGAGGACTACGTTATTCAAAATTTGATGGATCTAGGTACTGTTGTTTTTTCACAATGCGAGACACATACCTACATTCATGAAGATTCTTCATTATTTAATTTCTTTAAATATAGTACAGAGCTATAATATTTGTAGGCAACAATGTGAAAAGTGATACAGACTTTTATAGTGATTCAACGCAAAATCCCATTTCGAGACTAATAGCCCTTCTGGGCTCACGCTGCTTTGGGTTAATAAAAACATGTAAAAATTAAAATCTTTTATGATAGCAATTTATTACTTGCATTATTTTTAGACAATCATATTGTTACGAATTTGGTATTTAAAAAGCTAATGTTAGTTCAATTACAAATTAAATGGTTTTATTTCTCGCGCAGTGCAGCGCGTGACGAATATTAAAAGAAAGCTAAGCCGGAAAATTGAAAATACAAGAGCGCGTGCATTAAATAAATAAATATCTCTTTTTGATTTCGAGAAAGTACTGGAAAATTCTAGCGCGTGATTTTAAAATCTTATAAAAGGAGGAAAACATCTCAGTTTGTAGTAGTTGCTTAGTTTTTGTTGTTGCTTAGAAAACTGCTCTTGTTGATTGTAGCGAATTCGCGGATTAGCGTTCTTTAGCTGTTTTGAATTACGTTCTATTGGACATTTGAGTAGTTAAAAGATAACTACTGTGAGATATTGTAATACTGCATGATAATTTGAGAAAATTTAAGCATTATTGTTGGGATAATAATAAATTTTTGTTCATTTTTCATCGGACTTGTGCATTCATTTCATAACGAACTCGTACGCACGCAATAATTTTTGGTGTCAGGAGTGGGGTTTGAATGCCAATAACAAGAGCGATGGAAGATCAATTAAGGCAGTTGATCTCAGCCTTTGCCTCGTTGAAAGAAGATATGAAATCTAATCAGGAAAAGACTGAAGCAGGACAGGAAAAGATTGAAGCAAGACAAGAAGAGATGAAAAGAGAAATTACCTGCATAATAGAAAATAAATTTGAGGTTATGGGAGGCAGAATAGAGGCGGTTGAAATTAAAGTTGGACAAATTGAAGAAAAAGTCTTTTCTGTGAAAGAGCAAATAGAAGACAGAGTTTCGGCAGTGGAACAACAAATAGGTTACAGAGTTGATTCTGTCAAAGAAGAAATAGAAGGAAGAGTTTGTTCTGTTCAACAACAAATCGAATCCCAAATTGATGATAGGGTTTCTGCTGCCGTCGCCAAAGACGTTGACAGCCTAAAGAAGTGCATAGCGATGGCAGGAAGCAATTCTGAAGGTTTTAAATTTTTATCTATGCCTGCTCGCTCCTCTCTGAAGCTATGCACATATGATGGGAAGACATCCTGGCAAGTGTATAAAACACAATTTTCTATCGTTTCGGATGCGAATGGATGGGATTCCCAAACTAAGGCCTGCTCTCTCGCCGCTTCTCTGAGAGCAGACGCAGCGGATATCCTGCAGACGCTTCCAGAAAACCAAAGACTTGACTTCGAAGCTTTATCCGGCGCATTGGAGCTGCGCTTTGGCGAGAAATGTTTAAAAGACTACAGCAGGCTTCAATTAAAATCTCGTCAACAGAAGCCTACCGAAACACTTCAGGAGCTCGCCGTGGATGTTGAAAGGCTGTCCCATCTCGCCTTTTCGGAATGCCCGACAGAAACAAGGGAAATCCTGTCGCTGCAATATTTCGTCGATGGCATCCGGGACCCTGAAATACAGAAAGCACTGCGAATGGCGGATGTTAAAGATTTGAAAAGCGCTTTAGTGTACGCCATGAAATTCGAGGCAGCCCAGAAAGCCACTCGTCGAGACCGCCACCCAGTCAGAGTTGCTCAAGTCCAGGAGCCAGGGAATAAAGTCACCTCTCGTCTAGACGATTTAACTAGACAACTGAACGCCTTGAGACGGAATATTGGTGAGAAGAAACCGACCGTTAAGTGCTGGAATTGCGGTGTTAAAGGCCACCTACGAAGGAACTGCAGAACTCCCCAGAGCACGGAAATTAAGGCATACGATTTAAACAGACAATTAAATGCCACGGGAAGGAAAAGGACTGACAAGAAACCAAAGTGCTGGAACTGTGGAGCTGAAGGCCACGTACGAAAGAATTGCAGAACACCCCAGGGTACGAAAATTGAGACAATTTCTGAGCAACGACGCAGGAAACAAATTAATGACCATATCAAGGAACGGAGGTTGCCAGATAATGAAAAACCCTGTTTTAAAGCGCTTAAGATCTCTATAGTGAGTGGCAACAATAACGGACTGTCCATCAATGGGAATATCGATGGAGTTCCTTGCAATATGATCATTGACACAGGAGCTAATGTTACCATCATTAGGAAAGATTTAGCTGAACTGTTTAAAGATAAACTTATTTGGACGCCATCCTGTGTTACCCTTCAGACTGCGTCTGGTGACAAAATCGACATAACTGGGAAGTTAAACGTAAACATCACGTTTGGAAGTGCCGCCTACCATCACACGGCATATGTGGCGGATATTACAGATCCATGCATACTCGGATTGGACTTTTTAAGGAAATACAATTTTTCCTTAGATTTCAAAAACAATAAGCTGCTTTCAGCATCTGATGGCATGACTATCCATCCTCAAAAGGGATCCTCGCCTGGAAATGTCGACGCCTTGTCCGAAAGATCGAGCTCGGGATGCTGCCGAAATCTTACCAGGGTCGAAAAGAAACGCAAGACTACCAGCTATTCTCCATCTCAGAAGCTCTTCGGTCGAGACCTTCGTCTGCCTTGTGACCGCCTGTTTAGTCGCCCTACGGATGCGCCTTCATCGCCTGAGGAACCCATCCAAGGTACCCAGGCCCGGTTTGAGGGGATGCACCGTTCTGCACGAAAGCGAGTCAACTTGGCGACGGAGAAAAGGAAGACCAGATGCGACACAAGAGCTACTAGACATAGATCCAACAAAGGAGACAAGGTGTGGTTGTGGAACCCGATTCAACGAAAAGGACTGAGTCCTAAATTACAGTCACCTTCGGATGGTCCATATACAGTGCTGAACACGAATGACGTCGTGGTTCGGATCCGTGAGTCTTCGAACTCTTACGACAGGTTAGCTCATTACTATGGCCATAGTACGTAATGTAAATAATTGTAAATAGTATAAGACCATGGTCCTTTTTGTTTTTAAATGTATATTTGATTTGGTTTGTATTTAGTATTTGTTTTGTATTTAGTATTTGATAGCATTTGATTTAAGTTAGTTATTGCATTTATTGTTCATGTTGTTTGATATTGTGATGTAATGTTTATGCCTCAGTTGCATTTATGCCACAGTTGTAAGTTTAGCTTCCTGTCCAGGGATTGTACTGCCCGGGACGTGCAGTCCTTGGGAAGGGGGCAGTGTTACGAATTTGGTATTTAAAAAGCTAATGTTAGTTCAATTACAAATTAAATGGTTTTATTTCTCGCGCAGTGCAGCGCGTGACGAATATTAAAAGAAAGCTAAGCCGGAAAATTGAAAATACAAGAGCGCGTGCATTAAATAAATAAATATCTCTTTTTGATTTCGAGAAAGTACTGGAAAATTCTAGCGCGTGATTTTAAAATCTTATAAAAGGAGGAAAACATCTCAGTTTGTAGTAGTTGCTTAGTTTTTGTTGTTGCTTAGAAAACTGCTCTTGTTGATTGTAGCGAATTCGCGGATTAGCGTTCTTTAGCTGTTTTGAATTACGTTCTATTGGACATTTGAGTAGTTAAAAGATAACTACTGTGAGATATTGTAATACTGCATGATAATTTGAGAAAATTTAAGCATTATTGTTGTGATAATAATAAATTTTTGTTCATTTTTCATCGGACTTGTGCATTCATTTCATAACGAACTCGTACGCACGCAATAATATTAAAGTATCCGATTTCGTTTCAGAAATACCTTTTTCTAAACAAAGCGTTAGAAAATGTAAAACTTTTTTTATTAATTAAAACATACTATTCTGTAATCGCTTCCTTAACCCATTAACCGCCAAAACTACAAGATTATTGTTTCTTTTCTCAAATTTTTCTCTTAAATGTTTCTTTTCTTATGAAAATAATAACAAATATTAAATTAAGCATTTATAACATAAATTTAGATTGAAAATAAAAAATTGCTCTTACCTGCGGAAAAAGCGAGTGTTGCGTTCGCGCAACGTCAGCGGAATAAGACTACGGATGTTCAGTGAGTAGGATTGTACTCGTGTGACGTTTCTTTTGAGTGGAGCGCAGGATTACGTTTTAGCTGTATAACGTTATATAAATCTACAAATCACTTTACTTGTAATTAATTTAATATTAAAATATGCATTGTATTTCTTTTGCAAATACAGATTATTTCATTTGAAAGATTCAAGCATCAAAAGCTTCATTACAATCATGATGTAAAGCTACATTACATACTTTGCATCTATAAACAGTCTGGCTATGGTACTCTTTACAACAAAGTCTTTTGTTATCAACGGACTTTATAAAATGTCTACCATCTCCATGCAATGGTTTTTGAATGCTGAATTTACTAGGTCTTCCTGTTGCTGATCTATTTCTGGCTAATTCTACACTCTCAATAGGAGTTTGCAAAAGGAATAATGCATTCTCGCGTCTGGAATCTAAAAAAGTATATTTTCAGTAGTAAAAAGTGGTGATATTTAGTAAGTTTAGATACGGTCTCACCTCATATAATTTATCAGTATCGTCAATTTGACAATTGCCAAATGCAAATTCTGCTTCATATTCCTGTACTGCAAACGTGATATCAATTCTCGTACAACAGGAACAGAAATGTCCATATCAAAAGACCAATAAATGTTTTCTAGAGGTAAAGAATGATATCCTGTAAACAATAATATTTCAATAATTCTTCTCATATAGGGTTCAGATGCAATGAATTCTGGGCATTTTTTTTTTTTTTTTTTTTGCTGAGCGTATATATTTGTCTGTTCAACGAGAAAAGAGTAAATGTCTAAATCGAAAATCTGTGCGCTAGTTTTACCTTGTGTTTTGTCTTTAATAATTTCTCTTCTATCTCTTTGTTCATGTTTTTTCTGAGACATAACTAACAGTTCCTTTTTTATCCACTTCAAGATTTTAGTCTTCTGCTTGTTAAACTTTTTAGTATGACTATAACTGCTTTTAGAAGGCTGAAACTTACTTCTTACGTGAATTTCAACTTTCCCAGCAGTATCATTTGATAAAATATTATCATTATTTAAAACATTGCCACTTCTTTCTTCTCCGTCACTAGCCTCTGCAATTTCTGGGGGAACAACAACAATATCAGTTTCATTCTGGTCATTATTAACATTATCATCATCTGTTTCTTCATCAAAAAATCTTTGAAGGGCTTCTTCTAATGTAAGATACCTCGTTCTAGGCATTTTTAGACAACCAGAACATGGACCAGAAAATCGAAATGAATGAGTGAGATAGGAGATTGACTACCCGTTTCCTGCTGACGTTGCGTCAACGCAACACTTGTTTTTTTTTTTCCTTCCCAACACAAATATAAACATCTGACTGATGTAATGTTCTGATAAACGGTGACCTTGACTAAAAATAGATCACTCATAATATTCCCTACACAAAGTCATCTGCTGGTAAAAAATATTATAGGTAGTTATATTTATATACGCATTTACTTTGACCATTGCGTCAACGCAACACCAGCGGCTAATGGGTTAAGGTTACTTATATAATTCCATGGAAAATTTCAATAAATAAGATAAATAATAAAAATAAGGTTATTCAAATAAAATAATAATAAAATCTTTCAGTGTTTTTCAGTATTGTTTTGGAATTACGATTTCCAAAATTCATGGTAGTTTAGTTTTATTTAACAACTTCTAAGTTATTGTTTGAAAGGGGAGAAAAGAAGTTTCGAAAAAAAGCTCACTTGGTTACAAAAGTTTCGGGTTCTTGCCCAACGCGGGAAGCGATTTCCGGCTGGGGAATTTAGGGGTTGTCATATTTGACATTCGCAGGTGTTTAGGCGTGGCCTTGGTTTTGCGTGATATTAAATTCGTTTTAGTTCAACATTCAAAAAAAAAAGTAGAAATTTTGCATGGCTTAAGGCGGGTGTTTTCGACAACTGGTTTTTTTCACCTTTTCGGGCGAGAGTTTAGCCAAGGTGGCTGTCCCGCCATATCTAAAAGGGGTTGTTTCGCGGGAATTCGTGCTCTTGGACCCTCGCACCACTTTTCTCAGAGGGCTTTTCGACGATTAGGTGTACCTCTGTTGCTCGGGGCCAAGACGTCAGCTTATGATTATTCATCGTGGCGTAGGCCGAATGGCCATTTGGCATTTTTCAAAACTTAGATCATGAAGTTCATAAAATTCTTATCAATTATAACCCATTAAAGAATTTCCTTCTTCTTTCGAATTTCTTGAGCAATTAGGTAAAAATGCAAAAGTCAGGCCTCATAAGGAGGTTTTCTTCCAGAAGCAAGCATCCTCTATTGAAAGGGGTAAATTTGCTCCGGTTTGCGATTTTTAAGTCTCCGGTTGCCTCCATAAGAAAGATTAAACTGACGACAATGTCTATTCCATTTTTGCTTTTCCGGTTCGTCGCAAGGTCGTTCCAAATATCTCCTAGGGCTTTCTGATGTCAGTTTAACCAGATGACAGTTTCAGCTCCATTTCAGAAGTTTCTGTACTCCTTAAAGCTGTTCCTGTTGTATCCCGTGTTTCTGAATTAAATGACGAGAAGATCCCTAAATTTTGACTGCTACTGTTGGCACCTGGTAATTCTCCTGCCTTCTATTGTTCCTGCTTTAAGACCATAGATTATTCCTGCTTAAAGACCATAGAATTGTTCCTGCTGTTCGTGATTAAAAGACATTAATAATTTGACATTCCCAAAACCTTTGGACTGTTCATGTTATTTTCAACTTTGGACCGTGCGCTATGGCTGATGAGGGGGCTCCTGACTTTGGAAAGATCGTGAAGTCTCTTTCTTTAAATTCATTTCCAACTTAATTTGATTCGCTAAGTAATTGGTTGAGGGAATAATAATTATCCATGTGTTAGCAATTAATTAGTTCCTTTATTAAAAACACACTCCGTCAAACATCAACTGCTAAATACTTGCTTTAGTCAGAAACATTACCGTCAACACCACTGCTCAAAACATTACAGTTCAAATTATTATCGTTCTAAAAAAAACTGTTGTTGCCAATCGAGAAAATACATTTTATATAAAATAAATACGTTGCGTTTACATTCGGGCATCCTGACTTAGTTACGACCTCGGAACATTAAGAACTTATATTTAAAAAAATTAAACCTGTAATATTAATGTTTATAGTTCGAAAGTCTTTTAACTGTTATATAGATTCACCGTCGTTTTCTATTCTTTTTCCGTGTCCTAGTTTTAGTAATATGCGGCGTGTTGTTATCGTTATCTCCAGTAACACTAATGTCATCACCATCATCATCGTCTTCTTCTGATTCAGCTTGACACTGCCATGACTTTAATTGGCTCACATGAGCTGTCGTACTAAAGAAATGTCCTTTCACCTTCTCTTCTAATTGATTCACTCTACATGTATCCACTTGGTAAAACTTCTGTAACTACCAAAGGTCTTCGATACTTTTGTTGTGTTTTGGTTGATTCTCCAGTTGATTTAGGTACTCTTCTCATAACTACTATTTCTCATCGTTCGAATGTTAAAGAATTGCTTTACTTCTTGTCTTAATTTGCTTTCATTTTCATCTGCATATCTTCAATTCTCTTTCTAGCTTCATTCTGTAAGATTACTGGATTCTCCCATTCATTTGCATCTTCATCTGTAATTATCCTCATCAATCCATCGTTACATTTTGGTGAATAACCGTGAAGCATTTGGAAAGGAGTTTTATTTTTAGTCTTATTTATCATATTGTTTATATTTCTTTCGCATACCTTAATCTTTTTGTCCCAGTCTCTTTGATTCAGATTTTCCATACTCGTTTTATGTAGCCAAAATTGTTCGATTTGCTCTTTCCACCATTCCATTACCACTTGGATGTTGAGTTGAATTGAGTGTATGACTGATTCCATTATTTTGACAGTACTCTCGAAATTCCTTCGCTGTGAAACATGTTCCTCTATCGCTGATAATTTTCTTCTGGTTCCCAAAATCATCTACAAAACTCTTCAATGCAACTAACACATACTTGGTTGCAGTACTTTTCGTAGGATATAAGCGTGTAAATCTCGTAAAATTATCAATTATTACAAATAATTCTGAATTTCCTCTTGAACTTTTTACGAATGGTCCTAAATGATCTATATGTATAATTGTAAAAGGTCTTCTACCAGGTTTAATTGGATGCAGTACTCCTTTTTCTTACCACTAGGCATTTTATTTACTAGGCATTCGAAACGCATCGATATGTGACGCACAACATATCGTTTCATTCCTTTAAACCAGTATGATTCCTTGATTTTGGCAACAGTTCTGTCTGCTGAAAAATGTCCCAAAAGATCGTGAAATTTTACTACAATACCTTTTCTCATCGATTTAGGTATGACATATAACAATTTCTCCTTTTCCTGATCTTTCACTTTACGAAACAATCGATTATTCTTCAAGACGTAATTTTCAGTTACATATTTCTCTGCATTCGTTCTATCATTTATCTTTTTCTTTAAAATGTCTATTAATTTGCGTAATTCTGGATCTGAATGCTGAACCATAAGAATTTGTTCATCTATCGTTAGCGTTAAACAAACTTCCAAGTTGTTTTCAATTATAGAGTCTAAAGTTTCTTCTGGCTGATCAACTGGCGATAGGCTCAATGCATCTATGTGACTCATTTTTTTACTTCCTTTTTTACTTTTTTACTGTACTTTATTTCAAGATTGTATTCCTGGATCAGATTACTCCACCTTGCTATCTAAGGATTTGAAGTTTTCTTCGCGTTTAAATAAACTAAAGCTTGGCAGTCTGTAATTACCGTAAATCGGATTCCAATTAGAAATTGTCAAAATATAATTGTCAAGTTCAAACTATAGCCATTAATTCTACTTTGCTTGAATGATAATTCTTTTCTGTTCCTGTTGTTCCTTTACTTACACAATAAACTAAATGCCACTTCCTATCTTCACCTTTTTGCAACAGCATTCCTGCCAGCCCTTTGTTGCTCGCGTCTGTGTGCACTTCAGTCTCTGCTTTGGGATTATATAATGCTAGTATTGATTCATTAGTTAAATGATCCTTTAAAGTACTGAATGCTTCTTGCTGATCTTCGTTCCAACGAAATGTTTCATTCTTCCTCGTCAGTCTCGTTAGCGGCTCAGCTTTCTCTGCGTATTTCGGTACAAACCTTCTAAAGAAACTTGTAAGCCCTAAAAATTGTTTAACTTCATGTTCATTGGTTGGTTTAGGAAAGTTTAATATGGCTCGTACTTTTCTTGGTCCAGGTTGCATACCATTTGATTTTATTAGAAATCCCAAATACTCAACTTCATCTTTTCCAAATTCGCATTTTGTCAGTTTCAATGTCAGCATTGCTTCTCTTAATCTATCAAACACTTTCCTAAGTTTTTCCATCATTTCTTCCCAAGATTTAGCCGGAATTAATATGTCGTCCAAATAGCACAATACTTCTTTATTAAGCAATGGACCTAAAACTTGATTTATAAGTCTCTGAAATTCTGCAGGTGCATTAGCTAACCCAAAGATCATATGTTCAAATTGACCAGTATCATCTGGAGTGATGAAAGCTGTTTTCAGTTTCGCTTCTTCAGTTAAAGGAATGTGAAAATATCCATGAGCTAAGTCCAATGCAGTAAAAACTTTACACTCACTAAGACATTCAAGAAGATCATCTATCCTAGGGAGTGGAAATTTATCTTTAACAGTTTGCGAATTCAACTTTCTATAATCTATCACTAATCGTAATTCACCTGTTTTTTTCTTCACGAGTAAAACTGGACTAGCATACGGAGATCTTGTTTCAGTAACAATTCCATATTTCTTCCATTCACTTAGTATCTTCTTTATAGAAGCACGCTCTTCGGCATTGGTTTTATACGACTTCATGCAAATAGCCTTACTCCCTTCAATTTCTTTAATATCCATTTTTGTTAAGTTTGTACACTCTAATTCCTCCATATTTAATGCAAAAAAATCTCGATACTCATTTATCAAATGTAAAACTTCCTGTTTTCTCTCTGGCGTAATATTGCTATTAACTTTAATTTCTTCTAAAGTAAACGGTCTCTTAAACTTCTTAATTTCATTTATTATCAGTATTTCCTTTTGACTTGAATTTTCAATTTTCTGATCTGAACTTGGTTCAACTAATTCTGCTACTTCCGCTCTACCGATACATTGATTCTCTTTCAAAATTAGTTTTCGATCACTGTAGTTAATGACTGGCATCACTGTTTCTCCCTGTATTACTTCCAATAATGAGCCCAACTCATCTTCCGATCCACTTATTAAAACATAACCGTTATTTATTTCATCAGTTTTAACTCTTACGAAATTAACCGTATTACTTTCGATTTGAGTTTCTTGGGAAGCCTTCAGTTTAATTCGCGGAGTGTTGCTATCATTTTAGAACTGTGAAAATGGGCAGTCATTAGCATAGCGTATGTGCAAGGTATTACCTATCTTGGCGTATGCAATATGTGGTAAATCAATCCATGTTCGACCAACTAATAAGTCGCATGGTTGCATGTCCTACAATGAGAACTGTAATGTTCTTTCCTTCCACATTATCAATCTCTAAGTTAACAGTTACTTTTCCCAATGTTCTCGCGGCTGGTTTATTCTGGTTCCCAAAGCCAAACAATTCCTCCACATCATGTTTTATAATAAGATTCAGTCTCTTAGCCGCAGACTGTTTCCATAAACACAAACTAGGACCCGTATCTATGATTGCAGTAATTTCTTTTCCATTATTGATGCGAGCATACTTTATATATACAGCTGGTGAAACACCTGAATTCTGGTCCACGGATAAATTATTTTTAACATTCGTCATGTCTGGATTCTTAGACGTACACCTTTTAAAAGTATGACCCTTTTCATTACATTTCCTGCAAATAATTTATTTTTTAGTGTTCAGGACAATCCGTCGCTATATGTCCATAATCATCTCAATTGAAGCATTTCGGCTCACCCTTTTCATTGCGGATGCCAAAATTATATTCCCTTTTCCTTTCGTCTGTTTTATAAAATTTATCTCTCAGCTTGGTTTATTATCAAAACTGTTTTTAAAACCCACTTTGAAATTACCATGTGTCTGCATGGAATCGTTAACATTTCTTTGTCTTGAATACTGATTATAGGAGTCTTCATTAAATTTAGAACCAGATTTGGGCTTAGAATTACGCCTAAAAGTTTTATTTTCTACTTGAAGTACTTTTATCCCTGCCCGAATATTTTCATATTCATCTAGTTTTTCAGCCAACTCTTCAGGATTAATAAATTTAGACCAATCATCAATGAAATGGTCTCGGATAGCAGCGCGGACCCTTTTCTTTAATTGATCAGTAATAATAATTTGTTTTAAAGAGTCAAAATCTGTTACATTTAATCCAGCAAGCCACTCTTCAAAATAATTTTTTAATTCAAACGTGAAGTCCTTCCACGTATTACGCAACGTTTTAATATGATCAACGAACTTTTGCCGAAACTGTTCAGGGCTTAACTTAAATTTTCTCAGTAGCAGTTGTTTAACGTGCTTATAGTCGTTAGCTTTTTCTTCTGATTCACGGGGAATTAATTAAGTTATTTCATAAGGCAATAGACCCAATAGCGGAGAAACCCAGTTTTGTTCTTCTAACCCAATACGTCGTGCCTGTCTCTCAAATAAAACTAAATAAAACTTATATCACCTTCATTCAAATCATACTTATGCATTAATTTACTCATATCACAAATATTACTTCTACTAACATTAGAAGGAACAGAATCAGTTACATTACAACTTTTGATTTCCGCTTCTATTTTCAATTTTTCAAGTTCAAATGCTCTTTGCTTTTCTTTTTCTTCCATTTCAAATGTTCTTTGCTTATCTTTTTCTAAAATTTCTAACTTTTCCCTGTCTAAATGATCATTTATAATTCTATGTAGCATTTGTTTAGTAAAGTCTTTATTATAATTCTTACTATTCAAAATCATATCTCTTAAGCCTACAATTTTAATATCAGAAGGAACATCAAGTTCCAAAGCAAGTTCTTTTAAGTCACATTTCTTGTCTCTTGCCAAATAAGCCATCTTAGACTTCACATTTCAAATAATAATACAATAATTATACTTATGTTCTTTCTGTTTAATACTTAGACATAACATAAACAGTTTATAAATTCACGTACCTTTCTACTTTCAGTTTTGGCGAGCTTTCGCATTCAGTTTAGGCTTAGCGTACGTTAAGGCAATAGCGTTAAATCTAGATAACAATTCTAGTTTATCCTACTTCTGAAATGTTAGCAATTAATTAGTTCCTTTATTAAAAACACACTCCGTTAAACATCAACTGCAAAATACTTGCTTTAGTCAGAAACATTACCGTCAACACCACTGCTCAAAAACATTACAGTTCAAATTATTATCGTTCTGAAAAAAAAAAAAAAAAAAAAAAAAAAAATCTGAAATTTTTCAGATTTTAAATTACGTCCAAAGGGGCGTTTTTTAACGTTTTGAGTGTTACCTTTATTTATTAAATATCATGTTCTTTGCACTTAAACCATAAAATTCAGTTCAAGAGCAATATCGCAAAATAATGTTAAATTAAGCATATCTTTAGAATTTCCGATATACACAGTCTCGCGAGCTGGAGATAAAAGTATTTTTTTCCTATATAACGTTGTCATTTCTCGCTTTTAAAGCATTGAGTTTGCAAATCAAAAATTCGTTAAAGTTTTACAAAATATAAAATCTATAATAAAACAAATTCCAAATTTGGGATTTCAGATGCCCATATTCGCAGTAGGATTTCGTCATTCAAAATTCGATGGCTCTATGTACCATTGTTTTATCACAATGCGAGAAATAGACAATCATTTATGCAGATTTTTCATTATTTAATTTCTTCAAATATAATGCAGGACTCTAAAATTTTGTGGCAACAGTTTGAAAAGTGAACCGACGTTTATAGGAGTCCGACGCAAAATCGCAAAACGAAAACAATAGTCCTTCAGGGACAAAGCCCCTTTGGACTAAAAAACAACTGTTGTTGCCAATCGAGAAAATACATTTTATATAAAATAAATACGTTGCGTTTACACATGTTTTATTTTTTTTAAGTGCAAGCGGAGTAGTAACTTAGAACCTATTGGAAAATAAAAGGGATTTCTTAAATAGATTGTTAAAGTTAATTGATTTTTGTTAAATTTAATTTAATTTTTAAGGTTAATTGTTTAGTGTCTCAGATAGCTTGAGAAAACATTCCCTAATTCTGTTGGCAAGAATTTGTTAATGTAAATTCTAATGTTTGATACTCCTAGAAATTTGTTAAATTCGTTCTTTCTTTTGGTTAATTAATTTTATATGTGCAATATTGTTGAAATTACATTTGTTATACCATAAGGTTACCAAGTAACTTTGTTCAAACACAAATCTATGCAAATTACGAATAGAGTATAATAGATGTGAAAACGTAAACGGTTGTGGTGTATAAATTTCCTCACTTTTAAATAAAAATAAATCAATTGAAGGTGGTGAACAACCAGCCTTTGAATTACCTTAAGAAGAACACCAACAAGGAAAAAAATGAACTAATAAAAGCTAAACCTATTACGTTGTGTTATCATAATGTGCCACAACCCTGGTTAAGAAAGCGTATGGAGAGAATATTATAATTATCACAACAAAATAGTAGGTAAGCTGATATATTTAATATAGAATTCATTTGCAATTAGACAAGGATATTCCTCCGGAGGACTAGAAGTTAGAAATCAATTTAAATTTGAAATTAACAATAATGATCTATTCATTAAGTATTTATTATTTATTCACTGTAAAGGAATAAAATTATTGGTGGTTGATTCGAGAAATAGGGGTCGGCAGTGGTTGCTAAATGTCCTCACCTCTAAAGGAAAATTTAAGTAATGTTACCTCCCGGTCTGTAGACATCTGGTACCGTCTTTCCAGAAACAGGACGCTCAAATCCTCTGCATTCGACGGCGGGTATCTCGCTGACCAAGTTGACCATCTAAGCCGGCAATCTGTAGCGTGGCCGTTGCACTGGAGGTAAACATCAGAATATTATGGACTCTCCATTCGTACTAGGCCTACGCCGTGGGGTGACTCGTCGGAGAACTTCACTGGTCTTCACGCTCGAGGCAATAGACTCCATTCTGGAAATCTGAAGAGGTCGAAAAAAAACTTCTCAAACCGTGAACTCCCTAAGCCGGAGTTTAATAACACTGGAACCGGTGAGAGCGTAAATAGATTCACAGCAACATTTCTTCTGCACTCCTCAGTCTCAGACATTTTAGTCGGGGTAAATCTGCCTCTATCAGGCGCACAAGAGTTTATAAACCGGAAAACTTCCACATTACCAAAAACTTCCCAAAAGAGATGATAAAAATCTGCAACCACGCCAAGAACAAAACCATATAAAAATTTCGAAATTTTTCCAAGAATAATTCAACCTTTTAAATTTTCTCGCCAAAAAACAAGCCAAGGCCACTAACCCTTTTCACGGGAAGACTCACGCCTCCGGAAATGGGTAGGTGTAAACATTCATCACCTGTCAAAACCCAGCTCTGGAAGCTTAAAAACTGCGCTTCTAAGTGAACATTTCAAAGTCAAAAAATCTGCGCCAATTCTGCTAAAAATATACGTTTAATTACGAATAACTTCTCAAACAATTAAGCTAAGCAAAAACCTATAGTTCCATCAGAAAGGCATAAATTTTCTGTACAAAAGCATATAAATTTCCGTTACTTAAATTCATAATTTATATTTTTAAACTGAGATAGTACTTAAGAAATACATGACATTAACAGAGAATCAAATCCAAGAGACCAATTTTGAGTTATCCAAATTTACAACAGTTATACAAATTGACTAACATAATTAACTGTACTTAAAAAAAGTAATAAAAATTCAACTAACACAAAGCTGATTAAAACCTTAATTAATATTACTAAAAAATTATATTTCTTAGACACCTTACAACCAGAAATTATTGATTCAAAAGACTTTAAAAGAAAGAGGTGGTAGACGTTAACCAAACTCTAAATTAAAAACTTTTATATAATTTAAAGTTAAAAAATTACATAACCTTAAAGATCAAAACAAACTTTACAAAACCAAATAAAACTTTAAGTCAATAAACTCAAATTAAAACTAACCAACTTTAAGAAAACTTTTAAAGCAACCAAACCTAAATTTAAAGTTTACAAAAGTTACAGTTTAAACTTACAACCAACTTTAAACAACTAAAGCAAAAATTTATAACTTTAATTACTGAGCAAAACAGAATTAAGTAAGCGAGAAACTTAAAGCTTGAAAAATAATAAAAATTAATACACAACAAAACTGAATAGAATTAGTGCAATATCAAAGTTTATAAAATATCATTTTTTTTCTTTTTTTGATTTTACCTGGGTAAATCATATATTTTTTTATCTATTATTTTATCACTTTGTTAAGTACTGAATTTAACTAATGTCTTTCTAAATAAAATTACATTTTACAGGAAGATCTAATTGTATAATTTTATTTTATCTTTCTCGATACTTTCATCAGTCTACAGATTTAGGGTCTTTACGTTTACTACACAACGCAATTATTTTGTCTAGGTTAGGTAGTGAGGAAAAATTTAAAATGTGTTATAGTGTCCTTTCCTAAAAAGGCATGTAACATCGGGTTCCGTGACCCGGATGGCTTATCTTCCACGATCCTTCTAAAGTCAGGAGTTCCCTCATCAGCCATAGCGCACGGGAATTCTAGTTAAGTTGAAAATAACATAAACAGTCCAAAGATCTTCGGAATGTCAAATTATTAATGTCTTTTAAGAAGGAACAGTTCTGTTTGTCTTTTAAGCAGGAACAATTATATGGTCTTTAAGCAGGAACAATCTATGATCTTAAAGCAGGAACAATAGAAGGAAGGTGAATTACCAGGTGCCAACAGTAGCAGTCAAAATTTAGGGATCTTCTCGTCATTTAATTCAGAAACACGGGATACAACAGGAACAGCTTTAAGGAGTACAGATACTTCTGTAATGGAGCTGAAACTGTCATCTGATTAAACGTTTGCAAGTAACGAGTGAAAAGAAGTTACCAATCTTTTCTACAAAAAATTCCCAATTAAAATTAAGCCAAACAGTACAAATAATTAATTGAAATACACGTTGTGTAGCATAAATTTAGAATAGTTAATAAATTAAATTTTGATAAGCAGTAATTAAATAATTAAATGAATTTGCTACACAACAATATTGAAAATAATTCCCAGAATTCGGCAACCTTTAATCTAAATTTTTCACTGTTTAGTCAGTTACGGTAAAGCACGAGAGGACCATCTATCCGAAGTTAAGAATTTTTTCGGAAATGATTTTCAAGGGAAACTTGCTTATATTGATGTTCTGCATGGAGAAAACTATTAAACGGTCTATGCAACCAGAACTTCTTCTGAGATTTGATATCGTTCTGAACCATTAATATACAGCGGATTTCATCTGCCACTGGTGAGCTCCAAACCAACTGTTCACTGCAAGAGGGCGTAACGCGCAATGCGCCTGACCAAAATTGAAAGTTCAGCATAAAGAATGTGAAGAATTTCCAAGTGACGTTTTACAAAACCATAAGTTCATTGGTGTACAGTTCGCCTTCAAAATAATAAACGGGCAGAAACATGCTTCAGAAAATCTTAATATGACTTAAAATTTGTATATATAAAGGAAAAGTCATATTTTTGGAAACCTGCTTATGTTGTTTTTTAACTAGAGCTAGTTTTCTAAACTTTGACTCTCTCGATCCAGATACATTCATCTGCGAATAATCACCTCTTAATACATTCATCTGCGAATAATCACCTCTTATTTGCATAGTGTAGTTCAGGCAAATAGATAAGAGAAAAAGTCTTGGATGAAAATAATGTAATAATCAGATGTACACATACACTTTAAATATCGGTCATAAGTATTCATCTTCAGAATTCAACTCATTCGTTGCTAATTTTAAGCATATCTTCAAAATAAAATCTTTATTAAGATCTACTGTTATTTGATTATGTGGTTTGACTTTACAAATCATAAAAGAAGAATAACGCCAAATTCAACAATTAAAGAAGCAGTTCGAAATTCAGTTCATTTCAACTCTTCATTTGAAACGTCAGTCAATTCGGCAACTTCTGTTTCCCATCAAGTCCAACAGTCCTGCTACAGTTGATTACTGCACGTTCACATTATAGTAGGTACACGTAAGCTCCCGAAGTCGTCTTCTTCCCTTGAAGTATCACAGCCGTCTGCAAAGGCCGAACAGAGGATTCAACAGTTTAGAAGAAGCTCTGTATAAGAAATGTGGTGTTAAGACACACACACAATTATATATATGTATAATATAGTGTGTGTGTGCGTGCAGGTGACAGGTGACGTAGAATAGCGGCACCTGGCGTCTACCAGAGGTAAGCAAGTGCGTGCCCCTCGCCCTCCACTATCCAGCGCTTTTCGAAGAATTAAAGGAGTTGGATGAGAAACATGGCCTTACAGGGGCTAGGTGGCTGTACAATGGCTACAGATTTGGGAACAGAGGGTGCAAGAAACATATTGCAATGCATGAAAATTTTACAGAGAGCATAAAGCATACAAGTAATACAATAAATAAATACTGTAATATAAAGTACATAGGTAAAAAATACGTAAAAAAAATAAATAAGTAGTGGAATGTTAAAGAGACAGCTGAACGAGAGAAAGTCTTATATGACCTGGCAGATGTCCTGTCCCAGGGTTGCAATCATGATAATAGTCTAACATATCCGATGGGCCCGGGTTCCCGGAGAAGACATGGGTGTTTGTAAGTGTAGTGTCTGTGCTGCAAGGCCGACACTCAAAATACAAGGTAAGCCGAAATTACTCTAAAGAAGTTGACGGTAGTGGAAGAGGGATAGAAAACCCCACATTAACCACTCATCTCCCTCAAAACTGGGTTGGATTTGTACAGTTATGGTACTATATATGTGCCCCCAATGGTGAAATTCTGGTGTTCTGACAACTTCTATCTATATGTATATATCTATAATTATTTAGAGCTAATTAATTATTATAAATTATTTAATGATTATGGATCAATATTCGTAAGTATAGAACAAAGCAGAAAATTTCAAATTTTTATGTGGCTCACGTTTTGAAATCACTGCATTGTTTGTTACTTTAGAATGAGTACTTCAAGATTGTTTTTCCTGCCCAATTTGCTTTATATGTATGGTAACGACAGCTGCGATAAATGGTCGAGTCTCCTAATTTTTCCCCCGCTTCATTTCTCTTCAGTATACTTCACTTCGTTGAAAGTGCGCGAATGAAGGCTGACTTCAGCTACAAATTCATGTCATGTTACTAAAGTAAAAGCTGTGTTGTGTTGACGACACGTGTTTCGATGGCAGATGGGGAAGGATTGGAAAGGCTTTGAAGTATTTGTTTAAAAGCAATAGAGCCTTACACTGTAGTTTGTCAAGGTATTTATACATCTAATCTACAGTATTGTCTGAGAAAAGGAATTGTTCCTCTAGCCGACCCATAGATTTAGCTAACGAATTTCGTACATGTTGAAACTTAGCATTAGAATACCTATCAAATGCAGCCGAACTACTTTTTGCAGAATTAGAATTAGTGTTATGTTGCTTCAGATATTTGAGATCTTTAACCCGACAAATGACGTCGATTGAGATTAATTAATTTTAATTGTATAACCAAATGTAGTATTAATAAATATTGTAGATAAACTGCGATAATGATCGGTATAATAGTTAGTGACGCTGGTTGACGTAACTTTGGGCCCGTACTTAATCCCGAGAAAAACTTGGATTAGTGTAAGTGTTTAATTTCTGTTAGATATGGAGACACATAAAATACTGGCAAACCGAAAGTCTTATCTAGAGGTTGTTAGTTTGACCTTTTAATTTATGAAGCTTTTAATTCGTCAAAACAAGAGGGGTTAAACAATTGCTTCTAGTTAGTTAATTAAGTTTAGCCTTGAGCGTTTTCTGAGCAATATTTTTCGTTCGTGATTGTCATAATTCAGATAGTGGATTTTCAATGAATTAGCACGAATTAGAATCCCAAAGCAGTTTATACGAGTATTAATTCTACGGTGATGTTTTTTGCTTGCCTGTCTATGAGTGTGTCTGTGTTTGAGGATCTTTTCGTCCACGATAACTCATACTGAACTTAATTGTTTTTTTATTTAAACTTTCTGCATTCTCAGAAAACACTAATAAGATGTGGGGTAAAATTGTCAGTCACAAGTGGTACTTTAGATGAAGTCTATATTGCAGTAAACAACATATTGCTGCATACATAAAACACAGCATATTATTGCAATTTAACGAGTATTGTTTAACGATACCTAAATATTACGATATATATGTTTAAATAAAAATTAACTTAGATATGTTGATATCCGTAGAAATAATATATAGGGGAGTTAAGTTTTGGTTTTCATTTCCAAGTATTTATTTTAAATATATTATTAACATATCATTTTCTAAATTAAAAACCAATTAAATTATATGCAAAATAAAGTACACTTTTTATAGAAAAATTAAAGAGGAAACTATTTTACTATATTTGTATGAATTAAGAAATAAGCACCTTTTTGCATATTGCTATAGTTATACCTAATAATATAAAATACAAAATCTTGTAGTATAGACTTTTCTGTTCATTGAAAAAAAAAATAGAATTTGGTTTAATGAAGGTCAACCGGAAGTGATACTTTACTTAGAGGTCGTTGACCTTTAAAATATAGAAACGTACAGTTGGGGGCAGATCATGTACTGGCACGTCAGATTTTTTTAGAATAATGCAATATTCAGTCTAGAAAATCTTGTTTGAATTTTTACAACAACAGTGCAATTCTACTAATGGTCCACTAATTAGGTTTTGAAGATATGAACCATTACCATACAACTCACATATAATTCAACTTAAGATGACAAATGATTATTACACGATTGTTCAACAGCAATTTCCTTTACTCAAATTTAGTTCCACGGTTGAATCCTACCATATATTATTGCATTGGATCAAAGACGTGAAAAATCAAACATGAAATAAAATTCACCATTCAGGGCTTAATTCTGCACAAACACAGCGCCAATCATCATCAGCTCTCTGCTCATTTCCTCATTCATTTTCTCTTTCCTCTGGGGCAGAAATTTTGAATAATTATAATTAATGCTCACACCCGAGTTCTACAATTCGAAACTCAGCTGCAAGAGGGGAAGAAAAGACTGACAGTCGTTTACGAAGAGAAAGGACTGATTAGAAAGTCACTTTCACTGAGTAATTTTCCTAAAATTGAATTACGCCATTAAACGAATTAGCGTAATTGAAGAATTAAAGAAAATTGTTTCGGGTTTTGAGTTAAAAAAATACTCCTTTTCCCTGGTAAAATAATCAGTTGACAAAGTCTATAAATCGCGAACACTAAAGGTAATTTTTTTTTACTTGAAAATGACATTTGAATAGGATTTGAAAAGTAATTGAAAAAAATTAAAAGCATTTAAAGAAATAAAGAGATAAAAATGCTAATGCAAATAATTTAAATTGTTTGACTTAATTATATCAATAAAATAATTATATGAAACAATTCAATTTTATTTTTACATTATGTTTTTTTTTTTTTTTTTTTTTTTTTTTTTTTATGCAAATACTTGAAGTCCGGAAAACTTAAAACCTATTCTATGTTTTGTCAAGATTTACGATTTAGATTTCGCGAATACGATTAAACCTTTTCAAGATAATATTTATTTGGGTATTTGAATTGAACATTGTAACAAAAAATTAATGTGAATGAGGGTTGTATATGAAATGTACTCTGCGCATTAAAATTTCTTTTGACATTCGCCTCCGGTATGAAACTTGTGAGATTTTTTCCATCCACAATTCCATCCACAATTTCATTCCATAATGAATTTGTGTGAAATTTTCCTGAGCTCACAATTTGTTTGACCTACTACAGTTCCCAGCTTCTCTCGGAGAAATCACGTGTCCTACCCACTCTTTCTTATTCCCGTCTATCCTCACCCACCAGAGGCCTAGTTGTAAAATCGTTGAACACTGGTAGTTCCTACCTGCGTTCGATTACAGCCGAACGGCCTCGCTGCGTGGGACTTTTTGTGGTTTTCCCCATGTTAACGTGTATACTAGCTAGTTGCACTTAGAAACTCCTCCACGAAGGCATCTCCCCTCTTAGGCAGGTAGCTCTATTGTATTGCCATAATCTATCAAACCAAACTAAAGCTATCTATCCTCTGGGCCTCAAGTCGCGACCCTCAAAAGCAATTTTATGCGGTCCGCGAATGTAATTTAATTCATTTTTTGCAAATTCACTGGTTATAGTTTTAAGGATAAGGTTATAGTTTTAAAGATAAGGTTACAGTTTAAGGCTGGTTCTAGTTTTAAGGATAAATATAAGGACTAAGCTTAGGAATGAATAGGTTGGCGCTTTGTCATTGTATACTTGGATATCAGGCCACGTGATTAGAATGTTTTAGGAGAACTTCCTAGATTGCTACTTTACTTTGGCAGTAACTCTGGCAGTCGAAAGCTGGCAGTCTTACTCTGGCAGTCGAAAACTGGGCGCTTTAGTAGTCTGTAATTTCCGGTTTAAAAGTAAGCTAGTTGATATTTAATTCCTACTGTTATAGTGGAATTACCTGAAATAAATATCATTCTAAAATTCAAAGTTTAGCAGTCAATGCGTTTGAATTATAAAGTATAATCAACAGAAATTTCTTGCATGTTTGAGCCTTTAAACTTTAGAGAGAAAATAAAATAAATTTTATTTTTTATTTGCATTATTAATAGTATTGATTTATGTATGTTTTGAAAAATATTCAGGAAGTGAAATCTAATTTTTCTTAAAATTTTATATATGTATTTACATTTGTTTGGTTAAAAATTATTTAAATTTTGCTGAAAGTATTTTCAGACCCCTCAACTGCTTTCTGCCAGCATAAAATGTGCGTTTGAAACCACTGCTGTACGCCGTAGAAGCCGAGAGCAATTAAACCACTCAGCACTAGTAGTTCACTCTGAGTTCCAAGCCTGAGAAATGACTACCTGCATGTGCTGCCATAATTTTTATGTATCATTTAATACGAGCCAGTTTCCCTTAGAAAATCTTCCATGATTGCTTATCTCCTTTAGGGCAAATAGTTTTAGTAGGGTTCTCAAAATTTTTGTTCAGTGCATATGGATTTGTAATGGACTGGATGCTCACAGAACCAACGATAGCTTGATAAAATTTATTTTCATAAAAGAAATAGTTTACAGTTATAGAACTTTTCACAAAAGTTCTCGTACAGTTCTTCTCAGTATGACAGAGCACAATTAGTAGTTTCCACTTTAAACTGATGTAAAAGTGTCTGTCCCTTCATAGGCGGTAAAGATGGCCGCCTATTAGGTACCTGCACAATAAACTGGGCACCACTTCTGGCTTTAGGAGCGGCCAATACCGTAATAGGCAAATGCCTGCCTTTAGAAAAAAAACTTTAAAATGTTCCAAACTCAACTCTGAACTAAAACCTGAGAACTGATGCTCTCTCTGCAGAAGAATTTACAATACCTTCCACTATGCGAAGTTACTGGAAGGCATATATGATTAAAGTTACATGTAAGGGCCTGATATGATTACAGTTACGTATATAGATCAATTACAGTGAGTGAGTGAGTGCACTGCTATGATGGCTTCCGACCACGGACATGAACCAAATAGAGTTATGTACATCACGAAAGTAACAAGGTTGAATACTACATACTAATAACAGTTTCTACAATTTGATAACTGCAGGCACTAAGCGTGGTTATCTGCTTTAAGTTCTGAACATTTGAAACATAATATTATTCACGGATGTTTCAGGTTACGCAGTGTCTTGAGATTTTCTCTATTTTACCAAGGGCTACTCTGTTTTTGAGACGTCCACATCGCCCAGGCACAGTCCGGTGGTTTCTTCAAGTGCCAGGTTCTTGTATGTACACATTGAAAGTAATAATGGTCCATGTTGCCTTCATCTCCGCATTCGCAGAAAGAAGTATCCCTAAGTCTGAATCTGTTGAGGTATATTGGGAATGGTACATGACCTGTCAAGAACTGTGTTAGGCTATCAAAGTGGGTCTATATTTCCATGTTAACTTTTGGCAGTAAGCGAAATGTCCTTCGTCCTACCTCTGCCTCTGTCCATCTACATGCCACTTTTGTAGCAGACTCGTCAAATTTGTTCGTTTAATGTTAGACCAAGGAAATTTAGTTAATCTTTCTAATATATCCGTGCAGTTGGCAGCCTGCTTGGTCAGTAGGTCAGCGGCTTCATTGCCTTGAATCTCTGTGTGAGAAGAGACCCCATTTTAAAGTGGGTCTTTTCAAAATACGCATTACCAGAAGCTGTTTCTGAATTCGGTATACCAAAGGACTCCGGCTGTTTTGACATGCGATAGCCCACAGACTTGATGCCAAATCACTGAGTATGGAGAATTTCTCCTGTTGACATGTGTTCGCATATCTAATTGCAGCATTGATAGCTAGAAGCTCTTCTTGGTATAGCGAGTTGTTCAAGCCTAGTTTCCTTTTCTACTCGAATGTTACAACTCCATTTTTCAGTCTACAGAAGGCGCTGCCTGTGCCGTTCTCCGCTTTGGAGCCATCTTTGAAAAGGTTATTGCTGTTGCTTTGAATTGGTTGGTCGTTTACGCTGATACCGTCGGAGAGATTAAAAGCTGCTGGATGAAACTTATTGCAGATGTTTTGCTTCTTGTAGTCCGAGTGGTGATAACTATGACCCCAGAGTGATGAAGTTTGACACAGCCTGGTAAGCCTTACGATAGCTTCCTCCCTTTCTACTATCTAATCTAGGGGAGGAATTCCTGCCAGTTCTTGTAGGGCTAGTGTTCATGTGGTACGGTAGGCCCTGCATAATTGAAATAGCTGCTGTCTCTGAATAGAGAGTCATATGAGACGTAAGTTTACCACCCCAGGTTGCTGCTCCATAAGTTATTACTCTTTTAGTCATGCGTCTCATGTTGTTGCTTAGGATGCTAATTCGAGTCAAGATTCCTGACATTCCAGGAAAGCTGTTGTCGAGTAATAGCCCAAGATATTTCAATTGGGGGACACATTTTACTGGTATCCCATGGAGTTTAATGCTTGGGTTGCTCCTAAGCTGCCTGCTGCGTCTTATGAGTAAAGCTTTAGTTTTCTCTGCCGAAAACTGAAGCTTATGTGCTGTCGCCCATCGGGCGAACAAATCAAGACAGTATTGAGATTTCATTTCGAGGTTGCTCCTTCCTGCCACAACTAGCATAAAATCGTCCGCATAGGCTATGATTCGAGCATATTCTCCGCTCTCGAACTGACGAAATGCCGAGTTTGCCACTATATTCCACAGGGTGGGTCCAAGGTATGACCCCTGTGTGCACCCTCTAAAGACATTATTGACATAAATGCCGCTGTCTGATGTTACTTGTACACTTCGATCTTGAAGGTACGAGCGAAGAATGGTAATAATGACTGTTGGGCAGGCCATGTCATGTTGTGCCGCACATTTATTAAGTCATGCCACCGAAGGGAGTCAAAGGCTCCCTTGATGTCAATGGCTATTGCCAGAGATTGCAAATTGTTATCCTTGTTCTGTTGGATAGTGGCCATTAAGTCTTTTATGGCATGCTCAGTTGAGTTGCCCTTTCGGAATCCATATTGGTTGGAATGCAAGGCGTTGTTCTTTGCAGGAAGAAGTCTAGTCTGAAAAGAATTACTCTTTCCAATACCTTACCGAGCGCTGGCAGTAGACAGACTAGCCTGTAAGATGAAGGTTCTTCCGGTACATTACTCATTACAGTTATAAGGAGATCGAACCAAAATGTCGCCAAGGAAATTAATTGACGAAACCATTGCCAAATTTGCTACATCTCGCCAATTTAGCAAGATAGCCATTTACCGCAATGTTAAATAGACTTGTCCCTGTAATGTTATTTTTCTGCAAAGTTTCACCCCCTTCAGATATTTCATGTTACATTTTACAAAATTTTTAACATTGTAATACATTTAATTGTGCCTGATATGTTTTGCATCTTGCGTTGTCTCATGTGTTCTAATATTTACTTGTAAGCTTTTGTTTGAGCTCTTTTTCATTGGAAGTTTAGTTAAATATCTCTAGTTTAGATGACGATGAAACCGGCTGAAAGTCAAACCGATGAAAACCGATGAAAGTCATGTATTCTAAGTCCAATACAGGTTTCTTTCTTTGTTATTTATTAATGGAATTACCAACTATTCTGTATTGTTTTGTTTTGTACTTATAAAGTAATATTTTAATTTGTGCCTTATAATAATTAAATGATAAGACTGAGGCTACTATTGCAATTACTGCAGAATCATTTGTTATGATAATAGTGGTGAATCACTACTTGCATTGCTCAAAATGCATTTTGAAATTATCATTAAGAGCTATTATCTTTTTTATTGGTTTAAAATACCTAAGAAGATAATTTTTTGACTGTTAGTAGTTGAATGGGTGAAACAATTTAATAGAAGTAATTGCTCCCTTATCCTCAATCGAGAACTGAATAAGCTGTTTGCATGAATCTTCCGAGAAGAAACCTTTCTGAGCAGTCAACATTGCTGTAACATTACCTAATTACAAGGGATGAAAGGAGGTGCTTATTTGCCATTTGTGTAATGCTTCTATAATTATTGCCGAAGTTTAAACAAATGTTTGTGTATTATAAGCAGAAATTTCCACTGCGTAGAAATGAGAGCAAATAATCCTAAATAACCAAACATTTATAATAATATAACTGGTAGGAATGCACAAATTCTATTAATTCAAAGATAAATTATTCATGTTTTTAGACACATCCAACAATGACACCATTTATTGAAGGAAGAGAGTCTCGATGATAATCAATTTCTAATAGTATTCCTTTCGCAGTATAATAATTAACTTCATAGATTGCTTTTACAATGATCCTCTTCAAATTCAAAATTCTAGTAGCACCGGATGGGTCAGTACAAAATACCCCAAACCCTTGTGCAATTTGTCATAAACCTATTCTAAAAAACTAGGCTCAGTGGTGCAGCAGCTAGCGCATCGCGCAGCAGCACCACAGGTTCGAGTTTCGAACCCCGGGCTGGGCAAGGTCGACTCAGCCTTTTAACCCTTGATTTCCATCCTTTCTGTCGAAAAAATGAGTACCAAGTTCGCTTGGGGACTAAACACTGGGTGTCCTGCGACAAGCTGACCACCTCTTCAGAGCATATGCTTACGCACCCCGGGGCCCACGGTCAAGAAAGCATATTTCGGGGCACTGCAGGCCTTGGCCCATTAGGGATGTGTGCGCCACTGAGTTTTAGTCATTCTAAAATAATCATAAAATTGGATATAAGGGACTTTGTAAAAATAGTGTATCTATGCTCTTAGATCCTCTTAACAGAGCCATGAATAGAGATGGTATAAAACTTTATTAAATTAAATACGTTATGTGGGTTAGAAAATCAGGTAGATGATTTCAGTGTTTCCGTGTTTTTGATCGAATTCTGTAAAATGATCCATAACTCATACTTTCGTAGTAGGAATTTCTATATTTCTACTCAACTGAGGAAGTATTCTTAAGACTGTCTCTCTCACCACTCCTTAAAAATAAACATAGAATTGTGTTTGAATTGTTTAAAATGGCTACAAGTTTTTTTTGGACATTTAACATTTTCATGATTAGTAAATAATGGTTATTTGTGTTTAACACGCTAAATCTTGAACATTTCTGAATTTTTGACTTTCTTTCGTGTATAATGGAAGTAAATGAAATGTATTGTAATTTATATTTCGTCATAGCTAAATATTTACAAACATTTTCTCTATATCTTACTTTGAAATACAGTTCTTTTATGTTCCCGCGAAAAACGCAAAATATTTCTGGTATGCCAAAAGAATTTTTAATTCAGATGTTTATTGTGATAATTCTAGTTACTAATCTTGTGAAGTTCCTTCCCTTAGCGAAAGACTTTTCCAAAATTTTTTATCCGCGAGGGGTGAGATACTGATAAGGGAAGTGATGTAGCTACTCCGGAATCTGGTCGAGGCAGACCGGTGTGGTGAAAACGAGAACTGGGGACTTGCGAGTGGACGGCGAGCATGCCGTTTTTGGAAGCAGAATAACCAAAACATGTCTTGCATGCCTTATTATATATATATATATATATATATATATATATATATGAACGTGTAGTAGTGGTATTTGTGTTGTGTTGTGATGGGTAATTAAATGTGTCGATAAAGCTCCAAGTGTGATATTATTATTATTTTCCTGCTATGATGAGTTTTTCCAAGAAACGAAAACGAACCAGCCTCGTGCTCGGAATGGCACGAGGTGACAAAGTTCAAGTTTGGATCGAAAACTTTAATATCACCTTGAATCTTGGCAAGAACAGAAATGTGGAGCAATGTGAATGTACAATCCAACCATACTCAAATTTTATTAAATTATATTTTTATTGAATTATTATTTGAGTTATTTACTTATTTTATTGAAGTTAAATTATTTTTAATATAAATATTTTTAATTAATTTGATGTAAATACCACAATTTAATGTAAATATTTTAAATTTTAAATGCAAATATTTAAATGTAAATATTTTCTATTTTAACTTCTAAAGTAAATATTTTTAATTTGAGCATTAATGTAAATACCACAATTTAATGTATATATTTTAAATTTTTAATGCAAATATTTAAATGTAAATATTTTCTATTTTAACTTTTAAAATAAATATTTTAAATTTGAGCATTTAATGTAAATATTTTAAATTTTTTAATATAAATATTGTAAAGATTACATTTTAAATTTTATCTAAAATGAAATTTAAATTTTTTTAAATGCAATTTTTTTCATATTTGCTTTAATTCAAGCTTTGGTTATCATAATGATAACTACTACAATCTAACTGCAGAGAGAGCGGAGTAAAGTTTTTAAGGTTAACTGATTACGCAATTAAGTTTTCTTCATCCTTTCCACGTGCCTTCGTGATGTAATTGGAAAGCACGTCCATCTAGCATCCGAAGTGTCTAGCGAAGTCTACTGGAAGTCCTGTTGTAGGTATTGTACGTTTTCCACGCCACCTATTCCGAAATAAATTTTTTAATGTTTTCTATAACACATGGCCCAAAATTTAATCCGTTGACAATATGCATACTTCAAAATATCAAATGTATGAATTTCTCATTTAAATTTGTTAATAAAGCTTTCAATGATAATATAAAACTAATTATTCCTAAGAAAAATATTTTTATCCGAGTAAATCATACGATGTCTCTCCTGTGTAAGATTTTACGCAATGGTATAAATAATAATTTCCATTTTATGAGTTCGTGTTTTCATCAACAAAATTAAGAAGGATAGGTAATTAAATGCAAAGAAATATAAAAGCCGAGTTAAGAAAATATCTAGGAATTTCATAAATCCTATGTTCGGAAACACGTTTAATAAGAAATGTTCGGAAAGTTATTTAATCACAAATGTAAAATTAGCTTGGCTATATAAAAAAGGAATTCATTTTAGTTATTGAAAGAATAACCGTCATGCGTAATTAAAATGTAAATTTAAACTAATAAAACATTTGCTATAAAACTAAACAAAACCTCTTCTTGGATACTGCATAAACACGCTACTCATTAAGAAGAAAGGCTAACTATGATGAACCATTTAATGGTACTTATATCCTATTTAAGCAGCGAATAGCTTCTAGATGAGGTTTTAATGAAGTGTTAGATATTATCAATCCTTAATGGCGATAAAGTCTGGGTAATGGCATTTTCATTATGCAGAAATGTTCCGCATTTAGAAATGAATACAATTAGGTGTATAGCTAAGGCTCAGTAGCTGCTATGTGAAATTTTTGGTAAACACAGATGTCGGTTAAGAGTAGATTATTTATAATTAATTTATTCCTTCAACTGGAAAAGTTCATTAAGTTGTCCAAAAATTCTTTTGTGTGCGTTTCATCGTTAAATAATATTTTAAGATGTGAGCAATAATTAATTTATTATCGATATATAGCTTTTATAGACGAACGTTGTTTATGCGATCGTTAGAGTAAAATGTATCTTAGTTTTCCAGATTCAAATTGAAAGAAATGTTATATTTACATCTTAGTTATTTTATTTTATTGATAAATCAAATCATAAAAACTGATAAAGTAGATATTATTTTCAAATAACGTTGTATGTATAATTACCGTTGTAGCCCCTTTTGTGTATAACAACTTTAAATACATTTTTAAATGTTATTACCCCATAAACAAATTAAAGTGCCTTTAATTTGATAATAATAAATAATAATTAAATAAATTGCTTTCTACTTCCTTGTAGGAAGTAAAGGAAGTATAGTATCGCGAAACATTTCGGATATCATGTTTCAAATAAAATATCCATTTTTACTGCTCTCGAATCCATTTGAACGATGTTTTTCGTGACATCTGTACGTACGGACAGAATAAAGGACTCTTTGTTCCAAAACGAATTGCAAAATGGATTCAAAAGAGACTTTTATGGGACGTCTGTACGATTGTACATATGTATGTATCTCGCATAAACTGAAGAAGAGTAGCCTCAGAACGTTGCAATTTTGTATATAGGAAGGCTATAACATTTAGCTACGCACCTCCCTTTTTGGTTGCAATTTGTTGCACTAAGGGTACATATATATATATATATATATATACCCAGTTAAATATTTCTTGAAGAACTCTTTAACTCTTTTATGGAATAAAATCTATGAGGTATTTGAGACTACTATGCTTTAAATACTTAATATATATATAGAGAGAGAGAAATAGATAGATAGATAGATAGATAAACCCACTCCGTTACCCGGTTTCGTAAGCTCAGTTTTTTATTCTTATATGTTGCAAATTGTGCAGTTTTTGCTTTAAAAATGATTGAATGATGTTATTCTTATGCTCCGGTTAAGGTTTTTATGCTTTAGTTAATCTGCATGCACTAGGTGTAGAATTATCAACAGTTAAAAAGTTGTTAAAGTGCTACTAAGCCTAAAGAAACAGTCATTTGTTTACATTTCAAACTCTTAGTTGAATAGTGAACTAAGTAAGTTTCTGCATTAAGTTGATTGTCTTTTTGCCGAGTGGGATCAAAAGTAAATTTTCCGTTATTCCTGAAAAATCTATTTTTATATGTCTAAATCTAAATTTTATATGTCTTCCTGCCGGCCGTCCGAATTGTTTGTATTTACGGAGAAACTTGAATTTTAATTGTAATTTTTTTTTTAACCTTATTTGGTGTTTTCTGTTCTTAACAAATTTTATGAAGGTGTTTTGAGTATTTTTGCTTTGCTGCGAAGTGAGACCTGAATTAATTGACTAAGAAATATGTCTCTAATGAAATTCGAAGACATAAGTTTAAATTAAATGCAGTAAAAATGTGTTTCATTCAATACGTTGTACAAGGAAGTGATGTAGTATCAGATTTTTTTTATTCGGAGAATATGGAGTAAATCTCACATGTATGCATATATATCATACCTGACCTAGTTGGTAATTTTAGTTAGTTTTGCAGATGTTTTGTCTTCAGTTGTGATTTTACGTAAGTATTTAAAGCATAGTAGTCTCAAATATCTCATAGATTTTATTCCATAAAAGAGTTCTTCAAGAAATATTTAACTGGGTATGTGACTTCCTATTCATTTGTGTAAAGTTAAACTAACTTGAGATAATACATTGTGTAAAAATCCTTGGTCATAGATTATTGCTCCTACATAGAATAAAGATAACTGGTAGTGAATTCCTATTTCTTTAAATAAAAATCTAGAAAATTTGAGATAATTCATTGTATAAAGAAACTTGATCATAGATTAATGCTCCTAAATAGAAAAGGTAACTGGTTTGGATTTAGAAATAATACTAAAAGATTTTTTAACCTATTTAACCAAAATCGAAGAATTTAGATAATTAAAAATATTTTGAAACAAATAAGATATATACAAGAGAGTACAGAATAAATGGTGTAACAGATTTTTATATGCATATATTTTTAATTAAAAATAATAAACTACTTTACTAATTATTTTCTGCATTTTAGTGTATCACATTTAGTTTAATATTTCAAGAACTAATTATTTGTATTTACAATTATTTTTTCTAAGATTACGTATCGTCGAAAATCTACTTTGGAGTTTTTTGAAGTTGAATTCCTTCACCTGGTTCATAATTTAGTTTAAAATGAGGAAAATAAATTAAAAAAAGGTTTTTATAAAAGAAGCTTTTATTTAAATCTCGTACAATAATTAATGAAAAAAATAATTCGTCATATATTTTCATAGGAAAAAAGATATTAAATAATCTCTTTACGAAGTTTTTTCAAAATTTTATATCACAAATAATAAAAGCGTAGGCACACAAATAACAAAATCTATAACCGAGTGACATTGTAAGAATTACAAACCATTATCTTTTTTTAATATTCAAGGTCACCCTACGCTTTTACTCGTATTATTCATGATATAAAACTGTAGGTAAATTTCATGAAGATAATTATTTAATCTCTTGTTCCTATGAAACTATATGATAAATAATTTTTCTCTTTTTATTTCATTAATTATTTTTAAGTTTTAAATAAAAACTTAGCCTATAAAAACTTTTTTTGTTTTCTTCTTATTAATAATTTTAACAATATGCTTGTGTTGAAGCTTAAACCTTTGTAACCTGAACTGAAGTAAAATTATAACTCCTAACTTTTCATCAATGCTTACTACGCGGCATATACTATTGACTCAAAAGCGAACCTACAATTAAATTACTGCAAATCATAGTAAAATCAAGAAATAATCCCAAAAAATTCATGTAATTTTTTTAGTATTACTCTATACTGAAAAACTTCCGCTATGTATTTTTGTGAGTTTAATAAAAGAAGTACTTAAACCACGGTGAATTAAAGCTGTCAAGGTAAATTATTTAAGGTATTTTAATTAATTTAATTACTTTGTCAATTAAATACAGTTTAAAATATTATGATGACAGATGAGTGCAGTCTAGAATTTTGTAAACTGTTTGTAGTCAATATTTTGAAAGCATATAAAATAGCGTTTGCTATGTTTTTACACTGTGGTGTTATTTATATATTTGAATATTGTAAAAGAAAGGCACATGCGTTTGCATGTTTCCACGCATATATCTTTTATATGTTTTTTATTTCTTTCGCGAAAAAAAATTATACAAAATTTCAGTTTATAATTCGAACCGTAATTGAGTTTAAAACATCTCAAACATCAGTTTTTCAAATAGGTAATAATGCTATTATTAAGCAACAAATAAATTTTTAACAAAAGTGGCATTTACCAGCATTATGTTTAATACAGTTGTGACATGAGAATAAATTGACATGCAAATTTGAGCAATAAACTTTACAGAATAGTAAAAAATGTTCGCAGTTACCTAGGTTTACATATTTCTTTATTAAAAGTCAACACACATTTTTAAAATTAAAAATGCTTTTATTAGTTTGAAAACTTAAATGCGTATGGAAATGTTATACAAAATTCATTTAGTTTAGTATATGTTTTACGAAAATGAAAGTGAAAGAAATATATTTATATGAAACAACTATGTAAGTTGTAATTCTTTTCTTAAGTATTATACTCCTGAAATAAGGGACTTGTTATATTTTTTATCAACTAAAATTAATATTTCGAATATATGCATATATGTTTAATTAAAAATTTTGTAAAAAAATTGTTTAAATGGATTAAAAGTAGATTAAATTAAATTAGATTTTTCTGCGTGACTTATTGGAAAACAACTGTATTTTTCCATCAGAAACCAATCTTCAAATATTTCGCTAACGCTTGAAATATATCACACTGTTTCTTCGACGAGCTGCTCCGATAAAAGATATATCATGCAAACTATATATAAAAATTAAAAAGTGGTGAAACAAGATTTTATCCTTGTGTTCTACTCAAATTTATTTTGAATTTTAATGATTGAAAGCTATTATTTAATGTGATAATCTCTTGTTATTACAAGACAGATAAATTCCTTTCCTTAAAAACATATATCACCCAGAAATTATAATAGTTGTCTTATATAAGTCCAAAAGTAAACCTATACCATTTAATTGTTGAAAACTAGAGGGAAAAAAGTAGATTCAGTAAAAGTTTTCACTTCTTTTCTACATCAGTTTAGGAATGGAAGATCAGGCTTCGTTAACTAAAACGCTGCCGGTAGATACACTTAACCTATCTATTTTCATATGATCAAATGTGGCCTATAATTAAGTAGAAAACTGCACATTTCAGGGAAAATTGTTATCGCTTCTTATTGCAGTACTCATTTTATGCATAGTATGTAGCTGACTTATAATTGCTATGTAGGAAAAAATGAAAAAAGATTAGAATTGATAAGTATTTTTGATTTCTTAAACTTGAACTAGAATTTAGACTTAATACCCAGTTTCCAATGGATAAACAAAATTTTGGATACTTAAAACTGTAGTATAGTAGACAGATAAACAAGACGCATCTAAACTATAAGTATTCATTTTTAACATTCCCTTAGGGCTTTATACAAATATAACATATATCAATATTTGATACGATATTAAATTCTTCAGAGAGATTTTAATTAACACATATAAATGATTAGTGAATTTGCTACTCAAATTTGTAATAGACATAGAAAAAAACTGGACCTAGTTAGTATTAGCCATGAATTCGCCTTCATGGCTTATAAAATCATTCCTACACATTAATAGGGAATGATAAGTACTTATGTGGGTCGCTATTAAGAGTTTCAACCGGTTACGTCATATCATTTTGGTTATAAATTAACATGTCCTCCCGAAAAATACTCCTGACGAGTATCAAATGTATACATCATACGAGCCGTTAGAGTTCCCCCTTTCAAAGCACCCCAAGGTTCATCTTTTCCGAAAGCGGTTGATAACACATCTTCCGAAGCAGAAAAATTCCAAGGCACACGCTACGCTGTCAGGGCGATAGAACGCAAGTCCGAACCATCGAAATTACTCAAAAATGCATTACTCGAAGTCAGAGAAAATACTCTGGAAGCAATCACTGAATAAAGCGCCATAGGCAGAAACACTACTTACTGTCACTCATCTTGTCACAATTAATAACAGAAGCAAAAGTCCGTAAGGGATACGCAAATCGGAATCTTCTCAGAAATCTCGCAAACTCCGAATAAGATTATGCAGAAAGAAGCACTATATGGTCGCGGCTTACCTCATCACAATTAATCACGTAAACTAAAACTCCAGATGTAATTCAGAGACGAATCTCAAGAAATAGCTTTTTAAAATCATAAAACATTTCTTCGTACATCTTCCCCTTTGAAAAACCGAAACTCTTAGAATCAGTATCTTCTAATATAATAGTAGACTTTGTCATCACACTATTTTTTTACTAGGTCTCTTTTCATCCAGCTCCTTTTTTCCCATTTTATAAAATTGCTTCCATCTACCGAACCTTCCATATTACTCTAGTTATAACCAACAGAGTCTCAAGCACAAGAAAATTAACAATTTAAATCCGTTTTCCATCATTCACGAGCCAATATATCATCGGTACAGTGTGCACTCCATTCTAGTTAATAAAACTCGGGTAATTCCTGCAATCTTCATGTTGCTATCTTCCGTCCCTCGTTTTAATTTTCTTGTTTCTATTTATCCCTTCACCTAATTATTAATTAAAACTGACTTTTCACGCAATCACTTACATTGGTCGAAGGGTATGTCATACCAGGTTTTCTCAGACCAAGGAGTGCGCAGGTAAGTAAAATTATGAAACACACTTTACTCTACTTATCTCTAGAGAAAGCGTAATATATTTTTAACTCTCTTCCGCATAGCACGAGACCCATGGCTTTGGATGAAGTGGCTCATAAAAAATAAGTCCCGCAAACAGTCTGTCTGCCTTTTATTTCTGCACCAAATCCAAAAACAAGTCAAACAATAAAATGGAACTACATTTGGTAAAGGAAATTTTCGTAAAAGTTACCGCATATAGATTACACCCCACAACGAATGCTTTTCCTATATATTTCAGAATTTCCACACTTTCTAGCTATTTAACAGTCACACGTAAAGAAACATTTACTTTCAAGGCAGCAGTTTTCTTTCTTACCTAGCCTCCACTCTCTGAAACGATTGAACGACAGGAAGTAATCTCTGTTTCGTTACCTGAAACTGAAAAGTGAATGAATACTTTATTCCGATCGTTTTGTTTATGTGTTTTTCCATGAGCCTGTAACAGAAAATTTTCTCGCCTTTCTTTTCATGATATCCAAACAAAAGTTTAGTATTAATTAATCTTACTTGAAGTCAGATTGCTACATAAGATATTGGTATTCCATTCATAATATTATCTAAGGAAACCGTATATTGAAATCATATTCAAATTTACATTTTGCGTTGCCTCTTAAATTTATCGTGAACCTAATTTATAATTATTTCAGACCAGTGATATATTTAATAAGCATTAATAATCAGGAAATATTCTTAAATATCCCGAATGAATTTTTGTGAATACATTGATTAAATTGGGTATTTATTTTTTCCTTATTAGGTGAATGGTGTGATACAGAATACTGGACACGGAGTTGTTTTTCGAGTCGACTCTGGTCTTCAAGCTCCTGTCGTTAATATCAGTGGAGGACCACTTTCATATAATTATCGAGTCCAAGAAATCCACTTGCATTTTGGTCGCACGGATAACCAAGGGTCTGAACACAAAGTTGGCCACCATGCATTTCCAGCAGAGGTAAAGTTTTTTTTATGCTATATAAGGATATGCTATATATTTGATCCGCTAAACTGGAATGGTTTATTTGAAACATTTAAGCTGATGAAATGATGTTAGAATGTCATAAAACGGAACCTAGTTTAACATGCTGAGCGTTAGGAGCATTGTATACTATTTTCCTTTTCGAATGTGAAATATGCAATACTTGTTCGCGTACTGTGCAGATTTCAAAAATATTTCAAACAATTCTTTGATTTTAGTGTATAAGTGTGGCAACGGAATATCTTACGTAACTATATGAATTTTACGTTTTAAGCTTCATTAACATGCAGACGTAATTTTCATGTATAGGCACTGTCAACAATATTGCGTTTTGCCCTGTTCTTAAATTTAATTTTTATAAATCAGAAATTGTTGTTTATATGTGAAACATACTATTTAAATAACAGATGTAAGTATCCAAATATTTCAATGAAATACAAATTTTACAGAATTTCATTTTTACATGTCGGGCTTAGCACAAAACGTGCTTGAGCATATAGGGAAAACTTCAAAGTTGCAGGTGCGCAGGGAACTTCTGCCTATGCCAGTAGTGTATAATTAAGAGAAAAATGTCTATTTTTTTATGCCTAGCATAGACATCAAATATTTAATGACTGCTATTGAGTTAAATTTGTTTAAAGACACAAAATATCAAATCTAAGAATCAACAGATGAAAAACAAATACCAATTGAATATTAATAAATGATAAAATTTAATATTTACTTTGTACTTGTTTCAACTAATGGAGCTAAATTTTTAAAACGAAAAAAGCAGAAATCGTCTTATCTTAGGAGCAATTTTTGCCGTAAGCTCACAATAACGTTCTAATCTCTGAAGTCTTAAAAATTGCTAAAACTTTATGTCTCATTTAGTACGTATCTATTTCGTGATACTTACTGCACAATTAATTTTGTTATTTTCGCCTGCATTTCGCTGTTGAAAGTTATGCCAAACACATTAAATCTCAAAACACATAACTTTGTAAAGTAAAATATTATTTTGTAATTTCCATTAAATTTTAATATTTTTCAAACCTCTGTATCCTCTTCAAATGTTAACAAACGTTTAAGTAGGCTTCTTTTTTGCCAGATGTTTTTCATTGCATTTTGTCAAGTCATTTCCTAGAAAATGTTCAAAGTCTAGAATACTTCGCAAGTTAATTTACATTCTAGGATATTCCATAGTTTTGCTAAATTTTTGATTAAAACTAATAATAATTGATGTTTTCATAATTATTCTTAATAGTCTTTCCTGAATGGAGGATTCTCATTTCTTTCGCTTTCCTGTATAGAAAAATTTAATTAAGAAGCTCTTAATGTAATTTGTTTATTAATCAGTTTTCCTTTCCATGCAGTGAACTAAAGTTATAAAATACCTAGGTTTGTAACACTTTGTAATAATCACAAAATACAGGTGACCGGATTTCTATTTTCTATGTAGACCAAAATATGCACAGCAGTACAATTGATAAATAATTAACTGGAAACATAATTAAAATATTGAATTTTTGATTACGAAAACATAATGAAATATTAAAGTGAACACTCAAATAATAATATGAAACTCACTTAAGAGTTATTCAAAATAATTTACTGTAACTACACTACATGTTCTAAAAATAACACTACCTTGTGAAAAGCCAGTATTTAGCACATGTTACCAGTTTTGTTTTTAATCTACCATTAGGAAACCCACGTTTAATATGTCTAAGCAACGATTCACAATATAAGCTAAGACTAATAGGCCAATCTATGTATGACACATATTTGTAAGGTATTTTCTTCTTATTTCTGCGTGCCTTAGTGGTGTAATAGAGTAATTGGAAGTATGTAAGGTATCTTCTTATTACTGCGTGCCTTAGTGGCGTAATAGTGTAATTTGAAGTATGTACGGATAGCAACAGGAAGATTCGGAGTTCAATTCCCAACATGAGTATTGAAACTTTTTTCACGTTTACTGCTCTGTAAACATAATGCCTATATCTAATAGTTCTTTTACATAATTATTTATCAACTGCACATCTGTTGAACACTAAGGGTCACGTTGCGCATTTGTAAGTTCATTTTTATTAATATGGATAGTATTCTTACAAATTGGTTTAATAGGATGGATATTATTCTTACAAATTGGTAAATAGTACTAGACTGTGTTATCATTTTATGATATTGAAAGCGACGAAAAAAAAATTAAACGCTTATAAATAAATAAGAAACAAATATAATTTTACTTTGTTTAAAAGGAAATGATTTTCCAAATAAAAAAATTCCGTTATTTTTGAGTTCGTTTCATTGAGTTCTACTGGATGCATTGTCACGCATGTATGTTTTCTAAACAATTTATGAAATAATTCTAATTTTTCTAATACATAAAAAAATCAATATTTTACGAATGCAACTTTATTTCTTCGGGAATTCTACACCATTACGTACGGAACTCTATAGGAAAGAAAAATTAAGACATACCTGTAACTTAACGCTAAATATGAGGTTTAGCATTTCGTTTTCTTTGCCTTCTTTAGTTACAGAACCACTGAAGGAAGACATATGAAGGAAACATAAAAAATGTCTTACTAAAGTTAGAAAGAAAAGGTAAGAGAGAGATTATCCCTTTAAACAACCGCAAATATGATTAGCGAAGTTGGGCAAGTCCTTAATTTCATCAAGGGAGGATGTCAAGGGTAGCAGGAAATTTGTTTCTTTGTTCTGTTACGTTCGAAGGAATTTTGATGGGGAAGGACAAAGAAAAAGATCGATGAGAAAATTATTTCTTTCTCCATCTTTTTTAAGAAAAGTTTACTTTCTTTTACATCGCATCAGAAAATATTAGAACAAAGGATGTTCTTAGAAAGTACATTTACTTTTTAAATATTCTTTTATTACAGTCTTTTCATCAACTTTTTTGTTTTGTTTTTCGATAATTCGAAAAATGCAGGCTTCGCAGTTTGACTCGCAGACTGTTATGAATATTTGTTACGGTTCTTCTCCTAAATGAGTAATTTATAAATACTCTATGATATGCATACAAATGTTATCAAATATTTCCTTATATTTAAATTTACAAAAACATTTCAAGGGTCACAAAATGCTTTTGTTTCATTAAAAAACGCGGGGCTACTAAAACATCTAATCATCTGTTGTATAAATATGAATGCCCTCTCTCTTTTTTGAGTAAATAAAAAACACATTTGTTTCTTTTCAGAGTTAAATGACAAGACGAAAGATTTATTCAAAGTGTTTTCTGTCAAAATCTACGGCATTCGCCTATCAGGAAACATATTCTGTGAACGAAAAATGTGTGTGTTTTGTTTAAAAATCTCTGTTTTCCTTTACATTCTCCAGTTGTATAGAATAGCTGGGGTCTGTAATATTTACTGTAATATTAGAAAAATCCAGACAACTGAAAATTTCAAAGAACCTAGTCAAGTCAGTTTCTGATACCCTTGTTAAAATTGATTCGCTTTCCAGAAAAGCCATTATGCATGGATGGATTATAACAAATGGTAATCTGAAGGAATAATAAGATAAATACAGCAGGTGGAACAGCATACCCCAAGGAAGTGCTTTCTTTGACATTTCTCTTTCTGTTCATCTAGCATCTGAAAACTTGTTGGAAGACAGCTTTGGCGTGTCTTTCGGAATATTCTAAATGTTTTATATTAACATCCTGGGCATTCAATACTTCATTAAAACTGATTAAATGTTATTTGCAACGCACCTCAATTTTATCTGACTCAGCGGTAGCAGCTGAAATTTTTTTGTGGTTTTTCTCGTCATGAGTATCAAACTATATCTCTTAAGCTGTTGAAAACCACGCTTTTAAATCGAATTAGTTATATTAGATGCAGCAAGTTAATTTCTGTATTACATGCAACATACTTAAAATAAAGCTGTATTAGATGCGATAAATGCAAGTAAACATGCATTAGGCACAGCATGTTCGCTGAAAATTTCCAATAACAAACATTATGTTTCTACTGAAGTTTCCTTTACAATACAATAACGAAGTAAATCTCCCACAAATGCTGCTTTTTCAGTACAAAACTGATATTTTAATGAGACACAAACAATAATTGTATATAATTCAAACAGCTGTCACGTACTAATTATTAAAAGCTGCTGTTTTTAAATTAAAATGTTTCCACTATCAGTTGCATGCAACCAGTATTTTGAATATCTATTAGAAAACTGTTTAATCATATTTATACCTCTTGTATCTAATGCGAAGAGAAGTATTAAATAAAATGTTAATTTTCTCTTACTCAAGACAATTATATAATTACATCGTTTTACTGCTTCCAAGATACGCATCCGAAAACAAACAGGAACGTGAAATGAGCCTTATCGTAACTTTGTCACGAAGAGTACTGTACTATTAAAGGACCACTTTTCCATGTAAAATTTACTGCATATGTATGTTTTCTCTGCCAATACAGTTTACTTGCAGTAGAAGAAAGAACAAAGGCGAAACTTACCATACATTGTCCTCGTACGTAGTATATCAGTTAAACAAAGACTTAAGTGATTGTCCATGGATCTGGTTTAAGTCTTTAAACGAAACACGGATAAATCGCAGTTAAACTGGCAAAAATTTTTATTTTCCTTCTTATTATTTATTTTAAGAAATTAATTTTGGAACAAGTATTCATTTCTTTCAACGGCAATCACTTATACAGCGTAATATGAATCAATAAATAAATGAGTATTATTTGATGTCAAGTATCCATTAATCAATCAATAAATATAATCCAAAATTTTAAATAGGAACTGTATGAGTTAAAAGAAATTCTTTCGCACAACTTGAGTGCACAGGCTTTTGCTCTTTCAATCAAGATTTTGACGGTAGTCTGAAAATTGCGCATAATGTTTGGTTAGCTTAGTTCTTGGATAAAAATGTTAATAGCAGCACTTCGGAGATCTTAAACAGAGCAATTTGATGGAAACGGTATCTGTAGAATAATGTAGTCATTAAAAAAAGAGTTCTGAAATATATTGAATTTTTTAAAAATTTGAATTCTAAGAAATTTTCATCCTGAAAAAAGAATAGAATTAACTGAATTAATTCCCACCTGAAAATATTCTCAGTTGAGAATTTTGAGGTTGTTGATTCCAAACAGTTAGCACAATGATTATTATCAAAATTATTGCTGAAAGGTAATAGCTATTTTTGTATTACAACGATATTCATTCTCTTTTGCAAAAGCATAATTTAGCAGCTGGCGAAGAGATCGCCACTTTAATGTTCTATAAAAAATATACAGTATTTTATATATTTGTCCTGTAAGTTTTTGATATAAATGCCTGATTTCTCTCCATTCAGTTTTTAATTGCCAAGCAAAACTTAACAAATATTTTGTAGGTTAGCTTATTAAAGCAAGATTATGCATTTCGCATTACTTTGTTCTGGGGCAAATGTCCATTCAAAATTAAGCTTACAATCAGGATTGTTGCTGAAAATTTATAACACCAATTCAGTCAAAATACTTAACCTGGGTTTACAGTGGTAACTTAGTATATGTCATTATTCCGTTCCAGATCCTTGGACGTATTCCAGAAGAAATTTTATAGTGAGAAATAAACAGAAATCAATCTGTTCTTATAAAATATTTCTACCTTTCTTATTATAACATTGTGTAATACTAAAACACAAATGCGGTGGGTGAAATGTACATCGTACATAAATGAAATACTGTACATTATATACAAAAATGTTATCTGCAATCCAGATCAAAAGTATCTTCGGTTTTCACAATAGTACATACCATTGTTTTCAGCATACGGTATGGCATAGCCAAGTTCCGAATACCTACGCAATCTTCATGCTTTTCAATAATTCTTTTTTTACCTCCATGGTGATGGTAACAATTTTCTTTACTGGTTGACTCTTCCAAACTTTCCTAAAACTCCTTGTTAATTGACAAAATTGAATTTTTGAATTTACAAAACCTTTATAAGACAGAACGTAAAATCACTTGCATATTCATAGTTATAGCATGGATTGTTTATTGAATAGTCTTAACAGGCCTGGTGATACTCATAGACATTCGTAGCATAGTCTTGAAATAAGTGAACAAGTGTAGTGTGCATAGTTGTGAAACATTGAATTCAAGTCGTACTTCAAATAACTGTCATATGCAAACCAAAAATCTTCCCATCAAAAACATAACGTATACCGAGTCCTATGTATGTCACTGGATGTATTCCGAGATACCACGCGTTGTATAACGTCCAACTTAAAAAACAAATCGAAACCTTTAATTTTGAAGGCCAATTTATGTTTTATAAAAGCATTGCTTATATATAAAAGATATTTATTTAATATTAAAATTATTTAACTGTTCGAATACCTTCCGAAATAAAATCTTAAATAACGGAAATAATTATTATAAGAAGATTAAATTATTAACGAACAGACTATTTTAATAAACGTATTTATTCAAATCCATTAAAAAATACTTAAGCTACGTAAAATATAATTTGTTTAAATTTATTTCGAGTTTAATTTCGTAGGTATATTCAATAACACGAAAGGCATAATAGCATTAAATCTAATCAACAGTTTTTTAAGGAAATTCGCTACAAAATTTCAGTTTGTATAGAACAGATAGTTTAAATAAATAACTTCTTTAAATGTTAATAGCATTTACTAAAAACATGAATATAATTTATTACGGGACTTTCTTCATAATAATGAGTACAAAATCTGAAAGGACAGTATCATCGCATACTAATGTACTCATAGAACTTTTCATAGAAACTGATAAAATTTTCTTGCATGACAAAAACAGAAATCGTCGATTTTTCATCTCATAAAAAAATATTAGATGATGGAATGTTTTTTTAAATAAGTAAAGATGAAGAAATCTACCCGAAAGTCTAAACAAGATGATAAAAAAAATATTATTCAACAATACATTATTTTTTCACTCGCATTTCTTTCATCACACGCAAATTACGTAATCCAAATAAAAGAACTCATTTAGCATTCAGATGAGTTCTCATTTTAGATTCACTATTTCCGTTAATTAGTTCTGGAAAAAGAAAGAAATAATTGATATTCAACCGTGTAATTTCAAAAGTACTTTGTCATTACCATAACAAAGCAACGTTCATCAAACGAAGAACAATGAGTAAACAGAGATTAGATTCTAGTGAAAAGAATCAAAAATTTCAGTTTTTTTTTCTATTCCTCAATATAACGATCAATTATTGTTTTGAATTGCTGAACCTATTATTATTATTATTTCGAATAAAATAACTCGCGTTGATTCAGACAGAATTTTATGCTGAAGAACATTCCCGAATGACTGATAAGCCATTTTCTGTGTTTATTGTTAAAAAGACCATTTTATTTAGAAGTGGTCGGAAAGTATGCGCTTAATTAATAGAATGGCTTCTAGGTTTATTCTATCGTAAAATATATTTATAATACTTCCTTTTGAGCAAGTATTGTAAATATATGTAGTCAGTAAGTCAGTCAGCTATTAAAGTAAAATTAATAATGAACTGAATCCTTGAATAAATGTGCTAGGTTTTCAATTATTTATGACTGATAAGTGAAAAATCCTACATTGTGTTTTGAATTTTTGAAAGATGATTAAATGGCTCAAGTTTTGGACATTTGTGTATTAAACTGAATTCTTTTACATGATGACTGGTTACCTCACATCACTGATGTCTGTCACTGACGCCTTGTCACTTCTTGTCACTGATGTCTTTTTGAGTTTTATTTAAATTACAGTTTGAACTTCTGAAATTGTGTGAGTAGTCGAAGCAAACAGGGTTCATCCATGCATTTGAATTAAATCTGAAAACAAAAATGAAAGTGAAACTTTTGAAAATGTACAGATCAGGTTGAAATACAGTGGTCACCTAGTTTATCCATATGTAATGTGGGTACAGTTCAATTTCACTAACAATTTATACTGTAATTTAGACGTAAGGGACGCTCCGTGTTCCTTGAAAAACGCTTAGCAGCTAGTGTGTTTTGCATTTGCAAAAATTGAGAATTCTTAGTGCCTTTTGCACTTATGAGACCATTTGATGCCTTTCGTACTTAAAAAACTACCTAGTGTCTTTCGCACTTGCAATAATTTAGAACAGTTGGTGTATTTTACACTTTCAAAGATGTGCAGAGATTTAAAACAGTTGAGCCTTTGGCAAATTTACATGAAATTAGAACAGGTTGAAGCCGCCTTTCGGAGTTACATTAATTTAGAACAAGGTGGACCTTTAGCCCAGTTACATAAATTTAGAACAAGGGGTACCTTTCTCCCTTTCAGTGCTTTAGTACAATTGGTGCTTTTCGCACTTACAAAAATTTAAATCAGTTGAGCCTTTTTCAATAACATAAATTTGAAACAGGTGGAGCCTTTCGTGTTACATAAATTTACAACAGGTGGTGCTTTTCATCCCTACAGTAATTTAGAACAGTTGGTGCCTTTCGTACTAAGAAAGATTTAAAACAGTTGAGACTGTTGCAGTTGCATATGCATAGATTTAGATCAAGTGGTGCCTTTAGCAGTTACAAATTTGAGAATAGTTGATGCCTACTGCACTTATAAAAATTAACATTTTCAAATTTCCGATGATTCATGTGTAATTTGAATAAAATACCTATTGGTCACAAAATATTTGACAGTAATATTTATTACTTTACCAGTTCGTTTATGCAAGGAATGTTAATGCAAAAATTCTCCTCACGTAAAATTTCTTGACGGAAAGTTCTTTTTTACTATGTATGTACTTAAGTAAAGTTATTTGCTATGTATAGTTATGTAGCTCCTTTATCCAAAGTTTATTTGTGTGAAAATTCTTTTGTTTAAATTTCATTTATGCGAAGTCCATTAATGCAATGTGAAGTTGCTCTATACAACATTCCTTTATGCAGTATTTATTTCTACAAATTTCTTTTGCGCAAAATATTAATTTCGTATTATATCACGCACTGTTTAATGGCAGAGAAATACAGAATTAGCTTGTTGGCAAGAAAATGATGAAAACGTGATTTGAATCACGCCTTTCTTCACATATGCAAGTATTTCAGGATAAAATATTCCTTTTCTGGAAGTACATAAGGAAGTTGCTATAGCCTGTTAGATACCAACTTATATAATGGTTAAATGAAAAAGTCGTCTTTTAGTTCCTACCGTTTTGCCGTTCTTCTTTCCATAATTGGTTCAGTTTCCAAGTGAGATGAGATTTCGGGCGAGGCAGGTCTAAAACGTTTCCTTCATCAAACGTTATTGCTGATTTTACTGCTTCGTCCGTCTCTTCATTTCATGCTAATCCTACATATGCTTTGTCCAAAATATTTTGGGTAGAATATCTGGGTGAGATGCTGTAATATCAAAACATGTTGTATTAATGCTGACTTATTTTTTTTTATTATTTTCAATGCTAGTATTGTAGTTTGACAGTCTGTCTACATTTTAATGTTTTTGAGATTATTTGCAGTGCAGTACATAAGGGATATCTTGGTTGCAAAGCGTCCATCTTGAAATATACTATTTTCATTCTATAAACTACCTTTTCGTGTTACTTTATTTTAAGGAGTTTTTAGAAATATATAAACACATTCTGGACCTGCTTCCATTTTGGAACAATCTGTATAAATAAGCATACGTTATTCTTTGGTCTTTGTGTCTGGGATTGCAACAGTAGATTTTGTACCTATGGTTAGATAACTTTCATAACATATCATCTTTCATAACTTTCATAACATCCCATAATATATGGGGATTCATATTTTATGTGTTCTATGTTTTCTTCTTTTATACTTTTACTGAGTTTTAAGATAACTTTTTTCGCTGCCTGTAATCTGATGTACAAGGAAGGTTTTCCCGCCAGTACGCAAATTGCTGGTTTGCATGTGGTTCTGTAGCATATTATTCGAAGGAGAAATGGATGTATCAATTGGTTTCCTTTTTTTATGGTCATACTTTGTGCCCACATTTCTGCCCTTAATACACTTTTCTGAATATGTTCTATTTATCTGAAGAGACTTCTTTGAATATGTGAATTATGGCCCTACTAGATGTCCTGAAGTATTTTATAGCGTTATGAGTTTGTATAAAAGGATTATATCATTGAAAAAGTAGTATTATAAATTGATGAGCCTCCCTGTGTACATGTTTGATTTAACGCGAATTTCCGCCTGATGGAAAACCAAAAGGACCATGTTAGCATCAATGAAATTTTGAATCAGGAATATGCAAATAAATGTCAATTTTTGTTACATTATCTTTGTTACAAGTGTGCGTATATATTTAGTTTATTAATTTCTGAGAAAAAGGAATATATTGAGGAATATGTTGAGAATAATTAATAAATTATATTTTACATTCCTAATGAGAGTAAAAAATGCACACTCTCTGTTTAGTTAAACTTTAATACAAATGCTTAAATGCATGCTACCTTTATATTTTGTTTGATTAGATTTAAGTGATGACTAGCGTTATGCAGTATTATAAAAATTTGATCTTGATCTTAAATTAAATTTTGAATTTCTTCATTCAAGACCTTTATGAAGAAATATCAATTCTTCATTATTTTTATATAAATGTTTAATGCAAATGCCTACTTTCTGCGTACACAGACTGCTGAGTTATATTTACATATTATTCGAAGGAGAAATGGACACTTTGCTCTATTTCAATTCATTGAATCTTAATATTATGAGTAATAGTTAAAACTGATTTTGTTTAAAAGTAAATTTTGATTTTCTTCAAATTCACAGAATAACTTAGAACATTAGGATAATATTTAATAAAATACTTTCTACTATATATCATTTGATATACAGCGGCATCTACGTTTTAAAGTGCAAGTTCATAATAAATTACTCTTAAATGCAGCGAAATTTTAAATATGTTAAACCTTAGTATAGTTAAGTATAACATGCTATGTACAACTCAAAAGATCTAATTAGCAGAATATTCTTAAAGTTTCAACTTACTGACTATTACTAATTATCAACTTTTCGCCTTCATTGTCCTTTTTACAGACAGAAAAAATGCACGAATGTAGAATGCCAACCAAAATATTTTATTACTTGCATTTTATAGAAGATTATTTATAACTCAACACTCACTCAAACGCGAAGGGCTAAGCACAATTGGGGAGTTCAAAAAAGAATCACGAAATTCCAAATTTATATTCTTATCATTTTTAAAAAATAGCAACGCAGAATGATAAATAATGCATGATTATAACAGAAAAACATTTAAGTTTTATTTACTTTTGATCTATATGATATCTTTTCTTACACATTGTGGTGTTACGGGCGTGATCGCCAAAAGTGTCGATACTAAGAATATCAAGTACAAATTAATTTTGCGTAAATACTTAAACTAAAATTTGGTGTTTAGTACATTGCATAATCATTACTAAATAGATTAACAAGACTTACCCACTGATGCATGCATGAGCCGAATATTTTCTTTTTCCAATCTCATATTTATTTTAATACACATACTTTCTGGATTAAATAAGACACATTTAACACACACATATACATACTAAAATATCATAACTTAGATACTCGCAATGCGATAACTCAAATGGAATGTCCGTGGAGTGCCGACGCGTGACTATTCGCGCAATCCTGTTCCATCGAATAATTTTGCGGTTGAAACGTGGTCAATTTTATCTTCGTATTATCGCGCTGTCTGGTTACACACTTATAAGCTCTTCTTTTTTCCTTTTACATTCATATGATTTTTACACACGTCACACGTGGTGACACATTGCTGGTCAAGCACATCTTGAAGTCGAACAGTTACTTATATTCTGCTTGCGCGTTTCTTTTATGTTATTCACATTCTGCTTCTTTCTCGGCAAAATTGGACAGGAACAAATGGCGACTGCTGAGTGTGTGTGGCCCGAAGGCCCACACACTCGCTAAGCTCGACGTCAGGCAGCAAGAGGGGAAAAACGAAAAAGAGAGAGAGAGAAACCAGTCCTTCCAGTATTTATACCTTTCGACGCACGTGCTCGCGCGTGATAACGATACAAGAATCGATGTAACCACAATGTTCTCACACATATATAATTTTAAAAGTGGTATGAAAATTCCTATCACAGGCTTTACCATGTGTCAAAATTACCTGTTTTTAGAGCAGCAGTGTTGCGGTTTTTATGTTGCTTTGGGCTTAAGTAGCACGAACTCCTAATCTTCACATGCCCTATAAGGAAGAAGTCCCAGAAGGTAATATCTATAAAGGTAATTACATCAGTTGTTTAATCTCAAATCGTTTAACCCATTTAAGTAGGCCGATATACAACTGGCATCGTGCCGAGGACAATGCAAAAGACACTTTCTGCTGTTAGACGTATTTTTACTTTTGCTAAAAAATGGGCGGGGTTAAACTACAAGATAACTGCACCGTTATTTGTATACTAAGATCATTTTCTGTTCAAGTTATGTAATACTCATTATTCTACTTTAAAGATGCTCAGACACTACGCTGGTTAGTGACGCTGACTACCGAACAGATGCGCCTAGCTTAGAATCCCAGAAAAGGCATAGATGTTTTTAAGTATATACAGTGCCTGTGTGTCATGGAAGCACTCAAAATATATGGCTAGTGTAAAGTTCCGTCGAGTGGTTTGGAAGTAGGAGAAGATGGCTGGTAGGCTCTCGGACCGAATACAGGAATAGGTGGAGATAGGCAAAGTCGTACTGTAAATTTAGATGGGCCTCAAGGCTCATGCGAATGACAGGCGCAATAATGAACTTCTTGAAACGATAAAAAATTCGTGGGCTTGTCCTGATTAGGGCAGACTGTTGGGATTCTCCACAGCATTTGATTTTGCTAGTTTTAAATCTATAAAAGTTTAAATTAGATAATTGCTTTTTGATTCCCCGTAGTTCAAATTAATTCAATCCGCCTTCGAAACTATAGTGATTTATAAAAGCTGACAGTGTAGAGTCATTAAGTTATTTCAAATCAGAAGAAATGAAACCTGAGCAGTGCCCTCACCGGCACTCGAACCACTGACCTCTCGAATACGCACCGAGCGTGCTGACTATTACATGCTAAGAAGACGGGAGAAATACTTTATAATTGCAGTTAAAAATTGAGATTGTACGCTCAATTTCCATGTAAATTTGTACGATCTGTATGTTCTGATCCCCCTCGCTGCGAGTTTAATATCGGCCACCTCCTACATTTTACTCTATACAGTTTTCTGCATGATGAGAAGGGTAAAACTCTGGAGACTCTCGGCCACTTTCCCGATGAATGCTTAATAAAAAAATTATTGCTGAAAAACAGTAAACTGTCAACTGAATATTCTATAGAAATTATGCCAGCACTGAAAATTCTGCTAACCAGCAGCAGAAATATAAGCACGTTACAAAAAATCTACATAGCTAGGTAAACTACTTGCTTAGCAATGATCAATTATTCGGGTACAAAATATTATTCACGAGCTAGCTATCATTGAATGACGTATCCGATTCTAGGTAGCCTTTCTACAATCATTCTACCTTCGCTGAATATTTTTCTGGGCATGTCTGAATGATATGAGAATAAAGAAGAAGGAAAAACATGAACGAAAACTTGTTAGTTTAAATTAATATTATACGAAGTTTAATTAAAACTGAAAAAATAAATCTCTTAGGACTATACTGTGTAGGAAACGTTTAATCTACGTAAGGATAAAAATAACATAAATTAAAGCAAATGTGATTTTAAATAAATACACGTCAACGTCAAACTAAACTGAACATTCTTGAATTTCCATTTTCTTGCCATTGTAACTTATTTCTTTTCTTATTTGTCTGCTTTTTTAATCAAATTCATTGCATTTCAATTCTTTTTCCGAGTCATCGCTTTAAGATTAAAATCGTAATAAGACATCAAACAATTAAATTGGAAGAAAACTACTGAATAACTGACTTTTAGCATTCCTTTTAATAATCTCGTTAAAAAAGGGAATTTTCAAAGCTGATTTAATGTATTTATGTGCTATTAATAGGGAAATGCGATGCGTTCAGCCAGTTTAAAAAGAATCTTAAAAGGCTAAATTAGAGACAGATTTTGGAGACATAAAATAAATTTCAACAAAACTTTAAATTCATTTTTGAGCGTAAAACCTCGAAGGAGTAAAGTTTATTGTTAAGTTAATTGCGCTTTTACCAAATATAATGGTTTTCTAAAATTTAATTTCATATATTATTTTTGAAGTGAAGAATGCATTTTAATGAGATTTAGTCCTTCAAATTTTATATTTTTGGTCGCTTGGGGTATAATAAATTGGCATAATTTTAAGAACATGCGTTTAATTTTACTTCTCTATTTCAAGTACGATTGTTACCAGCATTATTTTCATTTTTTACTACAACTGTTATTCAGTTTTGTGTAATTTTATTTCGCAGTAAAATTTGTTTTTGTAGTACATTGAATAATTTTTTGTAGTACATCATAGTTCAAAAGCAATAAAAATACGCATTTTTAACGGTATGTACTGGTATCTCAGATGCGAGTTTAAACCACGTGAAAGGCTTGCATTTTTCGTGATTTTACTCATCTGTAATGTTAATAACGTGAATAGGTAAAGTGAATACGAGCTAATTTCCCTCAAATGTCCTCCATGATGACATCCCTCGCCTTAAGAATTTAATCGTCACACCGGAACATTGATATTATAGGAAGAAATATACAATGAAACAACATTTTACAAAACTACCAAATCGGGAGACTCCCGATTTCCGACCATACTCCCGCGTACCAGATTTTTAACATATTTGTCCCGACTTTCTCTAATTCTTAAAATTTCTCATGATTTTTATATAGCTTTACTTAATACTTCGTTATCTGCCCGCAAAAAGAAGTGATTTTTGGCGTCTGAAAGCGCTTGTTTTTCCTAAATGCATATAAAAAGAGACTCAAGTCATTTCACCCTTGAGATACGGCGCGTTTCCGCTTTGTGAATGAAAGTCCGAAAACGTCGTGATCCAGTTCTCCAATGAGAATCAAGCGCCGCTGCAGGTCATCTCGCATAGATTAGCCAATGAGCACAAAACAAGTTCGAGGTTGTTTATTTCGTTCGTCTCGCCAAAGAGCAGCTTAAGTTTCATTTGCTTTCCTGATACAATTTAAGAAACCGCGATTTTTTTTTTTTTTTTTTTTTTTTTTTTTTTTTGTTGTTGTTGTTGTTGTTGTTGTTGTTGTGTTGTTGTTAGCTATGTCTGCAAAAAATGTAAAATACGCTTCTACTATTTCGTCAAGGTAATGTAATATTGCAATTTGCATTGTTTGCCATTGCGGCAAACAATGCAGATTTGCATACAAACAAAATTGCATACCGTGGAAGGGCTGATGCTCTTAAATATGTGCGTACACAAGGACAACATGAGTTGTACTGGAAAAAAAATTAAATTTTTCTGTAGAAGTAAAGGATCAAAACATTATTAATGCAAAATGTCTGTTCTCTGCCTTTTCACTGGAGCACAACCTGGCTCTGAATGCATTAGATCATATAACAGCTTTTTTATGGAAAATGTTTCCCGACAGTAAAATCGCTAAAAAAACACTCACGTGCAAGGACAAAAAATGTTTAAAGTTGAAATCTATAAAAAGTTTTTAAATGTTTTTGGTAAAAGTATAGTTTAGGGTACACCTTGGCGAAACTTGGCGATTTTTGACGGTACACGGATACCGAATTTGTGCAATTCTTTGACTCGTTATTTTGGCTTGCGAAGCGGCGATTTTTGCGCGAAAAATCGCCGCTACACAAGGCCAAAATAACAAGACAAACAATTGCACAAACTCAGTATCCATGTACACATCGACTTATTTTCACTTAAAAAAAATCCCCGAATTGCACAAAAATGGCATTACGCACTCCTTTGACTTTATCCATGTACACGTTGACCTATTTTCATTTACAAAAAAATCCCCGAATCACACAAAAGGGGTATTGCGCACTCTTTTAACTTTATCCATGTACACGTCGACCTATTTTCACTTTAAAAAAAATTCCAGAATTGCAAAATCTTGCAATGCGCACTCCCTTTACTTTGTCCATGTACACATCGATATATTTTCACTTAAGTCAAAGGAGCACCAAATTCTACAATATAGGCAAACAAAATATACATAATCTCAATAAAATACATTTTAATCCAAACAATAAAATAACATAAAAATGGAAAATATGTTACACATTTAAGCACTACCAAAAGCAAATATTCACTTACCATGATTTTCGAATCCGCTTCGTACACCCAGAGCCACGTAAAAATCAAAATATCAATCATACTCAAATGACTTTTTTCAAACCAGGTACTCTTTCTGATCGAACGCTTCACATAGTGACCATCTGAGCCTTTCTTCCTAAAAACCCATTCAAATCCATCTAAACGGTTTTTACGTTCGACTAGACGCATATTCTTCCTACATACAGGACAGGCTACTAAGTAAACCTTCAATTACACACCAGTCAATTAAAGCTCTTTTTCCCTTTCGCTCCAAATCGTACAGAAACTTCAAATTAATCTTACTATATTTGGTCATTCTACCGTCTAAAGAATGAAACCAACACACACCACAAAAACGCTTACAAAACATCCATGATTCAAACTTTCCCAGAATCATGCACCCGATTACGTCACAATAGGGTTTCCATAAAATTCAACTACTCAGGCTACAATAAATGAAACAACAACTTGGCGATAAATCAAACAACAACTTCGCCATAATACAAGGGGTACCTTAAAGTCTACTCTACCCATGTTGGTATGTTCAGATGTTATTTATTTACTATGTAAAGTTAGTACATTATTAAAAATATATATTTCCACTCTTTCTTATTTTTATTTAAAAACTCTTTTTGTCATTGAACAATTCTCCTGATTTCTTAAAAAAAATCTCCTTATTTTTGTTTGTCGTAGGTTGGCAAGTATGATTTTGTTTCCATATGTATATTCTAAGGAAACATTATTTGCCATTATGAGTTTTATATATAATAAAAAAGCAATGTGTTGCCGCGTATAAGCAATGTGTTGCCACGTTGTTTATATATAATTAAACAACGCGGCAACACATTGCTTTCATAGAGCCGAATTTTTTCTTCCTTGTACGATCTAAAGGAAATATTGTAATCACTAAAAATTCCGGGTACCATATTTCAACGAAAATATCTAATTTGACCGATATCGAAGGCAATTTAACGATTTCTTTGCGTGACATCTATACGTAAGGACAGAATAAAGGATTCTTTCCCCCCAAATGAATCATAAAAATGATTTAAAATGGATTCAGAAGAGACTTTTCAGAGGCGTCTGTACGTACGTATGTATGTATCGCATAATTCAAAAACGAATATCCTCAGAAAGTTGCAATTTTGTATGTATACATGTACAACATGTACCTTCCTTTTTGGTTGCAATCAGCCACACCAAAAGCCTATGAATATATGTATATATATATCCACACTGTTACTCTATTCAGTAAGTTCAGTTTCTTTATCCTTATATGTATGCAAATTGTGCATTTTTTGCTTTAAAAATGATTGAATTATGTTGTTCTTATCTTCCGGTTAAGGTTTTTATGCCTTTCGTAGAATTATCAACAACTTAAGTTGTTTAAGTGCGGCTAAGCCTATTTCTTTTGCCATAACAGCCATATTTGTTTACATTTGAAACTTAGCAGAATAGTGGATTTGTTGCCAATCTAGGGAAACTAAGCTTCGCAACAAAAAAGTAACGTCTTCTTTTATTATTGAGAATTAAATTGTGCTTAATCCATTCTGGAATTATCATTTAAGTTATTAAATTATCTCATATATTGACTCAACACAGCGTCCACAACAAATTAACCCTTCAGTGTATTTTTGCAGAATGAGACCAAAAGTAAATTTTCAGTTTTGCTCACCAAAAAATCTACCTTCTTGCCCGCTGTCCGAATTTTTTGTTTTCGTAGAAACTGTAATTTTAATTGTAAAAAACATTGCTTTTAGTTGTTTTAACTGTAATTAGTGTTTTATGTTTTAATTTTTCTTCCAATTTTTAATATAGATATTTTCAGTTTTTATGTATTTTTGCCTTCTCGCGAGGTGAAAACGGAATTAATTGAATGAGAAATATATCTATAATGAAATTCGAGGAAATAAGATTAATTTAAATGCAGGAAGAATGCGTATAATTTAATGTTTCAGACAAGGAAGTCATGTGGTGTATACATCACATTTTTTTTTTTCAGAAAATTTTATGAAAGAGTTAGGTGTTTTCTGAAAGATTTTTCACGACATTAAATACAAGTGATAATAATACAAATATTTCGAAGTAGATTCCAGGAGACTGACAACATCGAAAAGATTTCATATAAATTTAATGAATGTTTAATTTTGATTTCAATTTTGAGAAAGCTTTCGAATAAAAATATATATGAATAAAATGCATTGCATCAAATTTCAGTCTCTACTTTATCAGTGGTATTACAAATAAATTCGTCTAGTTGCTAATTAATGTTTATAATGAGGTGAAACTTTCGTGTTTTCTTTTATATTTAGATCTCTTGAATTTAGAAAAGGTATGCTTTTTATTCAAAGGATTAATAATTTTGAAGCGAGCAATCGTTTGAATTAACTTCCAATATGAAAGGAATAAGTGTATTATAATTGTTTACACTGATATTTATGCAATTCTCTTCTCATAAGTTGCATAGTTATCTAGATCAATAAATAGTTAAGAAATTCTATTTTTCATATGAATATCCTACTCTTTCTAGGAATATAAATAAATTTCGTTTATGAAATCCAAATGATGAGATTAAATTAAACATTTTAATTTCATACTTATGGATAAGCTCTATTACTGATATAATGGTTTTCATAAATTAAGAAAATTAAATAAAATAAAAATGAATACTCTACTATGTGAAAGATTCTATCTCAGTTTATTTGATTACATGATTATATCGTTTGCATTCAGAATTAAAACTAATCCCTATCTTCTTAAAACAACTTTAGAGTGTCTCAGAGGAAATGGTTTTCCGTATTCTGGAATTTCGGTAATATCGTGCATCGTGCCAATAATATCGTACCGGAAGATTATAGAAAGAAGTTCTGCTCTTTCATAATTATCCTAGCACTTTTTGTTATGTAGAATGTTCTTTAACCATTTTGGTTGATTTCCTTTATCTTCTGATCCGTGTTCATAATCCTATAATGTTTTGAATAATGTTTCTAATTAGTTTCTAATCTACGATTAATCAACAATTTCTTTTGTTTGTTCAACTGAATTGAGAGGGCAGCTGGCTTTAAAATTATTACAAATGACAAAAAAGCCCACGTAATTTAATAAAATTAGCTAATTTAATTTCACGGGTTCACCTGATATTTAATAATAATTGAAATGAATCTGGGTCTATTCATTTTAAATTGCTTATTTTATTAATTAATAATAAATTTTAAAGAAAGGTAACATATTTCTTTTCAATCTCTTGGTTAGTTGATTAAATTTGAAATACCTTGCATAACATTTTCCAGAGTGGCGATACAGTCATTTAAATATACATATACGTTTCGAGAGCATTTAGGCTAATTTGGGAGGGGGGCTAAATTATTTAAAAACAGCATATCTTAAGATAGGCGGGCTGTAGATAATATTTTTTCCTGTAAAGTATTGCCATTGCTCGTTTTGAAATAATTGAATTTTTTAATCAAAAATTAATTAAAATTTTACAAAATATGAAACGCACAATGAAACAAATTCGAAATTCAAAATTCGGACTCCCAGGTGTCTATATTCGGGTGGAGGACTATGTTATTCAACATTTGATGGCTCTAGGTACAGCTTCACAATGCGAAAAATATGTATACATTCACTGCAAAATCCCGTTTTGAGACTAATAGATCTCCTGGGCTGAACAGCTTTGAACTCAAGTGAAAAACTATGAGTGTTCAAAATTTTGTGGCTCTAGAGGTCGCTGTTTCTCCATAATGAGATTAAGTTCGAAAGACAAACCCTTTGCGTTTTCTTGGTGGCAACACATTTCTTTTATATCGCTGAGTTTTCTGATTAAATTTGAAACCTATTAATCTTACCCTTTGCGGAATGGCAAAACAAAGATTTTCAATTTTTAATCAAATTTAATTAAATTCCCTAATGATACGAAATGAAAACAACTGCAAAATTCAAAATTCGATTTTCGAGGTGCTCATGTTCGGTGAAGGACTACGTGCATTCAAAATTTGGTGGCTCTTGGTACCTCTGTGTTCAAAACGAGAGGAACGTCCATACATGCATCCCCCCAGATTCATCATTATTAATAGTAGAGATATAATTATAGTCCGAACCTCCCTAACGCATTAGCATTACTGAGAAAAGGCGGATTTATTAAACCATTCTTGAAGCTTATTTTCCTTGACCAATGAGAAATTTCATTATCTTCGGATTCGACTCGAATAAGGCTAGAAATTTTGCGACTAAATTATGCAGGTTTCCGCAAGTTTACCCAATAATCAAATAATTGCTCACATTTTAAGCAGTTTCCTAAATTTATTATTTTTGCCCAAAAGCTCTCTTTAATCACAAAAATTATTGTTCTCTTATTATTTCATTAATTTTTAGGAAAATATATGAGTTTAGAGCATGCGCATTTCATTCAATTTAGTTTTCTTAATAGCTTCCTGATATTATTAACGTGTACTTTGAAGCAATATTATTATTGCCCATTTTTTCATTGTTCTTCCTTTAGAACGTCCGTAAGAGTGGTTTCATGTGATTACTTTATCTTCAGTGTGCACAAGTAAACAAAAATCTCTTTTTACACCACATTACTTGTCTTAATTCCTTTTTACTTACATGTATGAAGTAAAGAAAGTACTGTAATTGCGAGAAATATCAGGTATCATATTTCATCGAAAATATCCATTTTCACCGTTCTCGAATCCATCTGAACAATATTTTCGTATGACAACTGTATTACGCCCTTCAGCAGGCGTCCCTGTCCTCCGTCACCTGTCACCTAGATTACTTCCTTATACGGCATAAAGGAAATATTCTAATCGCGAAAAGTTTCGGTTCTCATATTTAAACGATAATATCCATTTGACGGCTCTCGAATCCATTTGAAAGATGTTTTTGCTTAACATCTGCTTGTACAGACAGAATAAAGGTTTTTTTCCTCAAAACGCATTAAAATTGGATTCAGGAACGATTTTCTCAGAGGTCACGAAACGCAAATACATACATATGTAAGTACTATGTACTATGTACTATTCTATGTATATATCTCGCATAACTTAAAAAAGAGTAGCCTCAGAACGTTAAAATTTTGTATATGTGACTGCTATAACACATAGTTATGCACCTCCTTTTAGGTTGCAATGGGGAGCAATATATATATATGTAAACACCCAGTGTGATACTAGGCTCGGTGAACTCAGTTCTTTTTATTCTCATAGGTTGGTAAAATATGTATACTTTGCTTTAAAAGTGATTGAATTCTGTTGTTCATATGTTCAAGTTAAGGTTTTTATGCCTTTAGTTAATCTGCGTGCACTAATTGTAAAATTATCAAAAGGCTATAAGTTGTTTAAGTGCGATTAAGTCTGACGGAACAGCCATTTGTTTACATTTCAAACATAGCAGAATAGTGTATTAAGTCAGTTTCTGCACCTTCAGTGTCTTTTTGACGAGTGGGACCACAAGTAAACTTTCAGGTTTGTGCAGCGAAAAATCTGTCTTCTTGTACGCTGGCTGAATTGCTTGTTTTTGTGTAACAACTCTAATTTTACTTGTAATTTTTTAATTGTTTTAAGTTACTTCGTGGTTTACGTTTTCCTATGCCGCTCAACCAATATAGGGGGTAGAAACGCTGACTGCCGTGCCGAAGGCCCCGGGCTCGCATCCTGAAGAAGGCATGGATGACTGTAAATGTATAGTGTCCGTAAGCGTATTCTTGCTCTCCTCGCCACGGGGAATTTCATGGGTTTGTGCTTGCTGTAGATCAGACAAGTGAGCATTAGTCAACAACTACAACGTTTTTCTATATCTTTCAATTTTTAATGAAAATATTTTTTGTGTGTTTTTGCCTTGCCGTGAATTCAGAACTGAATTAATTGAAAGGTAGCTATACCTCTGATAAAATTCGAGGAAAGAAGTTTAAATGAAATACAGCAAAAAATTTGTATAAATTAATAACGTGTTCCCCAAATCAATTTTCTACTGATTTGGGTAGCTATTTTGCATTCGCTCATAGAACTACGTGTGCAAATCGTATAACTGCATGCCGAATAGACATAGGCCTTTAAAAGTAATTACCGCATTTCCCCCTTGTCTACTCTGGTGGCGTAAATGGTTAGCAGGTCCAGCTAACAACTGAAATATCCTTATTTAAAATCCGAGAGAGGAAGTTTGTGATCCACAATCCCAATTCATTGCAGGAAATTTTGCATTGCAGATCAAACTTATAAACGCCATGCTTCTTTTTGTTCAGTGAATTTGTAAGTTAGCTTCTTTTAGAGGTTCCTTACATCTGCTATTGTCAAGTGTCTTGATGATAACTGAAAAATAACCATTTAGTATCTCCGAGCTATGTCTTGTATGTTTTGTCGTGGATATGTACGTCTTGTCTACGTAACTTATTTATGATGTGTCGGGTCTATACTTTCACTTCAGCTTTCCGTTAACCCTCGTCTTCGTTAAATACGCTTATTCATAGTATGCATATGAGCAAGCGTGTTTAAGGAAGTATTCACGAAAATTTTAGATACAGAACTTTGATAGCGATGTTCATCAGTTGTACATTCTCTAGTCCAATTTTGCTATAATATTACTTCAGCTTTAGCCAATTTGTTAGCTGAAGCAAATTAGAAGTTTGAGCCACCGTTTAGTAAGGATAGTTTTATTATACTCCTATGAATCCACTTAAATTTGTAAATTCAAGATCTGCTATTGAAACCCAAAAAAATGGCTGAGTATTAATTCGTACTTAGAAGTTATACATTTCATTAAGTTCAAGCTGAAATAAAAAATCTAATGTGGACACCACATGGCTTCCTTGTAGAGCCTATTATATTATACCCATTTTTTGCTGCATTTCATTTAAAATTATTTTCTCGAGATATTCGAACTAAATTAACTGATCTCTGAAGGTAAATTTGAAATGACACTAAAAACTGCAAATTTTCATTCAAAGCGAGTATGAATCTTTCTGAAATATAAGTATAGCAATCCGGAGACCGCATTAAAAGTTAGGTTTCGTAGTTGATTGAAAGCTAATTTTTTTGGAATTGCGAAAACATAAATATTTTCATCATTTAAAATAGTTCTGTAATTGGGAGTGTATGACAAATACCAACAATTGAAAAATGAAAATAAAGGTTGGGTGAGGCCTTTTAAGCTAGGTAAGGGGATGGATATATGTATATATTTTTAATACTGCTAACTGCAATAAAAAAGAGATGTGCTAAACTAGATATCATATGCAAAATACTATGTTCTAGTCAATTCTAGCCTCTTATGCAAAATACTACGTTCTAGGACTAATCGTTTTGGAGTTATGCGAAATACATACGTAAAGACGAACAAAAAATGTCATAAAAATCCACTTTGAATCCATTTAAATCTATTGTGAAATCCGTTTTGTAATAAATAGTCCTTTATTCTGTCCGTACGTACAGACGTTATGCAAAAAAATACTCAAAATGAATTCGAGGAAGTTCAAAAATGGATATTTCCGTTAAAATCTGATAATCAAATTTTTTCGCGATTATGATACTTCTTTTGTTGCTTACAAGGAAATAAAACAGTTTTTTTAAAGTTTATTCTGTTATGCTTTTAAGGACGAAACGCTAATTCGCTTACCAGTCTAAGTAGAGTTAAGGAACTTTTAAATTAGAATTAGTATAAGGGCGAGTCAAATGAAAGTGAGCCAATGCGAATATATGACAAACAGAGTACTTTATTTAAAGGTAGTCTCCATGAACATTGAGACATTTATCCCATTGACAAATGAGCCGCGTGATCCCCGTCTCATAAAACTCCTTGGGCTGTCGATTCAAAAAGTCTGTAACCGACTCCTTCACGGCGTCGCCCGACACGAATCTGGTATCCTTGAGATGTTTTTTCAGTTTCCCGAAAATGTGAAAGTCGCATGGCGACAAATCTGGGCTGTATGGAGGATGTTGCAGCGTGTCCCACTTGAACTTTGCCAGTTGTGTCTTAACCACATCAGCGACGGGAGGACGAGCATTGTCGTGTAGCAAGATCACACCATTCGTCAATCTTCCAGGTCGTTTGTTCTTGATTGCGACACGCAGCCGATCCAGCGTTGCACAATATCGCGAACTATTGATAGTCTCTCCACGTTTAGCAAATTCAATCAGTAATGGCCTCTGACGATCGAAAAAAAAACTCAATAGCACCTTTCCCGAGGAAATGACAGCCTTTGCTTTCTTGGGGGGTGGTGAATTCAAATGTTTCCACTGTAAGCTTTGCCGGCGTGTTTCAGGTTCGTAGTGGTGGCACCATGATTCGTCTCCGGTCACAATTGCAGACAAGAAGTCGTCACCCTCATTGTGATACCGGATGAGATGAGTCAAAGCAGCGCCGAACCTCTCCGTCTTCTGGCGGTCGTTCAAAATCTTGGGCATCCATTGAGCACACAAAAGCCGATAACCGAGATGATCATGAATTATGGTGTGAACCGAACCGTGACTGATGTTCACAGGCTCTGCCAGTTCATCGATGCTTATCCTCCGTTCTTGTCTAATCAGCTCATCAACCTGCGCAATTGTGTCGGGGGTGATTGCAAGGTGGCTTTGGCCCAGTCTTGGATCGTCTTTGCAACTTTCACGTCCTTCTCTGAACCGTTTGCTCCAACGCTTCACAGTGGCCAATGCGATGCAATGTTCACCGTACACAGCAGTCATACGGCGACTAATTTCATGTTGGGAAACACCTTCAGCTGTCAAAAACCTGACCACACCACGCTGTTCCTCTTTTGGAGGGTCCATTATGTCACGCTACCGTCTTCAACCCAGTGTAAGAGCGCCTTAAAGAACTTTAACCTCACACTTTCGCGCCACTTTCGTAAATGAAGGCTGTCTCTGTGCTACGCGCATGCGCCGCAGATGATGGACCGAACCCATTTTGCTGAGGAGGGTTTGGCTCACTTTCATTTGACTCGCCCTACTAATACTACTCTACAGATCTGATTCAACTAAATCTTATAATCCGTTCGAATCAATAGAGAATGACGATGGTCATGGGATTAATTTTGTAGTCTCAGATTCCTTAAGAGAAATTTCGCAAACTAACGATCTCTCATTATTTATTCCGCCACTGAATGCTTTGACGATGTTAATTTTTTTTGAAGCCGCTACGGTATTTCCAAACTGAACTCGTGAAGGTATTGTGACCTTAAATGACCGAGTTTCATGACTGATTTGTTGCCGGTAATGTTCAATGTTTAATGCTCTTTGAACGAAATATATACTACAGGTGTCTCACCCACGTGTAACTTTGTAACAAGATATAATAACTTTGCGTGAATATCAGTATCTTCTTTCTTCCACAACCAGTAGAATTCAACGACCCTTTCATTAATATTATATTCACATATGTATTTTGATGCAAAATATTCTTTTCAAATTGTATTTCTTCACTGTTTCGATTCTGTGTCTCAAACTTTCCTTAAATTTTGTGTTAACTTGTTCAAGTAGTTTTGTAAATTTTTGCATAATGAAATTTGATGCAAAATATTCTTTTCAAATTGTATTTCTTCAGTGTTTCGATTCTGTGTCTCAAACTTTCCTTAAATTTTGTGTTAACTTGTTCAAGTAGTTTTGTAAATTTTTGCATAATGAAATTTGACGCCAGGTTTCCGCTTGCGAAAAGAACAGATTTGCTTGGCAAATTTCTAATTTTTATTGATCTGAACGTTTTTTCTTTATTTTAATAACTGATTGCGTGACGGCTTCAGCGGAATTTTAAAACTCAGCTAATTAACACTGCACTTTAATCTGACTGTTTCTGATACTTTTAAGAAATGCTAAATTTTTAAACTGAAAATTTAAAAATATTTACGATATTAGTAATCTATTTACAGCTTCTTTCATAACAAGTTCATTTCAAATATCATGCTCAAATAATATTGTTATTTAGCATCGCCTGCTGTATCAAAATAGAAAAATTTTAATGCAATATCTCATAGAAAGCAAACTACCCCATAAATTCTCCATATGACACCCATCGTTGCTATTGCCTGAACATTATCTTAGAGGTGTATGGAACTTAAGGACTTCAGACTTAAGTTCTGGCTTCGTGTAGGCTGTCAGTTGACTTATCACTCCGTCTTCATTTTTCTAACTCAGCAGAAGGTTTACAATAAGGATTTTATGAGAATTTTTCAGGTGGCCAAAATACACCTGGCCAAGTAATGTGCTTTTGGAAATTTATGAAATCGTCAGCTAAGCAACAAACAGATCATTAGAAAACTGGAATAGGCATTGCTCATCAATCATTTAGATTCTACATAAAATGGTGCTAACGGTAAAACAGCGCATAATCATTGTTGGGTGCTGCTCGAAGGGTGCTGAGAAATGCGTTCTGAACTGTTTGCTCAAGATTTTAAGACCAATGTCTTCGCAAAACCTCCAGAAACGTATACTGATGAAACCTTTCGACAAAATGGCCCCGAGTGTATACGAGTCAGTTTTCCTTAGAAAGTCCTCCACGAAGGCATCCATCCCTTTAGGCAGATAGCCCTCGAGGCTTTGCCATAATCACACACACACACACAAAATGGCCCCGAAACAGACTCTAATGGCACGGGTAAATTTGGTGTCAGAATTATACACATTTTCTGGCTTAACTTTATTTTGGTCACTCTGTACAAAATAAATCACAGTTTCTTGCGGTATTTAACAAAACATAAAAATCAAAGTAAAAGTTAGGCAATTAGAGGATTCAATTCACAAAGCAAAGTTTTATTGTAAGTTTGACTCAGGGCCTCTAATTAGGAGAGCAAATACAGCTAGATACATAACAAGAGTTATCGAAGGAGCTACAGTTTAGTTTTGTGGAATAATTATTTTTCATTCAGTAAAACGAATTAGTTCTTAGATTCAACTAATGAGCGGATCTCATATCGTTACTTCAGTCTATGATAATTAATACTTTCTGCTAAAAAAACAGAAAGTTTAAAGTTTTACTCACCTTGCTTATAAAACATGATCCATTTAGTAAGTAATTTATTACCTCTTTGAAAACTGTTTGTACAAAAACTGTCTCTATATTAAGAAAAGTCTTTTTTTTCCTTCGTTTCCTCAAACAACTGGCTTTGAAAAATTATATGACTTAATTCGATGTTCACCACATTAAAGAAAAGGCGATGAAATTAATTGATTTTTAGTATCCAGATAAAAGTGAAATTTCATTAGGTATTAAATTTCGAATATTTTATTTTTACAGCCAAGACCATTGAAATTAATCTTTTACAAACCTAAAATGTGCTTATTCTAGAAATATATATTCAAAACCTTTATACGCGTAGATATCATTAGCAACCGTTTTAAACGCCCTTTATTCATTGCATACTAAAAATACTCGTGCTATTAATATTATTCTGCATTGCTATTTCCCAGTTTAAACTTACCTTTTACATAACTTGCTTAAATCAACTTTCATTTGCTCAAGGAGAAAAGACTGCAGTTAGAACGTACGAGACTACTTACGTAAATATATTCTGACATTAAATTAGACTGACTAGCACTAGCAATGTAAGTCTAGGATTACTTGCGCTGTGTCAACAAATCATCGAATTAATGTGTTAACTCTGAACAACCTAAGTCAGCGTGAGGCGTTACAGAACTCATTCTGGAGTTTCTCTGAGCGATGAAAGAAATGTTCGTTAACTGACTAATGAATTTGAATTGAGGATTTAAGCGCGGCACAGGTATTTCCTTGCCTTCGCAATTGCATTTAGTTAGAATGAAATACATAATTCATATACTTTAGAAAATTTTATTGTTTGAAAAATAGCAATGTCAGCTTTGTATTTATGTAGCATCTTGTAAAAATATTAGAACATTTTGCTATTTTAATTTTTGTAGTTCTATATAAGGTATTTTCTCCTTCCTTTCCGCATGCCTTCGTGGTGTAACTGGTAGCACACTCGACGCGTATTCCAGGAATCCGGTATTCCAGAAATCCCGGTGAGGGCACTGCACATTTTTCTCGTCTCCAGCATCAAGAAACCTAATAACTGTACAGTGGCGCCCGAACTAAAAGATGGTGGGAGATAATTTGTTAGCACCAGGATTTGACAATTGGGTCCGTAATCCTCAATCATCCTTTAAAATATTCTCTCTCCTACCAAACATACCTTCGTGGTGTAAAGGTAACACACTCGACGCGTATTCGAAAGGTCCAGGTTCGAGTTCCGGAGAGGGCATTTCATCTTTTACACGTCTGCTGCTTCAAAATAACTTAATATCTCTCTACAAAGAAACTGTTGAAACTTAAGAGGATGGTTATAAAACTATTAAACGGTTATAATGAGGACGGTTATAAAACTCTAAAAACTTGTAATGAACTTTAAAGAAGTTCAATATGGTAGTGGTATGTCTCAGAAGCGTATATTTTTAAATACTTTTAAAAGAAAAAGATTAGTGCATTCTGTTAGATCTGGTGTAAAGGCCAGTATATTTACAAGTATATTAATCTTAAATGGACATTTCTCTGCCGAAATATAACTGACGAAAACAATCTGAAACACGTTTTAAATAAATTCTGCTTGAATTGCCTTTTGAACTCAACAATTACTTGATGATTATTGTTGAAGAACTGATGTGACATGATCGAGTGAACTTGGTGTGTTTCTCATTCTTCAGGAAGAAATTACCACTCCATCTCATTTTCTTCATGCATTTTTATTTTAATCATGCACTACCGTCTATACACTTACCGTACTGGGAAAGTCTGGAACAGTGGAGTATGGAATCCATGGCCTCTCCTCCGTCATCCATTACATACTGTTCAAGCTTGCTGTTCATTATTTCTCCTTGATGGGTTAAGCTTGAACACATTCCTCCTGAACTTGTATTTAAAAGTGGTTTGATTGCGGGCCTTCCCATTAATTTACATTAGACAGTTTAATGAAATTTCATATGCCTTCCAGTATGCTATGGTTATCAACACACAATTGTTGGTTTGACTTTATTCTTGTACAAAAATATCACACACTGAACTGAAAATGTGCTCCTAGTGAAGAGAAATGCGTATGTGAAAGAGACGTTAATAAGCGTGCACAGGATACTCTTTACTTTCTTTACATAATGAAAAGATGAAATAAATCTAACAACCCGAATTGTATTCCTTCCTGAAGATTAATCTGACGGCTAATTTGCAAAACAAGTATTTGACATTTCTTTACGTAACGCTTCATATTCTTTACGTAACGCTAGTAAATGTCATTAACCTTACCTAATGACATTTACTAGCGTTACGTAAAGAATATGAAGTATATGATATTTACTGCAGAAAACCTGTCATTCACTTGTAAATTTTACTCCAGTGTTTCAAGCATTCTTTATATCAATAGGATTTTAGTTGAGCTCATTATTATCGAATACCTTTAAAACTCTATAATACTTTTTAACGAAATGAAAGGTTAAACAATTTTTTATTACAAAACGTTTAGTGTTAAAGTTCAGACTTACACAGGCCCCTTCAGACTTATACGGGTCCACCTCATCCCACCTTCAGACTTATACGAACCTGTTGATTATATTTAAGGTATATTAGTTGAAGCTATAAATCTCAGTGATTTTTAATAGTAATTTAGGTAACTTATGTAATTGAATATCATTCTCATTTACCATAAATTAGTTAAAATATAAACCCATCAGAAGTCAAGAACACACGTACAGTTTAAATGCTGATAATCAGTATACTATTAAGTAGTCATCAGAAGAAATGCTAAAAGATCCTACAATATTTTAAGAATGATAAATCGATCTTTTGTTCATTAGTACTTCAGCAATAAACTGTAAATATATAAAATTCACTTTCAGAAAAATGACCAGTATTATAGATGTTTACTGCTAATAGGGGGAAAGCAAATATTTTTATTTTTTATCATAGGAAAGTTGCAAGTATCATTCTGTTATGCAGTGTTTGCTTTTACAAAATACGTATACTGGTGTTATGTTTATTCGGTTTACACTTGAAACACGAATTTTAGGTGCACTTGAAGATGATTGTTACTTCAGTGATTGTGATACAGCTTAAAATATCCTTACTTTTGCGAGAAAAGTTCAATGTCTTATACTGGGAATGGCTTAGTTAACAGTGTAACGTAATATTTGTTTAAAGTTAAATTAGAATTAATCCTCGAGTAGCAAAGCCAAGTTTTATTAGAAAATTTTGCTAGCGGCTTTCAAACAATTAGATGTGAGGAATAAGAAACTCTTTCAAGCAAAAGGTAACTGTGATTTATTTAACCAAGACCTCATTCCAAAGAAAAGCAAAGAAGAAAATTTTAAATTTATGTGGCTTTGGGGTTTACTCCATAGTTTTTTTTTTTTTTTTATAATATTTTAACGTGTTTGCGATTTCTTTTTTGAAGTCAGATTTCAATTAATAAAAATTTGTATAAACAAAAAAAAAAAGTTTGGATAATTATTCTTGCGATAAGTAAAATAAAAATCATTCCTTCTTTTTTAAATCAGTAAAATGGTTAAAATGCGTTTTTTCTTGAAAATTAGCGATGAATTATTTTAGTTTGGAAATTAAGGTTAGAGGATTTAGTTTGCTGCTTTCTAACACCGGTTCTACTGGATAAAAATACAAATAAAAGACAAACTGAAAATTGGAAGAAATGTGTTCTACAGCGTAAGTTCACTAGAAAACAGTAGAAAATCACGAGAAGACATTAGTATTCATTCAAGTTTAAAATCGTCTGCAGGCTGTGATACTTCTTTAACAATTTGAAGTAAACTCCAATGATGTAACACAGCAATAACTTTTATTTTACACTAAAAAAATGGTGACATACAAACAAGAGAAGAAAAAGTATATAAATTTATTTTTAAAAAAATAATTACATGCTTCGTGAGAGAAAACGCATGCGGCTCTCGAGCCTGCATTTCAATATTGGCAGTAACCTGTACATTATTTATTATTCATCTATTTCAAATGTACGGGAGATTAATAACGATAATAAAGCTGATACAATGCGATTGCTTGGTGAGGTAGAGATGAACCCTAGTACTTCGATTCGGGATCAAATCTTAGCAGAGAGGGCCGCCTGTATGGAAGTTTTATATCCCCCTATGAGTAACACGAATACGAGCCAGTTTCTGAAGTCCTGTATGATGGCATTCCTCTACGGTACACTTTGGTCCGAAGGGAGGCGAAAGGAGGGAACAGCATTGTTGCGCTCCTAGCCTTGTGATATGCAGGGGTAAGGATGCCTGAGCGATTGCTTTTCTAGTCGGATGTATAATTACTGTTTCATGGCCGAGCCAGTTTATGCAGCAACTGTCACTAAGGTCGGGTATTCGCTGTAAATTAATGGCAAAAATCATTCTTCTCTGGTCCGTGAAACGTCAGCTTTCTTGAAAGGGTATTTCTTCAGTGGTTCAAGTTATGGCAGATTTCCCGAAAGAGCATTTCTTCAGTGGTTCGAGTTATGGCTGTTCTATTGAAAGAGTATTTTCTTCTTCGAGTTATGGCTATTCTATTGAAAGAGTATTTTCTGTGTTCCTGAAAAGATGAAACAAATCGTTCCTTAGTGTTTCACCTCCGGACTGTATTTTTCCTAGAATGCAAGGCATTGTCGAGTTATTTTCGGATCCCCTTCAAGATGTCTACCCTCAAGATAAGTAATTTTTATTTTTATTTTTTTTTCTGGAATAGAAGATAATAATTACCTAGTAACTTTAGCTTCGAATGAACTGTAAACCTCGTCTCTATCCTCCGAACTCAGAGTTTCATCTAATTGAAAATGTAAGGTATTTTAATTTTGAAATTATTATTAGACTAGTTGTTAAACTCCTTGCTTAAAAGCAAACGAAAAATGTGTATCGTTCTTTATACAGCTTCCTTAATAGTTTTTGTCTTGAATGGTAAATAAGTAAGATTATGATAATTATTTTGGTGCCAAAATTTTAATTAAATTAATGTGAAAGTATACTAAGTAAATTAATGGAAAATTCCTTGTGACATGAGAATACTTAATAAACGCTGAATTAATTTGGAATTTTTATGTCATGTTCTTATTTATGAATTACGGTTATCTTGTTGACCAATCCTCTCACAGCACGGTCCCGAATGTATGAATAACACAACGCAAATTTATTTCCCACACCTAAGTACGATCGCTCACAAATGTTGAAACTAAACTATCTATCACTTGTGAGTCTAATCCAGTTTCTGCTAGTAGCTTAAGGTTTAATAAGTTATTAGTAACTTAGTCTCGGATTCACCAATATTACACTGGTGCAGTCTTGTTAGTTTTTTCGGTCCCACCTGTCTGTTTCTGTGTCGGTATTTCCTTTAGATACAAACGAGAAACAGAACACTTTGCTATAATATAATAAATCCAGCCTGTGTTTGCTATTTTTTAACTTTCCTTCCTAAACATTTTAAACTGTTAATTTCAATTGTTCTGTTATTAGCTTTTATTTTTTCCTAAAATGGTAATAAACAGTAATAATTCTATTGATTTACTGTAATTATATTCATTGTTATTGTTGTTGTTAGTTTCTTTCCTGGTTTAGTTAGTGATTATGTTATGCCACTTAATATTAAGAAATATTCTCAAGATTTTTAGCAGGCCTTTTTATAAATATTTATTTATTTAAATTAACAGGCTATTATTTATTATATATATTTAGCCTTAACAAGTTGATATACAAAACCCTAAAGTGGTAATAACATGGATTATGGTCTAATTCTTTACAATTATTTATATTATGAATACATAATTCTTCATTTTTTCTGCATAAAAATCTGCCCTTTTTCCAATTGGTAGAAAAAATACTTAAGCCATGTATAACACTGATGAATTATTTTAGCTTTCAATAAACAATAAAGCAATAAATGAAAACAATACCGCTGTGTTGATTTCAAAGTAAATGTTTGCAAATTAGAAGTTATAGCACAATTGTGACAAGTTTTACTAATGTGGAGCTTAAAACATTGCCTTATCTTTTCTTTGATTCATATGCCATACATTTGCTCTGACAGGAAATCTATGTAAATTAAGGCGCGCGCTAATGAGTTTAAGATCTATTTATGTTTAATTGAAACACATGCCTTGTTGAGGGAAAAGTCGCCTTATTATTCATGTTTACAAGCACCGATCTGCAACGCTGAAAGAGTTTCGTATTGGTCGGAGACCTATCCATCCCGTTGCTTTCCAAAGTTCTTAAGTTCCTCCCTTCTTTAGTGATTAGTTAAGCATAAAATCAGATATCCTATTTTAGAATATCTAGTTTCGATACTTGTACATTCCAAGGAAAGACTCGTAATTATTACCTGTTATCGTAGATAGGTATTCATATACCGAGTTTTTGAATACTTATCTACTACGTACTTTACCACTTTGAAGCATTCGTCAAAGGAGTACACCTAAAGCAAGTCCTTGCTTTAGGTGTAACTCATGCCGATTCTTACAAAATTACCTTTCGAGAAGTACTGTTAGGCTGTAGCGTTGCGCGCCTCCAACTTGCACGCAACCAAGAGGTGACTGTTGAAACTGGATAAATGATAGAGTCTTGTTAAGGGTTTAAGTCCCTTTTTATTCAACGTAATAAATTACAAGTGCGTGATCTTGACGCTCACAAACTACGCCAACTTGGCGGTAAAATAAAAATAATAATCTGAAAAGAAACTAATGACAAGACTCTAACTACGAGGCTCTCTAAAAGTAACTAACCTCACCGCGTTTTACAATACCGCTGCTAATTCAGCAAACTTGAAGATCACTTGAACGATTAACAATTCTTCCAGGCAAGCACACAGGCCGAAACGCGGGGTTCTTCAATTTCTGGCTAACTACCTCCGCGCTCGTGAAGTAAGAACAGCACACCTCGAACTCGTTTCCTTTCTATTTAACTCAGAATACTTCCGCTTATAATTTGAATCCTTGCGCGTTCTACTAAAATTTACATACTCTGGCATTGGCAGTTCCAGGGAAAAGTAAGGCTTGACAGGAAAGGTAGTTTAAACTTAAAATAAATGTTAGTTAAAATAAATATAAACCCTACATTTGCCGCTGCCAGAATTTGGAAAACTTGGAAGCAGGTCCTACAAACGACCTGTTGTAAGTTTCTATAATTCTGAACTAACTCTCGAGAACCTCGTTTACACAAAAAACAATCTTATGTAACAAATTGTATACTAAATTTCTGTGGATACTTATAACTCTCTCTTCTTACAGCAACTTTTCCTGGACTTCATCAATCAATCTTGGTCTTTTCCTTCCAGCATCTGGAAGGAATAAGTATCAGTATCTTTCTAAATACATTATAATTTACACTTTCTTGACACAATAAATTTTTGTTTTTAAACGATTCGTTTTCCTTAGTTATTGCTTAATTCACATTCATTCAATTTTTCAAGCATTACTTTAACTTTACCCTGGCTCTCTACCATGTGCGGTGTCAAACGGGAATATTCGTGTTTTAGTCTTACAACACTTCCCCTAACCACCATGATTTGTTAGAATTCAACGACCAAATAGACACACCTTACTCGACATTCTACAACTCGATGAGCTACTTTAATATTCTTAGAAATTCAAGTGTAGGTGGAGAACCCTACAAAACACATTCATTCTAACTTCCCCCTCATTCATCTTTAAACATCCAGGCTTTCGCTCTAAAGTATGACTTTATCTACAGTTTAATACTTAAATTTTGAATTCATTCCTTTTGAGCATTTTACTTTTAGCATCTAAAATTTTATGCTTCTAGACTAAATTCTACTTTTACATAACATTCAAGTATTTACGTACATTTACAAAATTTTAATACATATGATTTTTAAAATTTACCATAAAATGAATTAGAGAAAATAAATTTTTACTTTACTCATTCTTCGCCAAGCTGGCGGCACTGAAACTAAAATTTTTATTAATACAAGAATACGAAGTTATTTTTATCTTCGGCCACATTTTTGGCTTTAACATAACAGAATTAGTCTTTCGACCAACAGAAAATGCTTGTTCTTAGCTTTTATACTTAAAGAATATAATACTTTTGCCTTAGCTAAATAAAGTAAAACAAAACTAAGTCTCAACCAAGACATATTGACTTTCGTCAAAACATAGAACTTCGTACTTATGCATAACATTTCGGAACAAAAGAGAAAAAAAAAATTTATAGAAGATTTTAACTTATCTTTGAGTTTTCGATGATTGAAACTCCGTCATTCTTTTCTGGCAATATTGTTCCCAAGTTATAGGTTTCATGGACGTCAATCTTCTCCTTACTGACCTCCGAGTGTCGTCCACATTAGTTTTTCTTTTGCGTCCTCTGCATGCTGGCCTCTTGGCGGAGTAATCGTCGGGTTGTTGTCGTTTCCGTTTTTCCATGGGACGGCTGGTCTTGACGTCCTCCGGTCTGGAGTCCTTCTTGAATTTCTTCTGTTGTTCCTGGTATTTTTGTTCCTCCTGCTGCCGTTTCAGTTTCCTGAACGGCGGCCTTGCTGGCACCTAACTCTCTGGCCCTGGAAGCGTTCTCCTTGATGTATAATTTCTCCTGCGATACGTTGTAGGTGGTGTTTTTCTCTTTACCACGGTTTCTTTACGCGGTGCATCTGCCTTCTTGTTTTTGTTGAAAGCTGGAGTTTGAAAGTTTTTATTTTTTCTTTTTGGTACCGTCGTCTGGGTTGTAGAAGGGCTAGGTCTCTCTTCAGTTCTCTGCTTCTTGGGTGGTGGAACAGTTGTTATTTTTGGACCTTCTACTTCGTTTAGACTTGAGTCCTGCAAGAAACTTTTAAGGATTTCAAAGTCATTTGGATTATAGTATTTTTTCACCTGGTCGGGACTTGCTTTACAGATCTCCCCTCTCTCGTTTTTAAGGTATTATACGACTCCTTTAATTTCCTGAATTACATAGGGGCCTTCAAATTTTGGAACTAGTTTTGCCGTAAAATTGTCTGGGGCACTTGATAAAGAAAATTTCCGCTTCAATACTTTTTCCCCAACTTTAAAATCTGCTTCACGGCGTTTTCTATCATAATATGCTTTCTGCTTATTTCTTGCCGTATCCAAGCTTTTAAGCGCCTGATCAATCAGTTTTTGCACATCTTTCTGTTTAAACTCTTGCTCTCTTTGTTGCACAAAGAATAATTTACCTAAAGGCGTAATTAACTTTCGGCCTAAAAATAATTCCCGTAGTATCGTGATTTGCCGTTCTTAAAACATAAGTTAATTCATTTATGTAGCCATCCCACCGCTTGTGATGTGTGCTCACGTAACTGCGAATTATTTTTACTATGTTTTTATTCACTCTTTCTGCTATGTTTGCCTGTGGTCTATACGGAACCATTTTGATATGGCGTATGCCATGTCCATTGCATATGTTTTCAAATATTTGACTAATGAATTGTTTTCCGTTATCGCAAATGACTTTTATCGTGCACCGTATTTTAAAATGTATCTGTGTAAGAATGCATCTGCGACTGTTTTGGCTGACGCGCGTTTAAGTGGAACAATTTCTGTCCATTTTGAAAAATGATCTACTCTTACTAAAAGAAAACGATTTTTATTTAACTCGCTCTGGGGGAAGGGACCAAGAAGATCTATGCCTAAAATTTCATTCGGAAATGTAGCGCGAATGCTATTTAAGTACCCGGCCGGGCTGTAATTAATATCATTTATTAACTGACATTGATTGCAGGACCTGACATACGCCGTTACTATTTTGTATAATTGCGGGAAATATACCGCCTCGCGTACCCTTTTTAAAGTCTTTCTGACCCCTAAATGGCCCGCTATTTTCGCGTCGTGTAATTCCTTCAAAATGCTTAATCGAGGGGAGGCTGGGATGACTGGTTTGTACTCAAGATTTTCGTTTGTTGTTTTCGTATAAAATAATAAATTATCTATTATTTCATAGTTTTCTGCTCTATTTCTTATCGCATCGATATCTGTGTGCTCAAAGCTTTCGGGGTCTTTCAAATATGCATAGATATTTCCAAATTCAGGATCAGCTTTCAGTTCAGTGATAATCGTATCTCTAGAATCTAAAATCTTTGAAGTCAACACAGCGCATTTAAGTTCATTTCCTTCATCGTCCAGTTTTATACGAAAAAGTGCGTCAGCTACATTGTTTTCCTTACCCGGTTTATATTTTATTCTGATATTATATTCTTGGAGTTTTAAAGCCCATCTTATTAACCTGAGCGTTAGGTTTTTCCCCGAGTAAAGTCTACCAACAGCCGCATGATCCGAAAAGACTGTTCCTGGCGCTTTGCCGAAATAAACTCGAAATTTGTGTACAGCCATTAATACGGCTAATGTTTCTCTTTCTGTAGCTGTATAATTCCTTTGTGTCTGATTCAACGTTTTACTAAAAAATGTCAGAGGATGGCTATTTTGCATAAGAACCGCACCTACCGCATAGTCTGACGCATCTGCTGCAATTTCCAGGTTTTCGTCTCCCTCCGGGAATTTTAAAACAGGGGCATTGATGAGCGCTTCTTTTAATTTTTCAAATGCTGTATTTGCTTCCGTTGTCCACGTAAATTTACCTCTCTTTCTTTTGATTACTAATAGTGGTTCAACAATATTAGCGAAATCTTTTATGAAAGACCGATAGTAACAACATAACCCAAGGAAAGAAGAGAGTTTCTTGGCGGTGTTGGGCGGTGGGAAATTCTTGATGGCTTTTATTTTTGAATCTTGCGTTTCTATACCCTTTTGCGAAATTTTATAACCGAGATATTTAAGTTCTTTAGTTGCGAACTTGCATTTTGAGGCGTTAATTGTAAGACCGGCCTCTTTTAATAATTTAAAAACTTGTTCTAGATCATTAATGTGTTGTTCCAACGTACTACTCGTTATAATTATATCATCTAGATAAATTAAAGTTGATTTTCCTAGGACAGGCTTTAGAACAATGTCCATAGCTCTCTGGAATGTTGATGAGGCCCCACACAACCCAAAGGGCATGCGTAAAAATGCATAAGTGCCCGATTTTGTTATAAACGCGGTTTTATGTATGTCTTCGGGTCTCATAGCTATTTGATAGTAGCCAGACGTTAAGTCCAGAGTAGACAAGTATCTTGTCGATTTGATCTGTCTAATAATTTCCTCTACAATCGGCAAAGGGTAAACTGGGAATTTAGTAATACTATTTAGTTTTCTGTAATCGATAGCAAACCTCCAAGCCCTTTTATCCGAAGGATGAAACTCGTTCTTTTTCCTACATAGTACGACTGGACTCGCATACTCACTATTTATGATCGTTATTATTTTATTCTTTAACATCTCCTGAATATGTTCTTCGATGATTACGTCTTTTTGTTTGTCATAGCGGTAAGGTTTAGTCCTACAAGGTTTTTCGGCAGTTAATTGTATCTTATGCGTAACTATTTGACAATTTCCCGGCTTTTCTGAAAACAAGTTAGAAAAATTACTCACCACTTGCTGTATGGCTTGCCTTTCATGGTCATTCAGATGGCTAAGGTCCACTTGCGGTTTCTCCACAGGTTCCACCACCCTCTGGTCCATCTCCAGCACCACGGAACTGTCTTGAAAATTCAGCATGGCCCTCGCGGCCCTTAAAAAGTCCATACCTAAAATAAGAGGATTTTGCAGATTCTTCACTACAAAAATTATTACTTTGAGGCTTTCCTCTTTTACCTGTATGTTTAATGATAATTCCCCGATGCAGTGGCATGTTTTTCCTTGCGCCGCTATAATTTCCGTATTTTTGGTTTTTAATAATCGTACCCTGTAAAAAATCTTTTTGAAGAAATTTTCGCTCATAAAATTTCCTTCTGCTCCTGTATCGATGAGGGCTTCTACTGGTACATCGCCAACCAGGACTTGTATAATTGGTAGATGTGAGTTTTTTACGATGACCGTATTTAAATGTCTTTTTGAGGGTTTTTTTAAAACTTCCGGGGTCTGGACCCTCCCTTTCACAGGCCCCTCTACTTTTTTAAAGCTTTCCTTTCAATCTGTGCCTTCTGGGTACGCGGATGTTTATTTTCGAATTTTCTTTTTGGGCCTTGACCTTCGAGTTTCGATGAGTTAGCTTGATAGCTCTTTCCCCCATAAGAGCGATTTCCATTTCTGGTTTCCTCATTTGAAGATTTCCTTCGGGTACTTTGAGAATACGTTGCCCCTCTAGCTTTTTCCGCTATTCTGCGATTTTGAAACTTCACCGCCAATTCGAAGAGCTCCTGCAATGTGCTTGGGTTTCTAATTTCGAAGTAGTCTTGAACAGCGGGTAACAATCTTGGTAAGATTATTTCAATAATCTCCGCATCGGGTTTCTTCCCATACAGCATATCCGTCAGCTTAATTTTTCGTAGAATAAAGTCCGTCAATTCTTCTATATCCCGTTGATAGAAACTATATAGTTCGGCTTCCAGCCTTGCTCGATCTTTCACTATGGGGAAGGCCTTTACTAACGATTTTTTGAAATTTTCAAATGTATATGTCTGGCTTCAAATTCCCCTAATAAAAATTTGCCTTTATTTTCCACCATAGCGCGGCCTGTCCTCTTAGTGCGGATGTGGCGATGGCAACTTTTTGTCTTTCAGGCACAGGGTAGAGCTGAAAGTGATTTTCTAGGCCTTCTAGAAATATCGCCACCGAATTTTTCCGTCGAAATTGACATTTGGCTTGATTGACGCTCTCAAAGTCTGGACCAGGTATCCAAATCCTTCCATTTGGCTTGTCATTTCTTGGTGTTGTCCAGCGGTTTCCATCCGATTTTCGGCCATTTCAGTTCGATAAGTGCTCGGGTGCCAATGTAGCGTTGCGCGCCTTCAACTTGCACGCAACCAAGAGGTGACTGTTGAAACTGGATAAATGATAGAGTCTTGTTAAGGGTTTAAGTCCCTTTTTATTCAACGTAATAAATTACAAATGCGTGCTCTTGACGCTCACAAACTACGCCAACTCGGCGGTAAAATAAAAATAATAATCTGAAAAGAAACTAATGACAAGACTCTATCTACGAGGCTCTCTAAAAGTAACTAACCTCACCGCGTTTTACAATACCGCTGCTAATTCAGCAAACTTGAAGGTCACTTGAAGGATTAACAATTCTTCCAGGCAAGCACACAGGCCGAAACGCGGGGTTCTTCAATTTCTGGCTAACTACCTCCGCGCTCGTGAAGTAAGAACAGCACACCTCGAACTCGTTTCCTTTCTATTTAACTCAGAATACTTCCGCTGATAATTTGAATCCTTGCGCGTTCTACTAAAATTTACATACTCTGGCATTGGCAGTTCCAGGGGAAAGTAAGGCTTGACAGGAAAGGTAGTTTAAACGTAAAATAAATGTTAGTTAAAATAAATATAAACCCTACAAGGCAATATACTTTTTAAATATCGCTAAAGAGTAGAGCCACAGAGTAAGTTTATTTACTTTAAAAAGAGTGGCATTCATGAAATATTCTTCAGAGAAACTTATTTGTATTAACACGGAACATGAAACACATTCCGAAGCCTCGATGTAGCAATTTCGTTTTATGGTTTACGTTACAAAGACAGTTATGATGGAACATTTCAAATCTATCCGTTTGTGTTATTCTTTTGAATAACGTCTAAGACAAATTAGGAGTGTTATAATCCTTTAGTTATTCTCCCATTAGGAATCGAGGCTAAACTAAACAGGTTCACTGCTCAGTAAATTGATCCACTTTAACACTGGTACATGCGTATGTGCTAGAACAATCAAATGCTGCATTACAATACTTTCAAAATCGGCTAAATGTCTAAAAACAAGGATTTTAGTTCACTTTATTCTTGTCTGAAAATGAAATCACTGTATAATATCTATCAACCGAGATCTGTTAAGCAATCCCACAAACAATTTAAAGAAATTGCCACGAAAAGGCAGCAGTATTAGAAAGAATACGCTGAAAGTAACGTTCACGAGTTCTGTCATCATAGATTAATCTTTCGGGTCTTCTTATTCATTTAACGGCCTTAGTACTGGGCATTAAGCGGCTTACATGTATTAATGATAAAAAAGCACTAACAAACTGGCAATGAATTCGTACGCTTCAGAGGAAACCTTAAGATGATATTTCGGAATGGTCCATAGAAATCATTAGCTTCCTAGGTTTGGAGAACAGTAAAATGCAGCGATTTAGAGTATGATGATTAAATGAAAACGAATGAAGCGAAAATTAGCCATGTTGAAACTTTTCAAAAATATTTATATCTACAGCAATGTTTTAATATTCTTATAGATCATTTGTTGATTAAAAACTGGCGTGATTATTTCATATGAAATTTAACAAAATTTATCAATTTGTGTAATATTTTATGGAGTTTGTTTATTCCAGTTTCTTCATGAACATTTTGCCACGAATAAAGTCTTGCATGGATTATCTGTTAATTGAAGGGAAGAAATATTACTCACTAAGAGTTTGTTTAAATGTTTACATCAGTCTTGTGCACTTACCTTTAGAATACCAGAAAGCTTTGCTGATAAAAAATCTGGCGTGATTTACAATTTAATCTGTAGTAACAGAGTTTTCGATTAGCCTAGATAGATTACTGTCTCAATTATCTCAGATACTCGAGGTTATACTGTATATACGTATATTATAGCATCAGATAATTCGGCTCCAATTTGTTAATAATAGATTAAAATATTTTCAGAAACATTCAAATAATAAATGGATTTGCATGAGGAGTATAAACTTTCCTATAACATTTAACTCGAGTAAACCGAAATGCAGAAAATGACATATGTTAGCAGCAATATATGAAACGCAGTTCTATGCGTTCATTTACTCAATATTAGGAGACATAAAAGCATTAAGGTTTGAAAATATTTGGCAGTTTTACGATTACAACTCTAGAGAGTCAACATAAAAGACCATTTATCGCAAAGAAAATGGTCTGCAAAATACAGATCGAAAAGAAAATCTGTTTGGAAAAAAAAAAAAAAGCTGCTTGTAAGAAATAAATAACAAAAAATCTTTTCTTCCATTCCAGTTTCATTGTTCAAACCGAAAGTACGGATAAGAGCTTAATAGTGTTTTCATTGTTATTGAGCTATTGTTCCTTTCAAAGTTGATAAAAAAGCGCTTTCGCTGTCGAATCATTCATCAGTATTTTCAATGACTCAAGGGGTACTTATGTCAATACCAGGTGGTTTGAGTTTTTTGCAGTTCAAGTCGATACTCTATTGAGTTATAATAAACATGTAAAAGCAATGCATTTATTTCTGTTTCCAAAATTTGTGTTACTGGATTTATTTAAATTTGTATTGATGTTGAATAGATTTGTTGCATCAACACTTCCTGTATTATTTACTTTTTATTTACTTATGCTTATAGTAACGTTACTTTACTAAACGTTTTGCTGTTTCCGACCAGAAAGTTATGAGCGTGTGACGTCATTGACTCAGACTCGTTTTCCAAAACAACTATTCTCTCCTGCTTTTGTGTCTTTTTCCCCCTAGTGCTATATGCCAAGTGACATCACTGAACTCAACCGTTGGAAACAGCATAACATTGCAAGTCTACTGACCTTAGTTGATTTTAATCTATGGCTCTGTCATAGAAATTTGTTCGCATACTTTATATAATTATTAGGCCTATTTCATGAAAGCAGAATAAAATCCTTTAAATACTCGTACAATATTTAGTCGCTAATATTTCATATATAAACATACAAGATCTGCCCCGAAATGAATGAGACAAATTGTGGTGGACCCGCTAGAAGTCTAGGAGTTGGAATTGGATATGAGGCAAAAAAATGGTCCACGCAAAATACCTAACATGGACTCAGATCCAACTCATTTGCTCTCACAGTCATTACAGCATACATTTCGCTAGCAAGGTGAGAAGATATTATCAGTATAGTGACTAAAAATGCAGTGCTGATTAGAGTAAGGAGGGTACGCGATAAAATTATACTTCAAGTTGAATAAATCCGCTGCTAACATGCTTGCGATGTTAGACAAGTCTATGGAGACGGAAGTTTGTTTAAATGTATAAATGGGCAAATGGTGTGAAACCTTCACTCAAAGGAGAGAAGACAAGGAGAGCGAACAATATTCCCGCCGCCAACAGCGTCGTGTAGAAATCCAGGCAAAGTAGCTTAAAATGACAGCTCTATTGCATTCTGACTGGCGTTAGAGAATGAGAGTAATTTCAAACACAGTGATGGACCTAGGAAGATTGCATCGTACTACTACGAAAGATCTGATTATGAGAAAAGATTTCGTAAAACTGATTCTTAAAATTCTGATCGACAATGGCAAAACCTTTTTGTGATTATGAAGAGATTGTTGAAGAGTGTTTTGATATTGTTCAATTTACAGATGGCAGTGTAATGAACAATAAGATTCGCCTGGCATTTGGTCTTTATGAAAACCAATTTGATGTTTGCTAATTTAAGCAACATATTCGAAATGAATGTACAATTTTTCAAGCATAACTTCTCTGCAATTAGTTTGTCGTTAAAAGAATCAATAATAATGAGACTGCATCCTCGAAACGTACCTTATACGTTTTGATTCTCTTTCTTCTCGCAATTTTTTGAGTAGCATTACGAGCAGCGATTAAATTCCTGTTCACATAGAAAAAAAAAAGAGAATTGATATACCTTTTGCTTATGTGAGAGGTCATAATGGAATTCTTGGAAATGAAAGAGCTTGTTTTTTACCTAAAGGTGCCTTACACTTACTCATCGACACTAATACCAATATTCCATAGATTTCATAAAAAGTCCTTTTACTGTAAGAAGCTTTCACTAAGTAAAATAAGGAATTATTTCATCTCGGAATACTCAGCACACCAAAATATTCTTTCCTTCTGTTAACCACAGATTACTTTCCAAGTTTTTTTCTTTACAAATTTCAAAGTATGTCAGTTTTTATATGGTCACTGTAAATTCGCAACTACATGGTCTCTTCATATATAAGATCACACAACTTGTTCAGAAAAAGTACCGCAAGATGTAGAACATTTAAAGTTTTCCTGTCCTATTCTGCCTGAAGAACGATTTAAAACGTCTAGGAGAGACCTGGCCAATGAACTTTTGTGTTTTGGGGAAGTCTAGTTTGCAGTTCTTTATTTTGATTTGTTTTATTAGCATATGCAATGTTTAATGTTTCAATTAACTTATTTTTGTAAGCCCCATGTTTCGGGGTGTATGGGGAGTTTGTATGTGTTTGTAATAAAAAACATCTATGTAATAAAAAGTGGCAAGGAAAGTTGCCACTTTGTCATATGGTTCAGAGTTGCCATGAACTCTTGAACCACATGACAAATACAAATATTCATTTTTCTCAAGATCGCCCTCACCGATGTTCCAAATACCTCAGGGTGATTCTTGAGGCTTTCTGAGGCAAGGCTCTCTCGAGGCTCAAGGTCTAAGATTTAAGGTTATACCTAACATTCAAGGTCGGCCTGAAAGCATATCGTTTTGGAGCAACTGCAAATGTCCAAAAGCTGTGGCTCCTGGTCTGCAATGTATCTGAGATCAAGACTTCCTACGTTGCAACAAACACAAATATCAATATCGCAGTGTCCGTATTAAGACTCAAGTAAATGGTAGAACATAAAGCTAGCGAACTAAAGATTTGTGCTGTCGATTCCGGCGAGGATATATTGAACTTTTCACGTTTCTAGAACCGGAAAACCCTTAATTTTTCTACAAGTTGCATTGAAGTATAGAAAATCCGGGACTCATACTCCGCATTCAATCATAGACTTAGTACATTATTTTAAATCCAAACGAAAATGAATGCTCTTATGATAGATTTTTTTTATCACCTTTAAAGGAATTGCCATGAAAACTTAAAATCCTGCTTTAAAACCATCATAATTTGTAATAATAATACAAGGCAGATATTAGACCAAAGTTTCTCAAATTTGATCCAAACAGACCTTCCAGCGCTCCACACGCTAAAATTCCATTTCCGTGCTTCATAATATGAACTAAGAGGCTCTTGATAAAATATTATTAATAAAATGATAATAATAATAATAATAAAATTATAATAATAATACTAAAATAAACTGATGTTATAAAAAAGGTCCAGCTATTCGCAATTAGGTGATATTCGTATTTTCTTAAACATCCTTTAGATAACGCGAAAAAATTTCTATCCATAGATAATTCTAGAAGAAGGAATCATTATTTAAGAATGAACTAAATTTAGAAACAGTCAGAGGTAACCGTTTCATTTTATAATCAGTATCGTTATGGTGAAATTTTTGCTTGAGTTATTATTCTAGCGTATTATGCATCCATAAGTATCTACATACAATGGTGGTTCTTGAAGTTAGTAGTGTTGCAGCTCAACCCTGTCCTTAAAATAAAATAAGAAATATTAATTTTCAATCCTTTTTTAAAAACTATTATTTTAGAATTTCCTTTTTCGATCTCTGTCGCTTAAAGTTGAAAATAATTGCCCATATAGCAACTATTAAAGTTAGCCGAGCAAATTTTCAGCTAGATATTAATATGCTAATATCAAAACATCCGCCGCAAGGATCTCATTAGTACGGCCTACCTACTTAACGAGATTCTATTTACTAGCCTTAAGAATAAATTTGTACACTGCTCGACATCAAAAATGCAACACCAAGAAGGAGTGGTCAGAAATTTATGCAAACTTTAGAGTAGACGCACGTCACTGAGTTATGCGAATGATGTAAAATGCGCAGCTCTCCGACGCACGTGAAGTAAGATATAAGAGAAGGAACGTGCAGAATGAGCAATATTCGTGTCGTTATTTCTGCCAGACGACTTATCGAAGAAAGTTGTTTTTTGTCTCGGAGGATACGTGTAATAGGACAGAATGCCAGACCGCCGTCAAAGAAGGCACTTCCAGCAGATAGACGATTTTACGAGGGGTATGGTGATCGGACTGAGAAGGGCGGGTTGGTCCTTACGTCAAATCGCAGCTGATACCCACATGGATGCGAAAACGGTGCATCGGCTATGGTGAACATGGTCGGAACAAGGAAATGTGGGAAGAAGGAGGGGTGCAGGTGCAGCTAGAGTGGCGTCAGCACGTGTAGATCGAAGCATCCGCCGACAAGCTGTGGCGGTCCCGCAAGTCACTTGTACTGCGATTCTGCAGCATGAGCAAGATACCCTAGATGTTCCCGTGTCGACCAGAACCATTTCCCGTCGATCAATTGGTTGAACGTGGCCTGCACTCACGGCGAAGAAGACTGTCATTGACCTCATAGCATAGTCGCCAACGTTTAGATGATGCCGATGTGGATGACAGAATGGCGAAACGTCGTGTTCTCAGAGGAGTCACGCTTCTGTTTATCCAGTGACAGTCGCCACGTCGACGTGGAGACAGATCTAATTCAGCAGTAACTGTGGAACACCCCACCGCGCGACAACGTGGCATAATGGTTTGGGGGGCTATTGCCTACAATTCCAGGTCATCTCTATTTCGTATTCAGGACACTATGACGGCCCAACGATACTTGTTGCTCGGCTAACTTTAATAGTTGCTATATGGGCAATTATTTTCAACAGTATGTATTGGATAATGTACTGAGGCCGGTGGCAATCCCCTACCTTCAGGGGCTGCCTAATGAAATTTTTAAGCAGGATAATGCCCGACCACACAGTGCTCGCATCTGCCAACATGCTCTACAAGATATACAGATGCTTCCCTGGCCACAGTACTCTCCTGACCTGTCACCAATCGAACATGTGTGGGATGTGATTGGATGCCGTTTGCAGACTCTGCTTCTGCCTCGTTCAGAAGAGGAACTGTGGCAAATGGTTGGAAGGGAATGGAGAGGCATCCCGCAGGACACCATCCGCACTCTTATTGACTCAAAGCCTAGACGTTATTCTTCGTGCATCGCTGTCTGCGGTTGTCCTACATCCTACTGAGTCGACGCCTTTCTCGCTCTGTATTCTGAATATCATTTTGAAATAAAGATCACTTATTGCTGCTTGCCGTCTCTGTCTTTTTTCCAAATTTCATCACTTTCTGACCACTCCTTCTTGGTGTTGCATTTTCAATGTCAATCAGTGTATATTGTTTAAAAAAGTATCTTTATATTTATTTATTTATTATAAGATTTCTGTTAATAAAAGTATGTTTCAGTTTTACCAATTATAATTTTCAAAATTTGTTGCTTACAATAATAATTAGGCAATTACAATGCTATATTGTAATTGCCTAATTATTATATCTTAATAGCTTATAGATAAATGTTTCATTTATGAAGGTTCTACAATCACAATGTACATGTGTTAGTTAATGCTGAAATGCATATGCTTCGAAAATTCCCTTATGTGATTTGCCTGTCATTGTCTTAATTCATTTATTTTCAATGATTACCAGTGGTGTTATATCTTGGAAATAAGATAAACTTCTTTTTATTTTTCCCTCACAAGGCATGCCTTTTTCTTAAAAAAAAAAGTAAGTTTAAATAGCGTAACAATCGAAGAGATACTAAAGAAGTAAAATAAATTCTAAATTTAAACTGATGGGCAAGAAGAATAAAAGTTAGAGAATATAAAACAGGGAAATGCGAGATCAAAATAAACATGAACTGCGTCCACTCGCTATTTCTTCTTTATTCCCTGCAATTACCCCTCCCTCCGTAAAAGAGAAGAAAATGGGTTTATTTTTCCCGAACAGCAAATAAATCTCCCCATTTAGGTAAAAGAAAGAAAACGCCCCTTTCTTCTTAGGGGGAGGAGACAGATGTCCATCGATACCCAGCAGTATGTATGTGTGCAATAAAGAAAAACTGGTCATTTTTTTTTAAATTTATTTTTTGAGACAGGTGTTTCGTAGACGACGTAACTATGAATGCTCTTATTTCCGACATAGCAATCCTGGAGCAAAAGCGAATGTTTATTTTTATTGGATCTCTACTTTTATACTTGAAGATACATAAAAGAATGATACATAATATCTTTTAATATTTTGTATTATTTTAAATGTGGCATTTAAAATTTAAAAAAATCGGACTAACCTATATATAAACTGAAATTCGAATTAATGTGTTTCAAATATACTATTTAACAATTAATGTTTCTCATTATATTATTTTTCGTATAATAAATAAATATAAAGCTAAAATTTTTTACCTTGACAGTATTCTAAGCTTTAAAAATCCTTTTTGTTAAAAAAACATTCACCACAGAGCATTCGGCAGGGAAATTCCAGGCACAGATTGAAATATTTTTAAACTAAAGTTATTAAATTATTTTGGAAAGTCATTCGCTTTTTTAAGGAGTGAAAACATGAAAACCCATCAGTGGCCTAACCGGAATTCGAACTTCGGACCTCTCAGTGTTATCCGAACATACTTCTATTTGGACCACGAAGGCACGCATTAAAGAAGGAGAACAACCGTTGGAATTTTATTTTTTTATCATCACATTGCTCTAGTATGATCACTTCGGGTTATGACTTATGACGGCCTGAGTCGATTTACAACGAATCGCTTTTATGCCAGACATTTAAAAAATAAATTTACCGCCAGCATAGATAGATACACCGTAACCACAAAAGATCTTAACTAGTCTTTATTTTTACAATCATTTGTCGTAAACATAATCTTCCAAATAAAAAAAAAGTTTAAATGACGCTATGATTCATATTTTTGCATTTTTAAATCTTAAAAATTAATTTTCTATAAAACAAGACATCTAACATTTTACGTGTTTCTGCAGTCCCAATACTTATGTTTAGGGAAGTTTTGTGCTCGTAATGATAAATAAAACACAAAGTTTGATTTCCGTACGACAAAAGTTGACAGAAATATTTAAGTCCAAAATTTGCGATATTTGGTGACATTTCGAATTGAAAATTATGGATTGGTTTAATAAATAATTTATGGTAAATCGAGGTTGATTTTCTCCACTTAAATAAAATCAATGATATTCTCTTGTGATTTCCTGCCGTCTTTATTCATAATTTTGTTATATTTGGTATATCTAAAGAAATTTCACAGAAGTAATTTATGTTTCCATTCTCTAAATATACCCTATTAATATTCTGACGAAGGTTTACTGCTTTAAAAGTATGATCGTGAATCGTAAAATGTTAAGCGCAAATATTTTTCAATTTTAATTACTACACATGATGTTACGAGCTGGTAACGTGCAACACCGAAGCCTGCCCTGGTTTTCATATGAAGATTTCTATAAGATAATGTGTATAAGATCTCCTTTTCAAAAACTAATTACATTGGTTAATAACTTTCATAATAATTAGCAAAGAAATGCTACTCTCATACTTTCTTACTACACATGATGTTACGAGTTGGTAACGTACCAACACCAAAGCCTGCCCTGGGTTTCACATGAAGATTTCTGTAAGTTAATGCGTATAAGATCTTCTTTTCAAAAAAATAATTACATTTATTAATAGCTTTCATAATAATTAGCAAAGCAATGCTACTCACATACTTTCTTACAAGCAGAAATTTTTTCTAAATGATATTTGATTTTTAGCTATGTTCAAATGCAAACATTTCTCTCTTCAGTTTATCTTATCGGCCCCGCAATATGATTCCGAAATTTATATGAACTATCTCAGTCACCTGTGTTGAGTCCATGCCACGTCGAGTTGCTGCACTTCGCCGGGCAAAAGGAGGACCGACAAAATATTAGGAGGTATCCCATGACTTTTGTCACTTCAGTGTATTCTGTCTACTAACAATATATAGTTTACAATCGTGCTTACACAAGCATTTATTTTTATATGCAGAGATTAATTTACAAACTATACACGAAATTACATTAGTTGGATTCATTTAAATCATATATATTTTTATAATAACTAATTCGGGCGATTGGTCGCAAAAGAGGCTAGTTATTAAATAATGAAAAATCTGCGTGGACGTATGTATAAACATGTGTCTGCATGTATGCATGTTCCTCACATTGTGGAAAAATGACGGCCCTTAGAGTCACCAAATTTTGAATACGCATATTTATCCATTCGTATATTCGTAGAGAATTTTGAGTTTTTTTTTTATTTTTTTATTTATATTCGTTTTTTGGTTATTTAAGGAGCCTTTGATTAAAAAACTTGGCAACTTAAAAACCAGCAGCAGCAGCGCTGTTCTTAATGAAGCATTTTTATCTCTATTTTGTGCTACGTTAAAATCCGAATTCCTTGCAATTTCCTTTTCTTTTCCATTTTTTTAATTTTTTCTCCTTATTCTTGCTATTTTATACTTTCAAAAATAAAATGTTATTTCTACTGTATTCCATTCCTATTTGATTTGAACTTTATTCCTATTTTAATGAATTTCTGTTTGATTTTGGAACTGAATTCTAACTAGTAAATCCTATTTATAAAATAAAATACTAAGCAAGCAACAAGTAATTCTAGCTAGAAAATGAATAGATATTCTCAAGTCCTAGGTAAAAATTGAGGTTTCGAAAATAAAACTTGCACAAATTGCAACATAAAATTCTCGCTTACATCAATAGAAAAGAACCATTACCAACATCAATCATTCATTACATCATCACTTTTCAAATACAAACGCGACATTTGCAAGCAGATACAGCCAGAGGAAATAAAGTTCATCTTTCTGTTATCAAATTATGATTTGTCGCAGGAAAACAAACAAAAATATGTCTCAGATAAATAAATACTTAGCTGAAGTTTTCTGTTGGTTCATTTAGATTTTACAGGGAAAGTAAAGATAGCGCCTTAGGTTAATTAATCAAGGTTTATCTAAGTTGCTTAAATGAAATCAATGTTTCTAAGATGATTGCATACTGAACTACCCATTCGAGAGACATTCTATCGAGAATATTTATGAATGAAAATAAAAGTGCTGAATGGGCTCTTTCTAAATAATCAAATTTGACATCTTAGTAGCTAATTTGTGCAAATGATGTTTGAAGTCCATTTAAGCTAATTTGTTATAAGTAGTATCTGTTAAAATTTCAGATCAAAGTCTTTCTTAAAACTGAAAAGATACAGATAAATGTACAGAAAATAAAGAACATTTTACGTACAAAACTTAGATTTTTATCATCTGATGTTCAATTAATCAAAATTTCATAGCAGACAATAATTATATTTGCGAATTTCTAGTAAATAATTTATTTAAATTAATTGATTTGAAATTTATTTTAAATTAAATATTTATTAATTATTTTACGTAACTTAATTAGTTTAATATATGATTCACAATATATTTAAAAATTTGTCAAATATTGGACAGAAATTTGCATATCTCGCACAACTACAGGCGGTCACCACTAATAAAAGGTCCAAATTTTACCTCTGAAGGCGCAATACAGATTCGAGAAAAGTCAAGCTAAGCAGAGTAGACAGGCTGCTAGTTCCGTCAGAGGGGCTGAGTTCAAAGGACCGTTCACACTGGAGTTTATCTGAGGTAACGGAGACAACTGACATCTCCAAAACCAGTTTTTCCCCATAGCGCAGCTATTTGAAAATTCTGAACTGCACGTTTAGCGGAGCTAGTCAACACATGGAACTGACTCCGTTAACTCAGATAAACCCCAGTGAGAATGGCCCTCTAGGAACCAAGTCCGAATGCGGAGAGGAAGGCGACACGGACCATTATTACTTCCATTGTGTACATACAAGAACCTGGCACTTGAAGAAACCAGCGGACTGTGCCTGGGCAATGTGGACGACTAACACACTCAAAAACAGAATAGCCCTTGATAAAATAGAAAAATCTCAGGACACTGCCTAAGCAGAAACAACCGTGGATAATATTATAATGTTTCAAAAGTTCAGAACTTAAAGCAGATAACCAGAATAACGCTTAGTGCCTTGCAGTTAACAATATGTAAAAACTGTTATTAGTTTATAATATTCAACCTTGTTACTCTGGAGTCTTCCCCGCCGTGATGGTATATAATTCCGTTTGGTTCATGTCCGTGGTCGGAAGCCATCATAGCGGTGCACTCACTCACTCTAGTACCTGAATAAATACTGCGAAAGAGCTGCGGTTACGTCCAGTATCCAAATGGAGTTTACCATACAACTGTGTTTAAGTCTAGAGTAGCCGAGTGGATCCTACAGAAAAATTGCTGCCAAATTCAGTAGTGGAGTGGATTTTACCAAAGAGTCAAAGCCTAAAGTAACCGAGTGGATCTTACGAAAGTCTTGATTTATACTGGACAGACCGAGCGGATTTTACGAGGGCTCATCTTACGAGTGGCACTATTCCATAGTTGCCATCCAGAGTACGTCCAAGAGAGGCCGTATGGAAACACTGAGTATCTGAGGAATTGAGAAATTGTACCTCGAGATGTCTAACTCCGTCTAAGACGTTATCTTATTTAACTTCTTACGCTATGTTAAGTTTCTTCAGTTCAAATTGGTTTCAGTAATAAACCCTATTTTAACTGAAGCTTCTGTGTTTTCTACAAAATTATACACTTGAAATCATATTTGCAAATTTTCAAGAATTAATGTAAAATCGAAACTTAACAATAATAGTTAATTTATTTATTTAAAATGCATTTATAAAATAATATCGTATTTTCTTTCTTTCTTTCTTTGATTGAAGGATATGTATGTATTATCTGAGAGCTTCGAAAACAATTTCTTTTTCAAATGCAAGCAATTTCATATATGCAAGAAATTAGAATAAACCAAGTCTGTTAACATTATTCGGAGGGGCTGCGTATCTTAGTAGCTGATTTCTTGAAAAGAATAAACGCAGAAATATTTCAAGCGCCCTTTGAATCAGTAGGTGAAAACCATGCGATAAAATGTCTCAGGTATAATTTTTACCTGTATTTGCACCTAATATTTGTGACAAGTATCTTGAGCATTATATTTGAAACAAACCTTTTAACAGAAATAAATAGAGAGAAAAGTTCAATGCTCGAAATCAGGGGAAATATTTTTGAAGAGAAACGTAAGTATATTTTCTACTCGATTTAAAACAGTCACTTTGTAGAATCATTTAGAAATTTTTTGAAGCAAATAAAGTGAGACAATCAACTGTGACTTACCCGAGATTAGAACTTTGGACCTTCCGACTGCTGGCTGAACCCCGAAGATATGGGCAACGAAGGGAAAAATACCTTATATTCTCCCTCATTTAAAGACGACTGGACAGGAGAGGATATGCCGAATTATCGTCCACCACGTTTTTAGTTCGAGCGCCAATTTAGAACAGTTTTTAGTCAGAGAACGTGGAGAATCAGTACTTGCCTCAATGCAATTCGAGCTCTAGACCCTCCAGTTGTTAGCTGGACATGTTTTCAGTTACATCACGAAGTCAAGTAGTAGGTACGAAGAAAATATTTTACAGCTTTATCATCTTTATAGCGTGGATAATTTTTAGACATCACTTAATATTAGATGAAGTTCGTTTATTTAAGCACTTATTTCCTGTTTTAAATGGAGTTTATAAAATGGATATTTGCAGGATTTGACGCTTAGAAAATACTAAAAATGTTCTTATACAAATCGCTTTTTTTTATAGAGAGAAGTAGTATTTCACGAATTTATTAATTACTAATATATGAGTTTTCAACTTACATGTGAATAAATAATCAAACAGTTTTAGCCATTGCTAAACACATTCATTTATATCCCTTTACTACAGCCAAACACTTACACACAAAATTTAAAATTTCTGAAGAAAATTGTTGTCTTCGATTGCGATCCTATATCGGGTAATCTTAAAATTAGTTTTAGATTTCACTGTGAAAGAATAATAGTGGTTAACGGTATACGAACGATTCTGACGCCATTGAGCCGGTAGACTTTTGGACAAAACATGAACTTCCCTGACTTTACTGGGTTTGAGGCGGCATAAGCGTCTTAAAACGTGTTAAATGGTAGTTGTTCCCGAGAAACTAATAGTATGAAAGATTGATTTGATTTCCATCCCTAAGACTGCTCTCAATCAAAATTGGTATGGAGCCTAGATAGATATCCCAGGTTACGATTTGCATGTAAGAAATACCTGATCCATTTCTATGATGGTTTGACTCATTTAACCCAAAGAGGCGTCAGCCCAAAAGGGGTATTGTTAGTATCGAAACGGGATTAAATAAATTGAGTGGAATCACTAAAAGCGTTATATCCCGTTTCAAATTTCTGCCACCAAATATTATCACCCTGTAGTATAATAAGAAATTAAATATTGAACAATCTGCATGAGTGTATGTATGTTTCTCGCATTGTGAGAAAACAACGGTACCTAGAGCCGTCAAGTTTGGAATAACGTAGTCTTTCACCCGAATATTGGCATCTGGAAACCCGAAATTTTAATTCCGAAATTGTTTTTTTTTTCTATTTCATATTTTGTAAACTTTTAACGAATTTTTTATCAAACCTCAACGATTTCGGAAGTTATAAAGATATGCTTTATTTTAAATACTTTTAGCCCAAAGAGGCGTTATCCCAAATGCTCTCAAAACAGCGCTTGAGACGTGAATGTGTGTGTAAATGAAGAGAGCGTCTCTATGGGCGTGTTCTTCAGACTTTTTTAAAATTTATTAATCCAAAGGGGCTTTGTCCCGGAGGGATAATGTTTTCGTTTTGCGATTTTGCGTCGAATTACTCTGAGTGTCCGTTTCACTTTCAAACTGTTGCCACCTAATATTATCGCCCTGTATTATATTTGAAGAAATTACATAATGAATAATATGTATAAATGTACGTATGTTTCTCGCATTGTGATAAAACAACGCTACCTAGAGCCATTACATTTGAATGACGTAATCCTACTGCGAATATGGGCATCTGGAAGCCCAAATTCGAAATTTGTTTTACTATCGATTTCATATTTTGTAAGACTTTAACGAATTTTTGATTAACAAACTCAAATATTTCAAAGCGAGCAATGGAAACGTTGTATAGAAAGTCTATTTTTATCTCCAGCGGCGTGAGACTGTCTATCGAAAATTCTAAAGATATGCTCAATTTAAAGTTATTTTTGAACTGAATTTTATGGTTTAAATGCGAAGAATATGATATTTAGTAAATAAAGGTAAACACAAAATGTTACATTTTTAAAATTTAAAAATTTTTTTAATTGTTTTAATTATAAAGGGAATATTCATTCTGCATAAGCTGTGTTTTTAAGACTGAGTTTTGATCTTTTATTTAAGCAATAATCGATGCCATATGATAAATTCAACGCAGATCTGCAAAAATTCTAACACCCAGATGAGACTGTTCATAGTCGCAGAATTCAGCAAAATATTAAATTAAAACTTAATATTTTCCTGATCCTACCTTTGTTAAATCATTAATAAATGCCGATGCTTTAGAGTCTCCTACTAACTATTCTCAAGCATCATGAACAGAAATAAGTTCATGCGTTTGTAACTGTAATACTATGTTAACCATGTGGGAATTTCTCAGGTGGTTAAGGCTACGTAAATAATGTTATACTATTTTTAGCAGATACGTTTATTACAGAAAATTTTTACCAATAATATGCGTGTGTTTTCAGATCCATGCTTTCGTGGATTATTTGAATTCTATGATTTCATCATTCTTTGATGCAGTGTATTTTCAACAGTATATGTTAACGATGGACCCATTCTTTTTATAATTTAACTGCACTATTCAATGAAATCTAAAAATTTTCAATAGCTTGTTAGGGAAAGATTCGCTTTATTGAGTTTGCTCGAGTTTAAATTAGCTACCTTAACATTTTTGAGAAAGTTTAAGGTAAACTAGATTATGACAGTTAACGAGGTGTGTATTTCAGATGCATTCAACTTATTCAACTTAGCCAAAGTTTTAAGAACTGAGCTCTAGTTCCTTACCTAGAATTTATAGGCAATGGTACTGTCCAGAAGCATGTCTTGTCAGGTATATGCAATTATCCGTGCAGTATTCTTTAGTCTGATTCAGTTGTTTGACTCACACAGGCGTATTTTCATAGCACTCTTTTTGAAAACATGGAAGATGCGAAGATCAATCACTTTCTCTTTGCGGAAATAGAGTCTTAGAACTTCAGATATTGTTCAATGCTGCGAGAAATATTCTATACCAACATTTGTAAAAACCTCTAGGGTTTGTTCGATTTGAGAGTTTAACCATGCCACAAATAGGTAGACTGGAGAGACACAAAAAAAACATTTTTTGATGACGGCTTAAAAAATTAGATTTTCGTTGGCATAAGCTGGCAGTTAAATGGGGATTATGTTGAAACACTGCAGTGTACTATTAACGAAAACTGGTGAAATAAAATAATTGCCCCTATATTTCTAAAACTTTGGAAACAACCCTCGTAAAATGGTTTTAGCAAGACATTACTCCATCTTATGTCGTGAAGTACGTATATATATTATCCTGATTGGAAGTTTCATGCGTGATGATTTATAACACCACATTTATATAAAGATAACTTTCCTGAAGATATGTTTCCCCAAACTCTAAAACATCAATATTTCATTTAGTGTTCCTGGTGGAAAAAATAACTTATGTCTAGACCATCTGTAAACAGATGACATGAATCCGAATTTATACTTGGCAAGTTTACCGAATCACCATTTTCTTTTATTATTATTTCTTACCACGGAAAATTTCTAAAGGTCTTCCTCTTTAATCATTACTAAAACCTAGACAGAAAAATATTCTTTCAACAAATATAGAAAACCTTCTTTGAATGAGCCTTAAAAAGCAAACCTTGATTAATTTCAAAATAACCTCGGATGTGGATCTTTATGTCGGTAAGGATATCTAAGAAATTTTCAAGAGTTTTTCTTCGTTCTTTGAATTGTAAAATCAGAAATACTACTATGGAAAGCGGAATTATAGATCTGGTTTTGATGTATCAGACAATATGACTCAAAAATATTCGACTTAAAAAACGACTTTTTAAAACATTCTGAAGTCTGTGTGTATATGCATTGTATGTATGAGTGTACTTCATGTTTGTACTCTGCACTATTTTCTGTTAGAAATCATATACGAAAGTCGCATTTGGTACTTAGTAGTCTATGGAATAAATTAATTTCATTCCCATTCTGATTAATTAATTAAAACAACAAAATTATATTGATGTTTAAAAGCGAAATATGTGTAGTTAAATCATTTAGCTTGAATAATATAGCACCTGAAAGCCTACTTTGGTAGGCAAGCAAACGTTTATTTTAATTAAAAAAAAAAAGCAAGAAGCTTAAAATAAAAAAAAAATTAAAATAGTTAAAAAAATCTGAAATTTTTCAGATTTTAAATTACGTCCAAAGGGGCGTTTTTTTTAACGTTTTGAGTGTTACCTTTATTTATTAAATATCATGTTCTTTGCACTTAAAATTCAGTTCAAGAGCAATATCGCAAAATAATGTTAAATTAAGCATATCTTTAGAATTTCCGATATACAGTCTCGCGAGCTGGAGATAAAAGTATTTTTTTCCTATATAACGTTGTCATTTCTCGCTTTTAAAGCATTGAGTTTGCAAATCAAAAATTCGTTAAAGTTTTACAAAATATAAAATCTATAATAAAACAAATTCCAAATTTGGGATTTCAGATGCCCATATTCGCAGTAGGATTTCGTCATTCAAAATTCGATGGCTCTATGTACCATTGTTTTATCACAATGCGAGAAATAGACAATCATTTATGCAGATTTTTCATTATTTAATTTCTTCAAATATAATGCAGGACTCTAAAATTTTGTGGCAACAGTTTGAAAAGTGAACCGACGTTTATGAGTCCGACGCAAAATGCCAAAACGAAAGCAATAGTCCTTCGGGACTGAAATCCCTTTGGACTAATAATTATTGCAATCTTAGATATTTACTAATTAAAAACATTTGTAATTAACTTATGCAATATGGCAAACATCAGTAATTAAACGGAAACGCGATGCAATTTTCACGTGATCGACAGTGATGAATGGAATATTTAAAGGTCGGATCTTATATTAGAAAAATCGAAGAGAAAACAACGTGCATGGCGTAGCCGCACTCAGCTGATTAATGTTAACTTTTAATGGAAAAATGACAGCTGCAACAAAGGGAGAGCTATACATCTAACATAGCTTTCTTTGACTTTACTGGAAATATGGGTGACAGAACTAATAGGGAGAGATTTCCGATGGTTTTATCAATTGAAAATATAACGATAAGTAATGGCTGGAAGTATATTCTTATCCCTTACATTTAATAATTTGATAATTATGCCCTTTGATTTTCATCAATAATCACAAGGAATATGAAACCATACCATATAATTGTTAACATAGTATATTTCAAATTATTATGTTGATTAATTTTTAGATTATAGAGACAGAAATGTTTTTAATCTACATTTTAAAGTTTCTTAGTTAAATTACCTTCAAATAATGTTACATATATTTTTAGCTTTTCATTAAAGTTAACCACTATAACCTATATCAAAAACAATTTAATTTTATGCATTTTTCCTATGGCAAATTTTATTCATATAACTATTTTTCTTCATTTGATTTTAATTTTTTATTAATTACATTTTTAATTTTATGCTTTACTATTCCTTTACATTCAGTGTTTGCCCGTACTATATTTTGAATTCGTTTTTAATAATTTTCTAACTATCTTTTTGTTTAATTTCGAATTTTTTAAAAATTTTCTGTGAAACTTTCTTATAAGTAACTTAAAATCATATTTATGATACAAATGAGTGTTTCTTAAAATTAGATTCAGAACTTCGGGAAAACAGTTTCGTAAAATAAAGGATGGGAAAATTCTGCGCATACAAAATCTAGCATTTTGCATGGTCTATAAATAGCGAAATAATTTTACTACGCTTTAATAAATTACTGCATAATGTTTATGCACGAATACCCAAAATAATTAGGATGACTGAACTAAAAAACGGAAAAAATTAAAAAATTAACAAACGAAAAAAAACAGCTAGGATGACTGGGATGAGCAATCATTTCGTGATTACTGACAATGCCACTAATTCTTGTTATCTTAAAAAATTTCTTCCATCGCTTTATTAAGCAATAACAATGTGAATAGGGCGCTTTGTCCTTGGTTCTGAAATATGTACGTTCCTAATCACAGCGCCTTGCAGTTCATTTCAGTTTGCAGTCACAAGGAGTACGCGTGAAAGTTTATTTTCTATTGGTAAAGCCTACAAATAAGACCTGCTTCGACAAATCTTTAAAGATGCTGCTTTGAATAAATTATACGTATATGAGTGGTTTTAAGTTGCAGAAATGATTGCATATCAGATGATGACTGCTACGACCTAAAGATCCATTGATGAACCAGAAATGAGGAAAACATTAAAATAATGCTCCTTTCTATTACTGAAAATAGTTGAAAGAACATTAAACAAATATCTGGAGAAACTATATCCGTTCGACAAGTCTTAAATAAGGAAAAAAGCAACTCACTAGTCAGAATGAGATGGAAGAAAATACGTTGTATAGCTTGAATAATATTCCGTAGAAAAGGTTCAGAACTGTCTCTATGTTTCAGCAATTGTCCAAATATTAGAAAAGCCTATGAAAGTATGTGGAACATTTTGAACTAAAACATTAAGTATATATGATGCTTAAAAAAATAATTCCGGTTGCTTTTTTAATATTCCTTCACATATGCGAAATCACGAAAGCATTATCTATTAATAGTTTGTGGAAGTAATTAGCAATGAATAGTTGCGTCTATAAAATAATTTAAGAGTATTTTACTATACCAAGCAGAACCACTAATTGTCAAAAATGCGTGTTTTCCGTTTGGTATTTTTATCTCGCTGCCTGGCGAAGTCGAATTTGATTAATGACAGAAGTGATCTAAGTCAGCACATTTTCACAAATATTTCAATAAAGTTAGCATTTCCTAGACTTGTCCTGTCTTTAGAACACTTGTACTATACTTTTCTGTTTTTGTATAGGATTTACCGCGTAGCAGAATACGTAGTGGTATCGGGCATTAGCTAGCTTTCTCCTAGGCTGTTTGCCCGCTTTGCCAACTGCTAGCGCAGATATTAAAGGCGGCACTGCATGACTCAGAGTCCTTGAAAGTGGTAATGTAACTTGGGAGTCGAGCATTGATCTATTTCATAGCAGTAAGTATCGTATTCCCACCGCAACTATGCTATCGCTTCCGATATTTAAACTGTTTCCTGGTGCAACTGTCTAATCGTCCCTCAGGGCAGATAACCCCCAGTATTTTAAGGCAGGACGCTGCATTTTTTAGCTATTCAATATGTCTCGTCTGTGAGGTTGCGAAACCTGGGTGCTGATGTGATGAATCGTTCGACAGTGGCCTGCGGCCCAGTGCGTGGGCGACAAAGTGCTATATTGGAATAAAGGGGCTAGTTGAGCCTTTTCTTTTAATATGCGGCGTTGTACCGGGAGACGTTATTCATCATTTATCACCAGGTGGGCGGACGTATGTACTCTTATCACGCTCGACATCATTAATATGGCCATTCCCATCCGCTAGCATGAGCTCGCCCATCTGCTAATATAGATGAGAATTGCGGCACTGCATGGCCACAGTGTCCTTGAAGGTGTTAAACTCCCTAACATGCTGAACATGAGTCTGTTTCATAACAATCAAATATTATACCGTCATCGCCAAAGTTCATCATGTGCAATCTTCTCCGACATTTGAATTAGCTTATTGTGCGAGCGTCTGATAGCCCTCAGGTCTGATGGTTGCTGAAACTGGAAAGCAAACTTAGAGGGCGAAAATTCTTCACTTTGGAGCTGGCCTTTCCGGCCTCCAAATGAAATCCTAATGTCTCTACAACGTAACTCAGGTTAGTGTTCTGAAACTGAATTTTTAATATATTCCTGTTCGTTAACAGTTTTGCTCGTATTTCAACCAAAAAAGAGTAAAACAAATAAAATTCATTAGTCTTTTGTATTAAATTTCACAACTGTGACTTAAAATGTGTCATGTCTGTACAGTTCCGATATCGTTTTCAAATTGATACACAGACGCATAATTTATTTTTCCTTTTAAATAAATAAGAATATGATTTTAAATCATTATTTTGAACGTAAACAAATGATGAAGCAATCAAAATCTAAGAATTAAAATTTTATTTTTTTTTCTTACTCTGAAAATTGCAACATAAAGTTAATTACTTTCTTCCCTTTACTTTTAAATGCTTTCTTCCCTTTACTTCCTTAATATAGGAAAGTTGTAAAATTCTACCTCAGACTGTATTAATAAATATTTTGGGAAAAATATGTAAAGTGCTCACATTTGTTTTCAGACACTTGTATTATTGAAATTCATTTGCAGAGACCTTCTTCTAAATTATAAAACACAGACTTAAAATTTTTCTAACATATTATTTTTTCTCTATTTTAAGTCTTCCTTGTTGCAAAATAAATATCATCAAAATATTCCTTACAATAAAATAATTTGCTCAAAAAGTGTTAAGCAATAACTCAGATAAGAATTCAGACACGCCAAAATTTTTAGATTTTTTATAGGCAATGTTTCTAGTTATAATATTTTATTTTAAACGAAAATACATGGCAAGATTTATCGTCTTCATATGGACATTGTTACTTGTGTAATAAAATGTATTACTATTTCTGTATGTGAAATGCACGTGTCAATTTAACAATTAATGATGTTAGAAATATTTCATCTCTTTAAATTTATTTTTTTATCACACACACACACACACACTTTAAATTTCGATATTTCATCTCTTTAAAGATGGGAAAAGTATCCAAAATATCCTTTATATAAAGCATTGGACTGTCTCTGATGTTACAAAACGATGTAAATTCTGTGAAACCGTTAAAGATGAGCTGAAAGTTGTGACCTAACTAACACCAAAGAATTTCATATTTATTTCATGAAAATCCAACCAAAAACCTAAAATTATGTAAAACTTTCATCAGATTTAGAAGAACGGCTTGCCATAAAAGTTAACTCAAGTTTTTAAAAGATTCATCTAGGGCAGACGGAAACAGTGGGCGATCAGCAAGAAGAAAATTATTTACCAGCAAAGAAAACAAGGAAAATAATTCTGGCGTTTGCAAAATCTATACTAAGTAAAGTTTTGTCAATTTGAAACAATGCTGTATTCGCGGAAAACTCGACATTTAATATACTTGCGTCAGACAGACGAATTAATGTATGGCAAAAGTCGAATTAAGAATTGAATTCAAAATACATTTTGTCTGCTGTGAAGCACGGGTTTGAAGGCATAATGATTTGTTTCTCTGCCTTTCGAAAAATGAAATTCAGTGCTTATTGAAAATAATATAGATTAATAAAATTGTACAAATATTCTCAAAAGAAACCTGAACCTAAAATATGTGATGTTCTATCAAGGTAATGATAAAAAACATACAACCCTAAATATAACCTTGGGCTTATTTCTGAAAGTGTTTTGTATGTTTTTCTGCCTTTCAAAAAACGAAATTTAGTGCTTATTAAAAATAATATGGATTAATAAAATTATATAAATATTTTCAAACAAAACTTGAATATAAAATATGTGAAGTTCTATCCAGGCAATGATGATAAACATACATAACATGCTAAATATCACCTTAATATTAAAGTGTTTTAAAAGTGCTAAATATAAAATACTAAATATTCTCCGAACTTAAGTCCTATCTAACGTACAAGGTGTGAATTGAAGAAATTGAATAAGGAAACATAATATTTCTTCGAAAGTTCTACTGATTTCTACGTAGGAAATTCCTCTAGGTAGTAATAGGAAAAATGGAATATTCTTACACGGAAACGTTGATTGAACTCATGTTCAAATCTCATGAAAAGTGTCATTTAACTTAAAGGATATTCAACGACATACTTAAGATCTCCATATTTTAATGTATTTATTAAATATAAACTGTTTGTTTTAGGTGTCCGAATACTTATGGGATTTCATTTTCGGAACTTCCTGAATAATTTTTTACCAGATGTGTTTTGAGTAACTTCTACGTATTTATAAATTTGCAGGACTAGTTTCAAAGGTTCAAATATAGAAAATACTTGTGACCAATTTCGATGTTCAATGTCATTTCTACTTCTGCAGCTGAAGAAGGTTCTATATTTAAACCTTCGAAACAAAAAAATTTATAAATATTACGCCGATTACGCTGATTTTCGCCCTACAAATTTATAAATATTACGATTATTGTTTCCTTAGCTCCCCCAACAACATTGATGATTTAGTTTACAATCTGCTTGTTTTAAAAAAAGTTGCTCAAATGCAGCTGAAGAAGTAAACTATGTATTTAACCCCCCTAAACTAGTCCTGTGAATTTATGAATATTATTCTGACTCTTGTTGCTTTAACTCTCCAATTGTTATTCGGGCTGTCATTTTAACTCAGAAAAACAGATGATCATTGGTATGCGGCGAAAAATAAAGTCATTTTGGTAATGTTTAGTAACTGATATTTTCAGATCAGTCTGGAAAACACAAATATCCGGAAACAGATGTAAGCAACTGTATTCACAATTCACGTGTTTTTTTTTTTTTTTTTTTTTTTTTTTTTTTTTTTTTTTTTATGGCTAATTGATACTGCTGTGATGACTTCTGGCAATACAAAAGCCTATGATGCAAATATTTTTCATTATTCTCTTACGGACATTGTGAACACAGATCACAGTTACCTTAGAAGTGTGTGTGTGTGTGTGTGTGATTATGGCAAAGCCTCAAGGGCTATCTGCCTAAAGGGAGGGATGCCTTTCGTGGAGGACTTTCTAAGGAAAACTGGCTCGTATACACGTTACACATGGGGAAAACCACGAAAACGCCCGTGCAGCCAGCCCGTTCGCGGGATTCGAACCTCGGACCGAACTACCAGTGTTCAGCGACTTTACCGCTCGGCCGCTGGTGGGCTACCTTAGAAGCCAATCCACGAAAATATTCTTATATAATTGTATTTAGAATATTTCTTTAGATTATATTAAATACTACAATACTTATTTTACATTAAATATTATAATAAATATAATTAAATTATGCTTCTAAACTAAAATAAATATACTATATTATAATAATAATAACACATTAATGTATAATAATTAATATAAAAATATAACATAAATATAAATGTATACTATGTTCCTAAACTAATAACTTCTATAGTATAGATATTTAACAAACTGCCGTTTTATCATTTACCGCAGTCCAACGCCGTTTTCTGTAACTGAGATAGCTACAGAAGATAAATGTATTAATTTGCTTTGTTCGCTTTTATTCAAAACTTGAAATTTTTTATCTTCTATACTTCATTCCTTTTATATTTCTTTATCAGTTAAGTTACCTTGGAAAATTATATTAGTTTTTACAGAATTTCAGAAGCCTTCTATTATCGATGTATTTTACAAACTTTTCACTTCTTTTTCATTTATTTTTCTAACTACATAAACTAAAATGATCTTTGGTTATTTCCCTTCCACACCCATTCCTGTAAGTATCTCTTCCCTTTTTCCCAGAATGCGATGATAATACCAATTACTCGGGATGATATATATTTAAATATCCCAAAGCCAAATATCTCATCTCAGTGTTGTTGATAAAGGTCCATTTTAGATCCAGCTTCTTCGACAGATTCTATTAATAATATATCAGGTGCACCCATTAAGACGGATGGATTCTTTGCTCAGGAAAGGGCTGCATGTCCTGGGGGAATTATGGTATTCTAGTCTTGCGTCTGGTTCCGGAATTAAAGGGTTAGGATCCCTATTATGGCTGTTTTATGTTTGGAGATCTCTCACATCAATGCCAATTACTGCGGTGTTTTGAGCTTAAGGCATCAAGAGTTACTCAATGTTTTAATGATAGATAGGGCAACCGTGAGTAGAACCAATATATTTTCGCTTTACGAATAAATATCTCTATTAATTAATGCTTTCAGAGAAAGGTAAATATGAGAATGTTTTCTAATACGTAAAGTAAGGGACTAACATACGTGTGTTTCATTGATGCAGACAGAAATTTAAAGTGCATAAAGAGAATAATTTTCCTTGCAAAAAAAAACACTTTCACGATATTGTTCAGACAGTTTGTTCAGACATTTAAGAACTGTTCAAGCTCTAACGTTTAACACTTTGCACTCGGAGTCTTCTCGTCGTTAACCAATCAACAAATCAACGATGTCTGTTCGCTCAAATTTAGAGTAAGATTTACCAAATTACAGAATAGTCTTTCATCAAAAAATGTAGTTTTTGAAGCAGATCTATATTGTTATATAGAAAATTTTTATTTTGTGTTTAAATACCTTTAAACTTTAAACTTTGCTGCAAGGTGCCGGACAAAATTAACAAAAAAAAATCAAATAACAAATACATTCAAAAACTAATTCAGAATATTCATATATCATATCGACATTCTTATAAACATTCGTATAGTAAATCTATCAATCAATCGTATATCATATCTATCAATCAATCGTATAGTTGTATAGTACAATTTAACTTTAGGAAGGTTTGCGTTGTGAGTAACCTATGTAAAAGGAAATATCAATAACTCCAAATTCAATTAAACTCCATGTTTCTTAAAAGCCTCCCGGCTCAAACAAATGGAGGGACATGAATAACAAATACATTCAAAAACTAATTCAGAATATTCATATATCATATCGACATTCTTATAAACATTCGTATAGTAAATCTATCAATCAATCGTATATCATATCTATCAATCAATCGTATAGTTGTATAGTACAATTTAACTTTAGGAAGGTTTGCGTTGTGAGTAACCTATGTAAAAGGAAATATCAATAACTCCAAATTCAATTAAACTCCATGTTTCTTAAAAGCCTCCCGGCTCAAACAAATGGAGGGACATGACAGACCACAGTAAATTATACGCTACATAAATACACAAATGCCATTAAATTTTAAACACACATTTATTAAATTCTTGACTATTTTATATAATTAAATAATGGATAACTAATCAGTATCCTACCACATATTTTCTAAGTCAAAATAACACATAATACTACACCAAATTACAGCTTACATTAACTAAGATTAACATTATTTTTTTTTCAAATTAAGTAGGTGTAACAAAATTTAATCCTACAAATAACAGGTTCTTATTAATTAGAAAGTAACGTTTTTCTAGCTCACAAAATTCAGTAGGTGAAACAAATTTTAATCCTCCCAAAACTGGCATTCACTTGAAATTACATATAACTTCTCAATTATTCTAACTGTAATATTTAATTTATATAAGTAATAACAATATGCTGGTACATAAATCACTATTAACTGTTCTGCATTCGGGAAAACTAAGAAAGAGAGAGAGAGAGAATATATACTTAAAAAAAATTTCACTCACAGATGGAAAACAGTTTTTCCTGATTAGCCGGATCCTTAGTGTCCAATCCACATGGAAATGAGCCAAGCCCATTTTTCTTTACTGTCCATTAGGTGGGAACCAATAGTCCAATTTAGAAGGATCTTTTATCTGTCCATTAGGTGGGAACCAATAGTCCAATTTAGAAGGATCTTTTATCTGTCCATTAGGTGGGAACCAACAGTCCAATTTAGAAGGATCTTTTAACTGTCCATTAGGTGGGAACCAATAGTCCAATTCAGAAGGATCTTTTTTCAATTCAATAACAGGTAGCTGAATATACACCAGTTTTTTAGCACAATCACGTGCATCAACGAAGCGTCGAGGCAACATTTATGCTGAATGTTTCGGAAAAAGTCTCTTGGAGATTAACCGGCGATTCAGGTGAAGAGAGAAAACCTGTGCTAAATTTTCTTGGTAGATTTCTCTCTATACTTCTCAATCAGCTCTCAGTAAAAATGCTCTTTGCAGCTCTCACACAGTTCTCCATACATCACGCAGGAAAATGTTCCTTGCATCTCGCACAAAACTTTTAAATATCCCGCAGAAAAGAAAACGGTACCCAGTCCCTCTTGCACAGGAAGCCCGCAGCAGAGCAAAGCGCCCCACGATCCTTCTTTCTCTTTCACATCGCGGCTGCTCAAAATTCACTCAAATCAAACTCCGCTACAACCATCACATCACCGCAACCCGCTTGTACAAGTCGCTCGCCCCGCAAGGGGGGAGCCCCGCAAAACTTTCTGCTTCTCCTTTTCCTTTTCGCTCAGAAATCTCAATCAGAAAGAACTCTAGCCTGGTGCAAGCACCCAGGAAAATTCGGTTTCTCCGCCTCTGTGAGTTCATAGGCTTTCAAAAAAATCATAAAATTAAATCTTACCAATCCCGGAATTTTATGTTATCTAAATTGAGAAAATGACACACCCATGACGAATTAAACACCAGAAAATCTGACAATGAAATACGAAAAACATCTGCACTCATAACGTGAGAAAAAAAAATAGACCCCCCAACTAACAAGTGAAACTAAGCTTTTACGAAAATCCAATTACCAGCCACCCCCAGTGTCTTGAAGTAATAAAACTGCAAACTTACAAAGCGACATGAAAGCGCTTTCCGTTTCACACGCATTAGCTAAAAAGATCCTACTGCCTCCATTGTTAGTAGAAAAAAGGCTATAACCAATAAACCAGATGTGTTTCCTTGCAGCCGTCTCTCGCCTTTGTTACAATTCTTACTCAAGAATAATGAGTTAAATAAAACCTTAAGAGCTTAAGAATACTTTTTTCCAGATTAAAATACACATGAATACAAATAAAAATATTAGAATAATAACTTGAAACACATATTAATAATTGAAATTCTCGACATAACAATATCGTCGATCTAATGCATACACGAGCCAAAGTCAATAGCTGGCGGAAATTTTGCACAGCTAATACCAGCGTCTATGGAATCCTGCATAAACTAGCTACAAATAAAGTTTACAAGCCTGACCAGCTTATGCCCAAGCAGCCAATAACTCAGACACCACCAATCTTGCAGAAACCACAGCATCTGCTATCCTTAATGCAGTCTTCCCAGAAGATAACCCGGATGATGACTCAACAGAACAACAGAAGATACGGGACAAACATTCCATTCCTAACACACCAGACGACATTCCCTTCGACTCAGCTGAAATACAGCAAATCTTCCGTTTTCTTCCCATAATAAAGGCTCCGGGACCAGACGGTCTAGACTATGCTATAATAAAGGTGGTTTACACATCCCGCCCTACCTTCTTCGAGAAATATTTCAGCAAGCTCTTAAAATACCAGATCTTCCCAACTGCTTTCAAAAAAGGAGAAGTGGTCCTGTTCCTGAAGAAACAGAGATCTCCAGATGACCCAAGCTCGTTTCGGCCAATTTGCCTACTTTCGTCTCTGGGAAAAATTTATGAAAAATTACTGGTAAACAGACTTAAATTCCATCTCCAGCAGACCAACTTCCTCAGCCCACGGCAATACGGGTTCCGAACTGGCTTGTCAACCACGCAGGCCCTGAGTCATCTTAAAGATAGCATAGAACAAAATAGAGGCAGAAATCTTCACACGGCATTCATATCCCTGGACCTGCAAAGCGCCTTTGACACCCTCTGATGGCCTGCTATAAAGCAAGCACTTAGAGAGGCACAATGTCCCAAAAACATCTTTAACATCATCACGGACTATCTACATGCACGTAGCCTCATAGTAACCAACAACAATGGCCTCACTATCAAGCGGCAGGAAAGAGGGTGTCCACAAGGCTCTTGCGCCGGTCCGTTGCTCTGGATAATCATCTTTAACTCCATACTACAACATGAATGGCCTTTGCACACAGATATCATAGCATACGCCGACGATGTAGCCCTTCTGGTGTCTGGCCGCACAAGAGATGAACTGGAACGGAATGCCACAGAAACCTGCTCGATATTCACGGACCTATGCAATAAACTTAAGTTAACCATCTCTCGGCAAAAGTCCGCAGCCATCGTAATTCCACGTCCTGGCACAAATCCCACAAGACGTCCATGTATAAAGCTACTGGGCAAGAACTTAAAAATAACGAAGACGATTAAATATCTAGGAGTCACTTGGGATCAAAGACTCAACTGGTTACCGCACCTCCAAGAAATACGTACAAAAACATCGACCATCGCAAGGAAAGCCAGGCAATTTCAAGGGAGAAATTGGGGAGAAAACCCCCATATCAGGAAACTATTATATCTGACAGTGGCAGAGAGAATAATTCTCTACGCAGCAGTCATATGGGCACAACCAATGAGCAGCCGAAAGACCAAGCTACTGACCACAATTCAACGGCCGTTTGCATTAAACATCTGCGGAGGTTATCGCACAACAGCGTCCAGCGCTGCCACGATACTTGCAGGCCTGCTGCCATTACACATAAAGGCAGAGGCTACCTATGTACGAATCACTCATCACAGACAAGAAGCCACATATGCAGGAATTACGTTCAGAACAACAGACTATGAATTCCCTGGCAGTGTGCAACACATCCACCCTGCCGTCAAAGGTAGAGGGATCCATGTCAAAATCCAACATCAGCCATCGCACTCCAGACAACGCACTTCCTGTGCGATTACACAACTGTTCACTGATGGATCAAAACATGATCAGGGAGTGGGCTGCGCGTTTGCTCACTACGAACATGGCACACTAGTAAAGGAATGGAAAGGACATCTCACTAACAGCAATAGTATTTTCCAAGCAGAGGCACTAGCAATATTGAATGCGCTACGACATGCCCTCAACCTTTCCCTTACCAATGCGACTTTTTACACAGATAGCATGTCAGTGCTACACGCACTCAGGGATCATCACCACACTTCACCCATCATCATAGATATACAGCAACTTTTACGGAATAATCATCAAGCCCGCTTTTAACATGGTATGGGTGAAAGGACACTCCGACAACGAAGGGAATGACGTCGCAGTCCGACTGGCTAATGAGGCTGCCAACAACATCCACGCTCAAACTATAAGAGCCCCTAGCCCCGTCTCACACCTCAAGAAAACTTTGCGTAATATCTGTAAAGAAAAGTGGCAAGAAGAATTGAATACTGGCGACACAGGGAGAAGGACGTATAACTTCCTACCAAAGGTAGACACGGAACGTCTTATAACTATAGCCCCACTGACACAGTACATAACGGGTCATGGCCCATTTCCATCTTATTTTATGCGTCATGGCATCTCAGCATCTGACAATTGTGTCTGTGGCATGCTAGGTTCTCCCGAGCACTACCTATTTGACTGCGGTCTAACAACAAACCACCACTTACCACATCCAACGAATGATAGAACACTTTACTATCGTTTCATAATCAAACACCCGCCAGCTATAAGAAGTATCTGCGCAATTGTACAGCAAATCAACGCCCTAGGGCAAGACATTTGCGAGCCACAGTAGCATGGTACTGCAGACAATGTACTCAACTATTAGATATTCGCAGTATGTACACATTCTGTAATACACATTCCACATTCAATTTCGAGCCTCGTGTTAACATCTGCTTTCAATAGCCACCAACTTGCAGAAATAATGTTACTGACATGTTTATCAGTGTAAAGCACTGGGCACCCAATGGAATGATGTGTTATCGTAAATCGAAATATATAATATCCGTACAATGCACGAATGTAGTGTATGCAACGAAATATGTAATTCATGCAACAGAAGCCCCTAATGAAAGTATGTACATTATGTATTATGGGAACTGAGCATATTTCCGCACAGCGCTACTGCTTTACGCACACCTTACTATGTCTCATATGTTTCTTCTGAGTGTAATATTTGCATTTATGTGCTCTACGTGTTTCCATATGTATTCTATGCGTCATGATATGTATTCTCGTGTGTGTTTTTATGTCTTTATGTTACGTAATTACGAGTGTGTTTTTATGCTTTTACGTTTAATTTTGTATATCTATGTGTTTCAGCTTATATGAGTGTTTTAGTGTTTTAATGCTATCCTTTATATTCTTTTTAAGTTACTTTGTGTTATTAACAACGTCCTATGTAAAAACTACCCGACATCTAGCCCCTGTATGGCCATGTAAACTCTTGGTGCAGCCTCACGGGGCTCCAGCGAGTTGCTTCTTCGAGATAGTGGAGGACGTGGGACATATGCCTGTTTACCTATGTTATACGTCAGGCGTCCCCGTCCTCCGTCACCCGTCACCACCTGTATCTTGATCTATACCGTTCTGTAATTACCTTTATCTTTAAAGGTCTGTTACTTTCAGCCTACAATGTTAGAATTTCCTATCTATATTTTTAATCTATACAATGTCTGATAAAAGGTACAGTAGTAACTCCATATAGGTCCGCTTTAGAATAAGTCAAAATTAACTGATGACCTATTAGAACGCAAAATATTTGGCTGAAAGGCGATATTTGCTTGAATACGACTAGAACTCGATGAGTTACTATCACGCGCACTTTGCTTGTTCGCCTATTTCGAGCTACTAGTGAACACGATCATCAGCACGTCTGTTGCTACTATACAGTAAACAACACATAATTCACATTCATAATTCTGAATTTTCTAGTTATTTTGTGCTTTCTTGAGCAAACAATTTGGTAAATTAATTAACAATGAATTTTGGGAAAGTTTAGAAGAGTGAAGCACCGAAGAAAACTGTTAGGATCATCATAGAGGGGTGAAAAGGAGATTGCTGTAAAATATGAAGATGTTATGTGTATTCGGACTTGGCTATTGTATACGCATGCTGAGAACAATGATGTCTGCGATTGTAAAAATCAAAGATGATTTTAAGATGTATAAGAGAAAAAACATTTGTGTATAGTATCATGTGCAGTGGTTCATTTACAGTGCATATTTCATACAGTATATTTGCGTTTTAGTAGTAAACAGTGTTGCAATAATAGCAACAGTATTCTTTATAAGAACGGATTAATTATTTTTTCTTATTGAAAACGTTCCCTCGGTATACGCCCAGTTTGATTTATGTCCAATGATCCGGAACAGTTTAATGCCACAACAAACCTACTTGACATACTGAAACGCTAGTTATCCCTTTCTTAAGATTGAATCACACTATGAATGAACTTCACACGCTCTCTTCCCAAGCCATAGCGGCAGATATTTTCCTACATAATTAGTGTGTATGTAAAAACTTTTTATCTTTTTCACATCCTTTCAAGAGAATACTTTAATCAAACGCGCAGTTTTCAAAGTATAGTGTGCTGGCGTTTTATTTAAGCAATCATTATGAAATTATATTGTGCCCTGAAAGGAGACATGCAAACGCTGTGCAAGATTTTCGGTATCCGATGAGGTTAGATCATTAGAATATAGCTCCCCTCAGGGGGCTATATGGCTATATGAATGGAAGTATGTCTTCAACAAGGACCATCAACTGATATTCATGATACACATAGGAAAACATCTTGAAAACTAATCATGCAGCCAAAGCCGTTCCTCTAAAATAGAAATGGATCAAACTATTAAGCATTCAAAGAAGATAAGCGAGTGATACACTAGACTTTCCATGCACCTTTAAAGAAGACTCCCGAATTATGAATAGATAAGGCTACTTGAATATAGCAAAGCATAACAGCGCTATCTGCCTAAGGAAAGGGAGTGTCTTCGTGGAGGACATTCTGAGAGCTAACAGAAACATGGAAGAGAATATAAATACGGATACATGATTCTAAGAGTAAAACAATACATGTGTAATATAAATACGGCCAGTCTTTAAGGGAACCTTGCCCGTATTTATGTTATAAAAGGAGAAAACCAACTGTGCAGCCTAGGTTTGGACCCCTGTCATTATTCAGCAGTCTTTAACTGCTCGGGCACTGTAGGGGTTCAGCATATCCGAGAAAATTTACTTTGTAAAGTCCTACATCTCACTGCAGATCGTACCTTCTCTCTTGCTAATCTGAATGGGTAATAGCATAGTAGAGTGAGATAATGGTCCAAGAATTCTGGAATAACTTCTCTAAAAATATTTATATTTTTAAAAAATCAGTACAAAAATACGTAATATATAATGTTAGGAATTCCCTTTATGAAGTACAATAATGCGGAAAATGCTTTTAGATTTTATTAGTTGGGTATATTATAAATTAAATGCATTTAAAATCGTTTCAGAAAAACATATTATTAAAAAAATCTGATGTGTACGGAACATGACATCCATGTACTAGTCGATAGCGCATAAACAACAATAGAATAAATGCGATTTTTTAATTTCACTTTATTTATTTACCATAGCCATACTCTGGCGCTAGATTCATTTAACAGCATTACATCTCATTCATTTTATATTGCAGAACGCAAAAAAATTATATCATCTGAATAATTATCTAATCGTTACCACATGTTCCATTCAAATACTATAATAAACCTAAAATGACGTATAAAAGAAATTAAGCAAATAAAAAATAGACAGTTTCTCACAGACAATTCAGCGCTACTTACTTAATGCGCATGCGCTAATCGTAAACATTTTCCTCTGTTCAAAACAGACTGTATTTTCTGTTAATACGAAACACTTATTTCCTCGAATTTCATTAGAGATATATTTCTCATTCAATTAATTCAGGTCTCATTTCGCGGCAAGGCAAAAATAATAAAAACACACAATATCGTCATTAAAAATTTAAAGATATAGAAAAACATAAAACACCAAATGCAATTAAGGAAATTAAAAAGACAATTTTACAATTAAAATTACAGTTTCTACGCAAAAACCAGCAATTCGGCCAGCGGTCAAGAAGACAGATTTTTCGATGCACAAAGCTGAAAATTTACTTTTTGTCTCACTTGGCAAAAAGAGCCTGAAGGCATAAAAACTGACTTAATTTGTTATGGGCGCTATGCTTCGTCAATATACTGGAAAATTTAATAATTAAATAATAATTTCAGACTGAATTAAGCATAATTTAATTCGCAATAATAAAAGAAGACGTTACTTTGTTGTTGCGAAGCTTAGTTTCTCTAGATTGGCAACAAATCCACTATTAAGTTTCAAATGTAAACAAATATAGCTGCTATGGCAAAAAAATAAGGCTTAGCCGCACTTAAATAGCTTTTACGTTGTTTATAATTCTGCGACTATAACGTGCAAGTTAACTAAAGCCGAAGAGCCTTAACCGGAAGATAAAAGCAACATAATTCAATTATTTTTTAAGCAAAAAAAGCACAATTTACAAACATATAAGAATAAAGTAACTGAGCTCACTGAGCCGAGTCACAGAATAGATATCCATTCTGGGTGAATCTTCGGATTATGGTAACTTGACGAGTTTTTGGCGAAAATTTGCAGCAACCTGCTAGTTGTTTTTGGACGCCATTTTGTTTTCACGAAATAAAGGCGTTTTTTTTTTTTTTTTTTTTTTTTTTTTACTCAACATGTTTTCCAACAATCTGCTAGCCGAATTACCCTTATGCTAGAACTTTTATGGAGTGCTTAATCATGACGAAGATTAAGTGCGAAATTGGGAGAAAGTGCAGAATCGCCCACTGCTTCCCGCGTTTTTAAGAATTGCACATACGCGGTATCCATGTACACGTCGACCTATTTTCACTTAAAAAAATCCCAGAATTGCACAAAAATGGCATTGCGCACACGCTTGACTTTATCCATGTACACATCGACCTATTTTCACTTAAAAAGTCAAAGAAAATTCACAAAAATCCAATTCTTCTTTACTCTTGTAAAAAAAGTGGTCAATTCTGCACTTTAGCAGCGAAATTGTTTCTAAGTGCTTATTAGCTAGAATTACGATCGGAATTTTCCGGAAAATGTCACATGACATGTCTCATGATCTCTCATTTCTCTGAGACAAAATAATCTCTGATTCGAACTGTGTACTTCTCAGATTATTGCTAAAGTCCTACCTAGTAACTTTCATCGCCTTGCCAAAATGTCGCCAAACTACCTGTTACCATATCCCAAAGATTAGCCCCATTCTGTTATATATATATACATATATTTATATACTTTTAGTGTGACCGATTGCAACCAAATAAGAGGTGCTCATCTACATGTTATAGCAGTCTTATATACACATTTTCAAATTTCTGAAGCCACTCGTTTTTGAGTTATGCTAGATACATGCATACATATGTACGTAGAGACTTCAAGAAATAATCTCTTCTGGATCCATTTTAAATCCTTTTTGAAACTCTTTATTGGAAATAGAGTATGGATATTTTCGTTGAAATATGAAACCCGAAATTTTCCGCGATTACAATACTTCCATTTTACTTCGTACAAGGAAGTAAAAACAAAAGTTTAGATCATTGGAAAAATGCTCTTAATAACCTTTATAATTTCTTAGTTCGATAAGCAATAGGAGTATAACTCAAAAAATGAATTAAATAAATCATACGTCGCATCGAATGGCAATAGCCTTATTTGACAGATCGCGTATGAGATGAGTTACTAAACTCCTGCATTTTACCATGAAAATGTTTGTTAACTCTCGTGAATCATTTGATCGCATATAGCATAATGCAACTCGAAGTAACATGGCACAAGGCTGAGAAACACTAACTCCGCTAATGCTAATCAGTTTGTCACGCCATTTCTCGTAATGGCTCAGATAATAAATAAATTTCACAAGTATTGTACTTAAACATTATACCACGCTGCGCATTCGAATAGATCTCTTTAATAACGGCATCAGATAAGCAGGAAAAGCCTTGCACTTTTTCTAAAACAAGTCATAGCTCATACAGCACGGTAATAGCTATAAATAGCTCTAAAGACAGGAGGAAGGCAAATTCTCGTTCAAACGTGAGAAATATCGCAAATCACTAAAAATCGCTAACAGCACAAAGGCTAAAACAGTAATAAGGAGCTATAACTCAATACAATGAAGAAATTTAAACCGATTCATTGTAAATTATGAATTAATTGACTCACATTCTGTCATATTTATAGAGTGGCCTAGTATTTTTGGAACTTTCGGGAAAAATCACTACTTGGATTTCGAAAATGCGTTTTGCAAAAACCGTAAGAATATCTTCACGTTAACAACAAAATGTTAAGTGCTGCCAATTGCACAGCAAATTTTTTTTTTTTTTGGTAAATTCTATTAAAAGAGTTTTTGCTCATATCGCAGACTCTAAGCCTAGCTTCACAATTTAAACTTTGATCTAATCCAAAATACAAGTTGTGCCTCACAGTGCCTGAAATAAACAAGAAGCTTACAAGAAAAATGCGCAACTACAAATTCAATTCACGAAGAGCACATAGAATAATTATTGCACGAAATGCACGACATAAACAAACAAATGAATATAAACAGCACTATAAAAATACATAAGAGCTAACATACAATCAAATAAACGTAAGTATTTGCATAAATTCATAATTGTATTATCAGCCTGATAAGTTTGACTTTCTACTTAAATCATATTCCAGATAATGCATATTTCCAGATAATGCATACCTATGAAAGACTTCGAGATCTGACTCTCATTTCCGTAACCGTAAAGGAAATCGTTATATTGTCCATGCAATTAGTTTCTCAAGGAAACCAAGTCGAGATATAACTATCGAGCGATTTTAAACTCTTAGCCAATAATGGATTGGCGATATAACAGCAAATGTACTAAAACCGACAGACATCGAGCCAATGAATTACTGTCAGTTTTAATGACGATTGTATTTGAGCAGTTAAAATTTACATTCGGATATGAGTTTGTTAATGGCTACCGTAGTTTTGTGGAACTATAACGGCTTCAATAAATTTGGAATATTTGTTGCTTTAAATTTTTTCCATTTTCTTCCAAAGTACGTCTTTTATGTGTTTGCTTAGATAGAATAAACAGCTTATGTAAAATCTACAATGTTTATTGAAATAGAAATCATTTTAGACTGAAACACGGAGATATTTTCAAAGTCTCAGTCGAAGTTGAAACCAGCATTTGTTTAAAAAAAAGGAGGAACGATAAGATAGGTGGCTGATAAATCATCCCTACATGAACTTGATCAACTGAGCCTTTCGCATGTCTTCCTTCAAATGGGGGAAAAGAATATAAGAACATGCTTTCCTAATGTTGTAGCTTTTCCTCTGTTTAATTTATTTTAAGTGTCCTTAAGCCGTGCTTAAGCCCTTAAGACTAAAACTGAGAAGAGAGTTTTTCGCAAGTTTGAAAATTACTGTAATGTTTTGAGAAGGATTTAAAACAAAATTTTTGTTAAAATTTAATAAGTGCACAACTTGTGAGAACAAATTAAAAATTCACGACTTGTGGGTATCAGAGGAAAGAAAATTTAATTCCTATATTAAAATGGATTCATAGTAGCATTCATAATATATAATTGACCTAACTAAGCGTCGGCTAATATTCTAGTTGTGCGATTTAACTTCAATGGCAAAATGGCTACTGCCGGAACACTAACATAGCAGAGCTGGTTCAAAGGAAAGTTAAACTGCGAGAGTCACTATTTAAAGCTCTATTTCTAAAACTGCCATCCTCCTTTAATATTTTCAACTTATTTGCTTCCTGGAGAGGGCTTACGAAGACGAGACGACTTTACACCACAACATATTAAGTACGTACCTCTTTAGATTTTTTTTGAGTCAATTTAACAGCAGAATTAGCATGCAGGGATTCACAAATTTTAAGGCACATCGGTATTGCAACCGAAGGAGGGGCTTCGAGTACGGCTTCTGCTGCTCTTATGACAGTGAATCTTTGAGAGCCATTTTTTGCATTTTATTTAGAATCTACTTGGCAGTATTTCGTTTACAAATATCTGCTTTTTATTCTTTACGCAGATATTTGTATTTCGTTTCCGTTTCTCTCAATCAGATTGTCAAATGTTTAAGATTACTTATAGTTAACGGTATAGTGATTAGAGCAGCCTACTGCATTGTCGAAGGACTTGAGTTCGAATCCCGGAGAAGGCATGGTTGTAACTGTCCGTCCCTTCATCGCAGGCAACGGTGGGCGTCTGTTAGTTGCCACCTCAACAGAACGCCCACCACCTCTGGCCTTAGGAGTGTTCATTGATGAATAGTCAAATACCCACCATCGGATGAAAACAATAAAAAATATTTAATCTAATTTTACACTGAAAAATTTCAAGAGAGATCTGCAATGTTTTTATTATTTTGTAAACGAAATTGGTTGGCAAAAATTTCAAAAGTCTTCTTTTAAGCGCGTAAACGTCAACTAAAATAGCAGAAAATACTATTAGAAACCCGTCCATCAGTTGCGATACCGATGTGTATTTTTAAAAACTACACTGTAGAGATGTATATCCCCTTCTCATTCTTCCGGTAGCAATGTCTCTTTACCTATCTGAAATGCTCTGCATAATTTCCTTGAACGATTGCTTTCGTAAAAGAAACCAATAAGAAGAAACCAGAATCAAACTTAAATAAATTAATAACTTAAAGCAAACTTTACAATCAGTCTAGTCTTTACTCCCCAAAACGTTCCTCGAATATCCGCCTATACTAAAGTCAAATCAGTGTTTATATTCCTTATTTACTATTTACGTTTGAGATTTATTTACCTTTCTTCTCGGAGATTTACTTTCGGCATGCTAGAAACCATACTAGAAAACAAATAACACACTGACCATACTAGAAAACAAATAATACTCATTGAGCTTCAAGAAAAGGAATGGGCTACGATGTGACTATAAAGCATGAAATATTCACGAACGGCGTAAAGAACAAAGCAGAACCGACAAGAAGGTAAAAAATTGAAGAACTGCTTTTCAGCTGGTCTTTTGCATATTGAGCAGTTCTTTGTCCTCGGGCAGAAATCTGACTTTAAAATCGGCAGGGAACATTTGGAATTTTGTCTCAATTTGGCCGGAAGCTAAACCGAATATAATGCGCTCTTCTTTTATATTCTTCTCCATCCTGTCGTTTTCGTGATTCTCAATTGTGGGATGGGGAGGGGCGTAAAAACGTGAAACTGCGTTTTTAAAATCGCATGAAGGCATGAAGTTAGCAATCGCCTGAAGTGCAGAATATGGGTAAGGTACTTTAAGAACTAGGACGTAATACATGATTTTGTGAGGCAGTTTAAGAACTTCAGAATAAAATAGAACGGTTGCTTTGTTCCCAGAGGCTGACTATAAAAAGAAATACATATTTAATTCTTTTACATCTTTAAAAATATTTTCGCTCCTGAATTTTATAAGCAGCGGCGAATTCAAGAAAATTTTGATTTGCTTCATCTAAGTTCTTGGATTAGAAAATTAAGCTATTAAGCTTAAGTTTGTTACGTCTAGTTTTGAAACTCTCCATTATTTCACTAACTGTGTACCCAGTAAGGGGCTAAGTGCTTGAACGTTTACTAAACGATTAATCATCAATCAAGTCTTAACTAATACTAATACAAAATTCATAAATAGATAAAACCGCAAAATATTTTCTGTTTTCTTTATAGCAGCTAATTGTAATACTCAAGCTGTGGTACTGATTGTAAAAACTGTAAATTGGATTGTTAAGTATAATAATTTCTAGCTTTTTTTTAATTTAAGAATATATTAATTAAGAACATTATCTAACTCTATCCAGTAAAGATAATGATTCAATATTTGTTCGGATTCGCAGATCTATATATATTCATTTTATGACTTGTAACTACACAACATTATGCATATCATATGAAATATTATCTCAAGTAAATGCTTTCATAACTCTGTCAAGAAACGTTCAGCATTATCAAATTTATATGTCATTATTTGTAAGCATTTGTATCTAGCAACATACGTAAATCTCAGGAAATTTTAACTACAAAACATCTAGCGATATATGAAATTTCACAGTAATATTAAGATTTTTGTGTTTGTGAATGTTTGTAACTTGTAATATATGTAAGTATAAATCATGCATTACTGCACGGCATTATACATAACCTGTTACTCTATGAAGTATTGAATGAAATGTTACCTGTTTGGCATTGTACTTTTATAACTTCGTCATGCTATCCTTCCCTTATACTTCTTCGGGCAGATTTCATCAGTACAGGAAGCACATAGACTTTGAATGAAGAAGTGCTGAAGTTAATGCATTTTTAAAACAATTGTCAGGATAATGATACAACGATGCAAAGACAAATCAAACCAATGTAAATACTAGAAAAAATGTGCGTAGCAGTAGGGGAACAAAATAAAATAACTTCTTAAAGTTCTGGGGTATTTATTCCGAAACACCGAATATAATGGATTTATGAGAGCTGAAAAGTAGTACAACCTTCTTATTCCTCACATCTGCACTACTATGTATAGCTTAAGCTGAGGACTCGTGTATCTTTTTGCTTACTGAGTTATCTTCTTACCAATTTTAAACTCTTTTTTGGGCAGATGGACTGTTCGAATTGCTTAAATCTTGATATCCCTTAACTAAGCTAAATCTACTCTATAATCTTATATAGTTTAGATTATATTCGAATGGTTATATTTATAACTCTTAGAGAATGCTTTCTTCCATTACAGCTCTCATGCGTAAACTTATGCATTAGATGATTTCGTGTTTTGAAATCAAATGAAAGACATAATAAAAGGAAATTTCAGAAATTTAACTACTATCTTAAAATCAGTACTGTAGACTCAACTTTTGCTACTGATATATCATCTTGCATTCTAAAGGAATTTCTAAATGAAAGCGCTCGGATTCAATTTCAGTAGTAAGAGAAATCACGAAAACTCTCATGTAGCTAATCCGTTTGCCGAGATGTGAACCTGGATCGAACTACTAGTGCTCATATAATAAATTACAAATTAACACTGTCTGATTTATATTTAGATTTTTAATAAAACTTTGTCGATATTTTACTGAATCTGTATTCATTACTATAAAAGCTATGCAGATGTTATCTGTTTAGTATCAGTTTAACGTAATATGGTTTAATGATTTTTAATTCTGCTTAGATTCAGGAAAATGATAAAAGTATTACTTAATGAACATTATTACTCTCATTATACACAAAATTATAAAAACCTTAAAAATAGTAGCATCATATACATATGAAAATAAAAAAATTCTGAAATAGAAATAATTTTGGTTGAATAACATAATGCCTTTACACAGAAAAACACATGTTAAAAATAATAAAATAATTAATCATTACATTCAGCAATAACATCTATTCTAAAAGATACAAAATTAAATATTATTATTATTGATACATTTGAGATTTAATTAAAATATGAAACTTTATGACCTTCTTCAAACATCTGAAAAAAATATAGTTTACTAATTGTAATATTAATAAAAACGTAAACTTCGCTATAAACTTTAAAAAAATTGCAATGAAATTTAATTTTGAAACATGCAAGAAAAAGAAATATTTTGCTAAAATTCGGGTTTTGCCGAAATCGTTTCAGAGAATGATATTTTCATTAGATGATAGGTTTTGCATTTTTGAATCAAATGTATAGATATTCTTTGCGCAACGATTAAAATATGAGAAAAATATTTGTCCTCTCAAGATATGTCAAAAATACTGCTCTTTAAGCATATTTTCTCATCTCATCACTTGGCTCAAAATTTCACTAAAAGAAACATAACGTAGTTTATAATCATTACTTGTGAACATTCCTAGCTCATTCATTACCTACATCAGCATATGAAGGACATACTCTAAAAGGCCCACCAGCGGCCGAGCAGTAAGTCGCTGAACACTGGTAGTTCGGTCCGAGGTTCGAATCTCGCGAACGGGCTGGCTGCATGGCTGTTTTCGTGGTTTTTCCCATGTAACGTGTATACGAGCCAGTTTCCCTTAGTAAGTTCTCCACGAAGGCATCCCTCCCCTTAGGCAGACAGACCTAGTGTGTTTGCCATAATTAAATACACCACCACACCATACTCTAAAAATATCATTAGATTTTATGTATTTGTAATTTAATTACATGTTGAAAGCTGACTATAACAAGAAAACATTATGTTTTGACATTGTTTTAGAAACTGAATTTAATATAAGGCATTTCAGAAAAGATAGACAATTTGCTTTATTTAAAACGTTTTTAATGAAATGACTTTGAAACCATTAACATAATTTTTTCCCTAGGAAGGGGAGTATTTTTTTTTATTTGGGTTTTCGAAAGATTTAATAAATGCCACCAAGCGACATTATTTCACCCTTTACTTAGTATTTTGAATTTTGTACTTAAAATAACACTCAAGAGGTACAACTAGTTTATTCTCGACAAACCCATAAATCATAATTACATAATAAAACGCTTCTATAAACTCCAAACTTTAACGCTGGAAGGTTTACAAATATTTGTTTTCAGATAACGGAGCATGAAATGCTCTAATAGCCTGAATGTTCTTATAAATGCAATTATTTTCGTTTTCATTTGTTTTCCATGTAAATACGACGCAAATTAAGAGGAGTCTAGCTTCAACAAATGATAAAATTCTAAACCTATTCACGCTAATTCTTAGTGCAGTTCTTCCGGTATATCTCTGGAACAGAGTTTAAATACATGATACTTGACGGCTTGTAGCTTGAGCGAACTCGCTTCCTGTATGAAATTTTTTCCGTTGATATATCAGTAGTTTTGAGTTAGTTTTCCGTAAATATGCAAAACATAAACGGATTGATAATCACAAATTTAAAAAGTGATAGAAAGGCAAAAATAATAACTTTGCTAATGCAGTACGTGATGGAATCTGAATCCTAATACACTGTAAGTACGAAGAACTTCGAGAACGAGTCATATTGCGAGGATATTTACAAAACAAATAATATAATTCTTGCTCAAATGAACGACCAGTTACTTCAAAACAAGCATAGTTTGATGTATTTCGTTTAAGAGACACCGATTGACTTTCCTGAAGATCTTGTTGCCAAAATTAGCATATGTGCCGCAAATAAACGTGACATTCCGTAAATCTTCTAAAGCATGAATTTCTATCGGTGTCGCTGGTGGTCCTGTATTGGCTCGATAAAATATTAGAGGGTCAATAATGATCAAGAGGTCAATTCGGGATCGATAGCCGAATATGCACCGGTAATTTGTAGGCATATTTAAGATTCCACTGGGCCCACCAGCGGCCGAGCGGTAACGTCGCTGAACACTGGTAGTTCGGTCCGAAGTTCGAATCCCAGCTGGCTGCATGGGTGTTTTCGAGGTTTTCCCCATGTGTAACGTGTATACGAGCCAGTTTCCCTTAAAACGTCCTCCACGAAGGCATGCCACACTTAAGGCAGATAGCCCTCGAGTGCTTTGCCGTAATCTAATAAACCGGTTACAGCCAAAAACATCGCGGACGAAAACGTCGCGGAGAAAACAACGCAAGGCAAACATCGTGCTACAAAACATCGTGGGAGAAAACATCGCAGTTCTAAAACATCGTGGTACAAAACATCGTCGTGGAAAATGAAGCGGTTCAAAAACTTCGCAGTTTAAAAACATCGTCGTCGAAAATATCGTTGTAAAAAATAAAGTGTCTACAAATCATCGCTTGACTATAACATCGCAGGCATGCTTTTTTCAGGTTTTAATAACTGTAAATGGATATTCCCATAATAATTTGTGAGTGCAAGATGTGGAGAAAGATAATTTTTACTTTCACATTTTTTTATAAACTAATAAAATTTTACTCAGAAAATAAGAAATCTTAAGCATAGAAAATTAATGCAACTTATAGCACTTGATAGAATTTTAAAGCGACATAGTTAACTAAAAAAGGCCATTAATAAATCATTTTTTATAAAGTTTTTACTGGTAATTTTTGATGAAAAGTATAATCTAATATAAGTTGCATTTAATTTTCTATGCTTAAGTTTCATTCTTAGTTTTTTAAGCAAAATTTTATTAATTAATAAAAAAATGTAAAAGTAAAAATTATCCTTCTTCACATCTTGCGCTCACAAATCATTATGGGAATATTTATTTACAATTATTAAAACCTGAAAAAAAGCATGTCTGCGATGTTATCGTCATGCGATGATTTGTAGACACTTTAGGCCCACCAGCGGCCGAGCGGTAAAATCGCTGAACACTGGTAGTTCGGTCCGAGGTTCGAATCCCGCGAACGGGCTGGCTGTATGGGCGTTTTCGTGGTTTTTCCCATGTGTAACGTGTATACGAGCCAGTTTCCCTTAGAAAGTCCTCCACGAAAGGCATCCCTCCCCTTAGGCAGATAGCCCTAGTGTGCTTTGCCGTATTCTCAATACACACACACCAAAATTGTAGACACTTTATTTTTTACAACGATATTTTCGATGACGATGTTTTTAAACTGCGAAGTTTTTGAACCGCTTTATTTTCGACGACGATGTTCTATACCACGATGTTTTAGAACTGCGATGTTTTCTCTTTGCGATGTTTTCTCCCACGATGTTTTGTAGCACGACGTTTTTGCCTTGCGTTGTTTTCTCCGCGACGTTTTCGTCCGCGATGTTATAGGCGGACACCAATAAACCAAACCAAGATTCCACTGGTTACAGAAAAAATATTAACAAAACTGACAATATATTGTTTATTGATATGTAATAATCAGCTCTAGTGTAATAATAAAAACAATATAAGAAAAGAATATTCTAAAATTATTTAATACACTTTAAAAGTCAACAGTAGAAATTAAACTGATAATTTTGATACCAAATTATAAAAGCTTTGCATCAAGACACAAAGAACAGTCATCACATTAATTAAAATTGAAATTTTCGACAATTAGAATCTACAATTTTGTTTCTATAACCTTTGTTATATAAAGAAATACAAAAAATAATTAAACATAAATCTAATAAAACGTTTTTTTCAAACCTTTTGTTCCTATTCTTAATCTAAATGTTATATTTAAATTATCTAAGGGCAATTATTTATATTATAATTACGTTGTATACTGTACATACCAGGGGTTCCAAACCAAGGACGAATTCTTCACCCGGAGGGAATTACACAACTTCAGGAAGGAATACTCTGAGCCTTTAATTTATCAGTTAAATATTTAGTTTTCGCTTACGAATATAAAATAAATTTTTATTCCACTTTTGTTATTTGTCAACATTTTTTATACTTTTTGTTGCATAATTTATAAAACAAGTTAAAAAATAAATGTAAAAAAAAAAAAAAAAATCTGAAATGTTTCAGATTTTAAATTACGTCCAAAGGGGCGTTTTTTAACATTTTGTGTGTTACCTTTCTTTATTAAATATCATGTTCCTCGCACTTAAATCATAAGATCCAGTGCAACAGCAATATCGCAAAATATTTTAAAACGAGCATATCTTTAGAATTTCCGATACAGAGACTCACGCGCTGGAGATAAAAATGTTTTTTCTGCACAACGTTGCCATTGCTCGCTTTGAAATCCTCGAGTTTGTTAATCAAAAATTCGTCAAAGTTTTAAAAAATAGGAAATCGATCATAAAACAAATTTCAAATTTCAAATTTGGTCTTCCACATGCTCATATTCGTTGGAGGATTACGTTATTCAAAATTCGATGACTCTATGTACCGTTATTTTATGACAATGTGAGAAATATACATGTACGCAGATTTTCATTATTTAATTTCTTCAAATATAATGCAGGACTAACATTTTATGGCAACAGTTTGAAAAGTGAACCGACATTTATCCGTCCGACGCAAAATGTCAAAACGAAACTAATAGTCTTTCGGGATTCAAATCCCTTTGGACTAATAAATTTATCAATGCTGGAAATGAGAAGGGAATGATCTTCTAGCAATGGTAAAAGGGGCGCGTCGGGCTAAAATCTTTGCGAAACATTGGTATAATCTGGTATTATAGTGAAAAATGTAAGAGGCTGGATGAAGAACAAACACCATTCCTTGAAAAGGGGTCAGTACAAGAAAAGATTTCGGAATCCTTGGCCATAAAGCATACGCCAGGCATTTCGTTGTTGTTATGATTACGTCAATCGTCATAGCAATGACTTCGATATCGTCGTCTATTCTTGTAATTATCATATATTATGTCTCGTAAATGTCAGCGATTAATACAAATTTTCGTTCTTTATGTGTACTTATTGTCTTCTTCACATTTCGCGTTCGACCACTCATTGTATTACGAGAATTATTATTTTTGCTGTTTTCTACCACATTTTAAATATGTGACCATCGATTCTGTTACACCCTGTATATGTATGCATGTATGAAAAGCCACGCTATGAATTTTACCGATTAATATAGGTGAAAAAGATTTTATACAGATATTCTCCCCCCTTAGGAACGAATTATGTTCCGAACGGCACCAAAAATTTATTCGGAACATGTTACTAGGTTCACTACGCTTTGAATGAAGTTCGTAAGATAAAAGCTATATATATATATACTATCAAGTAAACAATTAAAAATACTAAAACAAGTAAATAATACATTTTAAATTTTAAGTAGAGCACATTATAAATATAATTTATAAATAAATAATTACTTTATTAATCAGTGCCATACCTTAGATTGTTCTCTTTAAGGTATGATTGGAATGAGATAATATACTATTAGATCGTTATGTGAGTTTATGAATGTGAGTTAATGTCTGACTGGCGTTCTGTGGACTCATCGACAGTTAAAAGGGATAGTTGTGATGGACAGGCTGTAAAAGATGGAAGGAGTTCACAAGATAGATGAGCCAGCAACGCTAATTTTGCAAGTTTCTTTCTTAAAGAAATAAGCTTCTAAACTTGTCTGAACAGTTTTTTTCTCTTTCGTCATAAATAAGAAGAAAGTGCTGGCATAGTTCACTTTTTTCTTTTCGAAATTAAGCATTCGCCTTTCGATTTCGAACAATTCCACATCTCGTGGACAGTCTTGTTCGTATCAGCGACAGTTCATAAAGAAGGGAGAGTCAGTGTTCGATACTTTTAATTTGAGACTTAACTCCTTTTTGTCTAAAAGTGAGAAAGTGTTTCTTGTGTGCAGCGCTTGAGAATTTAAAAAGTAAATTTGAAAATTTAAAAGTGCAAAATTTCTTTTCTCTTTTTTTTGTAAGTATTAATTAGCTGACTTTTAATTCATCATAATAATTATTTACTGAGCATTTGGCAGAGTTAGGAAAGAGGTACTTTAACAAATTCCTGTAAAGCAAAACGAAAGTCATAATAGATGCAAGATGCTTATAGAACGCTATAAAATTAACTTATGACGAACAGAAAAAATTAGGCAGCTTTTGGACAACACTTGGCCTCAACCCTGTCAAACAACTCATTAATTACAATATTACATTTCCTCGATTAAACAGCAATTGAAACAGAAAACCATACTCAGCGAAGTAGTGCAACAAATCGCTTTCCTAGAAGAATACGGAAATTGCTTGATGTACTATTATAAGAAATCTCTGAAAACAATTGCAGTGAATATTGAGTTAATATCAGAAAAATACTATTGAAGAAGCCGAATTTAATAAAATACTTACAGTCCATTAGATAATAAAGAAGCTGAATATTCAAATAATAATATTCTATGTAGACTAATACAAATTTGACTGTAATAAGATAAAAAATGAATATGGTTGTCGAAAATGTAATGAAACAACTGAAAATATGTCTAAGCCATTACGGAACATAGAAATGGCATACTGCACTTGCTCCGTAGAAGCTTTAGTGCTAAAGAAGTTGAATATCTGAGATTAAAAAATAAGGAGATTAAACAAATCCTCATTCATCATTATGAATCAAGATGGTTTCAGAGATTTTATTATGAACAACGGGAAGATTCAAAATAGATTATTTAGAACTGCAAAAATTATCTAGTAGGAGGAAAGGCGAATGAAATACTTCAGATACTATACTGGCCATCTCAGGTCTCTGATCTCAGTACAATTAGGGAAAAGATAGGTCTTGTAGATCATGAACATGACATTCGTACAATTACTTGAGAAGATCGGCGTTAGAAGAATATACAAGAAATTTTCGGAGAATTTCCAAGAAAATCTTGAGTAATATTATATCTTGCAAGTAAAAGAGACTGAAAGGTATGAATAAAAGTTAAATGATCATTTGACATTCGTACCACGAAACATGACGAATCAACAATTCTTTTACCGAGCTCGAACCAAGCATCTTCTAGTAACCAGCTGTATGTGTTAACCGTTTACAGCATAAAAGCATTCGCAGGAGATGTGATAAATCCTTACAAAAGCAAAATTGTGTCTTTATACAATATTAATTTTTTATTATCTCTATAGATCTTTCACCATAATGGCACTTTGTTTAGATTAAATCAACATGCCCGTTTTTGTATAGCATGTTATGTGTTCAGAGCTATTCTTTACAGAACCGCAAGAAATAAGAAAAAGACTTTAGCAAAATAGTTTTTACAACTCTTTAGTTCAGTACTTCTATCAAATAACCAGCTTTCCTTAGGGAAGATTGGTATTCCGATTATTTTGGCGTTTAATTTGTTACGGATAAGAAAAATGGATGAAATGTTATTACTGAATTCTGTCACTTTGTTTATAGTCGAAGGGATAAAATTTTATTTCCTTTTCAATTATGAATTAAATGATAAAACAGCACTGAAGAGAATATTTTATATGTCAGGAAATTAAATGCTCGAATTTAAGTCTTTCCACTTTCAAAGGAAAAGAGCAATAACTGTGATTTCTCTAGTGAATTGTTCAGATTTCAGACGTAAAATGGTTTGTGTCTTTTGTCAAAGGCAATAAAAGTTTATTTTCCATAAAAAGACTAATGTTCAAAAGGTTCTCAAAGAAAAGCAAACACTTTTTTCCTGACACGTTTAATACATTAGGGATACTAGTCAGCCGTCTGTTTATTTGCCTAATAGGCCATGAATTATTTTATGTTTACCATTTTAAAATATTTATGTAATGACGGAAATATTTCATGATCTGTATCGTTGCTATTGCCTTTGTGCTTCGTGTTTTTTCTGAAAGTTAACGTCTATGTTTTCAGATCTACTGTTAAAATAAGCATAAATGGGATAAAATAATTCCATACTTGTATTATTAATTTCAATTATCCGTAGCACTCGTTCTTATGTCGAAAGCATGAAAACTGGTGCTTATTTGTATTTTTTGTTCATTTAAGCAATATAGAAAAGATAATACGATATAGTACATATATATATATATTCTACATTTTAAATTAATTCCAGTAATTAAATAAATGCTTAGAGAATGTTTATTGACCTTCATCTCATTTAATTCAAGAACACATTTTTAAATATGCGTAAAACGCCGATATATACCAAAAAGGTTAAGTTAGCTGTTTTGAATACGGTAAAACGTATGAAGGGAAGGAATGCCTTCCTGGATCACTAAGAGGAACTGGCTGGCTCGGATTCACGTTATACTGGGAAAATCACGCAAACGAGCTATGCAGCCAGTCCTTTTGCCTGGAATCGAATCCTGGTCGAACTTCCAGAGGTCTTAACCACTCAGACACTATTGAGGCTATATAATTTTAACATGTATGAGGAGTTTGAATTACCTGTCAACTTAATCAGCCAACAATGCACAACTTACAGCGCCAATGAAACTATTACTGCCGAGAGATTTCTTTTCATATCGTGGAGTCATCTGCATTCGGTAATTTGAATTGTTTGTTCTTAGAGTATATTTGACTTTCTTAATGGTCAAGTTTGAAGACATATGACATCTGTAAAGCTTTCGACGTTCATTATTGCTTTAGTAGCAGCGATGCCTGATCTTTCCAACAATGGCATAATGATTCAAAACGATTGTTGTAAAAATGCACTTCGACCATAAGCTATGAAGAATTTATTTTTGTTCTTTGGCGACTGAAGTCGTTTCAAGCTATGTTTCTTTCCTAAAACTGACTGAATAAACATAGCTATCATTCTGTTCATTCTAATTTTACTGAAATGGCAATATATAATATGCGTTTGGAATTTTATAAATAAAAGGTACTTCTTTTCTTTACTCTAGCACGTTAAAAATGAAAACAAGATTATGCATTTAGGCTTTAGGTCTTATACATTTTATTAAATTAATATGTTATTTTCATTTTAATTTTATAATGTTTCGTGTATTTCTTCCATTAATCATCACCAGAATGCAAATTAAGTTATATTTAAAGAGCAAGTGAATTTGTAATATAAGTGAGTGCACCAAACTTACGGGTCAGTTATGTGGCATGTGGTAAACATGCTGAAAGCCAAACAAGAATCAGTTATCGCTCAGATTGGCGAAAGTGACATTTCCTTTCAAGTGACGTTTGCTTCTTCGTGTTGTTTCGTATCGCTCACATTCTTTTCCTTTTAAACTTTATTGTTAGTTATGGAAGATAATAGAAAGGTGATTGCTATCAAGTTAATCACTTCGATCTCCACTCTGATCAGTAATAGACAAATTCTGTATACACTAAGAATAGTTTAAAACGTGTGCTGGATACGTCTATTTATCAGACATTACTTATGTGTATTTTCTGTTGTCTGCATTCCAATGAAAACTTTGATGGTTCACTGGAAAATTTGTGACCTGGTGAAAGCATTTTCTTGACTAACTTTATGGCTCATAATTACTGTTCTGTCCATTCAAACAAACAGACAAAAACAAACAAACAAAAGAAAAAAAACCTTCTATGATAAATATCTATGTGGTTGATATTTATATCCTCACAGCCGGCAGATACTGTTCAAAAAATGAAGATCAAATAAAGCATATGAATACATGAGCAATCAAATATGTGCGAGTTGTTTACTGTCCCATAAAACACTCGGTAATATACCTAAAACACATTAATTATACCGACTCTAGAAATTAGGAGGTGCACATCATGAGTTTGTTTCATGTGTTTACGGCAAATCCTCGAGAGATATCTGCCTAACAGGAGGGATCCCTTTGTAGATTTTTTTAAATCGGTTCGTATGCCAGTTACAAATGGGGAAACCAAGAAAACGCCAATGTAGCCAGCCCGTTTTCGGCATTCTAACCTCAGACAGAACTACCAGTGTTCAATGACGCTTCGGCCACTAGTAGGCCCGTGCACATTGGCCACGTTGGAAAGTACAATTCAATTATGTAAACACTCATGAAGGTGATAATCATTTGTGCACTGCTTTAAGTAATCAAATTTTATAAATGCACACTGTTACATTTCTTATTATTTATTAGTTATATTTGTATTACGTAGATTATACATATGATATAATTATGAATTAACCCAAAAACAAAATTTGTACACTCATTAATTACCTCAATGCAATGTGCATCAATTATTTTTCAACTGATTATTACATATAAATAATAATTTGCAAAGGACTGATGACTACAGTTGCTGCCAATTACATGATCGTTATATGAATTAGAAGTAACTTCAAATAAACTTTTTGGCAATGTTCATTTTTGTATTCATACATACATATACACATCTAATAAATCACATATTTACATACAGATAGAGAGATGCGATGGTTTAGAAGTTCTTCATATATATTTATATTAATGAATGTATATGCAAATGTTTTTCACCGTGCATAATAATAAATCAATAAATTTCCAATGTTTCTATATGTAGCATTTATAATAAAAGTAGTTTCTAATGTATTTTTAATCCAAAACGTATTTCATTAATAGCATGAAAATAATAGACAAATTTAATGAGTATTCTCCTTATTACATAAAATATGCTTTTCTTTTTTATGCATCATTTATGCTGTTTAAAATGTGTCACTGAATATGCAATTAACAATTTAAAAAATAAGTAATTAGGAGAAAAGCCGCGCATATACAAATGGATTTAAAAAGTCATTCAACTTAAATTTAAGAAATAAAATTATATTATATAAGTGATAATACACAATCAGCACGAAATACGACAAATTTGGCAAACTTTTGGCGACGAACAATTTGTAAACAAATCCGAACTGCAAAAACGTCGTAAAATACTGTCAAGTCTGAAGTTTCCACGATTGTATATTTAACGAATATATAAACATTTTTAAAATGACTCAGGCAGTTATATTACAACAAAAGAGCAATAATTAAATTGGCCTCTATTTTCACCTTCCATAACTTCCCAGTGAGAGCCATCGCCGTACTGAAAGTTACCCGTCATCCTTCAGAAGCAGAACTTTCGTCTGATTGGTTGAACGTAAGAGGAACACGTTTCCGGACTGGATATTTTCGGAAAAGTTTCAAAATGTTGCTCATAGCCGGGATATGTTGCGCCTACCTAGACGGATATGTTGCGCATTTCTCGGATATGTTGCGCATTCCTGCTTAAAGCAAGTGCCACTTAGAATCTCGTTTCTCGGAATTGTCCCGCATAGCCGCGCGCATCCCTAGAAGTGATAGCCTCTTAAGATTTGAATCTCAATTTTCTGAAATGAGTTAATAGCTTAACTTTGATTTTCTGGACTTGGACTCGATATTATTGACAGGGCTATTGCTAGGTGCAACGTTGCCGCTTCCTGTAGTAAAGCCCGAAGGCACATGACGTAATGAGCACTGGGCGTGGAGAGTTGTCCGTTTCAAATGTTTAAGTACCTTAAGGCCTCGCAAGTAGCGGTGGGTACTGATGGTAAATATTTGGTGTCCGCCGATAACATCGCGGCAAAAACATCGCGGACGAAAACGTCGCGGAGAAAACAACGCAATGCGAAAACGTCGTGCTACAAAACATCGTGGGAGAAAACATCGCAATTCTAAAACATCGCGGTACAAAATATCGTCGTCGAAAATAAAGCAGTTCAAAAACTTCGCAGTTTAAAAACATCGTCGTCGAAAATATCGTGGTAAAAAATAAAGTATCTACAAATCATCGCATGACGATAACATCGCAGATATGCTTTTTTCAGGTTTTAATAATTGTAAATGGATATTCCCATAATGATTTGTGAGCTCCAGATGTAAAGAAGGATAATTTTTACTTTCACATTTTTTTATTAACTAATAAATTTTTGCTGAAAAAGTAAGAAGGAAACTTAAGCATAGAAAACTAAATGCAACTTATAGATTATACTTTTCATGAAAAATTACCAGTGAAAACTTTACAAAAAATGATTTATTAATGGCCTTTGTTAGTTAACTATGTCGGTTTAAAATTCTATTAAGTGCTATAAGTTGCATTAATTTTCTATGCTTAAGTTTCTTTTTTATTTTCTCAGCAAAAATTTATTGATTAATAAAACATATGAAAGTAAAAATTATACTTCTTTCCATCTTGTGCTCACAAATCATTACGGGAATATCCATGTATAGTTATTAAAGCCTGAAAAAAGCATGTTTGCAATGTTATCGTCATGCGATAATTTGTAGATACTTTATTTTTTACCACGATATTTTCGACGACGACGTTTTTAAACTGCGAAGTTTTTGAACCGCTTTATTTTCGACGACGATGTTTTGTATCACGATGTTTTCTCCCACGATGTTTTGTAGCACGACGTTTTCGCCTTGCGTTGTTTTCTCCGCGACGTTTTCGTCTGCGATGTTTTTGCCGCGATGTTTTTACCGCGATGTTTTCGGCTGTAACCAAATATTTAGTTGTACAGCAAGATGTAGCTTTTAATAGACCATTTAGTTAGATTTTAGTTTTGTAGATCTTCTAGAAATTTAGTTAGACTTCTAAGTGGTGTGCCAAAATGAAAGTTCCTGAGACCACGGGAAGATTAAATTAGGTAGCTAACTAGGTTTAACTTCACAGGTTTATGTCAATAAAAAGTAAATTTGTACTTTTATTCTGAGACAGAAATAAATTGTGTGTTTAGATTAGAAATTTCCGGCGGGTTTGGTATTGATGCTTTTGGGATTCATGAAATTTTAAAGTGATCGATGTTGATCAAGGGGCCGATTGGCGAATATACACAAGCAATTCATCAGCATAATCAAGATGCTATTGACTAGAAATATTATTAATAAAATTCATAATTATTTGTTATAGTAAGAAAGAAACTAAATAAGGGGAAGTATATTAAAATTAGGATGCAAGAGGAATTGATTGTATTTAAGGAAGATGTTCAAGCGCATATCGTATTCATAACACATAGCTACACTAAATTCTGGAATTTAATAGCCATCCGAGGGAAATGTCGCAAAATAAAAATTGTTTTCGAACAAACATTATTAATGTTTTTCTCTTCTTTTCTAGTGGAAAAAGGCCCTAGTCATGTACACAAAACGACGAACAGGGTGAATGTTTTTGAAATAGGCGATTTAAGAATAAAATAAAGCAATTTTATGTCTATAGTAAAGCAGTTGTATTAATACATAATATGGTGTGGTGTGGTGTATTTAATTATGGCAAAGCACACTAGGGCTATCTGCCTAAGGGGAGGGATGCCTACGTGGAGGACTTTCTAAGGGAAACTGGCTCGTATACACGTTACACATGGGGAAAACCACGAAAACACCCATGCAGCCAGCCCGTTCGCGGGATTCGAACCTCGGACCGAACTACCAGTGTTCAGCGACTTTACCGCTCGGCCGCTGGTGGGCCCTAATACATAATATGAAGCCATCACATTAATTAAAATTAAACTTACATACAATTGAAGTCTGTAATCCTCTTTCTGAAAACTTATTTTATATCTATAAATAAAAATAATAATAATACTGAAAATAATAAAACTTTAAATTAATAAACCATTCTTTTCCACACCATCGTTCATATTCCTATTCTAATTCATATCTTTAAATATTTCTGTTATGTGTATGTAGTATGCTTTATATTATAAAGAAAACTGTAAAGGGTCGAGGAAGAAAACTATTCTTTTAAAGGTGTTGATGCCAGAAAAAATTCAGGAATCCCTGTCTTATACATATGAAAACGACTGATTGCCATCATTCAGAATTATCAAAAATAAGTGCGCCTTGCATTATGATTCGAGGGAATTTAAAAACAAACTTATATTCTGTGTGATTGTATTAATAATACTATGCAATGTAATATATAGTATATGCAATGCAGTTGCATAAAATTACGCAATATTTGGCCAGCTGAAACAGAAAATTTATTTCCATATTTAGATAATTAAACTACCCTGAAATCTGAATTAGCTCAGGTAATTTCAGTATAAAAAATGCAATTAAATTAACAAACTTTTATTTTTCAGTTTACAAAACCTGACTAAATGCATAAAAATTGTAGATTACACTTCAAATGCTAAGTCTATGTTTATAAATAGAAATACCGAAGAGAGTTATTGAGTATTGGAAGTTACATAACATCTTACCAAAGAAGTGTCTTTTATGTATGTTTTACAAACTAAAGATTATGGAAGAGAAATTTATGACTGTAAAGTGTAAAACAGTAGGCAAGAAAACAAGTTTAGATTGACTCAGGTTTTAGGAAAAACTCTGCCAATGGTGTGCTGTGGCTTATTTTACAATGCTATGGTTTATTTTATAATGCTATGGTTTATTTTATAAAATTCTCTCGTTATTTCTCAACAAAAATCTTTCTACTTTCGTTAATAACATTAATTCCAAGACAGTTTTTTATCCCATAAATTTTTAAAATTCTACCAAATTAATTTTTAATTTTCCTTTGATTTCCTTTTGGCTGGACAGATAATGTTTTGTTTGTTTTGACTTCGGGCCTACCTGTTCTCCTTTCCCATATTTATTTGTCTATTGGCTCTGTCCATGTGCAAAATTTTCTTCCTCCTGAATAAGTTACCTATTTGTCAGTTGATAGTTTTATATAGTAATTAAATCAATATAAAGCTCCTCTTTCTTACTCTTTCATTACTCTATTAAATGCATATTTAAAGCCCAAACTTCAACAACTCTGTGATTTAGATTACAATTTCTAATTAATCTATATCAATCTTAATATAGAGTGAATTTTAAATAATAGTTTGGGCAGTAAGAAACTGTTATTTGTTATCTTGCCAATGCAAATCTACGTCACAGAAAAATAAAGAATTATTAAATTTTTCTTGCAAATTTTTAGTTTTAAAAATACTAAATCTATTAGCAACAAATTTCTAACATTCGATAACCACAACAGAGATTTTTGTCTCCTTGCAGGTTCAGATATACGGCTACAACTCTGATTTGTATGGCAATATGACTGAAGCTTCCCAAATGTCTCAAGGTTTGGTTGGAATAGCACTGATGATACAGGTAATTTCAAACGCTTCAAAGGAAATTGAGTACCAGTGAAACATTTTTTATCCTTCTTTGCCATTTTAATTGAAAAAAAAATTATAAAAAGGGAAGAAATATTTAGATCTCTTTGAATACTTATTAATACGGTTATTGAAGATACGAGGGTTGGGGCAAAAGTCATGGCAACTATTTTTTTCTTGTAGATATGTGAACGGATCACAAAACTTATATGTGTTGTGTGGAAGTTCTGCAGGCATAGTGTGTATGCAGAACAACACATGGTTCTGTGATAGCTGCCTCTGTGATAGCGAGGGCTCTGAAATCAGTCAATTGGTGAGTGCCGTGCGAAATGGAATTAACCCATGTTAAGCAGCGCGCTTACATCAAAATAGCCGTTCTCCGAGGGAGAAATGCGATGGAATGTCATAGTGAATTAGTAGAAGCCCTTGAGAATAATGCCCTAATATATCGTATAGTAGCACGGTGGGTAGAAAAGTTTCAGCAAGGACGTGTTTCAACCAGTGATGAGCAACGTTGGGGAAGACCGGTGAGTGTGCGGACCGACTTGGCACATGCCGTCATCGAGTACGTCATGGATGAAGACAGACGATGGACATTACTGGAGTTAGAGAGGGCAAGCAGCATCGAGAAACACACCGTCCACAGGATATTGCGTAATGAGCTAGCGTCAGAATCCTTCCCAGTCAAATTGATGGTGATCGTCGCATATGACGTCAGTGCTACAAGACTTCCTGGTGCGACAGGTACAACGTGGCTTTCGGGATAAACTTCCGGATCATGTGGACAGTGCAATAATTCTGCACGACAATGCAAGACCACATAAAGCAGAGTGTGTACGGCGGCTACTCCGACGTTGGGGATGGGAAGAATTGGAGCACCCACTGTACTCTCCTGAACTTTCGTCCTGTGACTTTGATCTCATTCCCAAGATTAAGGAACCAATACGTGGTAGGCGGTTTGCAACACGAAAGGACTTTGCTATTGCTGTGCGCCAACAGATGACTCGATTCACACATGGTGCGGCAAATGCTGAGGCCGATGGTATTCAGCGCCTCCCACATCGTTGGCGGCGTGTGGTGACAGTAGCAGGGGACTACATTGAGGGTCTTCAGGCCAAGGTTTGTCATGTTAACTTTATGTGTATTGTGTTATCATTCTTTTGCACGGTGAAGGCTATATTGCCCTGTATACTACCGTAATAAATTCGTGTGTTACGATATTTCAGTGTTATTCATTGTCCACACATCTAGTTAAGACCTTGTCCTTTCGTCTGTATATGTCACATTTTTCAACCGGACTGTTATCTTCAAGTAAAAAAGTAGTTGCCATGACTTTTGCCCCAACCTACGTATTTTTAGATTCACTTTACATAATTCATTGTCCATTAGTTTATAAACAACCCTACTTTTTGCGATAACAAATGTTGCTGGTAGAATTTAAAATGTGAGTAGGAATATAAACGGCATTTACAATTATTTTACATGGACATCAAAGCTATTTATATGCTAAATATTTTATTGATAAGCTTTTTTGTCATAATATATATGTAAGTCTAGCCATCTTAAGATAACAAGGCTAACTTTGTTGCACTCTATTTTAAATAAGAGTAATACTTTTATAGATTATTCTGTTAATAAAATTTCTCAGGTCATTTAAGAAATCCTTCTTGCACAATAAAAATAGATTACCCTGGATAAAACTACTTATGGTTTTAAAATTAAGATCATTACATTATTATTATGTAATAAATCTCTTTATTGGTCATTTAATACCCTAAACGTAATTTTGTGGTCTTAATTGCAGACATTTGTTGTTTACCATCTCATTACATTTCTTCAATAATTACTCTAACTGCTTATTTTGCCCTTTTCTAATAGATTGGAGAACCAACAAATATGGAACTTCGTCTGTTAACCAGTCAGTTACAACAAATTATATTCAAAGGTGAGTTAAATATTTTTACATTTTATGTTAAATCAATTCATTCGATTTCTTGAAGTCTGAAAAAAACTAAATATCCGTCACTTTTTGTTTTTCATAGCTTGAAAAATATTAAGCATTGGCTAGATGGCTGATTTTAATGACGCAAATCTACTGATAGGTTATTATGCGTCGATCTTTAATATATTAATTTTACATTAAAATTGTGAAAATAATTGTAATATTAATACAAAATAAAATAAAAAGTAGACTAATAAATTAAGTATATAAATTTCAGGAGTATATTGTAAATCCATAATATAGGTGATAATTTAAAGCGAATGAATTTTATAGTAACGATCTAGAATTATTGTTAATTTCTCATATTAGTTTTTTAACACTGCATATAATATAGCAAAGTAAAGGAATTCAGAATGTTCGTATGTCCAGCGTTAACAAAACACAAACACAAGCATATCGAGCCTGAAAAATGTCTGGTGGGTTGAAATTTAATTAATGAAATGTGCGATACAAAGTACTGAAAGCATTAAGGCATTAGTGTGTTTGTTATGTTTTGAGTGTTTAATACTATAGTATTCTTTGGAAAGGTAGGCTGGTTGAAAAGAGTATCTAGAAATTTAAAAGACGTTTTGACTATATAAAAAAAGCATCTTGTACACGACTGTTTGAGTGGTTTCTTGTGCATGCTGCACGCTTCATATCATACGGTACATCACTAATCAAGAAAATATCAAAACTCAGCTTGAGAGCACGGTCACTAATCACTGCGTATCAGTTTCTCCTTATTGTGGAGCCGCATATCACGAACTCCTTTCATCCGGAACAAATTAGTTCACGAACAAAAAATATTTCAAATGTCTCCAGTGACGAACTCCGATGCTTCGAAATACTAACATTCAAATTGACCACAAATTAGTTTCTAAGATATTTAGTGGTAATCTCTGACATTAAAAGACTTTTTCATTAGTACTCGAATAACAACTGGTCTGAATCTCATGCAGCTTATATACTGCGCAGTAAGAATCAATTATCTGCAAGTCCACAACAGCATACCCTGGTTCGATAGATCAGACGGACATCTAATTAGAACTTAAATATATAATACATGAAAAGGTTAAATAATACATAATTACATGAAAATGTCAAATAATCCTATAGAATCCTATTATAGATTAACAGCACATAGCTGAGCTAATAATGCTCCACAGCACAATGGACGATATAACTGGACTGAGTTACATAAACAGTAATGAAATCTATGGATGTATAATAATAGTCATAAAATACATTGCAGGCGTTATAGAAAGAGCAAATTTGCACCTAATGCTACATGTTGACCAATAAAGCAGAATGCAGTAAATTTAAATGAAAGGAAAATGCAATATGGATAATTTAATAAAAAATAACTGTCATGTAACACAGTTTGACTTAAAAATTAACAACAATTCGGATTATTACTTGAAGATTACTTACAAAAGAGAAGACAAACACGTCAAAGTAAAACATAAAAGTTGGCAAACTTTTGTTTGGCGTATATTCTAACCAAGATTATACCGATTTCGATTGCAACAGGTGCAGGCCCGTCATCATCAGGAGAAAGGAAACTGTACAAAGAAGGGTGCTGTATCTATACCAAATGCGAAAGAGTAAAACTAACCTAACGGTAGCGCAGTCTGACCACAGGAATAGTAACGCAGGTGAATAATTAAGTTAATAGGGTTTTAAAAGTGTTAGGAAAACCTGTATGGTAATTAAAGTGATTAACTACACAAGCTAATTTTTTGTGAATATGAAAAAATTGAAAAAAATTCAATTCAGCAATTGAAGAAACTCTTTGTATAATTTTTGCAGACTCAAAGTTGTTATTAAATTTCCAACTATGATTAGCTATTAAAGATTTATTTATTTATCCTTTCTGGACATAAGATTTGTATCCTTTGATGAAAAATTTTAACGCAGTTTTAGTTTGGCTGGCATATCTCAAACCACATTGAAAAAGTATGTTATAATTTCCATAAGAATTAAAGTCAAAAATGTAACCTTTAAGAATCGAAACATAGAATGTTTTATAGGTGAGAAAATGATTTGAAAATTTAATTTCTGGAGAATCCGTGAAACTGTGCAACAGATAAAAGGATGAGAATTGGAAGACTAGCAATGTTAGTAATGTTAATTATAACAGCTAAACTTCTTCTTCGATGACAAACTTGAAGAAATTTGCTTTAAGATAAATGACTAAAAAGAATGTCATAAATTCCGAAAATTATTCTACATGTGAACAAAAATAAGAAGGCAAGTAAACATATCTCTTAATTCTTAAAAAGAAAGGAATACGAGAAGAACCAAGACGGATAACCCTATTGATGAGGACAAGAACAGAGTGTAAATTCTCTTTAGCTACCGCAATCAATGTCTTCCTCTTCTGAAGAAGTAGGAAGCAGTCCAGGCAACAGTCAAGTAGTGGCAACTCAGTCAAATTGAGATAAAGAGAATGCATCATCTGTTCAAAGATCTATGAGCTAATCCACTAGTCATGCAATTGTTGGTCCTTGAACGTTTTCAGCCTGAAGAGAAATGAGAAACTAAGCAGTTCCGATGACTTCTTGAAACCTGGACTTTCTGAAAACTCAAAAGCAAGAAAAACAAAGTATAATAATAGTGATGAATTATGCCTTTCCGGTTAAAAAAGTTTAATTAAAACAATTAATCTCTTACAATCACCCTTAATTCGATAGAATAAATAAGTTTAATTTTTAAAAAAAGAAGAAAAGTAAAATAAAGTATTAAATCTTTGCTGTATTCTAAAAACTATTCTAATCAGATTTAACTGAGAGCCATTTAATGAACAACTAGACAATGCTTTACTGTACATGAATATATTAATTATTTAACTCAACGACGAATTAACTAACGTAATTCAAAGTGTTAAGCAGCTATTTGCTTATTATTGTGATTAAAGAACGCAAACTCTCATGCCAGTGAACTCGGTTCGACTTTAGTGTAAAGTATGGATGTATGCGAATGTAATATTTTGAGGGAAAAGAGACATTTATAATCCGTCAATTGAAAAATTCTCTTGAAAGTTGGTGGTAGAAAAACAGGAATTTCAAAGTTCTGAAGTGAACTGAATCAGACACAAAGAGAAGTATTAAACAGTCTTCTAGCGCTTTGCCTTAATTAAATCATATAGTTCAGCTGCATTTAAAATCCCTAAAAAATATTTGATGAATATTTTTCATAATTGTTATTTAGCAAAATTTGCTTTCCTCTGCGGTTAAAAAATTTTTAATTTTTTTTAAAAATCAGAATTTTTTTTATTTAATTTAAATTTTACAAAACGTTTTATGATTTTAAACTTTGCCTTATGCAAAGAGCTGAAGGCCATATCGCTCTGCAATAAACATTAGAATCACTCCGCATGAAAAGCGTTAATCCTTATAATGAACAATTTGTTTGATGTCTACTACGATAGAGTTCACATAAAGTAATATTTTAAGTGATTCTCTTTAGTTTATGTCGATCTCCTGTCATTTTATGAGACATTAATTATAATTACATATGGTCTCCTAATTGTTAACATAGCTAATTTAATAAAAGCTTTCCTGTGGCTTTACACGAAATAGCTAACTTTTGTAATTCCATTTCAGTAATAAATGTTATTACAGTTATCTGAAGTAATTACGTAGAACTCGTTTAGAAATATGCGAATTTTGCATTCAGAGGGAATTATCTGAATATCCTGCGGGAAGAAAAAGGACTCCTGTATGTCTTGATGACTTAATTTACGAAAATATTTAAAATACAAAATAAAATGTTTTTAATGCAGCTCTGCGAACGGAAATATTTTATATAATATTTTCAAGAGTGCTTTCTCGCCATTTTTGTCAGGAAAATGATTAAACTCGTATCACAGAATATTTTATATTCTTGAGTTAATTAATAATTACTTAACATAGTTAAGAAATTCATTATAGATCTTAGAAAAAATATAAACGTTATCTCCTTCGATCCTCTTGATGCTTATTTTCTAAATATTCTACGGCTTTTAATAAGTTATCTTCTTTAAAAGTTTCCCTAATTAAGTTCTAACTTTATACTGCTTGAAAAATCTTAAAAAGATCCTACTCTATTCTGAAATTAATTAAGAAATTAGTTTGTATTAACTAATTAGTTTTCACTTTTAAATCTTATTAATTATTTAAGTATATTTAATGAACTGTCAGCTAATTAAACTCATTTTAGTTAATAAGGCTTATAAGGTATTTCTCCCGTCTTCTTAGTATGCCTTCGTAGTGTAGTGGTCGGCACGCTGGGCGCGTATTCGAGAAACTCGTGGTTCGATTCCCGGCGAGGGCGTTTCTCATTTTTCAAGTCTCCTGCTTCCAAAAAATACCTAATGTCTCTACATGCTAAATAACAATTAATCATCTTTTTAAAATTTAATTTCGAAATAAGATTTTAAATTTTAGGATATTTATGTTGTAGTTGTATTTATTTAGTAATACCATTAAAGTTAAGCAACACTGTTATGATTTCCAAATTCTTGTATTCAAAATATGTGGAATATATTGCGCATTGTACACAAAATTACTGTTAGATACTGTGAACTTGATACCAATTAACACAAGGAAATATCACAATAAATATAATTTACATGAACTTTATTTCTACGTAAGCTTCCTTGAGTCACGTGAGCTCTTACGTTTCCAGTTTATATATGTGACATGCTTATGTTCTACAGCCTGTGGTCTCTAAAGCAATAACTTAGAGACCTGTCTCTCTCAATTCCAGGCTATCTTGGCATCTAACATAACTAAATAAGTACTTAAACAGATACCGATTCCAATAATATGCTAATCTAAATTTACATCATTTCTATCTTATTCTATACTTACATTCTAGATTTAAGTATACAGCGAACACGGATTTTTTTTTTTTTTTTTTTTTTTTTTTTGATGATTTTATTTTAATTTGACGTTTTGTCGGCTTTTGGACACTATTAAATGACGCAAAGATTAATATTTTGGCATTTTTAAATTTAAAGAAATCCAATTTGTAGAAATTAGAAAAGCTGACTTTCCTCCAGTCCCTCTACTTATATCTAGTACATTTCGTACCCGCTTTAAATAATGAAATGCAAAACGTGTGACTCAAGGATAGACAAAATCTCTCCCAGATATCTCTGTATTAAATTCTTGGATCATAATTAGGATCTTAACAAACTGAAGAGCGAAATGTTTGCATGTGTACAAGCGTACAAGACTATAAACTTTCCTAAAAATAAAATATTAGTTTAGAAAATGTTTCTGGCCTTTAGAGATTAAGAGTCGAGTATTTCGATGCTGATTGTCATGAAAAATATTAGTCAATGTAATATTTTTCAGAATGGAGGACTTATTCACAGAATCTTATAAAATGCATGCTCTAGAAATCTTTGGCAGCTTCAGTATTGCCATGCAGTCAACTCGTAATGTTATTTGCATTAATTAAAAATGAAAAATATTTGTTCTTTAATGAATTTTTTGTACGTTTACTCGATTATGGTTCTAAAGTAATAAAACTTAAATTTTAATAACGTATTTTTAGACTGTTAAAAATTATAAACTATTTCTGTGTAATTTTTTCCGGTGCAACAATTGCGACAAATTATAAATGAAAGAGACTCGTAAATTAAAAACAATATCATTGAAATATATTTCGGGAGGATGGATTCAGCCTTAAATTGCTCCAATTTATTCATTAACTGACCCTTAAATACAAATTGAATATGAAGCCAAAAATCACAGATTTGAATATTAAATACATAGGCGAATTTTTATAGAAAGGCAGTCAATTTTTTTTTGTCTTATTTTTAAAAATGGGTACGAAATCTTTCGTATTAATATTTAAAATCTTTCAAAAATTTAATCTTAAAGTCAAGACTTTTGATTATGCATTTATCAAATTTCGCTTGTATCTTCATAAGAAGCATAGATGTAATTTCTAAATAAAACATTCTTAAATTTGTTTTTTCCTTAAACGCAGACCTGAAATTTTGTCTTTTTATATTAAGGATTTTTCCCTTGAATATTATTCTTACATCAAAGATTCGGATTCAAAAATTACAAGACATCAGAGTACCATTTAAGTTTGGGGTTCATGAAAAATGAAGATCTGTTCCACCTCCAATGTATAATATACACTATATATAAAGCTAATATATAGACATTAAGTGAGTATTATGCGTTTTCGAAAACAAAGAACCGTTTCAGCACCATTTATAGTCGCTTAATAAATTTCTGAACAATCCATACTACAAACTTCTCCATGCTTTTATGATGAATTATTCACTCTTCGGCTCAATTGCCCATCACGCTATCCACATAAGCACTAGAATCAGCCAATTACAAAAAGTAACAAGCCTTGTTCAATCTATTTTCTCTTTCCACTTCCCTCTAAATATAGACTCTTACTAAGGAGGGAATAATAAGCTAGAGTTTCCGTTCATTTTAACTTTTTTGCTCCTTCAAAACTCGTACTTTGGCAGTTAGGAGCCGCCATTCAAAAGGGTTCATTAACTTGATGAAGTGATTAGGTCCGCGATGAGGGTTCCGCGTTTAGATCGTTGCGTTTTTAACCTCCCTTTCTCTGAAGCACCTTTTGGTAGTAGTCTTCTAGCATGAGAAAGGGCAAAAGAGGGACTGTTCACGCATTGAACTACTGTTCAGGAAACGCCATGTTGCTAATTATGAATGATGCAGTCGAAGGAGAAAATATAGCAGCAAATATGAGGAATTACTAGCAATACTGAATGGAAAATGCAATACTGAAGCAATACTGAAAGAAAGAACTATTGCTTTCTCTGTGAGAAAGTTTTCGGGTATTATCTTCCAAGCCATGTGTACAATGAGTTACACACGTGAAAATAAACTATCTTATATGCCTTATATGTTAATTCATTTAGCCATACTTTAAAAAAGCGTAATATTTTAACTATGTAGTCGTAGTGTATCATTGCACAATTTTACGAGGAACCCAACTTCAGGTTCTTAAAATTTGAATTTTATCATATTATCTGCAAAGAGCATCTTGTATAGACGCGATGATTGTAAAGTATCTCGCAAGAATATAAAGGCAGACCCAGGAAACCCAACCAGTAAATTTTATAACGGTATTTAGGTTCACACATCATGCGTTGAGTTATTACTGGAAGCTGTTGAGCAGAACATAAAAGTGTTCAACTGGTTTAAATTGTTCCTGTGAAGAATTTGAGCGGTGTGCATCCCTATATGAGCTCTAAACTCCCTCACATGCATTTTATTTATGAAACTGCGGCTAAAACGGAGTAGCTACTTCAAAACAGGTACAATGAACGATTCCCGTGTATCCCGTATTGAGCAGCTGCTTATTTTCCATGTGTAATCCAACAGATAAAAAGGCATATCCGCGGCTACGCATTGGAGTAAATATATTATGCAACTCAAAATCCATACAGGAGATGACAACTCACGCCATCAAAACGCTTTTCCATTCAATAGCGCCTCTGCGCCACGTTAATGCGTCATTTAGGCGCACACATTCCATTACAAAATCCGTTTATTTCAGCCTCTTTTACCTGCGTTTATATTTTTGGGACATATTTTCCACTCTCCCTGTATAACTAACTTTTCCATGTGAGCTTCATTAATGGAGATAGGCATTCCTATACTTCCAATGCATCGTTTTATAGTAAATTTTAAAGCACTTCTCATCATAACTGCTTAGTATAACAGGTAGGTTTTCTTCTCTGCACGCCACAGTTTGAAAATTCAGACCCCAGTATTCGGTAAATGGGTTCTGTTTCATTAGTTTTTCCAGCAAAATAAGAAATAAACATTATAAGAAATAAGAAAGCGCAAATAGTTTCTATTACGACATTCATTACGACATTACTCATTCTATTACGACATTTTAAGCTTACGAAGAGGGATATAGAATTTGATATATTCCTTAGGACTTGAACGTATTAAGATTACCTTTCTAATCAATCTCCTTCTCTAACATTTCTTTTTCGTTTAACCCTCAGTAATATAGAGTGGCCAAAATAAAAATGGCCGGAGAATGAATATAATTCCGACACTGAATTTACCCTAGTATATTAACAGCAGGACTTCCCTTCGTTACAAAGTCTGTTTCGTGAAATTTTGTCCCTATGTTTTCAATTGCATATATTGCTAGAGATTTTGCCAATACACTTCCTTATTTAAAATCTTGCGCAAACAGTTCAGTACACAAGTACAGTACAGTTTCCAAGAATTGTGTTTCCATTTACCCTTAGCAATGAACAATGCCTCTTTTATCATTAACACATTTGTCTTATATTCAACTGATCATTAAATATGTTTTCATCTTTCAGTTCAACCGCTCACTAAATACGTCTTTACTAGCATTCAAACTACTGGTTGCTGTCACGTGTCACCTCTCAGACCCTTTGCTGTCTATCCCAGCTTCTAATGATCTCTTTTGATATTAAGAGTACAATTTCATAAAATTCCGAAAATATTTTCGGGACCAGTTTTATTTTAACCACTTTGTATTTCGGTTAAATTACTCGAACATGTTAACGAATGCTTAACTGTGGATCTGGCAAGGCAGAATAATATTATGTTTAATTACCTAGAGTTATTTAACTTCTAAAAAGCTAAATCTGGTTAAAAGCTGAAGAAATACGGTTTCTTCTTACCTCTGTAGTAGGTAATTTATTATTAGGAAAGTATTTAAAGCAACTCTGAAACTATCTTAGAAGAAATTTCGAATGTTTGCAAAGCGATCATTGAGAACGTTCGAAATGAGTACTTAATACCAAAAGAAACAAATACATACTAAGCAAATACTGTTATTTGATTTGAAGGATGCGAAAGAGGAGGAAAAAATACTAAAAAAAGGAAGAGCTGAAATTGAGATTTTAATGTAATCTGGCAGCCCGAGATAATCTGAGTAAATTGTTCAAAAAAGAAGAAAGATAGGAAAGATAATTGAGGTCTGAAGTTTGTCTTGAAGATAAAAAAAACTGAATGACGAAATGAAAAACTCGTTTCCTGAAGAATAACGATTTTCTGGCACTTTTCGTTTTAACCTTGCCGTTATTTGCATTTTAGAAAGGAGAGAGAATCCTCATATTTTGCTTTTCATTTCGAAACATTGTAATAAATTTATGTTTGCTAAGTGAAGCTTTTTTCCTATTTCTGTCAAGAGAAAAAACCGTATTCATTAAAACTGATTACTTATTTTACACTATTGGATTGCTAATACAAAAGTCTAATATCATAATCATTAGATCTGAAATGCGGTAATATTCGACATGTTTGATGAAGAGATCATTTGCTTTAATTTTGGAATAACATTAGTATAAAGATTTTAACCTATATCCTCATTTGAAGTTGAAGAATATATCACGAAAATGTTAAGATACCACAATGTATCCAGTTTTTAAATAAACTTTCACCTTTTATATCTACTCTTAGTGCTTGTGACTTTAAAATAAACCTGTGATTAACAATATTATTTGTAATTCTGTTACCACCGGATTATGCAAGATGAGATGCATATAGGATTTCAATTCAAAGCTTTTGGTTAATGCAAGGGAAATTCAAAATACTTCATAACTTTTCCGCGTTATCTTCATTACGTTCATTTCAACTGCATTAATGCTTCTGTTTTCTCTAAGAAATCCGGAAGTTAAAAAAGCCTACTCTAACTGACTACACAATCGCTGTTTGTATTGCTTCTAGTGTATTATTGCCTTTTCTGCACTTCTTACCATTAATGGTCTTTTTAGGGGTGTATTAATAAACCTACTGAAAGGATGCACATACATCTCTAGTACTGTTTTCTTATACACAGTGTCTGAGTATTCAGCCTTCGTGCTGCTTCTGTTTCGGTGTCATATCCAAATGGATGACGGTCTTAGCACTTAATTGCTGGAATCACACCAACTCAGGATGACAAGAATACTTTATGCCAGATGCTGCTTAATGCGATCATGATTAAGGTTATCTTTCGAGTACTGTTATCGAATTGCTTAAGTTCCGCCCGTTTGAATAGGAAAACATGGAAAATATATTGCTTCCAGTGGAAAGAAACATTGAAAACGTATGCGTCTTCCCAACGTCCTCAGCCATGCGCACGCCGTCGCATCATCTGAAACCGAAGAGAAAAATCAGTAGACTAGTTATTATGTGGACGGATTATTGTATGTTAAATATACGTCAGTTTCCACGACTAGTTTGTGATATTATGCTCCAAATATCTTTGGACATCTTCAAATGCATCGTCTTCACGACTGGTCTGCAAACTCTAAACTGGCTCAAAGTCCATGCTTGGATTTCTCTATTTTCAAGGCTAGTGTGTATCCCAAATGACTCTGGCTGATTTAAAATAAACTATCCCATTAAAAACACTGTATACTTTCTTCATAGTAAGGCAAACATGTTAATAGTGAAGAACATAAAGGTGATTTACTTTGTCTATAACATTAGGTATTTTTTTTTTTTTGGAAACAGGCAAGGTGAAAAATGAGCAAACGCCTTCGCCGGGAATCGAATCACAGACCTCTTTAATATCGGCCCAGCGTGCAGAACCACTACACCACGAAGGGACGCTAGGAAGGCGGGATAAATAACTTATAACCTGCTAGAGGAACATGATTCTCAAATGAATGGCCTAAATGTTCTATTAAAATACTATCCTGTAAACATTTATAATGTAGACGAAACAAGTCTATAACACCATGTATTGTCAGAAATGCATATTTTCTTAAAGCTAAAATCATTGTTGAGCATCATGTATGAGTTCTATGGACTGTAGATGTAATTCAAAACAAGTATGACGTCAGTAGTTTGTAATGAATTCCGTTTAAAATGGCTTAATGAATTGAAGAATATCTTTCTCCTCATCAACAACAGCGTATCACACAAATATATCTCTTAAGCACATTGCCACATATGCTTAAGCATCTCGTTGACAGCGTTTTAAGCATATTGCCAGCATAATTTAGCAAAGTGACCAATGTATTATGAGAGCGATGGACGAATATGTTTGCCGTGGAGTCCTCTATAACATAGATGATATAGATATAAGTGCACATGAATTAGCAAGGGAACTTAACTTTATTCATAGCATTTACTGAGCATATCTTGGAAATGAGTCTCAGAAACAGAAACAAGGAACTGTTTTAATTATCAGAACCTTTATTAAATGATCGATTAGAGGAAGCTGAAGAAGGAAAAGCAACGTTTCCTGCCAACTTTAATTGTAAGGAATTTAACGCATGGATGGATATTGATAGAGCACTCTTGTTCTTTAAAGCTCTTTACCGTACAGCATATAAGATTAAACAAATGGTTATTTACCGCAGCATAATTGCCAGAACTGTAAAACAAAATTTGCATAGTTAATTATGCTTAGGTTAACAAACCTAAAGTAGTTAAACCTGACTGTTGATTGCTCGTAAAAAGAAACAATTTTTCAAATGGGAGGGAAAACAGGTTTATGTTCCTTATCGGCATATTCTAAGCAATGTTTGATGTATTACATGAGGAATGATAAACGCAGCTAAACGATTCTGTTATCTTTTTAGAGTACATAAGGATCGTAAGGATGGCTAGTGTCAATTTAATATAAATAAAACATCATGAATTACTGAAATAATCAATAAATCAATAATAAAACAATAAAGCTACCATCGATAAGGATGTGTAAGATCCATACGGATAGTAGCTGTATTCCTCTAATATAATCATCTAATTTAATTCTCTATCTGATGCCATAAGAATGCAAGTGATATATGATATAAAAGCAAATGAGAATCTTTCAACGCTTCAGACTGGCTGTACACTATATGAAAACTTACATCTGCAACACTGTTGAAAAATGGTAGTATTTAAAGCAAGTATCTATAAAACTCTAACTATATAGCTATTTGAGCATTGCTAGCATTTATGCACTTACAATGTCTGGATTAGGTCAGCAAAGCAGGATAGGATGAACAAATTCAAGTTTGTCTCATATCTTACTAAATTCAAATGAGCCAGCATGGTGAGTATGCAAATTTTATAAAATAAGCATTTTTTAAACGATAATAGTAGGTTAAGATGTAATCTCAAAATGACTATTAAGAATAAATCCCTCTTAAAAATACTAAAACCAGGTGAACTATAAGAAATGAGGAATCGTTCCTAGTGTACAGTTTCTTACAGTGTACCAGCTAGTCAGACGACTTGTAGGATTCCCGTTTGCTTTACCATACATCAGTTGCATAATTAACAATATCCTTATGGATTATATCTCTGTTTCCCTATTATTGATTATTTCAGTAGTTTATAACGTTATTTTAAGACCTGTAGTTATTTAATAATTATAGACTTTAAGTTATAACTTTATTTTAAGAAAACGATGTACTAAGCAGAATGCTTTTTTACCCAGGTAATGGTTCACAGAAGTTTTACTATGTAATCGCAAGACTAAATAAAATTAATTTCAGAGTGTAATTATTTTTAACATTAATGAACAATTAGAAAACACTAATGAGTTCATAATACTATTTGCATTCTTCTTGATAACACGTTTCGCATTTGTAATGTCTTCTTACTTTATGAGCTTATGAGGTCATTTTTCATAAAACTCGTTGTACAAAAGATTTAGAACTACAGTGTGTCACTGAGCCGCACTGTGCTTCTGATCCTTTGATAAAGCGCGCAAATAATGAAAAAGACCATATCAGATTTCGTTAAGGTAATTAATTCACTTACTCACCACACCAAGGTTGAGAAAATCGTCTCTGTATCTGTTGGATCACTATCAATGACAGAAACGAAGATAAATCGAAGTTCTCTTTCCCGCAAAAGGAAAACAATTTGAACGAAAGAACACCCACGTCCTTCCTTTGATTTCTAAGATAAGAATATCTGGAAACTTCTTTCGTTATAAGTTTAACTTCTCGAAGTATTTCAGGTCAATTTATTTCCTTTGAGTCTACTATATTTTGTTTGCCCGAAAAATAAAAAAAATATGCTATCTGGCTTAAGACTAGCTATTTTTCGAAACATGTGATATTCAGCTGCAGTGATTTTTAGATAAGGGAAATGAATAATGTTTCTAAACAACGAGTTCACTTAGTTGTGTTTAAAATGTGCCATTGTGTAGTTAATGTGTAGATCTTATGAAGTAAAATAACTATTAAATAGCGTCTTGAGATACATGCAAACAATGGTACAGAGATTCCATAACATCAAAGATTTCCATTTTTAGTAGAATATAGGTATTTCTATAATTACATGGGTGTTTTAGAAGTATATTTTTAGATATGACATCATCCTTGCATCAATCACTCTGAAATTGAAATTTATATGATGATAACTGTCAATGAGAATGAAGTATAAATTTTTGTCTTCAGATAAGTTTTAAAGGTATCGAGATCATTAGGCATTTTGTTTAGATGCAGGAGATATGCAAAAATGTTTCATTCCCTCGTCGGGATTCGAATTCAGGACCTTCTGTTTGCTAGCCGGTGTGCTTTTCAATTTCTCCATGAACGTACGGTATAACAAAAGAGAAAACACCTTATTTTCTTCCCGCCTAAAGGGCAACTGGGGAGGCAAGAACCCAATTATTTTATAACAATGGTATTCTTTTCTTCGGGTATTAAAGTACATGATTTCATAACTTACAAACGTAAGAAATATCGAGGATTTTTAAGTACACAGTACTAAATGGTTCGTTGAAAAATCAAATAAAATAAGCTGTCTCATGGAGTTATCCGTAAAATTCATGTACATATATGCGACTCAGTTCTTGACGAAGGTGGTATTTCCGTTGTTTACAGTACTCAAATGCAAATAAAATAGTGATGTGGTATTGGGATAGAAGTCAGCAGTTTGCTTTCTACCAAACATCGGCGTAAAACTTTTGCGCTAACTGAGTGTTGACAAATATCTTGTCGCATTAATGATAACATTAGCATATGTAATGGATGATTCCTTAATAAATTTTAAAAATGAACTATTAAAGCTGAACTTAAAAATGAACTGAAAATGCATAGTTTACAGATATTATTAAATAAATTACTATGGTGTTTTAATATAACAAAGCAAACATCAGTGGGTGAACTTTTTATTATTTCAGCTGTAGCTCCTCGATACTCAGACTTCAAGTACGTTTTAAAATGGATTGAGAAACATCTCATTTGCACAAAGTACTCGTGTTTTCACGTCCTTTAATATTTGTCACTTGCAATCCATGCTATTTATCTTTCATATATCACCACAAGAATATATCAAATATGTAAGCCCACAGAATCCATCTCTCACAAAATTTCGCCTTCAGTTAATCTTGCAGCTTTGGTTCAATTAAGGAACAGTCTAACTTATTTCCAAATAATATTTGGCTGAAAAGGAGAAATTCGGGCAACTATAGGTTTTTCTTTCCTTATCCAAGTAAATTTATTATGTGACAGTAAATTTTGAAGAGGAAAGATCCAAAAACGGATAAATGCAAAGCCTTTTTCATTCCTCTAGTAATTATCATAATATCTGTCAAATTTTCATTTCTTACGATTTATACTTTTTTGTCAATAATTTCGTCGAGAATTCCCATGCCAGTGTACCTATACTAAGCACCTAACGTTTATTCAAAACTGATAGCGATGTAACCTAAGTATTCAGTCGCAGTACCTCTGCCGTAATGCATAAGTGTGGTAGAACATGGTATAGAATGCTAATAGTTCCAGATCCAAGCTAATTCCCAAACTTCTTACACAGTTATCACTGCCCTATCGTTATAGCTTACAATATTTTTCTGCACTAGTGATATGGATTTGCACATGTATCAGTAATGGAAACGTTCTTGTGCGCTATTCACTTACTCCTATCGAGTACTACGAATTCTATAGTTATGTAGCATTTACACTAAACAATTAATAATAAATGTTTATTAGAAACAAATAATAGTTAATTAGTTACTTCAAAGCATTCGTGAGATAACTCACCAGAGCCCCAAAACCTTTCTGAAGAATATTTCCAGAAAAAGATTCGTCATGTTATAAGGTATTTCTCCCGCCTTCCTAGCTTGCGTTCGTGGTGTAGGGGTTCTGCACGCGGGGCCAGAGGTCCGTGGTTAAATTCCCGGCGAAGGCAGTTGCTAATTTTACATCTCTCTGGCTTATCCAATTAACCTAATGTCTCCACAATGTTATCTTGATTTACTAAAGCTTGTCATATACCTATAATTTGAGCTAAAGATGAGGTAGTCTTTCAGAAAAATATCTGATCTTTAAATCGTTTTATTGGCTCTTGTGGTGTTGCAAGTGTGACAATCTATCTTAACTAGATACCTACAACTATTCAATCAATTTACACGTGTCCAATATTTGCTGGCCTTAAGTCTATACGGTACTTGCGTTCAACAAGTAATAAAATACTTTACTTACCCATAAAATGTCAAAAGGACTTCAGATAACAACTTGTTAGCTCAATTTTACTTTGTTTAATTAATTACTGATATGCAATCTGGGTTAGATATTCAACAACTTGCTAACATAGCCCACAAATACAAGAACACTTGGAAACAGAAGAACATGAATACGGAAAAACGGAAGAACGATAATACGGCGCCGTTTGTTGAAGATAGAACACGAATTTTAAATCTATTCACACCGTGCACTTTGCTTACTGGAAATATTTTTACGTTAATCACACATATTGCAGATGGAGCCTTACACACATGCAACTATTTCTTTTACACTCATTCTTCTGTTCATCACAAGATGGCTAACACGAGGATATGAATTGATGACAGAAATGGTAACAGATTCTTGATGCGAAAAACACATTAACACGTTTCTTCTGTTATGGTACAAAATCACGGTACCAATATGTTATGTGACAAAATGTCACGGTACCAATATGTTATGTTAAAAAAATCATATGGTACCAAAATTGTTATGGTTTCCTACTCTGTTGACATAACACTTAAAATTTTTTAACAGTAATATACTAATATCAATAAGCCCTGTACATTTGCGTTGTGTTTTCGGATTAACCCTGAAATCAACTTGAGAATGAGACGGGTGAAGATCATGAGCACACACACAAAAATTTAACCTTTAAATGATCTAGAAAAACTTATTTATTTAACTATTAATGCCAATGATAAATATATATATATCCATTAGTTAAAAAAAAATATCAAAATACATTCAACAAAATTTGAACTATTGTTTTACACATCAAACATTCCAAGTAATTATTTTTTTTTACATTCTTGTAATTACTATTAAATTTAATATTGCAAATCTGGTAAAACATACCAAAATAAACTATAAATTTAAGAACACTACCCTCGCCGGGGAGAAAATAATAAAAAAAATTTAACAAGCTACACTTTCTACTTCACACAGAATTCATCAATACAACAAAAAAATATTGCTTAATATTGCACTCAATATAATCATTTAAATACTATTATTGCACATAATAATTTTTATTATTTAATTTTTTTTCTTAGATTAATTAAATAAGGTTTAACCGGATAAAGATAAGTAATGACACATTTACTATTCTACAAACAAGTTTGTCCTGAGAAACAAGAATGCTCTAATACAAGCACTATTTCAAATCATCCTCACCAATGAGTAATTCAAAAAAAACATTCAAGTAAATAATTTCCTGAAGAACTTAATTTTCTTAACCATTAAGTTAAGTTACAATAATTTTAATAAGGTTATAAATCTTTATTCCATTTAATGCTTTTACTTGATTGATACACCAAAGAAAAATGATTTCTATAGAGTTAGGATAAAGTTATCAACTACAAAAAAAAATTTAGGGTTCAACAAATTAACAAATTAAGTTAATTCAATCATTTTAACTGCAGAAATCTATAATATTTAACTAACCAAGAATTAACCAAAAAGAAAAGAACTTATCTGTTAAGGAGCATCAAACAAAAGAAATCCATCGAAGCTCATGAGGAATGCTGGCAGCCTGTTGAATGAAAAAAAAAAAAAAATGTTCGTCGAACAGTTTGGATTCATTACGGTAGCCTAGAAGTTCTAGTAGATTTTAGGATGAACAAATGAGGTTCCAGTACGGCAAGATAAGTGAAATACAGTGCTGGCGGGCTGTTGAATGGAAAAAATGTTCGTAGAACAGTATGGATTCATTACGGTAGCCTTGAAGTTCTAGTAGATTTTAGGATGAGCGAATGAGGTTCCAAAAACAACGGTTGGAAATTATTCATTACGGTAGCCTTGAAGTTCTAGTAGAATTTAGGATGAGCAAATGAGGTTCCAAAAACAACGGTTGTAAATTAACGCTCTGGTCTCGAGTGAAGCGACGAATCAATGGTGCGCATCATTTTTCTAGAAATTTACTTCTGTATATTTTTCTTGAGATACACAAACACACACAACAAAAAACTGATGAAAGAATTTCGATTTTTTTTTTTTTTTTTTTTTTTTAAGACATGGATGCCCATACCTACGGCCCGCGCTCACAGCGCTTAGCCAAGAGGCCCGTAGGTCTATCGGGGAGAAGCTCCATTTTCTTCGTCGGAGTCAGCTGTCGCCTCCGGCCAATTCAAAGGGCAAAGGAAGTAAAGTGCAAAAAGTGTCAAAAAGTGCGCTCGTCCCACAAAACAACCCGTTAAAAGGGAAAGCGCCGGACTGCCAAGTTGGCGCAACCCAATTTTTCGCCGAAACTTGAAATAGTTGCAACCACAGCATACCCTCATGTTATCAAACTCGCCAAAACCACTATTTTGAAACCTCAACAGAAAATCTATGTCGCCAAACCCTCGCCAAATAAACACCACCTGCGACCGGGGGAGATTAGGAATTTCAACAACCCTGCAAGGGTCCCAACGAAAGAACGCTGAAAACTCGCAAAAAGTGACTTTTCAACCGGAAAGAAGGCATTTCATCCCCCTTTAACTAAATCACAAGCGAAACGAAGAAAAATCTACTAATTAAAGCTCATAACTGACATGCAATTAAAGTTAGAAAAATGAAAGTTATGCCAAATTAAAGAGCTAATTTTTCTGCAACTAATGATATTAAATACTAAGAAATCAAATTAATTTTTGACATGAAAAACTGAGTTTATTACGTAGAAAAAAAATACTTATCCATTGTTTGCGTGTACAAGATTGAAGACGCAGTTCGCGTAAACTCGGAAAGCCAAAATATATTACACTAGAATTAATAGGCCCAAAAAGAATATAACCCAACTTGCGTAGCTCAAATTTTGAATAATTACAAATTAAAATTTTGATTTTTATGAATCACTTAATTAAATTAAATTCGCTACACAACATCCCTCCGATGATCGTGAAAAAAAATTTTTTTGGCGAAGCCAAAAAAATTTTAGGACCCACAGACAATGGAAAAGTTTTACATAAGTTACTAAATACAAAGAGGGAAAAAAAAGTACATAATGGTACCACATGTTAATTGCCAAACGAATAATCAACTCAAAGCTAGTTGTCACGGAGAGCAGTGATAAAAAAAATTAAAATTCAATTACAAAGCACAAAGTTTAAATCAATTAAATTCAAAATCTAATTCCAACTCGAATAACCAATTAACAGCAGCAGGAGTGAAGTGTCACAAAAAAAAATCCAATTTGCAGAACAAGTTAACATGAGTACAGAAACCACAAAAAAAATCACAAGTGAGTGAAAATTACTCCTTAACAAATCAGTCAACCAACAGTGACACAAAAAAAAAATCCTAAAAATTACACACTGAACTGAACCAGAAGTTGAAACAAACGGAGAACACCCCTAGGAACGGAAAAGAGAACTTGACCAAAAAAATTTAAGCCGAAAAAAACTAGAACGCATCTAGAAGCAAAAGAAGAAAAAAAAATTAGACAAACTTACTTGTAAACAAGGAAATTAAAAATTCGGACCAGCCGAAAAATCCTTAAAAACAAAACACTATTGTGTCAAGAACTCGAAACCGAAACCAAAAGAAATTCACACAAATGCAGACAACTCCTAGACCAAACCAGTTGTAAAATGTGGAAGAAAAACCTTTAACTAATCTTTTCAAGAAAACAAAACTAACACTCTTAAAAAAAATCAAATACATAAACAATTCAAGCTCAAACCAAAAAAAAATCAAATTCCGAAAATAGCCAAAATGAATTCAACAGACAGAAACGAAGCAGGTTACACACAGAATTTACACGTAAACAAGAAGGTGCCCAACAAAAGGTTTGCCACAATTTTTAAAGAAAACAATGCTGCCCCAATGTTCTCAAAGTCTAGATCCTGGAGAGTAATTAAAGAAGATGAAGAGCATGCATTGCACTCTAGGTAGCAATCGTAAGCATGACAACTTCACAACAAAACTACAAAACTGCAGGCACAAAAATGCAAAAGCAGACAAGAGGGAAGTGTTTACACAAAAAAATGTCAACTCAAAATCTCAAAATCCATAAATCTCACAAAACCCAATTCTATATTTCTCCTTAAACCACTTCAAAACCAAACTCCTTGAAATACACTAAGCCTCAAGAGCAATCACAAATTTTTCAGTAACCACACAGTATAACCAGAAACCAGAAAAGAAAAGTTTTTGAAAGACAACCAACTTGAAAACAGAAACTCAGTACAAACTCAGTGGAGTTAATCACTCGTAAAATTCTCAAAATCGAATCAAAATACTTCTCAAATCTTCACAACACTAAACTCACATAAGTAATTTCTCCTTCCACAAAATCAAGTTTAACTTCTCAAAACAAATTTCACTTCCACTAGTATCAATGTTTAAATTTCCAAACACATTTCACATCCACTTTTTAAAGTTACTACAACACTGCAACAAGTTCAACCAAAGAGAAAAAAAAATAAATTCAAAATCAAAACAATAAGCTATTAAGCTCAAAAATTGACAAACCAAAAAAAAATCACTGTTAAAACCAATGTTAGACCACTCACAAATAACCTCACTATGAATCAACCTTTAAAACTACTTGAAAAGCCAAAGCTATGAGTAAGAATAATATCTTTTAACTACATTTCCAAAACTTCAAACAAAACCAACTCTACCTTTCCAAAAAATCTTTGTTTTTCCAAAATTCACAATTCAAAATTTGCTGTAAAATGCAAACCTCTCTAATTTACTGTTTTCACACATTTCTCAGACAGCAATAAATGTTCACAGAATTCTCAAACTATGTAGAAATTCAATTACTCAAATTCAGAAAGCTAAACAAGAAACTTCACTCCGGCGGAAAATTAACTTCCAAAAAAAAATTCAATCCATCCCTAAATAAACAATCACTGGTCCCGTGCAACTTTACAAATCTAACCAAAATTAACCTTAAGAAACCAACATTTCAGATTTTTCAACATTTCAAATATCCAAATTTTTAACTCAATTCAATTAGGTACTGATTCCATGGAAAACAAATCCAATAACACATCTCAAGAGGTTTTAAAAGAAAATTACTAATTCCTGAACACCAAAATACTGCTCTGACACTAATTCAATTAATTAAAATTAAAATTCTTCAAAATAATCACTCAAAATGCAATACGCAAAAAAAAATCAATTCATTAACACAAATGCAATTCTCACCAAAACTTAAAAGTGATGATAAATGTATATCAGTAATTGCAAGCACATAAATAAGGATGTATCCCAATGTGTGATTAACACGCGTGCCTTTTAACCTTATGTTGCAAACATACAGTTGCAAAAGTGTGAAACAGTAATCCTCAAAATCAATATGTAAACATGCAATACAAAATTTTGCACAACAAGAAAATACTTAACTAAATAGGTACTGCGTGAAAATGTTTGTGTTGGATACAATAGTTTTAAAGTCCAAATGTGTATCAGTAGTACATATCTGGTATGCAACCTCAAACAATAAGTATAAAATAAGCACAGTAATACGACCACTGTATAGGCCCGCCACTGTAACTAACTAACGAGTAGGGTTTCAGTAAAAAGCCTAGACATGTGGAAGAAAACTTTCACATAAATATGCAATAGTACACATGACAATCACCAGTCTCAAGTCAAAATTAAGTTCCACTATAAGCGCAAGCCAAAAGTGATGCAAAAATAAACAGCACAACAAAAATTGTTAAGTGCTAAAATTTGGTTCGAAGGTTCACGGCACCAATATGTTATATGTTAACAAAAAGTCATGGCACCAAAAAGTTATGTTAAAAATCATATGGTACCAAAATTGTTATAGTTTCCTACTCTGTTGACATAACACTTAAAATTTTTTAACAGTAATATACTAATATCAATAAGCCCTGTACATTTGCGTTGTGTTTTCGGATTAACCCTGAAATCAACTTGAGAATGAGACGGGTGAAGATCATGAGCACACACACAAAAATTTAACCTTTGAATGATCTAGAAAAACTTATTTATTTAATTATTAATGCCAATGATAAATATATATATATATCCATTAGTTAAAAAAAATATCAAAATATATTCAACAAAATTTGAACTATTGTTTTACACATCAAACATTCCAAGTAATTTTTTTTTTTTTTACATTCTTGTAATTACTATTAAATTTAATATTGCAAATCTGGTAAAACATACCAAAATAAACTATAAATTTAAGAACACTACCCTCCCCGGGGAGAAAATAATAAAAAAAATTTAACAAGCTACACTTTCTACTTCACACAGAATTCATCAATACAACAAAAAAATATTGCTTAATATTGCACTCAATATAATCATTTAAATACTATTATTGCACATAATAATTTTTATTATTTAATTTTTTTTCTTAGATTAATTAAATAAGGTTTAACCGCATAAAGATAAGTAATGACACATTTACTATTCTACAAACAAGTTTGTCCTGAGAAACAGAATGCTCTAATACAAGCACTATTTCAAATCATCCTCACCAATGAGTAATTCAAAAAAAACATTCAAGTAAATAATTTCCTGAAGAACTTAATTTTCTTAACCATTAAGTTAAGTTACAATAATTTTAATAAGGTTATAAATCTTTATTCCATTTAATGCTTTTACTTGATTGATACACCAAAGAAAAATGATTTCTATAGAGTTAGGATAAAGTTATCAACTACAAAAAAAAATTTAGGGTTCAACAAATTAACAAATTAAGTTAATTCAATCATTTTAACTGCAGAAATCTATAATATTTAACTAACCAAGAATTAACCAAAAAGAAAAGAACTTATCTGTTAAGGAGCATCAAACAAAAGAAATCCATCGAAGCTCATGAGGAATGCTGGCAGCCTGTTGAATGAAAAAAAAATGTTCGTCGAACAGTTTGGATTCATTACGGTAGCCTAGAAGTTCTAGTAGATTTTAGGATGAACAAATGAGTTTCCAGTACGGCAAGATAAGTGAAATACAGTGCTGGCGGGCTGTTGAATGGGGAAAATGTTCTTAGAACAGTATGGATTCATTACGGTAGCCTTGAAGTTCTAGTAGATTTTAGGATGAGCGAATGTGGTTCCAAAAACAACGGTTGGAAATTATTCATTACGGTAGCCTTAAAGTTCTAGTAGAATTTAGGATGAGCAAATGAGGTTCCAAAAACAACGTTTGTAAATTAACGCTCTGGTCTCGAGTGAAGCGACGAATCAATGGTGCGCATCATTTTTCTAGAAATTTACTTCTGTATATTTTTCTTGAGATACACAAACACACACAACAAAAAACTGATGAAAGAATTTCGATTTTTTTTTTTTTTTTTTTTTTTTTTTAAGACATGGATGCCCATACCTACGGCCCGCGCTCACAGCGCTTAGCCAAGAGGCCCGTAGGTCTATCGGGGAGAAGCTCCATTTTCTTCGTCGGAGTCAGCTGTCGCCTCCGGCCAATTCAAAGGGCAAAGGAAGTAAAGTGCAAAAAGTGCGCTCGTCCCACAAAACAACCCGTTAAAAGGGAAAGCGCCGGACTGCCAAGTTGGCGCAACCCAATTTTTCGCCGAAACTTGAAATAGTTGCAACCACAGCATACCCTCATGTTATCAAACTCGCCAAAACCACTATTTTGAAACCTCAACGGAAAATCTATGTCGCCAAACCCTCGCCAAATAAACACCACCTGCGACCGGGGGAGATTAGGAATTTCAACAACCCTGCAAGGGTCCCAACGAAAGAACGCTGAAAACTCGCAAAAAGTGACTTTTCAACCGGAAAGAAGGCATTTCATCCCCCTTTAACTAAATCACAAGCGAAACGAAGAAAAATCTACTAATTAAAGCTCATAACTGACATGCAATTAAAGTTAGAAAAATGAAAGTTATGCCAAATTAAAGAGCTAATTTTTCTGCAACTAATGATATTAAATACTAAGAAATCAAATTAATTTTTGACATGAAAAACTGAGTTTATTACGTAGAAAAAAAAATACTTATCCATTGTTTGCGTGTACAAGATTGAAGACGCAGTTCGCGTAAACTCGGAAAGCCAAAATATATTACACTAGAATTAATAGGCCCAAAAAGAATATAACCCAACTTGCGTAGCTCAAATTTTGAATAATTACAAATTAAAATTTTGATTTTTATGAATCACTTAATTAAATTAAATTCGCTACACAACACTTCTATGCAGGTTACGTTATCATGATTTTCCAATATGTATTAATTTTTCACCCAATCATCAGCTAATTTGTGCAAAATTTTAGGCAGCTCCTTCTTTTCCATCCAAAAGAACGAGGACACTCCATGAGTGATATATGCAAGCACGCAGCCCCTCGTACTCGTGCGAAATCGAAGTCAGCCAAGAGAGAGAGAGGGGAAAAACCGTTTGACAAATGTTTATATATTACACGTTCAGTTCTGCGATTACGATTACTGTTACGATATCGTACCTGATGAATGCGCTGCGTGGTGTGAGAAATTTCCATTCTCACATTCCCTCCGACCGAAGAAAAAAATTGTCCCACCACTGAACAAATGAAATTACTTTCTGCTGGACACAGTTGAACTTTCGTTTGGATTATACACACATTTCACATTACTTTAAAAAAGCACTGCCCTTTAAACTCTTCATTATACACATACTTTATATTCCTAAATTTGTATTATTCTCTTAAGTACTCATGCATTGTTACTCTGCCTAACATACCGTTACAGATGTGATTCCAGTCAATAAAAATGTTTGCACTTTATACGTATAATTTATAACTCACATATGGTACAATATTCAAGTAATCACTTAAACTAATGACATTGCATTATCAATTTTGATGTTACATCTCTTAACCATTGTTTACATAACCTTATTTTTTACATTCTAGGATCACATTCACTTTTTCATTACATAGCTAATTTTACATTTGATCATATACATTTCACATACCAATATGTCATGACATTTTTTACAAGCTACATTTGTGATCAACTATTAAATTACATGCATTTACTTTAATTCATCAGTATGGCAAGGAGATTTAAAACACCTTTTTCTTAATTTGTTACCTAGTACAATTAATTAGACTATGCATAGTACAACTCAGTTCTTCTGGTATATGGACCAGCCAACTCTGCCAAAATCGTGCAATTAGCGCTTGATTACACTAAATTAACTCATACCATTCATTTGCCCGAGAACTTTTCTGCGTCTGTTCGCAGGTGAAGATTCGTGATGAGATTATGAGATTTTTTTAATTGCTTAAACTTTGATACTTGCTTAATTTCCATCCAACTAATTTTTTTCAATATGTCCAAACCTTGGTCTAACCGCCTTGAAGAAAATGGCTAATACACCGTTCCCAGCGTAGAGTGAAGATCCTCATGTAGTGCCATAAATTTCTTGCTCCTCGGAGTTCAAAGAACTTTTCATCTTAAACGTTGCTTCTGGAAGAACTTTTCATCTTAAACGTTGTTTTTTTTACCTAGTAAATATTTATTGCGCAACAGATCATTTATTACAGATGGTAATCGACAAAAGCAATACATTTTCAGTAGTTTACCAGGCATATAATTCTTATTTTTAATTCATCAGTAGAGTTAGCTGTCGCTGACATCTACATTTTCAGTCTGCAATCCCTTGGACGATGTTACAGGCACGTGGGTTACCAAAGTGTAGAGCTTTTGAATGGAATCCTCATCTTCAGACTCACTTCAGCTTCGATTTTCGCTAAGATATCCTCAGGGATCATCTGAGAGTCATCCTAATGGAAGTGTGGTTCTACTCAATTGATCTTGCTCTGACTTGTACAATTTTTGAGGGACGTGCTTCCTTCGGTCACCATCACCTTCCAAAACTGTTCTCGCCTGCATCTTGCTAAATGTTAATGCCGCTTACTGATATCCAATTCTTCCGATTAAGTTCCAGCTAAGTAATACGGAGAAGAGTTTACTTCGGTCTACAACCTGTTACCAGAACTGTTCAGGCCTGCATCCTTAAAATTGTTCCTGTAGCCAGTTGAAGTCCGGAGAATTCCAGATAAGTTAAAGCTTAGTTAATATCCATTATTTAATTCCTGTCTTCATCTAACTGATAAATCCAGCGTTCTTCATTTATGCTGAATAATTATTAATCAGATCTTTCTTACGTTAGTTCAACCTCTGTTTTCTGGCATTTTGGTCACTGTTGGGTTAGGCTAATTTAAATGTTGTTTTATTAAGTAATTTGTTGAGAGGATAATAGTTTAAAAAATAAAATAAATAAAATTGAATAATTTAAAACTGTGCAATATAAAGTTAATTACCTTATATCCAATCCAGTTGTGTGCAATTAATAGTTCCGGTAATTTTCATAGAACGATTTTCTGCTTCACCCGGTTGTAGAGTTTATATTTATTTTAACTAACATTTATTTTAAGCTATCTTTCCTGTGAAGCCTTTACTTTCCCCTAGAATTGCCAATGCTGGAGTATGTAAATTGTAGTAGAGCGCGCAGTATATTCAAATTTTAGCAGATGTAAGTTGAGTTTAAATAGAAGGGAAACGAGATTGTAAGTGTGCTTCTTGAATCGTGAACGTGAAGGTTGCTAGGTAGAAATTCCAGAACCGCGCGTTTCGGCCTGTGTGCCTATCTCGGCAGTTCGTTGAATCTTTCAACTGCTTAATCAGTAAGCTCGCTGAATCTCAGCTGCATTTTAGAACGCGGTTAGGTTAGTTACGATTTCAGAGCCTCGTAGGTAGTGATCTAGTTGTTTATTCATCCTGTCATTAATTTTTAGTTTCACATTTCTGTTTTGTTAAACAGCCGGGTCGGCGTAGTTTGTGAGCGTCAAGTGAACGCAGCTGTTATTTCTAAAGTGAAATAAAAAGGGCTTAAAACCCTTCTTGCGTGTTTGTGTAAATTTACAGTTCATAGCAGTCACTACCACAGTTACTGACAAGTTGGGGCCACACAATACTCCACGGTAATCCTAACGTTTTTGTGTTAATTGGAAAATGTGCAATAATTAAGTACTTTCTTTCGAAATCCGAAAGTGTTCTTTAATACCAGTTGTTAATAATTATTGTTAAAAAATGTTAAACATACTATTAATTAATCCAATAATATAATTATTGGATTAATTAATAGTATGTTTTATTTAATTTGTTCATGTCGCTCACCAGTACACCTTTAAATATGAATTAGTTGTTCTGTCAAATTTACACAACATAATGTATGCATCAAATGTGAGTTAGTTGGTTAGGAAAATTTAATTATTGTGTTCCTTAGTGTCTTTCCTAAAACGGCACATAACATCTGGTTTACATCACCTTAGCATCTGCTTACAACATTTAAAACACTTAAATTTTCCTATTTAACACAAGTAATCTGCTGGGTTTTTGAAACCAGGAATATGCTCCATTGTGTATTGAAATTACCGTAGATATAACAACCAGCGTGGTACAATATCTGGCTGCTTGTCAAGATTGATAGTGAAAGTCAGAAGTTAGCATCCGTTAATATTACAATTTTTTTCCATACAGATGTTCGTGAAATTGTTTTACTGATCTGAAGATTGCATAAAGTTCTCTCCTAATTGAAGGATATCTAGCCTCAGTAGGTGTTAATATTTTTGAGTGAAATTGTACTGAGAAAATCTTATCATCATTCTTTTGCATTAATATGCCACAAATGGCTGATCTAGAAGCATCAGTTACTAAATACAAAGGTTTATCATTGTCTATATTTTTTATTGTGGGTTTTTCTAAAATTAATTCTTGTATTTTATCTAAAGCATTTTGGCATCTCTCATTCCACACAAATAGAATATTCTTTCTCGTTAAGTTCATTATTGGCTTTACAACTTCTTCATAATTAAAAATTAGGTATCGAAAGTAATTTACCATACCTATGAATGTTTGCACCTCTTTCACATTTCTTGGGCTAGGAAATTTAACTACTTTATGAATATTCTCCTCTGAAGGAGCAAAACCATTCTTATTAACAAAAACCTAAATAAGTAATCTCTTGTTTACATAACTACAATTTGGCTGGGTCTAAAGTTAAATTATTTTTAACTTATCAAATACCTTTTGTAAAATAATTACTAGCTCATTTATACTGTTAGCTGCAACAATTATACCATCTAGAAAATACTGTAAATTTGGACCCTGTAATTCACCTAAACATTTTGATTTTAGAGTATGGAAATAAAGAGACGAATTCTTTGCATTAAACGGTAATCGAGTTGGTTGGAAATTGCCAAGGTCTGTGCAAAATGCTATTTTTTCTTTATCTTTCTGATCTAATTTTATTTGAAAAAAATGCCAGTTTAAGATCTAGCACACAATAATGACTTTTACCTGCGATATTATGCAAAATATCTGAAATCTTGGGTAAACAGATTTAATACCATTCAGTTATGCAATTTAGCAATCTATAATCTACTGCCATTCTAAATTTTAATTTACGAGTATCAGCATTAGGTGGTGATTTCTTTTTGACACAAATTACTGGAAAGCTGGAACTCGTGTTGATGGCTCAATAATACCTGCTTCTAACAATTTGGCTATCTCTTCTTGGGCATATTTTTAGCAATGCGAGGAATAGTGTATGGTCTAGTCTGAATTGGAAAGTTATGTAACAAATTGAATTGTGGCACTACAGCATCAGTCTCACCCAGAGTGGTGTATGAGTGGAAAAGTGGACCAGAGTGGTGTATGACCAGAGTGGTGTATGACTGGGAAAACACAGCTGAATTTTTCATGAGCATTTCAATCATTTTATTTTTTGTTCTACTTCTAAATAGCTTAAGACAAAATCATCTGGGTTTAATTCCTCCTTTCTTAACCTTTTAATTTTCTTTAAATTTATATGGTTAATTTGTAAATTTTGTTGCTCTTTGGGCTTTTCAAATTGTTTATCTTCTACTTTATATACCTTACCAACCTTTTCTTAAAATGATTGTGGAATTTGAATTCTTTTCAATTATGGTGAAAGTATATTGCCTCTCACTTATCTCATGAATTGAGTCAATCATACCTATTTTGTCCATTTTTGGTCTGTCTGGTGAAAACAACATTTGCAGTTTTTCTGCATATTAGCTGGAATGCTTAATTTTACTATCTCTGCAGTATTTGGAAAAATTCTAGTATATAATACTACTCTTATAATACCTGACTCATCTGGTTGACTATTCTTGTTTAGCTTGTAGGGTTTATATTTATTTTAACTAACATTTATTTTAAGTTTAAACTATCTTTCCTGTCAAGCCTTACTTTCCCCTGGAACTGCCAATGCCAGAATATGTAAATTTGAGTAGAACGCGCAAGCATTCAAATTATCAGCGGAAGTATTCTGATTTAAATAGGAAGGAAACAAGTTCGGAGGGATTCTCTTACTTGGCGAGCGCGGAGGTAGTTAGCGAGAATTGAAGAACCCCGCATTGCGGCCTATGTGCTTGGCGGGAAGTAGTGGTCATCGTTCCAGTGAGCTTCAAGTCTGCTGAATTAGCAGCGGTATTGTAAAACGCGGTGAGTTAGTTATTTTAGAGAGCCTCGTAGTTAGAATCTTGTCTTTATTTTCTTTTCAGGTTATTATTTTTATTTGACTGCCAAGTTGGCACCGTCTGTAAGCGTCAAGAGAACGCAATTGTAATTTATTACGTTGAATAAAAAGGGAATTAAACCCTTCACAAGCTTCTATCTTTTATACAAGTTTTCACAGTCACCTCTTGGTTGCGTGCAAATTGGAGGCGCGCAACGTTATATTGGCGCCCGAACACTTATCGAACTGAAATGGCCGAAAACTGGATGGAAGCCGCTGGACAACACCAAGAAATGACAACGCAGTTAGAAGGATTTGGATACCTGGTCCAGACTTTGAGAGCATCAATCAAGCCAAACGTCTATTTCGACGGAAAAAATTCGGTGTCCGTATTTTTAGAAGGTATAGAAAACCACTTTCAGCTCTACCCTGTGCCTGAAAGACAGAAAGTTGCCATCGCCACATCAGCACTAAGAGGACAGGCCGCGCTATGGTGGAAAAACATAGGAAAATTTCTTCTAGGTGAATTTGGAAGCCCGACGTATACATTTGAAAATTTCAAAAAATCTTTAGTAAAGGCCTTCCCCATAGTGAAAGATCGCGCACGGCTGGAAGCCGAACTATATAGTTTCTACCAACGGGATACAGCAGAATTGACGGACTTTATTTTACGAAAAATCAAGCTAACGGATATGCTGTATGGGAAAAACCCCGATGCGGAGATAATTGAAATAATATTACCAAGATTGTTACCCGCTGTCCAAGACTACTTTGAAATTAGAAACCCAAGAACATTGCAGGAACTCTTCGAATTGGCGGTGAAGTTTCAAAATCGCAGAATCGCGGAAAAAGCGAGAGGGGAAACATATTCTCAACATACCCGAAGGAAGGAGGAAACCAGAAATGGAAATCGCTCATATGGGGGAAAGAACTATCAAGCTAACGCATCGAAACTCGAAGGTCAAGGCCCAAAAAGAAAATTTGAAAATAAGCATCCGCGTACCCAGAAGACACAGATTGAAAGGAAAGCTTTAAACGACTAGAAGGGCCTGTGAAAGGGAGGGTCCAGACCCCGGAAGTTTTAAAAAAACCCTCAAATAGACATTTAAATACAGTCATTGTAAAAAACTCACAGCTACCAATTATACAAGTCCTGGTTGGCGATGTACCAGTAGAAGCCCTCATCGATACAGGAGCAGAAGGGAATTTCATGAGTGAAAAGTTCTTCAAAAAGAATTTTTATAGGATACGACTATTTAAAACAAAAAATACGGAAATTATAGCGGCGCAAGGAAAAACATGTCACTGCATCGGGAAATTATCATTAAACTTACAGGTTAATAAGAAAAATCTCAAAATATTAATTTTTTTGGTGAAACACCTGCAACACTCTCTTATTTTAGGTATGGACTTTTTAAGGGCCGCGAGGGCCAAATTAAATTTTTTCAAGATAGTTCCGTGGTGCTGGAGATGGACCAGAGGGTGGTGGAACCTGTGGAGACACCTGAATTGGACCTTAGCCATTTGAATGACCAGGAAAGTAAAGCAATACAGCAAGTGGTGAGTAATTTTTCTCATTTGTTTTCAGAAAAACCAGGAAACTGTCAAATCGTGACTCACAAGATTCAATTAAATGCCGAAAAACCTTGTAGGACTAAACCGTATCGCTATGATAAACAAAAAGACTTAATCATCGAAGAACATATTCAGGAGATGTTAAAGAATAAAATAATAACGCCCATAAATAGTGAGTACGCGAGTCCAGTCGTACTATGTAGGAAAAAGAACGAGTTTCCTCCTTCAGATAAAAGGGCTTGGAGGTTTGCTATTGATTACAGAAAACTAAATAGTATAACTAAATTTCCAGTTTACCCTTTGCCGGTTATAGACGAGATCATTAGACAGATCAAATCGACAAGATATATGTCTACTTTGGACTTAACGTCTGGCTACTATCAAATAGCTATGAGACCCGAAGATATACACAAAACCGCGTTTATAACAAAATCGGGCACTTATGCATTTTTACGCATGCCTTTTGGGTTGTGTGGGGCCCCATCAACATTCCAGAGAGCTATGGACATTGTTCTAAAGCCTGTCCTAGGAAAATCAACTTTAATTTATCTAGATGATATAATTATAACGAGTAGTACGTTGGAACAACACATTAATGACCTCGAACAAGTTTTTAAATTATTAAAAGAGGCCGGTCTTACAATTAACGCCTCAAAATGCAAGTTCGCAACTAAAGAACTTAAATATCTCGGTTATAAAATTTCGCAAAAGGGTATAGAAACGCAAGATTCAAAAATAAAAGCTATTAAGAATTTCCCACCGCCCAACACCGCCAAGAAACTTTCGTCTTTCCTTGGATTATGTTCTTACTATCGATCTTTCATAAAAGATTTCGCTAATATTGTTGAACCACTCTTAGTAATCAAAAGAAAAAAGAGTAAATTTACGTGGACAGCGGAAGCTAACACAGCTTTTGAAAGATTAAAAGAAGCGCTCATCAATGCCCCTGTTTTAAAATTCCCGGAGGGAGACGAAAACCTGGAAATTGCAGCAGATGCGTCAGACTGTGCGGTGGGTGCGGTTCTTATGCAAAATAACCATCCGCTGGCATTTTTTAGTAAAACATTGAATCAGACACAAAGGAATTATACAGCTACAGAAAGAGAAACATTAGCCGTATTAATGGCTGTACACAAATTTCGAGTTTATTTCGGCAAATCGCCAGTAACAGTCTTTTCGGATCATGCGGCTGTTGGTAGACTTTACTCGGGAAAAAACCTAACGCCCAGGTTAATAAGATGGGCTTTAAAACTCCAAGAATATAATATCACAATAAAATATAAACCGGGTAAGGAAAACAATGTAGCTGACGCACTTTCTCGTATAAAACTGGACGACGAAGGAAATGAACTTAAATGCGCTGTGTTGACTTCCAAAATTTTAGATTCTAGAGATACGGTTATTACTGAACTGAAAGCTGATCCTGAATTTGGAAATATCTATGCTTATTTGAAAGACCCCGAAAGCTTTGAGCATACAGATATCGATGCGATAAGAAATAGAGCAAAAACCTATGAAATAATAGATAATTTATTATTCTATACGAAAACAACAAACGAAAATCTTGAGTATAAGCCAGTCATCCCAGCCTCGCTTCGATTAAGCATTTTGAAGGAGTTGCACGAAAAAAAAACAGCGGGCCACCTAGGGGTCAGAAAGACTTTAAAAAGGGTACGCGAGGCGGTATATTTCCCGCAATTATACAAAATAGTAACGGCGTATGTCAGGTCCTGCAATCAATGTCAGTTAATAAATGATATTAATTACAGCCCGGCAGGGTACTTAAATAGCATTCGCGCTACATTTCCGAATGAAATTTTAGGCATAGATCTCCTTGGTCCCTTCCCCCAGAGCGAGTTAAATAAAAATCGTTTTCTTTTAGTAATAGTAGATCATTTTTCAAAATGGATAGAAATTGTTCCTCTTAAACGCGCGTCAGCCAAAACAGTCGCAGATGCATTCTTACACAGATACATTTTAAAATACGGTGCACCGATAAAAGTCATTAGCGATAACGGAAAACAATTCATTAGTCAAGTATTTGAAAACATATGCAATGGACTTGGCATACGCCATATCAAAATGGTTCCGTATAGACCACAGGCTAACATAGCAGAAAGAGTTAATAAAAACATAGTAAAAATAATTCGCAGTTACGTGAGCACACATCACAAGCGCTGGGATGGCTACATAAATGAATTAGCTTATGTTTTAAGAACGGCACATCATGATACTACGGGAAAAACTCCAGCAGAATTATTTTTAGGCAGAAAGTTAATTACGCCTTTAGATAAATTATTCTTTGTGCAACAAAGAGAGCAGGAGTTTAAACAACAAGATGTGCAAAAGTTGATTGATCAGGCACTTAAAACCTCGGATACGGCAAGAAATAGACAAAAGTTATATTATGATAGAAAACGCCGTGAAGCAGATTTTAAAGTTGGGGATAAAGTATTGAAGCGGAAATTTTCTTTATCAAGTGCCCCAGACAATTTTATGGCAAAGCTAGCTCCAAAGTTTGAAGGCCCCTATGTAATTCAGGAAATCAAAGGGGTAGTATTATATCTTAAGAACGACAGAGGGGAAATCTGTAAAGCAAGTCCCCACCAGGTGAAAAAATACTATAACCCAAATGATTTTGAAATCCTTAAAAGTTTCTTGCCGGACTCAAGTCTAAACGAAATAGAAGGGCCAGAGACTGCAACAACTATTCCACCACCCAAGAAACGGAGAACTGAAGAGAGACCTAGCACTTCTACAACCCGGACGTCGGTATCAAAAAGAAAAAATGATTTTCAAACTCCGGCGTTTAAGAAAAACAAAAATACAGATGAACCGGGTAAAGAAACCGTGGTAAAGACGAAAACACCACCTACAAAGGATGGCAGGAGAAATTACACATCAAGGAGAACGCGCACACGGCCACAGAGTCAGGTGCCAGCAAGGCCGCCGTTCCGGAAACTGAAACGACAACAGGAGGCACAAAAATATGAGGAACAGAAGAAATTCAAGAAGGACTCCAGACCGGAGGACGTCAAGACCAGCCGTCCCAGGCAGAAACACAAAGGCCAACAACCAGACGATTACTCCGTCAAGAGGCCAGCATGTAGAGGACGCAAAAGAAAGAGCAACGTGGACGACACTCGGAGATCAATAAGGAGAAGATTGACATCCATGAAACCTCTAACTTGGGATCAATTTTGTCAAAAACGGATGACGGAGTTTCAAGCATCGAAAACTCAAAGATAAGTTAAAACCTTCTATAATTTTTTTTTTCTCTTTTGTTCCGAAATGTTATGCATAAGTACGAAGTTCTATGTTTTGACGATAGTCAATATGTCTCGGTTGAGACTTAGTTTTGTTTTACTTTATTTAGCTAAGGCAAAAGTATTATTTTCTTTAAGTGTAAAAGCTAAAAACAAGCATTTTCTGTTGGTCGAAAGACTAATTCTGTTATGTTAAAGCCAAAACTTGGCCGGAGATAAAAATAACTTCGTATTCTTGTATTAATAAGAATTTTACTTTCAGTGCCGCCAGCTTGGCGAAGAATGAGTAAAGTAAAAATTTATTTTCTCTTATTCATTTTATGGTAAATTGTAAAAAGCATATGTATAAAATTTTGTAAATGTATGTAAATACTTGAAGGTTATGTAAAAGTAGAATTTAGTCTAGAAGCATAAATTTGTAGATGCTAAAAGTGAATGCTTAAAAGCAATGAAGTCAAAATTTAAGTAGTAAATTGTAGATAAAGTCATGCTTTAGAGCGAAAGCCTGCATGTTTAAAGATGAATGAGGGGGAAGTTAGAATGAATGTGTTTTGTAGGGTTCTCCACCTACATTTGAATTTTTAAGACTATTAAAGTAGCTCATTGAGTTGTAGAATGTCGAGTAAGGTGTGTCTATTTGGTCGTTGAATTCTAACAAATCATGGTGGTTAGGGGAAGTGTTGTAAGACTAAAACACGAATATTCCCGTTTGACACCACACACGGTGGAGAGCCAGGGTAAAGTTAAATTAATGCTTGAAAAATTGAATGAATGTGAAGTAAGCAATAACTAAGAAAAACGAATCGTTAAAAACAAAAATTTATTGTGTCAAGAAAGTGTAAATTATAATGTATGTAGAAAGATACTGATACTTATTCCTTCCAGATGCTGGAAGGGAACACCAAGATTGATTGATGAAGTCCAGGAAAAGTTGCGGTAAGAAGAAAGCTTTGTAACGAGTAACAGAATTTTAATATATAATTGTTACATAAGATTTTTTTGTGTAAACGAGGTTCTCGCCAGTTAGTTCAGAATTAGATAAACTTACAACAGGTCGTTTGTAGGACCTGCTTCCAAGTTTTCCAAATTCTGGCAGCGGCAAATGTAGGGTTTATATTTATTTTAACTAACATTTATTTTAAGTTTAAACTATCTTTCCTGTCAAGCCTTACTTTCCCCTGGAACTGCCAATGCCAGAATATGTAAATTTGAGTAGAACGCGCAAGCATTCAAATTATCAGCGGAAGTATTCTGATTTAAATAGGAAGGAAACAAGTTCGGAGGGATTCTCTTACTTAGCGAGCGCGGAGGTAGTTAGCGAGAATTGAAGAACCCCGCGTTGCGGCCTATGTGCTTGGCGGGAAGTAGTGGTCATCGTTCCAGTGAGCTTCAAGTCTGCTGAATTAGCAGCGGTATTGTAAAACGCGGTGAGTTAGTTATTTTAGAGAGCCTCGTAGTTAGAATCTTGTCTTTATTTTCTTTTCAGGTTATTATTTTTATTTGACTGCCAAGTTGGCACCGTCTGTAAGCGTCAAGAGAACGCAATTGTAATTTATTACGTTGAATAAAAACCCTTAGCATATGTATAAAATTAATTATTACATTATGTCATTATTATAGTCATTATTATAATTATGACTTAAACCCTTCACAAGCTTCTATCTTTTATACAAGTTTTCACAGTCACCTCTTGGTTGCGTGCAAGTTGGAGGCGCGCAACGTTATAAGCTTTTCTACATTAATGATAGTACAATTTTTTCTTTTGTCTAGGAGATCAAAATAGATGTTATCAATAATTAACTGATTTTTATTTGCATCTGTAAGTATCTTATTTTTTTGAATGAAATCATACCCTAAAATCATTCAATAATTTGTATTCCAATTATGTTGTGTAACAAAAAATTGGTTGGCAAGCCATTTATTTCCTAAACGAAATTTTAAGTTTACAGCAGATAAATATGGGATAGTAGCATTATTTAGTGTATGTATTCTTACAGATCTGCTTAAGTAATGAATCTTTGTATATTTTTTTATTACCTGCAAGGTGTCTGGCTGTATCAAGCTTAAATTTGCACCAATATCAAGCAATGCTGCTACCACAAAGTCCCCAAATTTGATTTCTTTTATTGGTAATTCTGTGATAATATTAGTCTGGCAAGAACCTACCAATTTTTGTTCACTACTTTCTTTAATCTTCTTCTGAAACTTTCATCTAATAATTTGCTTATTTTTACTTCTTATTTTCTTAATTTTGTATTTTTCCCACAATTGTTTTTATCATAATATCACTTAGAAACTCTTTCCCAGAATTTACTTTCCTTTAACTTAGACATATGTTGTTGTTGTTACATATGGCTACTTGAACTAACTTAGACATATATTTTAGCCTTACTTGCAAATAACTTTTCTCGTAATTATCTCTCAAAACTGCTCTTTTGGTTCTTTGATATCTCCTTCTAGCTGCATGTAACTGTTTACGCATACATTCGATATCGATTAACCACCAGGGAACATTATGTAAACGAGATTTCTTCAATGGGATGAAGTATTCTGCAGGAGAAATAATTAAATTGTGCAGTTTTACAACAATATTATTTAACTTCTCTGGCGAAGTACAATGTCTTCAATTTTCTATTCTGATAATAAAAAGAAGACTTTTTGAAGCATATCTTAAAATATTTCTAATATATGACATAAAACGCTTTTAAAAAAATCACCGTATGATCACACAGAAATTCAACCTCAGGAATACACAAGTTTTGGATTTTTTGAAGAAGACTCCGTCCAGCAAGTGTTACATGAATACAACTAGCTTCGTCGCAAAGAGGTTTGACGGTGGTTTTAAACACTATTTCATTAATTTTTTTCGGCATTCATTGTGCCCTTTGTGATCATAAAATGCAGTGCATAGATTTCAAAGGAAGGTATAGCGAATGAATCAGGATTGGTCATTTTACTGCCCTAATTAATTATTTTACCTAGCATTTGTGTAGTTTGCAAACTGCCACATTATGCATGGATTTGTTGCATTTTTTAATATGTTCATGTGATTCGATTCATTTAAATTTAAATACATTTTGTTTGAAAGAATCTTAATAGAGTTTATTTGTCATTTAGTCAACTAGGTAGCATTAGAAAAAGTAAAATCCCTTTTTAAAAGAAATCCATGCGTTAAAATCGCCTCATTAGCTGTCTGCCATTTTAAGCTGAAAGGTGGAGATCTTCGAGTTAAAGTCTTCAGAAGAGGCAGTAATTGCGAAGTAGAGGAAAACTTCCGAGAAGTGGGAAGAATAAAGATATTCTTGATCGCTGAATAATGAGGCGCGAGTGATTTAACATTTACCACACTCCATTCATCACAAGAAATTTACCGCCGTCAGAAACAAACTAGGAAAATGTTAATTACCCAAATTATTAATTGGCCACTGCCTTAAAACTTTGCAGAGGATGCAAGCAAAAGCTGAAACTAAGGAGAGTTAAAAACGTTTCGTACTTTTTATGTCTTATTGCCTTGCGAAGAACATGAGCCTATATATTTAACTTGTTAAAAGAAAAGGCGTAAGAAGATATGATGTCAGAATGTAATATTGTTGCTTAATTTTGCTTCTGTTCCTTTCATAATGTATAAATATTTATAACTTCCTTTTACTGATTAGAAGTAATAACTTACTGTAACTAAATCATTTTTTTAAACAATTAGACAGACTACAACATTATATTGCCGTAAATTTTGAATAAAACTTTTTTGAGAGTTATTATATTTGTAATCATTCCTCCATTTTCTTGTTGTGGATGATACATTTGTAATTACTATTCCATTTTTTGTTTTGGATGATAAGAGATAGATTGCACACTACCATTGTTATATTTTTAATTTTTTACACAACCAGGCACATGCTCGGAGATTTTTTTAAAACGCAACATAACAGCCATTACATGCGTTTCGCATCTACTCAACAGTTCTCACTCTGTATCGTCTAACCGCGGATCTCTCATAGTGTCATCTATTGGCAGATCAGTTCAGTTCAGTTTTCTATGGTTTCTGACAGCATATAGTATATAGCGGCAACTGCTCCTTTCACTGTCAAACTTGAGACAAAACAGGGTGATACGCACTATTGGCAAATCATATATATATATATATATATATATATCATATATATCATCTCCTTCAAAAGCAGAACATTGGGGGGGGAGAAAGAGTAACATTTATAATTATAGGAATATACATAGACGGGGAAAGAAGCAGAAACGAATGTAGCGCCATCTGTTGAGCAAAATGGAAGAATGAGAAAGAGACGTGAGAAAACTAAGCTGCTAGAATTTGAAAATATTTGGAGGAACTGAACTGAAAATTATATCGTAGAAGTAAAATTTTTAAGAAAATGAAAGATTTTTAAAATAAACCATTTTCTCATTGAAGAAGCTTTATGGATAATTTTTGCAGAACTAAGTCAAAATTTTAGTTAAGCGATCAGTTACGATTAACTATCATTCGTTTATTTCTCTAACATTCGTTTATTTCTCTTTTTCATACTTACAATCCGTGTTTTTATGCGAAATTTCAATTCTGGCTCCTATATTACATGTTAAACCACTCTGGCAAGATTTGAATTCCCCAGAATAGAATTTTACTAATAAGTGAAAAAAAGATCCGTTCCGAAAAATAAACACCTTTGAAGAATTTGAGCAATTTTGAGCATCTTTTATAATGGCAATAAGAAAATTTTTAAAGGTTTTATCAATAATCATAGTATAAAAATGAAAGCAAACCGAAGATTTTTTACGGTAAACTGTAGTCCTTAAATCAATTTATTGTGAATAATAGGAACTTCAGATTTATTGGTTTAAAGTTTCTAAACAGATCTGAATGACTGGATTTCTCAAATTCATGACAGAAAAACATGTGCTTGTTTACCTTGAGTTAAGGTCACCTTCGATTTCACATTGGCTCAAAAATAGAGAAAGCCTAATGAATCACTTTTAATTAATTTTCTCAAATTCTTTAAGATTTATAAAGATTCCTCATTGAATTTTGAATTCCTTGATTTGTCAGATATGTGAATGCTACACTAACATGTGCTAACATAACTGTTTGTCTTCTCTGGACGAAATCTGGGAAATTGTCTCTTTCGTTGTGTTCAGAAAATCATAAATAAAAAAATCTGATGTGTACACCACATGACTTCCTTGTACGGAATATTAAATTATACGCATTTTTTCTTGAATTTCATTTAAACTTATTGGATTGAATTAAATCTACTTCGCCGACAGCGCATAAACCACAATAGAATAAATGCATTCTTTAAAATTCACTCTAGTATTTGTTTAACATAGCGACACTCTGGCGCTAGATTCACTTAACAGTATTAATAATTATACAACAGTTAAATTATTTCGTTCATATTATAACTCATAATGCAAAAAATTTATATCCTTTAAAGAATAGAATTATCTAATCGTTGCCACATGTTCTATTCAAATACTATAATAAAGCTAGAATGATGTATAAAAGAAATTAAGCAAACAAAACAAAAAAGAAACAGTTTTTCACAGACGATTGCGTATTTCTCATTTAATTAATTCAGTTCTCACTTCGCGAGAAGGCAACAATACATAAAAACTCAAAATATCTATATTAAAAATTACGAAGTAAATCTTAAACACTTATTTACTCGAAACATTTTCAGAAAGAATTAAGCATGATTTAATTGGCAATAATAAATGAATGCGTTATCTTTGTTGTTGCGAAGCTAAGTTTCTCTAGATTGGCAACAAATCAATCCACTGGTCCCCTGTTTCAAATGTAAACATCAATGGCCGCCATCAAAAAAGGCTTAGCGGCACTTAGACAACTTTAAAATTGTTGATAATTCTAAAAATATTGCATACAAATTTACTAAAGGCATAAAAACCTTAACCGGAAGATAAAAACAGCATAATATAATCATTTTTAAATCAAAAAAATGTACAATTTACAAACATATAAGAGTAAAGAAACTGAGATCACTGAGCCGGGTAACAGAGTGTATATATATATATATAAATATATTTATATACGTTTGGTGCGACCGATTGCAACCAAAATACGAGGTGCACATCTACATGTTATAGCAGTCCTATATACAAAGTTTCAACGTTCTGAGGCTACTCGTTTTTGAGTTATGTACGCACGTACGTACGTACGTACATACGTTCGTACAGACGCCACGAAAAATTCTCTTCAGAATTAATTTTAAAGCAGTTTTATATTTTTTTGAAGGAAAAGAGTATTATATTCTGTCCTTATGTACAAATATCACGCAAAAACATCGTTAAATTGCATTCGATAGCGGTCAAAATGGATATTTTCGTTGAAATATGCTGCCTGAAACTTTTCGCGATTACAATACTTCCTTTTTACTTCGTACAAGGAAGTAAAAATAGGAGGCTGTTTTAAAAGGCCAATCAAATTTTCCGTATTCAAATTAAGACTAAGCATTTCTTATAAGTTGAAACCACTGAAAAGTATTTCTTAAGTTAATATTTCATAAGTAGTGTGTTTCGTAAGTATATTTCTTACATAATATTTCGTTTCTTATCTCTATCAGAAATTTATTCATAGAATATTTGCCATATGAATCTATCTTCAGTCCAATAATTCATTATTACATTTAGATTCTGATTGGCTATATTAGCACGTTATATACAGATAATTTAACGACCTAGTTAGATTACAATTATTGTATAAAATAGTAAAACAATGTACAGAGATTTCATTTTTTATTATGTAATATTTCTGTGTATTACATTCCTTTTTCGATAGCCTCATTGACTACCTTGAAAATAATGCCGCAAACAGTGTGCAAAGAATGACATTAAATTTAACTTAAGTTTATATATATAATGCGTCTAATAGCTTGTCTACGCATTTCGTACTTTTCAGTGATCAGATCTGCAACTTCACCTTTATTTTTATTTTACTCCTTGTGCTCTTCTGCTGGATTCTCTTGAATGACTGCTTTACGAATGTTTTGCCTGATAATTAAAATTTTGTAGATGCGTCAGTATAATCCTTTGCCATTCACATTTATATGTTTTCTTTAATTATGTTTTCAAATTTTTGACGCAATGAATAATTTTATTGATACTAAATTCTCTTTATAACCATCAGCGTATTATCTAGTATTATCAAAAACCAGTTCTTCCAATCCATAAGTTTGTATTTTCTTTCTATCCTCGATAACGACGTTGACAGCATAAAAATATTAATTTCGTCCACAGAAGAATCTTGATTTTTTCCATGCGTCGCGTTTTTCATTCAGCATAATTCTGAGAAAATTTAATGGAGAATAAAGTACGGATAATTCGTGCACTCTTATACATCCGTATATCCCGATATTATAGACTACCATTTTTTTAAACCAAACCAAACCAAACTTAAATTAATTTAGTTTGGTTTATTTGATAACGGCAAAGCACTCGATAACTATCTACCTAAGGAGAGGGATGCCTCCGTGGAGGACTTTTTAACTTTCTTTTCCGTGGAGGAATCTGGCTCGTATACACTTTACGCATAGCGAAAACCATGGAAGTACCCATGCGGCCAGGCAATTCGAGGGCTTCAAACCTCGAGCCGAACTATCAGTGTTCAGTGACTTTACTACCTCTCCAACCTTACTCTTAAATAATCAAGAGTTTTTGCATTAACAGTATGTTAATTTTTATTGGAGTTATTTTAGGAGCGTTTGAGTTATTATTGGAGTTATTGAAGTTATCGTAAGTACAATTAATAAAATAGTTTTGTTCCAGTATAATATATTTTTAATTCTCTTGTCAACATTAAATTTCAGACTTAATAATGTTTATTAAAATTTCTAGAGAAAAATAAGTTTCAACCATCTGTTTAATTATTTTCTTTATCATTAATCAGGCAACAAAAACAGGTTTTATTAACTATGTCTCTCAGTTGCTTTTAAACATCATGGATTTCATATTTACACGTTAGCAAATTTCGACTAAAATCATAAAATATTTCAAATTTTCATTTCATTTGCGTATCATACGTAAGCCCTAATAAATACTTTTTATTATAAAAGAAGTTTATTTCCTACTTTTCGATGGGATTATACATTTCCAACTGCGATGATAGCAGATTTTTGAAAACCGTTAGTTGTTAAGCCGAAAGAATCAAATTTTTGTTTTTATGGTTATCTTTGCGTTATTATTATATTGAGGTATATAACACTTTCACATTTTATCCTGAAATTTTTAATATAAAATTTCCCATTTTTCAAATTTTATTGCTTTTAAGACAACGAAATATCCTCCTCGTTAACATAAAACGCTTACTTTACAACACTTTAGCGCTAGTGTAAAAATGTTCTCATCTTTCTCCTCTTCATAACACAAACAAGATAAAAATATTTCTATTTCCTTCCGGAAGGTACGCTTTAGAAAGCTTATTTTTAAAGGCACTTAGGATAAAAAAGCCCGACATTACAGACTAATAACCTATGCATCAAAACCTCTTCTAGCTTTTTCCAGTGGTTGATGCCTTCTTATTTATTTGCCGGAAATATCTTCAACATGCGCCTCAAGCTTAGCTATGGCATACCGAAATAAAAAGGAGAAGATGCTAAGGGATCATGAGCAAATTGCAGATAATTTAGTCATAGATACAATTATGCTACCATTTCTCTAATATCTGTAAACTTTACTAAATGCTTCGAAGAAATGTTAAGGAAAAATATTTATTCACTATTTGGATCATTTATAATGAATTTCATTAGCAGTGCAGCCAGATAGAAAGCCAGATAAAAAGGTTTTCGTCGTCCCACATTCTTCACTTCTATATAAAGCACATATTGTTTTAAGTTTTTTTAAAAGCTCACTTCAGCTACCACGTCAAATTCAAATTCACAATACGTTCAAAATTATTTGTTATTCAGAAGGAAAAAGGCTTTCTTTCTCGTCCAAAATTCTTCTCCAAACTGCAATTATTCCTTCTCCTCCCTTCGAAATCCACCAAATCAATTAACATCTATACCCTTAGAAAAGCAAACCTGTGAACCACCCATTTTCCTATGGAACAGTGCACGAGTTTTCAGAGATTCATTACAACTCTTATTCAAACTTCATCTTTTGGTTCCCAAGTAAAGGAAGCAATAACCTTCAGCTTTTAAACTTTCGATGAATTTCACATAAAGGGATCATCATGCTGTTGCTTGGCAAAGGAAACTTCATGTCAAGATAGAACTTCCGAAAATGGCATCGAAGAAATATTTTAAAAGGCACTAACCACAAAAAATATTTTGGAAAGATTTGGGAATCGTTAAAAAATATACATTTTATATTGGGAAAAGATCAAACGATCGCCAACGTTTTTATCAATTTGAGCATAGAGCTATGAACATTTATTCTAGAAATAAGCACTAGTTTTAAAACATATTTTTTTCAGTGATATGTTATTTATTATCTTACACTTGTTATTATAGAAATGCTTTAAAATATATTTTTATGTTTGATGGAAGTTATTATTAGTCCGAAGGGGCTTTGTCCCTGAAGGACTATTTGTTTCGTTTTCCGATTTTGCGTTGGAAACTTATAAACGACGTACCACTTTTCAAAATTTTACCTTGTGCGCATCCTGACGTAACGATTCAAATGAAAAAAATTAAATATGTTTTTAAGGATTAATGATTAGCTTAAAGATATCTGTGAAAAGATTTTATAATCTAAATAAAGGCATGTTTAAAACATCTGACGTGTTTAAAACTTACGTTGAATGTATTACAAGAATCTAAATCTATGTATTTTTGTTATTAAATAAGCAAAAATCCTTACCCTTCTATCAGATTATAAAAATGCGATGTTTGATTGTTGGCATACTATATTTGTGTTACAACTATGTACTTAAATATTCTGTTAGCAACATATTGTTATGAATTATTATAATGTTAATGGTCCAAATATTTATTATAATTGTAAATTTCAGTAAAATTTTCAGTAAGTTATAGTACGTTTTATAGTAACATTAAGCTGCATTTAAGCAGAATCTAGCTTAAACAGTAAAATAAGCTAAAACTAAAACAGTAAACCTCAAAAGCAGTTATTTCTGCAACATTTTTATTAATTTTTTTACAGCTTTTGAAAATTCAAAAGTTAATTTATGCTTAGAAAAAGGTAAAGATGGTTTGGAATAATTAGGGTCGTTAACTAAAACAGAAAGATTTTTTTTGAATGTGAAACGCCTCCAGAAAATTTAATTCACCAATGGAAGATGTTTTTTGCATAATTTTGGCAACAGAAAACTGGAAAGTGTGATTTTCGGACCACCAATGCTGGTGACCAGAGGACTTCTTTGTTTCCTTTTTCCTAACATATGAAGAATTATTCTGGTCTAGTTCTTTATGTTCAAGTTAACGACCCTAATTCCAATCCATCTTTACCTTCAGCCTTTCAGGAAATTATGTTTTAGTTTTTGTTTCAGCAATAGATGGCGCCAGTAACTTAACTCCTGTCCAGCCATTCTTATCTTATCTCGTTCATTTGCACTTTGGCAGTTGAGGCTGATGGTTCGATAAAACCATCGAAACCAGTCCTGAGAAAATTTGCAAATATAACGTTAGTCTTTGTTGTTTGACTTCTAAATTAATTTTTTTCGGTGTGTTATTTTACCTTAATTATTTATGGGATGTTATGAATTTTCTCTTAATTGTATTTTTTCGAAAATTATAGATTTTTTTTAAATATACGCCATTTAAGATATTGTAATGGTTGCTTGTAATTTCAAATATTTCCTTATCTTCATCTATGGATTTATTCGTTTGAAAGTAATAATTGTAGTTAAAAATACCCAACATTTTCATAATTGCACATACGTATAATATTTTGTAATTACAAAATAATTATATGCAATTTAAACAAAAATAATTATAGAGCGGAAACTCTTGAAGTTATTTTATGTTAAATGTGATAAAAAGTAGAATTGTTGTCAAAAATGATCTATGCAAAAATTGAATCATTTCTTTCTTTTTACGAAAATCGGCGTCATCAAGAATTATTCGGGAAAAAATATAATATTTTAAATTATTGCACTTTTATTTGGGATAAACGGGCTATTTATAGATATGTTATAAATCACGTAAATATTAAATCTCATCAGTTAGATATATTATTAAGAAATCAAGATATCAATTATCAAAAAGTACGTATATTGTTTTTTACTGCTCAATTAATAACCTTCAGCCATTTCGTACTACTTTTGTTTGAGCAGTTTGCAAGATAAATTAAAATCTACGAATCTAAAATTCAAACGTTAGGAAAATTTCTGTAAAAGATGGCTTATATTATCACGATTATCAATGATGCCTAAAGGTTTATACCAAGACAGAATATACCCATCCCCCCTTTCTCGTAATTCTGAATGCTCAGAATTGCAACGATCGTCCAACAACAAAACAGCATCCGAAATACTCAAACTTTATTTTCCCTATAAACCACTTTTTGCACGTATAAACAGCTATTTAGAGATAAGGGAATAACAAAAGACCATAAGATGTCATTTGTTGCCAAATTCTAGCAACAAAGTTTAAAATAAAATATGAATTTCTTGATCCATTCGTTTCAACTCAACACAACGGATCTTAAGTTCCGAAAGTCCTGCTTCTATAAAAATAAATATCCATTCATTTCACCAAAGGTAATATGACGAATCGTAGTGTGTGTACACAATAAAAAGTATTTTCGGTTAGGAATGTTGAAGAAGCTTTGCTGAAGACATGGGAAGTCTTACCTTTTATGTACTTTTATTTCATCTGTTACAAAGATTCAGTCAATAGATTTCTGTAAAGAAACCTCATAATAGATTAGCTTCAGGAAAGTTTCTTTGAAATTTAATTCCTTGGAACGAAAATAAAAAGTAATTTTAAAATGACATGATTTGTACATATTGTGTTTATAAATTTACACACGGTTTTGTGAAAGTCAACATAAAAATTGTAGTAAATTAATCTTTTCTTAAATATATATTTATATAGTATTATACCCATAGGTATAACATTTTTTAACACTCTAGTGAAACTCCTTTATGATTCTTTTATTAGAACAGCTGAAGCAAAAGAGAATGTCTACAATGTAAAATGAAGCATATTAAATGGAATTATGATCAAACAAAAGAAAAAGAAAATTTTTCAGTATTAAGAAGCAATAATGTTGAAAATATTAATCAAAAATTATGAATTGTATGTACTTTAAATTAATGTTTCCAATTAATAATTTTTAATTGAAAGAGTCCTTCAAAGTCACACGTTTTACAAATTAGATACTTGTGTTAATTAGATAAGTTATTAAAAAAATTAAATAAAATTTTAAATTAATCAGAAGTGCTTTTATTACATTCAAATCGTTCAGTTTGTTTCGCAATTCTTTATTTATTACATTTGAAAACTTTTAATTCTCAACTTAAATCATTTTCATTCAAATGTCTAGAATATCTAATGGCCTGTGTAATCAGTCCAAATATTAAGAACAGTTAAAATTTGCACACTATTAAAAACAGCACAACTAAAGTCACAGTAATTAAAAATTTACTTATACATTTTACATTTGAATTTAACATAATATACAACTCAAAGCTTGAACCTTTTGCTAGCTTGAGAATGATTTATTAAATAACTGTTTTAACTCTGATAATATATTAATCTTACCGCTCAATCAATTAGCTATTTCGAAAATTTCTGGCTTTTAAGGTTATACTTCTACTTATCGCTATAATCCGGATCTTAGAACCGCGACTAATTAGCTGTGAATGAACAGCCTCACAACAACAAGTATTTCTACCAATAGATACTGATTTCACTTTGATTCAGCTTGAGTTTCTACTAAAGCCTTAGTTGGGATCCTTACTCTTGCTTAATTTAGATTTTCGTAAACTTATGAGTTAAACCAATTATTGTAAGAGAAGTAAATAAGAATCAGGATATTGGAAAAACTGAAAAACTTAATTACTAAGCAATTAACACAATTGTTACAAGATAAAATTAATGATCTTATAGCAACCAATAGAGAACTGACTATCTGTGAGAGTGCATGAAGGCAAATTTTAAGACACCTTCTTTCGCTCAATTCGTAAAGTCACGTAGATAATAAATGTGCCCTGGCAAAAAAAAAAAAAAAAAAAAAAAAAAAAAAAAAAAAAAAAGGACAGTTCTCTATTTCCCGTTCTACTGGGCCGATTGAGGAAATTTAAATTGCATTTTTCATGTCTCGAAAGCGCGACTTAGGATATATATTAGATTTATATATAACACTATTCTAACATAGGTATTTTGACACAAAATCGGACTTTTTCTGAAATAACATACCAATTTGTTTTCATATTTCTATTCTAAGACTGAAATTACGCCAGAATGCCAAGTTCTGTAAAAATCGTACGAGTAGCTTTTAAAAACTTAGCTCTCAAAATTTAAGTTCCTCAATGTTAGTTGAATTTGGCATACATTTATTAATATCTCTTTTATTATTAAACATTTTTGATTTTTTCTTTCACATTTCGAAATGTAGGTTCATTCCAAATAAAATTCTCCCATTTCTTGCGTTTTATTTTTAAAATTTCTATTTCTAAATAATTTTTATAAATTTTTCGAAAAACATTTTGAATTATAACCTTTAAAATTTTTACCATCATCTTAAAGTAGGTGTAGTTTTAAGCATACCTGCAAAACATTAGAGTTTTTTATACAAAATTTTCTAATACACGAATTTATATATTTTCGCGTTTTGAAATTTGGCATCATTTCTTGGGCGATAATAATGCCAAATGTGGTTTATGGATTTTTGTTACAGTGAATTGCCACAGCTATTTTTAAACTTAAATTTCAAATAAATTTTTACGGAGAATTAATTATATGACATTTTTTCCCTCAATGATGCGTAATAAATATTTATTAATACTATATGAAAAGCTATATTTTTAATTATAGAAGATATTATTCAAATTTTTAACTTGTTTTAAATTTCTTTCTTTTTTTTTTTTTTTTTTTTTTTCTAAATATTTGTAAGAGTAATTTTTTACCTTCATCGTGTTATCGTCTGCTTCTTTACTTTGACTGCATTTAAATTCAATTGTCTAAAACTGAGAAAGTTCGTTTGATGTTTATTTTCACAATGTTTTTAAGCAAACAGGACGTTGACAGTTTGGGTCATGTTCCAGCTTTAAAATTTATATATATATATTTATATATAAATTTTTACATTCATTCTCTTCGAAAGAATGTTTTAAGTAGCTAATTTTCTGTCGTGTTATAGAGTGTATAAAAACATGATCTTTAATATGATTTAGATTGTTTGTAGCCGATACAATAATCGGGTGGTCACTCAGTGGTACAGAATAAACACTGCTAGATTGTTTTTTATTTCTTTGTCATTTAGCAAAAAATCTTTTAATTAAAATATTTATCCTTTGGACTTTGCTTTAAACTCTATTTATATTTAAAATGCCTAGAAAATGAGAAGCTGTCCTCAACTGAAACGCAGTTGATGTAATTGATATTTTAAAAAAAATAACAAGAATGCAAAATGTATGGAGGTGTAACGATCGAAAAATCTTAATTTTCTTGTGGTGAGCACTGAAAATAAATGTAGAAGGAAAGAAGAAAATTAGGGAGAAAAGTAAGCAAAAATGTGAAGGGCAATTAGGCTGTCAGAAATACCAAGGTGTTTCGAAAAAGTTGGATGCTTTTGAATATACTTTTAGAGTACTTCAAGGAATTTGGGTGTTCAAAGAGAAAACACTTGGACGTGTACACCAGCAAATACCATCAATTCAGCTTGTGCTAATGGAAAAGACAAAAACGATATCATTGTAGATTACAATGAAGAGGGACTGGTTTTCGACTATATATTTGTATAAATTTAAATTACGTTATAGAACTTCATATCATCATAAACGGAAAATCCAATGATTTCTTTGTAAAATTATTTGAATATTCAGGAATTTATCCAGTGATGTATGTAGATGTCACCTAAAGACGTTTTCACTCTTGATGAAACCAGTCTTTCCTTTCATCTCATGCCTTAAAATGTTAGCCTCTAAAGACTGATAAAGGCTCAGACCAAGTACTGATGAAATGGATTGAATCGATTATTTAGTTACGGCAAAGCAGGGTTATTTGCCCTAAAAAGCGGCATGGTCTTCGTGGAGAACTTTCTAAGGGAAACCAGCTTGCATACACGTTACAATGAGAAAAACCACGAAAACGCCCATGCAACCAGCCCGTTCGCCGGGATTCGAACCCCGGAATGAACTACCAGTGTTCAGCGATTTTACCGCTCGGCCGTTTGTGGGCCTTTATGAAATGGAAAGCGATAACTTTATTTAAAATGAATGTCAGAAATACCAAGATGTTTCGAAAAGTAGGATGCTTTTTAATATGCTTGCAGAATGCCTGAAGAAAAAGAGCAAGCCATTAAGAAGAAAAAAATAATTTTTTGCATAAAATTTAGTATTTTTCTTAATTTAAAATTTTTTAATCTTATGATATTGATTCTTGCGATTTCAAAAATAAAATATTTGACTAAAATATGAATAACATTTTAAGAAACTAAATGTAGGATGATAAAATTGTGTAAAGGAATGAGCACAATATTGAAGCTGTTTAAAGCAATATATATATGTCGGTAATACATCTTTCTCATTTAAATATCTTTTCTGAACGTAACATTGAAAGGCGTGTTATCTGTGTTTTACTGTAGTTTCTCTTTTTAATATATTCAGTTTGCAGATGCATCGTAGTCTGGGACACAAAGTAATTTCTGAAAAAAAAAACGCAATTCAAATAAATAAAATAATATTAATCCTGAAAAATTTATATTAATAAATATATTTAAAATGCTCAGTTTGAATGAATAAATAGAAAATTTAAGGAGACAATGCAACGTAAACAATTAAAATAAAAGTCTAAAAATTTAAAAATTACCTAAAATAATAACTGTGGCAAAAACAAATAAATTATAAAGAAAACTATTTGAAAAAAATAAACTATGCAGTTCGAATGGGTAAATAGAACTTTTTCAAACAGTTATTTGAAAGAAACCTTGCAACTTAATTAAAATGAAATTCGAAAAAAAAATAAATATTTAAAAAAATAACATAATGTAATATAAAGAACAATATTTGAAAGAAAGAACGTTTTTTCCTCTCACGAGAAAGGAAAATAGATTGTTATATATATTAAAAAGTTCGCCTAGTGAACTATTCTTGGCGCGAACTGAAAAAAAAAAGCGTCAACATAAATTTGTGAATTTTTCGGTAAATTTAGCACTATGTTTTACAAAATTTCATATTTGGGCATAATTTGAGACGTAGAATCGATATATGGAAAAATTATGGTATGTTATTTCAGAAAAAGTCCGATTTCATGGAAAAATTATGGTATGTTATTTCAGAAAAAGTCCGATTTCATGTCAAAATAACTATGTTAGAATAGAGCTATATATAAATCTAATCTATATCCTAATTCGCGCTTTCGAGACATGAAGAACGCAATTTGAATTTCGTCAATCGGCCCTGTAGAACGAGAAACATAGAACTGTTCACCCCCCCTTTTGGGGGGGGCGCAGTGTACATTAATGTAACATAACGTAAGGTAACTGTACAAAATTTTCGAAAATGCTGCGCTTATTGCGTGTATAATATACACGTGCTTTATTTCAATATAAATAACTAGAAAGCCCGGCGGTCATACGAAATGACCGCTGTTCTAGATATTATAAATTGTAATTAAAATGATTTGTGCAAAGGTGTCTGCTAATTCAAACTGAATTACCCAGGGCAAAGGGCGAGGACGCCCCTTTGCTTACTGCCCCACGGGGTTTCCCCCTTCTACTTGCTTAATTGCTTAAAGTAGAGAGCAATGAAGGAAAGCACTGGCGGTACATTTCTTAAGAACCACCACTAGCACAATAAATAAAGATGATTTAAATAATAAAATGTTAGTTCACATGCCAAAGATCTCTTTGTACACAACATTTCTTGTGTAGACCTTTCCATCATTTTTAAGCTCGCCTTGCAGAGGACCATCAATTATTTTTAATTTTACGTCCGTTTTTTCACGAACTCTTGAACAGGTAACATAAAGTTGACCGTGTCCAAATGCAGGCTAATCGTTTTTAAATAATAATATTAAAGATTTGTTTTACAATCAAATCTCGACTTCCATCAAGATGCTTTCTCCTAACTTATATTTAAGCAATGCATATATTTATTTTAAGAGATTTCATGCTTTTGTTTAAGAAACCACAAATTCCCTTTTGAATGGAATGCAGTCTTGAATATTAATTCGTAAATCGTGAGAGAAATATGGCAAATGTGAGGCTTACATAAAATAAGCGCAGAAATACAACGATAAATAAGTAATCCTTTTTGACCGACGAAAGCTTAAGCCAGACTGACAGGCCGAAAGAAAATTAATCAGGAGACTAAAGGGGGAACTTCCCTTTTCCTCCTCGTTAGTGCTTTCTCAAAAGCAAAATGCATGTCAGTGCAGCAATGGTCTTAAGTGTTATCTTCTTTAAACTAAAATAACGAATATTTTACCTGATAAATGATATATAATTAATAGTTAGGGTATAATTTATTGATAAGTTACGTATAATGCGTATAAATAAGTTTTAATATTTTCGAGTTATATATTTGTTTTTAAATAATCTATAACGTTAAATTTCATGTCACTATTTTGGATTATATAGAAGAAGCTACATACGATAGCTGTATAGTCTTATCGTTATCTCAGTATTTTGTTTTATAAAAGTAAAGATATTTGAGCATAGTAAAGCACATTGGGGCTATCTGCTATCGTGGAAGGTTTTCTATACGTCTTCTGGAACAATTCATCATTAAATAAAAAAGTAAACTTTAAAAATGATTGTAATAAAAAAAGCAAAAAAAAAAACATAACTATAATGCAGATAGAAAGTTTGCTGTCCAAAATGCAGTAAAATATATGTCTGAGAAACACATTAAATATATTTATTTCATTTTCTGAAGCTTACAATAAATTTGATTCTTAAAGGCACAAAAGTATACTGTAATAGAAGTGTACCCGTGGAAACAGTATATCATAATTTGAGGAGTTTTCCTTTATAATTAAACGTTCCTAAAACTTTTATTGCAATCCAAGCTATTCAGGCATTTGTTAAACCTTTAATATTATAAAATATTACCACAATTAATGAAAATATGGTCTTCTTATACCTCAAAGCAAGTGGCTAATCGGGCGCAATGCAACTGAAGTAGAAATATTCTCTGATTCTTTTGTTTTCTGTTAAAAGGTATGTACTACTATTATTATTTTTGTCAGATGGTCCTTTTGTTAATCCTAAGCAGCACGCATATTCGTCTAGAAGAACTCTACTTATTAAAATTTATTGCTTAAAACTGGTTAATTAATCTTGCCAAGATATTTAATTGCATCTTTATATGAGAGAGGAAAGATTTTAAAAAACGTTTCTTTACGAAATTGTCTTATATTTACTTTATATTTAGGAGAAGCACCAAAAATGCCGCACAAAGTTACTGCATGTTACTACCTGGAATAAACATGCAGTAAAACTTCTTAGAAACTGTTACTGTAAGATTAATCATTGTACCCTAATTACATTTAGTCTAAGTGCTGGGTAACGTTCTTAGACTGCAAGATGAATTCTTAAACCAGCTTTAGAATTTTTAACTCCTTCTTAACTTTAGCATAGAATAATTTCAAAATTTGTGAAAAGAAATTAAACATTTATTTGTATTTCCTCTTGAAGTTACTAAAACTGGAAAGTTTAACAGAAACTTAACATCCTCTTCTTATTTACTGAACATATAATATAAGGCAAAAGGATAAAAATTACAACCCTTTCCAAATCGCAGCTCTCTTCCATGGAAGTATTTTGTGCAGCCACTATAGTGAGTAATAATTGCGGCAACACCCTTCGACAACACCTTCGACTTAAAAAACGAGACTTGGAATATGTCAATTTATTCTGATTCCACGCATTGCCAAAGAATATCTGACAAAATCGCAGGTGATGTGTGCTAAACCTCGTTTATAAAGCATCATTCAGAAGCGTTTGCTGAGTGACGTAATAGGAGAAAAAGTTAAGACAATAAGACTTGATAGACAATAAAGAAATGTTGAATGTTGAGTGCCAAGTGCGGCAGTCTATTATCCTATTAAAAGCTGGATGCAGGCATGCCTTGAAGATGTGGAAGGAAGACATACTTCCAAATTTCATAAATATTTCAGTGTCTCTTGAGTTTGGCAAAATGAGCATTAGAAGGATGCGGTAGTAAAATCTAGCGGTACCCCTTACCTAAATTCCAGATGGTTGACTGGTATGTTGATGCATAACGCGGGAGACTTGATGCCTATCTCCGCGATATCTCCACGGCATTCTATAGAACTGAAGTTACGTTGCAGGCAGAATCGAGATTCGTCTGAAAAGTCAATTTATCGTTTCAGCTGCATATGTTTGTGGTAAAGAGTGAACAGTAATTGATAATTGCAAAAACTGAGGCTATGCAAAATCTCCTCTTCAGCGCCGAATCCTCTTCAGCGCTTCAGGCAGCGCCGAATGGCACATACTGATAAATGTTGTTCTTCAATAGACTCTAATTCTTACGGTAGTTTTTTTTTAAACATAATGCTCTGCGACTTGCCCTTCGGGCGACTGTAGACTGTGAAACTCGGATTTCAGTGGCATCATATAGCTGACGTGAGAATTTTGAGCCTGTAGCATTCCTGTGTCTACGAGCTAAAAGTGAAAAATAACAATCCTTATTCGTCGTTATGTATCTTGGTAGACCTTGTCTAGGTCATCTCGGTATGGCTCCAGTACCCTGAAAATCTTTTCACACAAATTACAGACGATATTGGTATTACACTGAGCTCAGTAGTCACCTGCGCTTCTGATTAGCCTGCTTGCAATCTACCTATAATTCTCCATCTCATTCTGCCACCCATACGTTCTTGGCTGCTCATTTTATCTGATACCTTATGAAATTTACCTTACTCTTGTGAGAAAGATGGTGAATGTTTTGAAGGAGTACGAACACACAAATCGCCGGAAACCCCTCGTGCGCTTATATCCCCTTCACAATCACAACTCTGCAGCTTATGTATTCGTTTAGGTATTCGAATTTATTTGCATAATTCTTCGGAAGACATAATTAATACCTTTGGTTCAACATTTTTTGTAAAAACATACGTTACTGGTACATTCTTTTAATTTTTCACACGAGTGTATATAACATATGAAATACCTGCTGGGTGACGTTAGCAGGCTGACGCAAAAACGTAATGCAATCAGTGTTTGTGTTTAGCAGTGGCGCTAGTTTAAAGGCATCTCTTGTTACTATTATGACAATTACATTAAAAATATGTTATCTTTTATGTTAAAAGTATTTTTTCTTGTATCAGAAATATACATAAATGCACATATCGGCAAAATATACATATCAGTCATAATATATTTTAATGATTCGTTAGGCATACCATTTACTACTCTCTTTTTATCTGTTTTTTAAGTTGCAAACCATGCCAAACTATATCTAGCATTAAATAAAGACAAAATATGTTACTTGTCCATAAACCTCCTTTATTCCCTTGAAACGACTTATAATTAGGTACGTATGGACAATTTTTATTAAAATTGTTCTCGGTAAATTTATGCTAAACGCGCTATTAGCTAAATGTAAACATGTACGTCAGCTAAATAACCAACAGATGCGTACTAAATAATCATTAATACTAACAAAATGACTTCGTAATACTAATATCATTAAATTAATAAACGTAATACTAAATGTAGTACTAATAAAATGATTTCGAAAGTAAGAACTGAAAAACATTTCTAGATAATATTTTCATAGACAATGTATTAAATGTTTTTGACCAGTTTTAGTAGTATCCTTATTTAACTTATGCTCCATTGTTCGAATTATAACGGAAACACATTGCATATAAAAGCGGAAAATTTTGTTTGTATACGATCCCCTTAAATTTCTTAAGTGAGAGAAGAGCCAGGATTTTATCAAATATCTACAACAAGCCAGCTGTTAAAACTTCCCTCTGCTTATAAAATTCCCCAGGTTCAGTCAAGTATTTCTCCAAAATGAAAGCAATTCTGAGATGTGGAGGAAATTAGTCCCGTAAATTCCCTATTCGAGATTGGCAACGCCATGACTTCGTTTACTTCTCACACTTCAGGTTATGTATGCTGTTAGTAATTGATGCCCAAAAGGCAATGGCATATTTAGTTTGATATAATAAGGAAGGCTATAAAAGCAATTTAAGAATTTATGCACTCTATTGCATAGTTCGTGTGTAGAGAGAAACTTTACCATAATAAAACATATGAACTGCATTGTGTTATTCCCAGTTCATTAAAATTACACTTTTATAGAAAAGTTATTACTTAGTACAAAGTTACTTTACATGTATTTTATATCATATAATTATTAATAAATATTATTTGAATTCAAATTGCATTCGGTATGGAATAATTTAAATCGCATAACTTAATACAAATTACTTACTGTCCATCTATTATTTAACTGCATAAAAAACAGCAATGCCAAAGAATTCTCTCACTATAGGAAGGCATACTTACGAGGTGGACTTTCTAAGGAAATAATGGTATTTGACGGGGAAACTATCTAAATGGAAATTTTCAGGTGTCGGCTTTATAAAGAGTTCAGCGAAATAGTGACTCATGTAGAAAATTCATACACAGTTGTCAATAGCAGTGTTAAGTTCTCTTTCCATTGACGTTATTATAAATATTAGTTATTATTTGTAATCAGTATACTGGATAAATATTTTCACAATAGTGTTGCGCAGCGAAACTTAATTACATTTTTCATTAAAAGAAAACGATGTTTCCGTCTGAGATTTATTCCAGAACTTAAATAAATGTTTGAAGAGGATTTAACACTCTCTTATTTTCATCTCTTCGTATTTCTTCTTTGTTCTTCTTATTTCATCTAAAGAAATTTTAGGAGGGAGGAAATTCAAGTTTACTAAGCATGTTGTTGACGCTATGCAAACTTCCGTCAACATAACAGTCAAAGGTTGTTTATTCTACCAAAATTAAGAAACTTACTGGGATCTACAAGTTAGACACATAGAACAACTGTGTAAATGGTTTCATTGTAGTCTATAAATAAAGTTTGGCTGGTGGATTCTTGCTTACATTTGAACGATCCTCGCATTTACTACGAACTTCCCAGGCATAGAGCCCGGTTCGCTGACAATAATTGAACTCAAGATATATCTATCACTGTTTCTTTGTTTAACAATTTTATCATCGTTTTACCCAGATTGTTTTTTATTAGAATTTATTCAAATATTTATGAAATATATTGTATTACATAAATATTTGATATTTGCTAGCATAATACCTCTTCTTATTTGTAATGCAGAACAAACAATAAATTAATTAATTGCTTTCATTTTGACTCTAAAATTAACATTTTTAAAACAAAGAAATATTTTTTCAAAGCGGTGAAACACTCAGCAGCTTAAATTTGATAACTAACAAAACTCAAGGCTATGTTTATGCTATTTTCCCATTAGAAAAAGACATAGGAATTTCAAACGAAGATATACCTCTCATTATTAATGACAAAACTTGTTTTCGACAAGCGCACTGGCTGAGATACCTTAAACTACCCGAAACGACACTAATTGCATGAAATACTTTTTACTTTCTTTCTCACTTAGCAGGAGGGTTTTAATATCGCTTATGCTGTTTCATGATATCTAAATGAATCCATTTGCGAAATGCACTCATTTTCATAAAATATTAGTCATTGTTATATAAAACAACATAAATTCATACTTAATAAATACCAATGAACACCATATCTGTGAAACAACTAGAGAAAAAGTTCATTCTGGGTTATGCGGTAGGTAACTGTATGTATAAGTCACTTAACTGAACATATCAATCAATATTGTAACAATAACATACTAAATGTGTGAGCAGTCATAGTGAAACATAAAAACAAAATACGTAAACAAATCAATAATTGCGTTGTGAAAATATTGTTAACCCGTTCTATGTTTAAGATCCAGTGTAAAAGATAATTGCAATAAATACAAACAGGAGAATAAAATCAACTTACGTTTATTTAAGGTAGGAAAATATTATGATTACAAAACATAAAAAGAGAGTCATGACCTCACTAAACATTACAATTAAACGTGGTGGCTGGATCAATTAAAGAACTAATTTGAAAACAACAGAAAAGGATGACATACCGTTCTTTAACATATTTGGGATCCATCATACATTTTAGTTTTGTTAGCGAACATTATTTCTCAAGGAAAACTTGGGATAGTATCTGAAATTAGAAAACAAAAAAAAAGGTTAGGTTGACGAGAGTCAACTATGCTATTGTTTCGAAGGCCAGGCTTCCCTCCTATTACTGCTTCCAACCAGCAGGACACAGGTCTTCCCTCCACAGGCCATCATGACAGCGTAAATTTTAGGATTTTAGAAATATAGGTGTTGCAGCCACTCTTCGGTGTTGGTTAATTTACGTTGCTACGTCTAAGATGAGGCTCACCTCCGAGCTGCTCGCCCAAGTTGACATCTTATAAGTTCTCGTGAAATTTCTTTTCCCGTCTCTCTTCTGTCGTCTCCGTCACTGTCCCCGTCTCCCGAAGTCTCCCGAAAAATACTGCGCAGCCGTTTTAGTAGCTGGCGCGTTTTTTGAAAACTTGGCGTAGATGGTGACTAGCAGGAAGCCAAAAAAAGGCAACCCACACTCTGGATCTTCACGGAAGGGGTTTCCCGACTACCAAAAGGAGCCGTTTCTCGCCATTCCATCGTTCAACTTCCAAGGCCACACCAATGTGTCATCACAACTGCAGGCGGAAACGGGGGGAAGAAACTAGCCTCGCTCCAGGGTCCCAGTCGATAATGCAGATCTTCTGTCTCAAAGTATATTTTCCCCCACCATAAGTATTGCTGTAGAACATCACCCTGCTAGCCTGGTCCAGCAAAACAGGGTCCTCTTTTCGTGAAAACCCACATGGTAAAACTATCAAGCACTTCGCCCCCCACACATGGTGGGACGCTTAGCAGAAAGGAATTTTGGGGTGCAGTACAATTGCTGATAAGAATTTCCGCTGAAGGAAAGAGGGCAAGGGGCGAAAATCTCTGAACTAAGTTAATACAAAATGACTTTGAGAAATTAAAAAAAGTGAAGCTGCTAATTACACAACATTATAATTCATAATAAAAATGTCAGCACTGTAATAATTGTTTCCTCAGCCACCAATTGAGACTAAACACAATTTATCCAAAAGAAATACAAAAAAATCAAATTACTTTTCTTCTACCGCCAGTCAGAAAGTATGTTTTCGTTTAACGTTAAAAGAAAGAGGGATACAAATTAATTTTCTCAAAGTTAAGAAAAAAACATTAACACACAAAAGTGCAACAGCAAAGTTTTAAAATACAAATTAAAGCTAAAAGTTAAACAACTTTAAGGGTCAAAACAACTAGAACAAAACAAAAATCTTAAGTCCCTAAACTCAAAATAAAATTAAACAACTTCAACTCAGAACTTTTAAAACGACCTAACCAAATATTAAGTTTACAAAAGTTACAAATTAAACTTACCACCAACTTTAAACAGAAAAAAAAAAAAAAAAAAAAAAAATAGAACTTCAATTACAAATCAAAACTGAGAAAAAGCAAAACTACTTAAGCTTAAAAAAATATATATATAACGATTAATACATAACATCATCAAGGAAGAGAACTGAATGAAATTTTTGCAAGGAAACATTAATATAAAATAGTGATTACAAAATGAAAGCAACAGGATCGTTATTGCAGGAAAAAATACAAATGAATGTGTATTCTTGTAGCTTGTATGGCGACTTCAAGCGGGAACACACGATGCGATATGAACGACCATTTGCACCATTGAACGACCAAACACGTACATGGTGGTCATCACTGCCTATATTGAATGTCGACACGTCGATGAAGATGACTTGGTCCCATTCGATAGTGACCAATTTCATCGAGCGCCACGCGGGTCCAATCATACACGACAACAGGTGGCTGGGCTAGCATGATAAGAAGTGGGCGACGCTACGGTACACACAGACACGTAGTACTTCCAATAGGTACTCCTGTTGAAAGTACTAGGGTGTGTCCCCTGAACTATTATTCTGCCGAGATTGTTCTGACCCTGGCCAGCGTGTATGCTATGTCTATTTCATGCACTGGTACAAACAGCTCCTCAAAATAAAGTCAGAATGGCCTAGATAGCTAAACTGCCCAACGACCTCCCATCATCCCATGATTCTTCCCGTCTTGAACTCTGACAGCTGATTATACTTTCTTCGATGGAGATGTAATAGCATCTATAGTATAAACACTCTCTTTGCAACAAATTAAATAGAGGCAAAAGGCATCTGCGTACCTTTTTTATGCACCAAGCAGAACGAAGTTCCGCGCCTCCTGGTAACATTGCGCAATGTGCAGTTACTTTGCATTTCTAATCATTTGCATATCTGTCTGATACGTAAATCTATTATAACGATTAGGTAATTACTTCATGGTGAGCAAATTTTTACGGCTATGAGTCTGTATCTTTTTACTACTAATGCCATACAGATTTAAATATAGTATAAAATTTTATTAAAATATATTAATTTAAGAAGCAGTCGATTTTAAAATTCATACTTTAAATATTATTATTATGATGTGGTGTTTTAGTCAAACTTTCTGATGCTAGAGAATTAAATGTTGTTTCTAATTGCATTAGAAACAATTAATTAAGCTTATGATTGCATTAGAATGTCTGATGGTCGCAAAAAATTAATTAATTTTTATTTCCAATGCTTTAATTTATGAATCTTATAGTCCTCTTAGTTTTTTCATAAAAAAGCTTTAATAATTTCCTAAAATATTTCTAGTCATTACATTGTGACCCCCTACAACAGTTTAGCTCAATTATCAATCCATTCAACACTGAGCTCAAAGTCAATACGCTCAGTTTTTATGTGAAAACTAGTAGATACACTTCGCTGAACAGAGTGAACTCGCATATACTAGTATATGAAGGCACAAAATCAAAATATATGAGATAACTAACAAATCAGATTACCAGGTTAATAACAAATTCAGTAAACCAAAAGCCTACCAGCGGCCGAACGGTAAAGTCGCTGAACGTAGATATCTTACACCGAGTTTAGAATCTCGGAGAACAAGGTGGCTTCATGGGCGTTTTTGTGGTTTTCCCGTTGTATTACATATATACGAGTCAGTTTACCTTACGATTCCCCGAAAGCATCCTTCTCCTTTACTGACATCTTCTTTAGTAACAGCCCTTAAGTGCTTTGCCTGAAACAAACCAAACCAAAAACAATAATCTAAAATTTAATTCTGATCATGAGCACAATACATTGAATGTTCTGAGTTCCACTAATTTCTTAAATGAGACACAAAATTGCTTAAATCATTCATAAGCATAATAGTCGGTTTGATCATAAGCTAAAATTCGCAATCTCTTAGAAAATCTTTGGTGAGCTACAAACTGCTGCACAAAATACAAAACATATTATAGTGTTTCAAATGTAATCGAATTTCATTTTTTAAAGTGCAACCTAAAGATTACATAATCATAAATAAAATCAAGTACATTGATTTACATAAAATTTCATTTTAAATTTAATAATAGTAATTTTTTAATTTAGATATCTCATTACTAAAGTACTAGCACATATTTTTAATTGCCTTTTACTTTCAAGTGCTACATTTGGCTTCAAACAATGATTAAATAAAAATAAGGTAATAAAATGCTTTTGACAATATATTCCTTTGGTGAAGTTTCTAAGCATTAATTCATCATTTCACGAAAGTAAAAGTCTTTGACCTGTTCCGCTACAGAGCCTATACTTCATCGTGATCTAATCAAATGATGAATAGACGAATTCTTATTTGAATATATCATTTATTTTCTTACAATATTAAATGCTTTATTTTCATCAAATATTTCAAGACTATCATAAACGGGTTTTTATTCTAACACACAATGTTTTTTAATTATAAAAATTCGATCAACACTTCTCTTATTCTGATGGACGAGTGCATTTAATAACAGAATTAACGAATTTTTTCTTTTCTTCTTTAATATATTTCATGACACTACAGTATGATATGCAAATATTTTGCGTGTATGAAAGACTATGATTTTTTTCCACCTGGACATAGTCGGTTCTTAATATCTGAAGATTCCAAACTGCAGTTAAAGTAGTGCTTTAGATTTCTTCCTTTTGTGGGAAAAATAAGATAGACTATATGCACTGATGTATCAGTTTAACTTTCGAATAAACTGCATATACTGCGTTCTAGTATGACAATATGTGCTGGCAACCTACCAGAACTGAGCATTGTAGCTATTAATATTATACAAGCTTTAAGAAGCTGTCATCTGGTGGCATATTGATCAATGGAAGACAGCTGTTGAATGTGAGTTCGAATCCTGGACAAAGCATCGATATTTGCGTTCTTATTATCCTTGTAGAATAAGGGCATTTTAATATCTGTTAAGATGAAAAGTATTTTAAAGCATCAGTAATACGTTATATGACTGTGACTCCCCGATTGCTGTCCCTTTAAGTAATCTGACATGGTCACGAATCCTTAGGAGTGTTAGCCTTCTCTGAAAATTCTCAATCATCTCTTCAATGACTCATTCCTGATATTTCATTACACTAAAAATATCCTGAAAGATATCAAGGCTTAAATTGAACACTATTTTCTCTGCATTCATTTTGTAACACTTCGCATTTGTCTTGTAGATGCATTATAATTAGCATTCATGGAAAGCTTCAAAGAATAAGTAGCGAGATATTATTGTAGCAATGCGTTATAAATATGGATATACTTACGTCGAAGCGTTTCGCAGAGTGTACGACGTTTGGGAAAAAGTCGGAATTTAAATACCGAATAAGTCAACATTTCAAAGATTGTGAAACAAGTAAAATATTCTAGGCAGCAGGCTAGTAAGCGCGTTAAAACACTGGTACAACATTGTACAATCTCTAAGAAACATTGTTGCAGAGAGTAAAAATGCTACTGAGAGTCCAGAAACCTGGATTCACATCCATTCATAAGAGCTAGACATCCCGAAAAGCAGGATGCAGCGAATTCTTGTTAAATATACTTGATGTGTTGAGGTAATGCTGCAAAACATCTACAAGCTAAGGATTTATCAAATAGTTTATGGGAAGCTAAGGAAGATCGTGGCAATTTTTCTAGGAAAGTCATCTTAAACTATAAGATATATTTCGCGTGTGCTTTTAATGAGTATGTAAATAAAAAGCATCACTGAACTGGGGGTGGCAGATAATTCTCGAGTGATGTATGAGAAACCACGGCATTCACAGCCACATTTTGATAAAAAGAACCAATCGAAAAACAGCCAACAGAAAGCTTCGGGCATTTCTCAAATTATATATTGTATATTTAATTGCAGTATGTGTATTATGAACCGGTGCATAGGTTTAGAATGTCGTTTCACCGGTGCATAGGTTTAGAATGTCATTCAAGGATTTCAAAGCGAGCAATGGCAACGTTGTGGAGAAAAAACATTTTTATCTCCAGCGCGTGAGTCTCTGTATCGGAAATTCTAAAGATATGCTCGTTTTAAAACTATTTTGCGATATTGCTGTTGCACTGGATCTTATGGTTTAAGTGCGAGGAACATGATATTTAATAAAGAAAGGTAACACACAAAATGTTAAAAAACGCCCCTTTGGACGTAATTTAAAATCTGAAACATTTCAGATTTTTTTTATTGAAATTTTCATTGAAAATTATGATTGAAAATGCTTGCAATAACTATCACTTTTTTATAGTAACTTTTCCTAGCTGCAACAGAACTTTGAGATGGTTTTAATTAATACGCTAAATGCATAATGTTGAAGGTTCTTCTTCAATTGCTACGAATAAACATAATTATTACGCCAAAAACAATATTCTACACATTTCATGGTCATGAAAATTTGGAGACTTCACAAAATTCTTCTTGTGATTTAGTGACTGCTTCTAAAAAGTACTCAAATATTAAGAATTTCTTTTTTCTTTCACCCATTGATTAGGACTAAACTGAAATTTGTCTTCAATGAAAAGTCTAATCAATGTCGTCTTAACGAACTCAAATACAATTCCTAATTTGTTAAAGGAACAGTTGAAGAATCTCTGAGAATTTGTATAATTTTCGACAATGTTCAAAATTTCTGAAGCAGGACAACGAGAATCGCCTCTTGTCATTCCGTATTATAAAAAAGTTTTTAATCTTCTTGGAGTTAGGACTTTAATCTTCTTGGAGAATTCTAATTTTGCCTTTAATTTATTTTAAAAGCAACTCTCTCGGTTATACGTGTAGTTGGATCACGGTTATATAATTTCTGTCCAACAAATTTTACTGGCTGTTTACTTGAAGTAGTACCTGGTAAGATATTAAATTGCTCACTAACTTGTGTTTGCATTTATTTCTTTAATTTTCCAGAAAGAGCTCTTATTTCTAAAAATGGGTCAATAATGTCCAAGCAAATTTATAAATTTAAACCTAACCTCACTTAAGAATGTTCTGAAGCTTCATTCTTGGGAGAAAATTTTCTGAATAATTTTAAAAAATTCTTTATCTCTTTAATAGTTTTATTAAGATCAATAACATTTATAGCATTATTTTATTCATCCATTTATATAATACTTTATGTTTCTCTTATTAGAAAAACCCAAACTTTACGATTTAATATTCAAAAACTCCTGCTCAAATCAAATTCTTCTGAATTAACTATTGCTATTCTTTCAGAGAAAAAAAAACAACTATTTAACAGATCTCAGCGTCTAAACACATACTTAACCTAGAATTAGTACATCATTCATTTTTTTTCCTTTCATTTTTATATATAATACATCAATCTACTCATTTATGGCAATCGTGTAATGTTACGACTTACAGGACAATACGTATTATAAACCAACTTTATCCGAACTAAAGTGATCAGAGGCATTTCGGAGAATGCCGTTTTTAGAAAACTCGTGATATTTCACATATATACGTAAATGTAGAAATAAATAGCTATATATACCTATAATGGAGTCGTATATATATTTGTAATAAAGCAGTCAGAAAATGCATTTAAAGAAACGATCTTCGCGAAACAAGTTGCGAAAGTGAAATACAAAAGAAGAAGACAAGTTATAAACAAAATTACATTACAGCTGGAAAAATTGCAGATAAAACCAAAACATTTTTTTTAATATTTGAGCAATGGCGCTGAATTCCTGTGTTTTTGAATAGTTCATCTACCGTCTGTAATATCTTAATCTTCATACAAGAATATAAATTTCAATTATCACTGAACTTGGAACAACGTAAATATTTTAAGCACGTTTACACGTATATTGATGACATTATTACTATAAATAACTTTAATCAAATTGAGCACGCCAGTATCTCAAACGTAACAGTACTAGCCCACAGCAAAAAACATCATATACCTTGATTTATGTATATTAAGTTACTAAAATTTTAAAATTTATGATAAAAGAAGACATTTCAAGTTTCATAGTCTAAAACTCACCAATTAGAATTCTAACATCTCTAAAAAAGTCATTATTAATACTATTGATACCTAACACTCGGAATAAAAAGAATTTGCAATAACACTGACTTTCTTCAAGAGGAAATACAGTGCATTACTCACATCCTCTTAGAAAGTCAAATTCCCAATTTCATAATTTCGCGCACCTTAAAAGAGCTGGCATTAACTATATTTTTTAAATTACTTGTTTACAGTGACTTGTTTACAATGCTGCGAAGGAGGTAACTAGTATATGACTTCTACAAGTAATTTAATGTAAATATGTTGTAGAGTCCTTCAGAATCTCTTTTGTATGAAAACTGGAATAGAATTAACTGCACAGGAGAACGGTTAAAAGTACCCTTTATTAACTCTTTAAAATTTGCAATGCGTCAACTCGACACTAACAAACAACGCCTCTTCTAGGGCGGTAACGGAAATCAGATAACGAAACTAAAAGTTTGAAGATATCAACAAATGATAGAATTAAACTACAGGGCTCAGCTAAATCCCGTTTCTTACACCCCCGTCGAAACTAGCGGCAGCAACAACTCTGGAAGCCAAACGTTTAAACAGCAGACAACGGCGGCTGTAGCCTAACTCTTCTTTTTTCCTACTGAAACTCCGTTTTTAAACTCTTTCTTCAACGTAGAATTAGTATTCCTTCACGCGCGCTACAAAATTTAAATAGTCTGGCACTGAAAATTAAGGAACTGGAGGCTTATAAGAAAGAATAACTAATTAAATAAAATCGGTTATTTAAAATAAATATAAATCCCTACAATGTAATCAAATTTCTCTGTTATCTGTGAATTTGGCTTTCATGATCAGAATAACATTCCTTATGTATTCAAAGAATTACAGGCCATCTATTCTGTTAATAAACAAAAGGGTTTATTTCCATTTCTTAAGACGTATTTATAGCTCGATTGCATGAAGAATGACAAATTTACTAACACATTTTTTCATATTCCTCTGCTTTGGGGCCAGTTTGAATTGAAAGACGTTGTTATAAGGTATTTCTCCCGCCTTCTTAGCATGCTTTCGTGGTGTAATAGCCAGCACACTCGGTGCGTATTCGAGAGGTCCGTGGTTCGAGTCCCGGCTAGGGCATTGCACATTTTTTCATATTTCCCGCTTCCAAATAACCTAATAGTTTCTACAGTGGCGCCGAAACTAAAAAAGGTGGTGGACAATGATTCTTCACCACCAGGTTTTAATCCTCTAATACCCAGTCGCTCTTTAAAAAGGGGAGTATATAAGGTATTTTCTCCTTCCTTTCCGTTAGTGTATATATCATGCGCGTTAGTGTGCATATCACATTGTAGCAAATTGTCTATAGAATAAAGATTTTAAAATTTATTAGTTTGGCATATAATGTATGAGGATCTTTTGTTTCTATTAGTATATTTATATCTAACAAATTAAAAATTGAAATATTTATTTTAAAAATTTGAATATGACAAATTTTCCGATCATTGGTACACTGTTAATTTTTTCCACTTTCTCTGTTGAACCATATCCACTGGATTCACGTTTTACTGTATTTCGTGACTAAACTTGCAAATGACTCTTATACTTTTTTTTAATTTTTATTAATCATATCTTGTGTAATGTTTCATGTGAAAGTATAAAATATTTATTTTTAACTAGCCAAAGCGTTGCGCACTTTACAATTTGCATTTTATATTGTATAGGTGGACTGTATATAAAATTATTCACGGAGAGACTGGTTCAATTATCTGAAAACATATTTTTCATGTAAAGACATATAGCGTTTCATTGTTAGCTAACCAAAACAATATGCATTTTACAATTTGAAGTTTTTATTGTGCGGGAGAACTATATGCAAGAAATTTATTCAGTAAAATATTAAAGACAGGGCAATTATCCTAAAGCACGTTTAGTTTAAAATACTTTTAAATTTAGATAAAAATATTCAAAATTATTTTAATAAAAATTCCCATACCTATACGATCACAAACAATTTTCATGGCATATAACGGGACGGTTTATGAATACACACTAGATATTTGCCGTTATTTAATACTAAACGTATTACAAATAATTCATGACAGGTGACAGTGACGGAGGACAACTGGTGTCTAACAAAGGTAAGCAGGTATATGTTACACGTACTCCAATATCTGAGGCAGCTCACGGCCCACCAGCGGCCGAGCGGTAAAGACGCTGAACACTGGTAGTTCGGTCCGAGGTTCGAATCCCGAGAACGGGCTGGCTGCATGGGCGTTTTCGTGGTTTTCCCCATGTGTAACGTGTATACGAGCCAGTTTCCCTTAGAAAGTCCTCCACGAAAGGCATCCCTCCCCTTAGGCAGATAGCCCTAGTGTGCTTTGCCATAATTAAATACACCACCACCACCTGAGGCAGCTCACGAGGTCCAGGAGGCCTGCCTCTGGAATGCATTTGCTTCTCTGTGAAGTTGCATGAACAAACTGGGACCTAGATGACGTTACATGAATGCTTTAGCTGCATGAATATATAAGCATTAGCTGTTAGAATGTATTGTTAATGCGCTTGGTCGCACGTTGCCATAATTCTTATATATATCAAATACTAATAATAATTCTAATAATAATAATAAAAATAATAATAATAATTCTTAAATACATCAAATACTTGCAATACTACATTAAATATGATCCGTCATTTACTAGATACATTAATATATTGGCTAAATGATTAAGTTACATGGATACATTGATTATGTACTTGATAGCTTTATTGCAGTAAGACACTTGAATACATTAAACCTGTTAACATTTATTATTTGAGTACATACTTGAGTTGATATAATAGATATAGGATTATGTTATATGAGTTCTCTTTATACACTTGAATACCAGTTATACACTTGAATACTTAACTGCAATAGAGACACTTGATTACTTGATTACATTATCCTATATACCTTTATTATATAGGTACTTGAGTACGGTTGTTGACACTTATGTATACATATATACAATAATTCTTGGATACACAAATTACTTCTGCATCATAGTTTATATTGAACACATAAAATCATATAGCTTTAATATTTATATATGCTATTGCTTGAATACTTAATTAATTACCTATTTTATTACTGCTGCAATTCTGGCAGTAGTGGCACTAGCTAGTACTGTGGTTGGTGGTGGAGAATATCATACACACAGACACTACGAAAGCGTTTTAGGAAGAAAATTGACAGAGATTTTACCTAGCACGTGGCCACAATATCCAGTCCTGATGATATTGTGATCGGTGATAGTCCAGGATCCGTAGCGTTGCATTACTTACATTACAGGTGGACATTGCATGGCGCCTAACATAGCTCAGCATAGGCATGACATGGCATAGCATTTCGACGTGACATTGTATAGAAAACAGTCATTGCATACATTACATAATTGACATACAAGACATACATGACATGCAAGTAAAAAGAAGCTTTAAAGGCATGTAATGAGTAATACGGCATACAAATAATAAAGTACATTATAAAATATGGTTGTCGCTACATCTAACAAGTACATTTATGCATATTCCGGTTACATGTAAAACTCTGCGGACACATAAATCCTGCATCTTCTAATGTAATTGTTTCTTAATGGTAATCACATGCCTTATTTGCATCAGTCATATTTTTAAATATTTTATTATAATGTATTTTTTAACTCTTAATTTCAACTTCTCATGTTTCATGAACTATTAAATTGTATCCTTCATTGGAATGAGCTGTGACCGTGTTCCATATGATTAAAGTAAATTTATACGAAAATTACAAATACGACCGCCTTTTTCGATTAACCTGTAGAAGGAAATAATCTACGTAAGAAAAATATACATAAATAATTTTTAGAAATGTTCTTCCCATATGTTTATTTCATTCAAATTTGTTAATTAAAGGCTTGTAAAAAGAAACTTCTAAGTAGTCCTAATGCCTAAGGCAATCAAGGTTAAAAGCAAAATAAGTAATAATTTTTCTTAAAACAAAATACTTTGTTACATTCGAGAACCATAATAAAAATGCCTTTATACTGCTTCTAAGAATGTTTTGTCAAAGATGTATACCACTATCTGTTCTTTTTCAATGTTCATTACCTGCTTTATATAAGGATATTACCTACATGTAAAAGAATCTTGGGTAAAATTAAAGCTTTCTCTAGGGAAAAACACGTTTTATTTGATTTAAATATTAGAAAAATTAATCCAGCGCCCTTTCCTGCGATCAGTCAAGATGTTTATTTTTAATTAGCGAGCCTTTCAAACATGGTAACTGAGGAGCACATTTTTGGTAATCTTCAATCATTTGCATAAAGCTAGATAGCTTTTCAAAATTCCAATTAGGTTACGATGTTTATCTCAAAACAGAAAAAAGTAAAATTTATTTTCTGTTTTTAGAACGATCTCTTAATTATTAAATTAGAAAGAGTTTTCAGGATGCAATAACAGACATAGGAAAAATAGGGTAAACGTTCGCGTATTGTTCCAAACATCATGTTTGTTCCCTAATGATAATGAACATGAATCAAAACAAATTCCTTTATTAAAATACGTGCATTGAAATGAGTTTTCTCTTAAGATTATTTGCATCTTCTTATATATTGTTTGTGCCTATTAAAGGATTACTTTACAAAATATATAATTTTCTTTTGTCTTACAATTCATTTTACTGTTTTAATTACAAAATGTAAGGATTCTGTTATCTTTTTGTAGTGCTTCATAATGCTGGCTTTAAATATAGTTCAAAGAACAGAGATTAGTATAATGTTCTAATAAACGAGAAATAAAAATTAATTTTCATATATGTGATTCTTTAATGCATTTGGTTATATCATTAATTATCAGTTTAAAAATGGAAAGTGAAAGACCACTATATTAAACTCCATTTTTTTTTTCATCATGGCCAGTGTTTTAAAATATTCCCTCTCTCTCTCCCTCCTTTCCACTCTGTCTCTCAGTTCAGTGCCCGGTCCTTTAAATTTTAAAAATATTCGTGTAAATTTCCCCTTCATTGCTGCTTTCAGAGAATGAGCTTCCCTAAATTTTAAAATAAATTCGTCTACGTAGTGCATTAACCCTCAGAAACTGCCTCTGAAGGTCATTTCAAAATTTTCCATTCTAACTGTTTAACTTTACGCCAGCCTTATGCAAGAAACGACCAATATCACCGAAGCAAACAAGAACTGACATTCATTTGTGATTTCACTGAGTCAGCCCACATTCATGTTCTCTAATTATTTGTGGATGATTAGATCAGAGAAAATCAGAAGATAATCAGAAGCAGAGATAACAATAAGAAAGAGGGAAATTCAAGTTGCAGGAAAGAAAGAAATGAGGATATCTTAATAGATATTGTAGTATTAATATTACTCTGTATTCCTATTTGAATGTAGTTTTCTTTTAAAGTATTAATATGATATGAATATAAATGAAGATCTGCACCTGATACTATATATTAATATTATTTTGCTAACCAGAGCAAAAGCGGTTTTTTAACATGTCTCTGACCTTTGTTTGTTAACCAATTTCACCACTTCGCAACGTTAGCCGATTTAACACCTTTATCTTGTCCAATTGTAGACACCATTCGACATACGGTTCGCAATAGCCAAGTCCTGGATACGCATACCACCTTCATACATTTCAACAATAGCTTTATTCACATCTATGGTGATCCTCATAATTTTCGCCGTTGCTTTCCTCTTCTCACTAACTTTCCCTAAAACTCATTTTAGATAAATTTACAAAACATTTACTCTAAATACGCAAAATGAGTTTAAACTTCAGAGATATGGCACGGGTTGTTTACATAATAATATTATTAGGCGAATTGATGCCCATGCAGTTGTGCAGTTGTAGCACTGTCAGTTGTAGCAGTTGTAGCACTGTCGAAATAGGTAACCAAGTACAGAGCGCGCAGTCGTGAGTCATCGAAATCGAGTCATATTCCAAACAAATATCGTACACCATTCAAACGTTTCTGAGTCCAAACAGAACGTGTACCAAGCTGGACATATTTCAAAGTGAACGTATCCCGCACCCCCCCCGAGGTACCATTATAATCCCTTTTAAAGATGTTCCTATAAGACTAGCTTTAAAAATTGCTAGTTTTGAAGTTTCGTCTACTACGGAATTCACGTTTGTTCCTGCATCATTTTGTTTATGGTGAAAATCATTTTAAAAGTCTTCTTTCGTTGTTTTGATTATTTGTTTGACAGAAAAAACCACATTTTATTGGACGAGCAATTAGTAGCAACAGGTATAATTTTTCAAGTTCACCGTCCTTTCAATGTATATTTGATATATACTGCTTTCATAATATCATTGAAAGAAATTTATTTTTGAAATTTATTTGTTAATTTTAATATCTTCATTTCTTTCAATTTATCTTATCACTTTCCAAGATAGATTTCGAATATGCTTATATCTGAAGAAAATTAATAACTTAATATCCGTGTGTTATAGTTTAATGAGATTCAGTGCAGAAACAATACAGCTTCTTTTAGAATCTAAAAACCATATTTAAAAATATCATGGATGTTTTTTTATTGCGTTTCCATTTAATAGGGTCCGAGTCAATAATGACATCGCTTTTTTTAGGAACTAAACGAATCTCTAGAAGTATCATAGACGTTCGTTTATGTTGAAATATCACCGGTGTTCATTTCATCAAGTGTTGCTGAAATGAGGTTCAGCGCAGCTATGACATCATCACATTGCTCTTTGGAGTCGCAACGAATCTTTAAAAATAACGCGAATTAATTTTATTGCGTTACGGTGTAATGAGATACTGTTTCATACAACCTAAACAAATCTCTAGAAATATCACAGATCTCCTTTTTATTGCGTTACGTTTTAGTACGTTTCAGGGTTTTACTGCCGTAACGTTGTTTGATCTGAATGAACCTCTAAAAATTTCACGGGTTTCCGTTTGATAGATATATACTCGTTTCATAGAAGCATCATGAATGTTCGTTTCATAGTTCGTTGTAACGTGAGTTATTGAGATTCCGTGCCATGATTACTTTGCTCTTTTACAGCCCAAAGGAATCTCTAGAAACATCACGGGCGTTCGCTTTATTTCGCAAGCATCTGTGAAATTGTAATTATAAGATGCACCTTACTGGTGCACATTACACATTTAGAAAATATTCGGTTTTTAGATGCGAGGAGATATAAAAAATCAACACTTCCTTCTCAGAAATTCAAACTATGTTCTTACAATTAATACGCAGATATGCTAAGGACTTACAGAAAGGGACATACGAGATTGTGTGATAATTTCTTATATAGATAAATCATAGTTTCTTATATAGTCAACTGTGAGGCGTTAAATGGTCCTATAGTGGCCGAGTGATTAACACCTCTGAATACTGGTACTTCGGCCTAGTTTGAGTTGGATTCCAGGCAAACATATTGGCTTAATGTTTGTTTCTTGTGGTTTTCCCCATGTATAAGATAAATATGAGTCAGTTTCCCTTGGAAATTCCTCCACGAACACAACCCTCCTCTCAGATAGATAAGCTTCGCGACTTTGCCACATTCAAATAACCTACTCGTTAAATGCAATAATGTTGAAGATAGCGTTTATGATTAGCTCAAAATTTGGAACCATAGGTAGTTGAAAATTGCAGAAAGTTCGAATGATCTATGTTATGCTAACAGAAATACCTGTTACAAGTTTACGTTATTTTACAAGCAGTTTGATCCGGAAAACAAATTCATTTAGATCTGTATTCAAAATAGAATGAACACACTGTGAATACACAGTGTGAATATCAGAAGAATAAACATCATTAGAAAAGAATATAATTGTATTATAAATGGCTATTACTACCTCTGCTATGCCACGCATTTTCTGTTCCTTTTCGTATACTCCATTTTCCAATAAACATCTTCGATGTATGCTGATGGTTGGGGATAACAATATTCCTATCATTCTGTCATAAGAAAACGTAACGCTTTTAGAGGGCTCGGCTAACCCTCTCACGGTTAAACCGTGATTGACTGTATTCTTGTTCACTTTAAGAAGGCGCAGGACCTAGTTCACTTTAAGAAGGCGCAGGACCTAGTTCACTTTAAGAAGGCGCAAGACCTAGTTCAAGTAGTGACGAATTATTGTCAACCATATTTAAAATTGGGCCCCGCTGCAGAACGTATTAAATTTTATGTAGGAAACGTAAAAATTCCTCGGGGTTCTTCTCCGGGGTTCTAAACCCAGATGCTTCACTTTTTATATGAAAGTATTAACCGCTTTTATTATAGAGTCTATTAGCTTTTCGAAGCAGGGAATACTGTAATGAGTAATATTCTCACGAGGATTTGATTTCCAATCGTCCCAACTGTGGGCGCGGCTTGCTTCCAGTTACACCACGAAGGCACGCTGTAAAGACGGAGAAAATTCCTCACATTCACATTCATTTAATGGACAACTGGGGGGGGGGAGAAGAGCACCCTGTCCCTATATTCTAGTAGTGGTAAATTATCATCTACCTCATATTTATTCGGGACCCACTTGTCGAATTATTGAAACACGAAAAATCAACAGTGCTTCGACCGTATTCGAAAACATACCTTCCGATTGTTAGCCTAGACGTGCTTCCAATAGTACGTCCCGAAGGCACATGATAAGGAAGAAAAAGCTCCTTACAACATAACGAGAGAGCATATGGAGCAATGCGATTGCTTTACGCCTTGTTTAAGGAAAATAAATGAAGCGAAGTTGAATAACCGGATAACAATGAAAAATCATTGGAAATTACAATATAATTAAAATCATTATTTTTGCACAAATAATATACTTTAAAAAAAGGATTCAATTTTAATGGTCATCAATATTAATTAATTATTCCCATTTCTGGATGAATCTATTCACTAACTGACTGTTCACTGAATAGGCCAACAGGTGGAGCTGAGGTCACTATCAGTTCGAGAGTTACTACCAGAAACTGATTTCTACATGACTTATGATGGATCAGCTACTATGCCGGGTTGTCACGAGACGGTAACATGGATTGTGATGAATAAACCTATTTATATCACCAAACAACAGGTATACAAACATATAATATTTAATTTAATTTCTTTCTTTTATTTACGGATTATGAGTTCCGTATTTATTCTGATCAGTTCAAATTTCTGTTTGTTTCCCATTTTGGTTTAATATATATATGCTAATGAAAATTTTTACAGCAGGAAAATATACAGAGATGTCCAGAAGTCCGTAAATATTTCCATCATTTATAAAAGTCGAACAAATGAATATAATAAGTTGAGGTTTACGCAGATGTGAATCGCAGTAAAGGAGATTGTTTTTTTTTTATGGTGTTAAATATCTATTTCAATTTTCAGCAATACATGACTTATCAGCAGCAATAGCTAGAAAATGCATTCAAAACGATTAAAGGAAGAAAAACAAGAAATTTGTTTTTAAAAGCATACTAAAATTCAGTTTTAGGGTGTTCGCGACAAGAAGTTATTAAATACCATTATGATTATGAAATATTGCAGCAGAATCTTTGACAAAAAATTGAACTAATTTTTTTCATTTAACCAATAAAACTTCCCTCTCTTCCTGATTCATTTTAATTCATGACAGCTAAATCTGCTTCGTTACACTCATTGGCTCTAATTTAATAATTCTTTAAATCTTCATAGATTTTTATATAATATACTGCTGTTGTATATACTGCTGAAAATGCTTTAATAAAAGAAATCTTTTCTACAGTCTTCAGGAAGGTGTATGAATAGCCTTCTAATTTCAATAGCAAACTGTATAATTTAATACATTATTAGAATTGTATTTCAAAAAAAATTATGTATCGCCATTTACTTACTTCAGAATTATTTGTTGCCGTTTTTATCACAACCAATTTATTTCGAATAGATGGAATAAAATTTTCATCAACCCCAAGACCAGACTCATAATCAAAAATATACAAAGAAAGCTCTCGTACGTAAACCTGAAGATTTCAGTCTTACAGGTTTACGTTGTGGGGTTATTTCTCATAGCATTTCGTGACCCAATTTTTTGAATAAATGGTACCGCGACTAAAGAGGTGTATGTGGATATTTTAGAGAACACAATCTTATCAAGGACAGAAGAGAAGATGCCACTGTAATGGCGTTATAAACAACATAATAATCCGAAGCATTTAACAAACCTGAAAAAGAGTTGATTTGAACAAAATAGGATTGATTTTCCGCCAAGGTCTCCACTCACAGGACTTTGAGAAATTCGTTTTGTAGCATGGTTTAACCATAAATTAAAAGGCTATCACTAATCAAACTTGAAAGAGATCTGGGAAATCGTGCCAGGTGCATAGTATTTTATTTCTACTGAAAAATGTCAAAGTTTGATCGACTCTATGTTAAAACAAATTAGTTATGTCCTTAAAATGAAAGGTTTTGTAACTAACTATTAATAATGAAGTTTTTTACTTTTTTAAATAAGTAAAGATTTTTACTCTCAACAAACAAGTGTTCCTATTTTTCGCCCAGTGCATTTTGGGAACAGTTCAGGAAACATCATTATGCCATGAAAGTACACTTATAGCAGATACCTATGCAAATAACGAAATGGGTCACTAGAGTCCACATAACACACATGAACTATAATTTAAAAATGTTAATAATTACACTTAATAGATACTTAATAGACACTTAAATAGATGTCATTCTTAAATTTTCAAACTAAATGTGTTTCAACGTTTTGTTCAGAGCTATACATGATCTCTTTTCTTAAAGAGCAAATTTTTTCGAGAATGCGGATTGGTTCATTCTTATTGAACCCAACAAATATACAGAGTAATATACTGAGGGAAATAAAAGAAAGTAACCAGAAAGGAAAATGAACAGAAAACAAATTTATGAGGCGTAATCTTAATATATAATAAAAAGTGATAATTGAATTTGCCACAAATGAAAACAAATTAGCATAATAATTAACTTTTGAAAAATACCGATAATTTATGTCTTTCTAAATATTTTGAGCCTAAATTCTGTTTTCTTCATTTACATGTGATTAATTTCTACACGAATTTCAGCTCTACGCTCTCCGGAAACTCATGCAAGGAGACCAGAGTAATCCAAAAGCACCTTTGGGTAATAATTACAGACCACCCCAGCTCATGCATCACAGGGTTGTTCGAACTAATATCGACTTTAATCGCCCAATGGTAAGTAAAATTTTTCTTCTTTTTTTCACTGACATTAAATAGTAGTTGTAATAAGATTTTGACGTGTTCGAGCTAAGTTAAAGATCAGAAATCTGAAACTTTATATCTCTAATCTTATCTCTCTATCGATTTCATTTTATAAAAGTATTCTTTATATTAAGGGGACTCATACACCTTAAACCCCCTCATGATCTTCAAATATGTGACTGTTGCAGGAATTGAGATATTTTATTTATTTTAAAAGCAATTACTTCCAACTTTTTACAGCTGACTACATAATATAGCTGCTTTGGAAACTAGTAACCAGAAAGTTTGTGTTGCCACAAATATTTTTGTAATTTAATCCTCTTTGTGACAAAATATTTCGCCATGTTTCCATCTTGTGCGCATGATATTTTAAAAATGGCTAAGGGTACTTACTTGAAATTGGATGAAATTCTTTATATGGGCACTATTTTCTAACTGAACCAACAATCTGATGAATATTTCAGTATTGAAAAATTTTATGGACGGAAACATTACACATTTTTTTAATAAAATACATTTTATAAACTCAACTCCAAATAAAATAAAAATTTAACATGAAATTTTTAAAATCTTAGGTTCACATTAGTTTCCAAATGTTATAAAAGGTATATATTAAATATGGAATTAAATTATGAGAACAGAACAGAATGTTTTAAACTGTGCGCGCAAGTTGGAAACATGACGAAAAATGTTGTCACAAAGCGGATTAAATTACAAAAATATTTGTGGCAACACAAACTTTCTGATTACTATTTCAGAAAGTAGCTATATTATGTAGTCAGCTGTAAAAAGTTGGTAGTAATTGCTTTTAAAATAAATAAGTTATCCCAATTCTTGTGACAGTCACCTATTCGAACATCTTATGGGTTTTAAGGTGTATGAGTTCCCTTAAGGCAATGTTGTTTATATTAATGCAATTCTCTGCTTCTACTCCAGAAGCATTTCATCAAAAGTATCTGCATCTGCTTAAAATTAAGAACTGTCCACATTACCTTTTCAAATGCTCAGTAAAGTAACTTTGTAACCAATCCTTTAACATAAACTGTTGGACTAACTGTGAAAACAAGGGTGCCCTCTGGTGAGTAGCCAGAGAAGTACTTCAGTAAAAGCCAAGTGTCTAATCGGATAGGTTGTATCAAATTCTTGCTCTGTAATTTTCTAAAAGTTAAATTCTCTGGTTACTCACCAGAGGGCACCCTTGTTGTCACAGTTATTCCAACAATTTATGTTAAAGGATTGGTTACAACTTCATATTTATCACCCATCACAAATAACTCTAATATATAAATGTATTCCTATAAAAAGAGAAGAACGTAAAAGAAAGAATATCAGAATTGTAAATATGATAATAAACATCGACCCGTATTTATGTCTCCACTAATAAAGAACACTTTTGCCGACAACAAATTCCAACCCGCGTAGTAGTTCTGTCCTTTGTTTTATCATTACGTTTCCCGTACATACAAAATGCACATGCACTTACAAGTCACTAATAACATTTATATTCCAGCTTAATTAATAAAAGGAGAACTCCTCACAGGCGTTGGATCATCAAAATTGTAAAGGTTTCGCATCTGCAATTTATTTTTTTACAATTTTACTGAAGCACTAATGGCGAAAAAGAACTTAATCATGAAACTGGAGATATACGAGACCTTCCCAGACGTGAGTTGGTGACGATTACTGTCGTACCAATGGACACAGGTTCGAATTCTGGAAAAGGCACGGATGTTTGTAAATGTGTAGTGTTGCGCTGTAGAGGGCACTCAAAATATTCGTTTAGCTGAAAGTCTTCTCGAGTGGTTTAGTGATGAAGAAAACGGGGTGAGATAACCTTGGACCTGTATTTTGAGGTGGTCTTCTTCAAAACTGGGGCTGAGCTGAGCAAAGTTGTAGTGTCACCTATACGTTATTCAAGACTCATGCCAACAACAAACGTAGTATTGCGCTGCTCTCCACAATAAAATTCGGGGACCCAGACAAATGAGATAAGCCGCTGCAACAGCAACAACAGAACCACTCACAGAAATTTGCATTCGATGAGTAATACTAGTTTACCCCACTTTAAAGTACTAATGTCCTTGTCTGCTCTTAACAAGAAACTATTTAAAAGGAGATCTATGAGCAGTATGAATCTATCTATGAACAGTATACATCAAGTAATTAAATAATGAATTCGAGATATACCAGATGTATTTACAAACAATTTAGAACCTAAGAGAAAGTGGATAGTAAAATTCGTAGAAATTCAAGTATTGTTATGATTTATTCTCTGTTTAAGAACTTAACTTTGGAATCAAGTATTTTAATCAAGATGATAGGTTTCACCAGCAATACAATTTCATTATAAATTATAGTTTACTGTAAATATACTTCAGGTGACGTAAAGAAATAAACACTCTACTTCGGTTACTTGGTAGTGGCAGCTAACTAATTGTCCCTTGCTAGTTGATATCACTGCTGTACAATATTGTGCATAATTTGATGAAACTATCACTTGTTTATTCTAATTCCACTCGCAAGCCCTAACCATTATGCTTTAAATTCGTGAACCGCAGCTGACTGTAATAAATTTACAAAAGTTTCAGTCTTTGAGAGCATGTTTTAGAAATATTTTCTTACTGTTATCTTAGTACAAAAAACGAAGAGAATTAGATTATGGACGTAACGAGTTCAAAGTTTTGGAACAAGAAATGTGAAAATCTACTGTATCCTCGCCAAAACTGAAGGTAGATCTTAAAGTTGTTAACTGTGTTGTGTTAAATCGCTAAATTTTAAGAATTTAAAATTTTTAAACTGCGTGACTAAATATTCTATGGTGCCGAACAAAACTATTGATAATGAATGATGAAATTTTAACTGTAAATGAACTGAAAGCTCTTAATCCCAAACTGTGAAGAGTAGGAGATAATGAATGTATTGATAATGAATGATAAAATTTTAACTGTAAATGAACTGAAAGCTCTTAATCCCAAACTGTGAAGAGTAGGAGAGGAACTGTGTGATTGGACTAACCCACTTATATTTAATCATTGTTCATAACTCAATTAACTCAATCAAATGCAAATTCATACTTAATAAAACTTAACCTGAAGAATAAAGAAGAATATCTCTTCGCTAGTGCTCGAGTAGAAATACTATGTTATCTCTTAAACAAAAACTTTACTTAAATTCACTTAAACTACATACTCAATCAATTACTAAATTAAGCCAAGAGCAAAAGGATTCAATTTCATAACTTCAAAACCTCACAAACACCAGAGAACAAATATTCATAATACCACCAAACAGTTCTCCTCAAAAAACGTCGAGAGTTTAAATACAATCCTGGAACATAAAAATCACTACAATTAATCCAAACACATTCAAATAGTTATAAATAAGTGGCTAGTAAAAGAATTAAAGGCAGCGTTATGAAAAATCTTAAACAATACAGCGAGTAAAACTCCAAGTTTCTTAAAAGGCTGAAACTAATGGAGTGACTGGACAGACCCGAGTAAAGTAACACAAAATAACAAACTAAACATAAAATATACTAATCAAACACATTTAATTTCTCGAATATCCTAATTCAGATAGCTGACCAGACTACCCTTACATACAAGAGAAAAATATTCTACGTTATTTCTTTCAAGTCATTTATCAATAACAAATTTCCAATGTAACGTAATAAATGATTATTTTGATTACACTAGAACATTAATTAAGTAATTTAAAATGTATCTTACATACGTTTAAGATGAAAAATACATATATATATCATTCCCAAAATTAACACTCATATTAATAATAAGTATACATTTTCTTAAACATTCCATAACTCGTAAATTTAAATGGTTGAACAAATTTTCTAATCCTTCGTTTACAGATATATTGAAATAATTTGTCATTACTTAAATCTTCTAATCATTTCGTTTACATGTATGTTAAAATAACTCACATTACTTAATTCTTGTATATTAATATAATTTATCATTACTTAGTCATAGTTTAAATAGAAAAGACAATAAAAAACAAAATCATCACTCACAGGATGATTTTGTTTTTTATTGTCTTTTCTATACATCAATCTTCAAAATCTAAGTTCATACATCAATCTTCTATTACTGGACTTGCCATCATCGACGGAATATTCGGGAGTTTTAATAGTTCAACAGATTGCCTTGCTTATTTCCTTTGACCGCCTAGGAATTCTCCACAGAAACCCAAACCAAGCTAATTGACGGATACAGATCAAGAATATTTAATGGCTGGGTTCACGATAAAGTTTTCACACCAGTTTCGTGTGCATGCAAGGTGAAAAGTCTGTGTAGAATTATGGTAGTCTGTGTAGTCTAAGAGTATTTAATGGCTCGGTTCACTATGAGCTCTTACCAGTTTCGAGTTCGGAAGGCACAATCATGAGACGCAGATGTAATTAAAACAGTCTGTGCTAAAATCTCGCAGTAAATTTGACTTTGCATCTCGCAGTAAATTTGACTTTGCATCTCGCATTAAAATGCTAAATCATCTCGGACTAAATTTTGTTCTCTTTCACCCAGATTTTCAATTAGGGCCCTTCGCAAGAGAACACTCTTCCGAGTAACCTCCAGTCGGGGGGGGGGGGAGACGCGGCCCAAGCCTTTTGCGCAGACCAGCCCGCAACGGGGCAAACGGCCCACGATCTCTTCTTTTTAGCCTCATATCATTGAAAACTCCAATCTATCTGACTTCAACAGCCTTAGAAGTTCCGAAGAAAACTCAGATTCTCCACCCACTAAAAACTATAAACCCAAAAATTCCGCATAAAATTAAACTTAACGAACCCGTGAATTTATCTGTTTATTTTGCTGAAAAACTTCACACCCTCAGCAAATCGAAGCAGAAATGTTGTATATGGAACGGTTGATCATCTGGAAACAGAGAGTCACCCAGAAACGTGAGAACCAAAATTCTACTTCCAGCTAACAAGCGGAAAAAACAAGAGATAAGAATCAAACTGCCCCTTAAGATGAAATTTACACACGCCCTTCCATACGAAAGAAACTCATCTATTCAACACTTTCAAGCATTCATAAAGAATATGCAAAGAAAACGTGGAAAGGCGCCAATTAAAACGACCCAGTAAACAAAACCGCAGCTGCGCGATAAACATGCGAAACAACACTACTATACTGCCTCTGTTACAGTAAAAGCTATTCACAAATACGTCATTTCTGTCCAAAGAAACGCTCATTGTCTTTGGTAGAAAAATCAAACCATTGAAAAATAAATAGCTAAAGATTTTATGGTACAAATATATCTACGACAGTCTTTACAATTTCAAATTTAAAACAAATGCAAATAAAAATACTTAAATATTGATTAATTAAATAACATAAGCAGAATTAAAAAATTCGCGACACAACATTTGCAGTGCTAACCTCTTATACTGCAAGAAATATGCACGGTGCAATACAATACTTGCTTACATTCTTCCCAACCTAAATGGGGCCTATGGAGAGGGATGATATGCAGTCGGCAAAATCCATATAGCGAAGAACTTTTGTTCCTCATATTTTACGCTGCAATAAAAGCCGTTAAACTTTTCGGAAAACACAAAACATTAGCTTTGTTATTTCCATTATTCGAACCATGGATCTCCTACTGCTATGTTCATGGATCTCCTACTGATATTTCCATGAATCTCCTACTGCTCCTACTGCTAGTCATAGTTGTTGGACATGCCAATTATAATGCTGAGCTGAAAAGCAGATAAATGAGGGATAGTTAGATGTAAAAAGAGATAGTTTCATACATTCTTTAACATAGAAAACTTTCTATAGTATTCTATGTTAAAGACTGTATGAAACTATCTCTGTTAAAGAATGTATGAAACTATTTTTAACATAGAATACTTAGAACTATAGAAAGAGATAGTTTCATACATTCTTTAACATTTACAGGCCGATTGGTACAAGACCCAATCCACCAAATCTATATGGTAATATTTTGTCTTCCAGCATATTTTAGTTTGGGGAACACTGTAGATTTTATTCTGTTTTTTGGAGCAGAAAAGTTTCAGATTCAAATGTGCTCGCGTGAGAATTTGAGCCATGGATCTTCTAATAGCTAAACTGATTTTGTTAACCATTTAAGTACAAAGGCATGCCCATATTCCTTGCAAAATATTGAATTTCTTATTGATATATTATAAATGTTTAAAATATTTTTGACTTTTGAAATTCTTCTTCTAATTCTTTTTCTAATATACAAGTTTTTTTGCAATTATTTTAAGTTTTATTTTTTACAGATTTTTATGTAGATTCCGTTAGCATTATTTTTTGTATTTGAAATTCATTTTTAGAGTCAATAAAATACGGTAAAAGATATAGTTCGACATTTGTTTTTGCAGAAATGATTATTTTGATCTCACATCCATTTGAAATGAATACCGTCCACTGATTTCCTTATAAATCTGATTGTCGACTCTCCTATTTATGCAAAAATATTTTTGGTCCTAAAGAAAAGGAACTTGACTCTGTTTGCCGTCGAAATCAATGAATTTTATTCAAAAGCTACAGGTTTAACACTGCTTTGTTGTGTAATTTTAAAATTTGATACTAGCGTGTTAGCCTTTCAACAAAGAAACGAAAGTTCGAATAACTTCCACTAATGAAATTTATAAAGAATATTGTTAAATTTGGTGGTTGGCTTTTTTGCTTTCCCACTGCCAGAAAATAATATATATATAGTTACCAAATTCATTTTTTTAATGTAAGAGTTGTATACCTACAATACTAAATCGATATAAGTATTTAACGCAAGGTCTAGTAAATAGGGTGTATTCGTCTCAGAAATTAAGAATGAGCGCGTCAACATAAAATTTCCGTGCAGTAAATATGGCCTAAAATTCAGCAATTTCAATATGCATAACAATAAAAATGAGTACTTATAATGAGTATCCAACGCATACAAAAAATATACACTGAAAGGTTATTTAATAAGTATGTTCTGCAGCGATAATATGAATTTGGAGAATATACGTGGGGGAGAGATCCAGGGGTCTCCTACCACCTTTTACCCTACCAGCAAATTCACGATTTGACTTTCGACTCTACAGTATTTTAAGCTTCCCCATACTCCCCCAGGGCTAAAGGGCTAGTTCATCAGCTTTTCGCGGCTGAAACCGAAATAAGAGACTGATGACGTAGTTGGGTTCGCTTGGTCAGTTCTGCTGTTCAGTTTCTTAAGCATTTGCTTGAGAATCAAAACGCTTTGAAAAATAGTTTAATAACCAGTATGAGCCGAGATTTTAGCTCATGAAATTGCAATATACATGCATTTATATATGAACTAGAAATGTATTTACGTTAAACTCTAATATGCGTAAAACGTAAGTAAAACATGCATAAACATAACTATTTTTTAATTAACACATATGCGTAAACATAACTAATTTTTTAGGTCGAGTGCACCCTAAATCTAGTAATTCTTTTTCATAATCATCTTTTTAAATATATGTAAATAATAACCCACCGATAACATACGTAAATTTCTACATTTACAAAGAATTCTTTTTGCGTTAAAATATAAGTTAGTCGCAAAGTAATTTGCATTATAGAAATATTAAATAAAAATATGCAAATACATTTTGAGAATACATGCTAAAGACATTACACATCTATTTAATTAAAAATTAGTTAAGGCTAATAATAGATTTTATAACACATTAAAACGAAACAAATTTCACTTCTTCCATTTTTGCTTTTCAATTAGCGTTGATAATGAGTAGTAGAATTTTGTAAGCTTTTGCAATGTCTATTATGAAAGCATTATTATGGAATATCAGTATCAGTATTATTATTTAACGTCAATTACTCAAAAAATAATGAAAATATTTTAAAATAGTATTTATATATTTTGGAATAATAGCATGTATTCTTACATTTTAAAAGTATATGCTCTGATACTAATTTATGTTTATTCAGAATTTCATGGTTTATTTTATATAGTAAAATTTAGCAGTCTAAATTAGTATATAATAAATATAATATTTTATATAGTAGTCCAAATAATTAACTGAAACGTGCATAAATTAGGTCACAAATTAAGTGAATAATAAAGTAATGATTCAAATTATTATTTTTGGTAGGAATAATATGAATCAACTTACATGGTTTTTTTTCCTATATAGTTTGGTTCGATAATCCTCTATTACTATTTATCCATTTATTTGCTTTCTGGTCAGCTTTTCTTGCCGATACAAGGATATTCCTATTCAAGTGCCGAACCCTTATAAATGTTCGTAAACGGCAAAATAAACGAATTGCACTCTTATTCACGGAGGGAAAACGTTTCTCAAGTTCAGAAATGAGATTCTGAATTACACCTCTACCTTTTCGAAAAGAACTGCCATGAAAACAACGCAAAGCATTTTCCATTTTCATCATCGTTTCCATCCAAACTGGTGATGGTACAGTTAATCCTCCTTTAGATAATAAAAATATCCAATTTGAGTCGTTAGGAATTACTACGAATTTTTTTGATATTTCACCCAAAGTAGAATCTTTATCTTTCACACGATATACAATATAACCTGCCACATAAGCGAGCGATTCTTGTTCATATGCAGATATATCTTTCGTTGAATCATAAATTTCGGTTTCCCAAGGAAGTGACGTACATTCATCATAGATGTCTTCGTAATTAATTAAATCATCTTCGTATAAGGAAGATTCAAACATTTGTGCTTTTTCATTTGAAGAAAAAGCTGTTTCCAACAGCTCTTTTGTCAAATATGCTTCAACTTTCTTCACATCTTCACAGTCATTAGCATTTGTCTTTAACGACAATTTAGGCAATTTGTTTGCCAATAGCAACCTTTTCAGACGAATTATTACGTCTGATGGAGACGGATGGTCATTAAAACGCCCTAGACCCCGAATCTGGCTGAACAAGCTTTCTAATACATCTTGAGTCAGTCTTGACGTTAAAATATATTTCACATTTATAGATTTTACGTCGTCAAATAAACCGAAAAGCGAATTTATCGATATGATAATACCTTTCTGAAAAGGTAGCATTGTCTTCTTTCCGCATACTCTGAGATCAAAAATCATTTGCTTGATCTCATTTAATTTTTCTTTTTGTACTTCATAATAGCTTTCTAGGCCGAAAGCAGCTTTTAAAGGCTTATTGCTAGGGGGTAATGGTACACTACTATTCATAATGTCAAAAAAGTCATCAACCATTGAAAAAAAATTACTTGTTGCAGCATTACCAGTCAAATGCATAATTGCTTTAGCCGTTGTGGAGGAAAATAATGCTTTTGCTGGTGCTACTTTCTGTCTCTCGTTCCCTTTTACAGATAAAAATTGAGGTTTCAGTTTATAGCACAGTTTAATTTCTCCGATATCTTTATTGAGTACTTCATATATAACGTCTTTGTTTATAACTGTACCATTTCCGAGCATAAAACCTTTATCAAGAAAATGGTTTCTCAAAAGCTTTATGCAATGCGGCATATCAGCGAAAACCCATATTTTGGTGCTGAACTTGGAACTGTAAAAGAACGATTTATCTGTTGAAATTTGTAATTCTTTCCAAAGGGTCTGACTACCTCCCATGTCAGATACAATTGCTTTGACTCGAAGCCCAGACGATTCAAGTGCAAACAAAATGGAAGACAGAAGATTTTCCTTCATTTGACGATCAAAATCAAAATAAATGGGCTGTTTTGATTGCGAAATGAGTCCTCGAACCAATACAAATTGAGTCCTTTTAAAAGGACCTAATATCTGATCCAATTTTGAATCATAACAGTCTTGAATCTATATGAATTTCATCGAAACTTAATACGCATAATCTTTCTTCGTCAGTTGCATTTTGGCAAGTTTTTTTAATCAATAACAGTACATCATTTAAAATTCCAGGAATGCAACTGAATCTTGAGCACCATCTTTTCAGTGTACTTGCACTTGGAAGCGGAATACCCATTTTTTCTTTCCAGAAGTCGTATGACTTTACGGATAACGATCTGATTACTATGCTTTTTGAAATGTCGTCTGGAGACCATTTAATTCGCTTTTTTTTCATTAATGCATTTATTTGAGTTTCGGTAAATATGTTTTGAATATACGTTTTCATTTTTCATAGTTTTACATTTTCTTGATTCACTTTTTTAATGTCCTTCCTCAGTTTCTGAACTTCTTCTAATATTAGTTTTCTATTCCTTTTAAATCTTTTTCTTTGCTGGGAGATAGTTTTTAAATGCTGCTTTCTCTCAGTCTGTAAAACAGAAACCTTATTCTCAAGAGCTGATAATTTTGTGATTAAATCATTCACATTTTTCTGGAGGTTGGAACAGTTACAACATTTCTGAGTAATATTATTTTCAGTTATCAGGTTCAATGTTCCTTCTTACTTTCTTTGGGAACATGCACAGACCTGACTCGGAACAGGGAGCTTACTAAAGCTATGTTCAATAAATGTGGGAAATAGACAAGATACACAGGAAGGGTATACGAAACCCTTTATTTTTTCACTCTTTACAATAATTTCCGTACTTCGGAATACAGAGACCAACTACTTGTGGTCTGAACATAAGAATATAAAAATATTTAACTAAACTCTAACTTAACTTTGGAATAATAAACGTGGAAGATTGGCCTTATATTAACAGGAAGCCGTATGTAGTACAGAGAACTGTTAACACTACAATACGTTTAAAAATTATCACGAGGATTAAACCTCTGGCCTGGAAGACAACCAGCAACCGAGTAAAACTTCTAAGGCAAGCGGCCTGCTTCGACTAACTCCTTCCTCTCTCTCGCTTGGCAAAAAGCCACAACTTAAGTACTTGGCGTTCGCCAGACAAATTTGCATAAATAAGTTAAAGCTTTTAATTCTGGCCGGAAGTAGAAAATAAGAAGTGATAGTAAAGATTTAAAATAAAAATAAACGTTAGTAAAACTTAAGATCCTTACACAGTGAGCTTCTCATAGCTATTACTGTTATCGTTTTGAAGTTCCAGACATGCCTTTTTAGGATTTAAATTCTGAATTCTTTCAAATGCACTTTGAAAATTTTTTCTTTTTTGTTGCCTTTGCTGCCTTGGTGTATTCTGATAAATAACCAAGTCAGAATACAAGCAGTTGGAATAGCAGTTGACTTCAGTATCTTTTTATCGGTAATCCTAGCAACCTATTTTTCATATCATCCTCATAATCAGATTCAGTGAAGTGAATGCTGCATATTCAAGCACTCTTTGTGTTAACAATATCCGCTCTTCGACACCTATGCAACCATTCTTTCGTTAACTGAATATTTTTGTACGGAAATCTATGAAATACCACACTAGTTTCTTTCGTATTATGATACGTATTGCTACAGGTAGCAACGGCACACGATACCATTTTTTCAATGATTTCTCATTACAAGAACTTTCGAAATACAAAATCCCTTTAAAAGTATCATCAGTTATAACTTTCAAGTAAAAAAAAAACTCTTTCTCTGAAACTAACAGGGCTAAAGAAAGAGAATCCAAGAACTAAAGATTCAATCTTTCGCATTGATGCTCTGGTCAGTCGACGACGGGACGAACCCAGTGACGTCACATAACATCCGGTATCCTCCCCAAGAGGGGTTCGTGTCGGCATCGTTCTTCTCAAAGGGATAACCCAGCCCTTCTCTTTCTTTAGCCCTGATACTCCCCCATACTGCAAAGACACAATACATTCATTCCTTCTTCGGAATTCGAACCCAGACTCAACGATATGGTAATCATATTGTTAAATATGCTAACTACTGTATCAATCAGAGAGAAAAGCTTAGTTTTTAAAAGACAAATTGTTTTAATAAGCCTTCTACAATGCTTTTTGTGGAACATTTGCGCATTTGCTTTTTAATGTTGAAGTTTCATAATTACCTTTTTTGCAGAACTATGAAATAATTTCATGCATAATAGTCTTGACATTTTTATTAATAAACGTGCCTGTTATATGAAAGTAATTCAAGCTAAGTAAGAATCGATTAAAATAAGTAAATTTTAGGACACCTTGTGTTTGCCATTCACGTATGAACTAATAGAACTAATGAACTAGAGAACAATGGTGATTTAAAAGAAGAATTCTTAAATTTAAAAGAAGAAGTCACGTAGTTTTAAAGGATATTAAGTAATAAAGTTTAAAATTAGGAAAAGAAACAACTTTAGAATAGAGTAGATTTTGAATAAAACATTAAAAATATTCCGCTGTTACAAATAACTGCAAACTTTATTATAATCTTATTTCTCATTTCATTGTATTCCTTATAAAATTGCTCGTATTCGGAAGTTAAATTTTCTGGTCATTTTGTTCCCAATGCGTAAAATTCTTCGAAAATTTATATCTAATTTTGAATCTTGGCGAAGTTTCAGCACATTTTATCAACACGATTTGGCATATATCAGCCAAACTAAACGATCTATAAAATATCCCACAATGAAATACGAATCTTATGTTCGGAAAACAGAAATAAATCTTCAGTAGCTAATCTTCAATATCTAGTCTGGCATTTAACCTCAATTTTGACTTCAAATTCATCTTGTTTACTTAATAATATTAATTCCAATATAGTTCTTTTAAGCGCTTTCATAATCCAAATAAATTAGCATTTCCATACTTCATTATATTTTGCTCGAGAGATGGCGTTATGCTCGATTTCTTTTTGTCCGTCTACTGATTTCCTTATAAATCTGATTGTCGACTCTCCTATTTATGCAAAAATATTTTTGGTCCTAAAGAAAAGGAACTTGACTCTGTTTGCCGTCGAAATCAATGAATTTTATTCAAAAGCTACAGGTTTAACACTGCTTTGTTGTGTAATTTTAAAATTTGATACTAGCGTGTTAGCCTTTCAACAAAGAAACGAAAGTTCGAATAACTTTCGCTAATGAAATTTATAAAAAATATTTGTTCAGTTTAAACCTTAAATAAACTTATTTTCTGTCTGTCATACATCACAGTCAGAAAATATATATAATAACAAAACCCATATTTTACCTTTTGCCATATTATAATCTTTTTCAAATGGGAGATTAAATTAATTTTAAAATTGCTGCCTATTACCTGAAAGACTTGAAAATATTATAAACCAAGATGGATAATTGCATATGTAATAATATATGTCTATTGCTAGTTTACTTACGGAATCTTATAGCCTATGCCTAAATAATCTTAACTCAGCAAACACTATTTTTTTTACTTGGGGATACCCCATGCATCTATATTATGAAATGAAATAATTTAATAAAAATGTGCTTCGCAAATAAGAAAGTTGTGTTTCCTTACACCATGTATCATCGTAGCTCCTTTGATCAATTCTTCACTGCAAAAGCAATGGAAAGTTATGTTTAGATATTTGTTAATTAGCATAATCAGGATGTTCGCATTACATCTTGAATAATTCATAAGTCAATTTAGCTTCGTAATAATTCTAGTTGTAGTATTGAAGTTGCTCGTAGAAATTATGCACTATTATTTACATCAAAAAGCAAGTTTTATAAACATGGATCTCCACTTTTTTAAAATATTCGCGAATATTCATGTGGTTTGAAACCCCTGGCTTCGAAAGAGTATTTATTATTTCGCATTTCAAGCGCTGCTCGTAAAAGCTTCCTTCGTTCATTATAGAATACTCTTTTGAGACATTCGATTTAATTTCCCAAGATTCCAATGTTTCATGGCGGTCTCTTTTGCCAAACTGAAGTAGTAATACGTTCGTCCATAGCCATATACGTGCTTTGAAACTTGCAGTGTTGCATTCAAAAGATACTTCGCCATCAGAGAAGCCGTGAGTGGTTCAAAAAAAATTCATTCCCGCCGGTCTTTTAAAATTAATTATGTTTCGCACATTACCAAATTAATCAAAGTGATAATAAGTTTTAGATAACTTTTTCTATCAAATAAAGTTATATTGCACAGAAAAAAATTAATAAAATTTTTGTGCTTTCGAGAGTTTCCGGAGAAGTAACAGAAATAAGTACTGGTATTTTGATGTTTTATATTAGTTGAACTAGAACAACGATTCCCAGCTTTTTTACATCGATCCCTTTTCATAGAATGGTTTTCTTCATCTTATACAGTTTTCTCTATAGCATACAACATACAAAATAACCATAATACAAAAAATTGCGCAAAATAAATTTAAAACAGCAATTAAGACTATAAACAAAAGTTTTGAAAAAAAAATTAGTTTAGTAGATTTATATTTTATTATTTTTTAGCATCATTACTTTTAATTTTACAAATATAAACATGTTTCAGAAATCAAATCACACATTCTAATTGTACAAAAGTGATTTTAATTGATGTGATGGATTCTCCGAGCTACGTGATGGCTTTATATACTGATGCAATGTTTTCATATCTGGCAGAAAATTGCTTAACTGAATTTTTAATTCTCCGTTTTATTCAACATCTTCTTTTGTTTAGTAATAAATTACTGATTCTGCCCAAACTTGCTTCTGAAATTGTTGCTTCTGAAGTATGTTGAAGTAAGAAGAGGGATATGTCATTAATGTTGGCTCTATTACAACTTTTACTATTTGCATGGCAACTGTCTTACATCATGGCAATAATGTCGTTAATCGTTGTTGTTGTGAAAATAGCCCACATTTTTGTAGTAATGCATGTCGGAGCTCTTGGAGAGTGCCTGGCGTCATTAATATCGCGTCAGTATCCATCTCAGCGATGAAACGACATTCTGCACAATTCTGCACAAGAGGGTGAAATATAGGGTGGATATGAGGGAAGCACTTGTAATTACATAGAGGTCGGTACGGCCGTTCTTTGCTATTCCACCTCATACCAGTAAGCCTTTTCCTCTGTAATTGTCTCTTTTCACAATGTTTGGAGCCCGATAACGTGTCCCTTGACTCTCGCCATATCATTTCCCTTTGGAGATCGTTTTCTGGATGTTAAATCGAGACTCATCTGTAAAGAGTACGGGGCTTTGGAACGAATACAAACCACAGGTCATCGGGCGCATGGTCCACCTTCATGCAATCGACGCGACAAAGTTTGGTGGGATATTTGTCGCATCGAGGAGCTGCAGAGAGAGATATATTTTATTAGTTTCATTTTTATTTTTGCAGCATTGTTTGATTTTGTTAAATGATTTCTCTAAATTGTTTAATTTTTTTCATAATTTGCAAAATACTTTCTCAGAATTGAATATCTTTTCAGAATCTCAGCTCTTATGTCAAAACTCTGCTCTAACAACTCTGCTCATCAAATTTGCCTTATTCTTTGTAAAATATTCCATAACAGTGCCTTAATTTGTCCAAACGTTTACATTGTCAAAATCCTTTATAACATTTGTGTTATATCTGTAACAAAATTTTATACTTCACAGAAAAATCTCTGTTAAATGTAACATTCTTTGTAACGGTGTAACATTCTTTGTAAAAATGTAAAACAATTCTCTATAGCATTTATATATTCTCTATACCACTATATCAAACTTTGGTATCCAAAGAATATTTTTAAAAAATAAAAACAGCTAGATGAGCAGAAAAATCTGAAAGTCTTTCAGACGTAACAGCTGCTCATTGTGTGGTTTCCTGTCGTGCTGTTAGTGATCTACAACGTCTTGTACACTGCGCAGAGAAAAATGGGACAATTCTATATCTCCCGTTCTACTGAAACTATTCATAAAATTCAAATTGCGTTTTTCATGTCTCGAAAACGCGACTTAGGATATATATAATATTTACATATAGCATTGTTCTAACATAGGTATTTTGACAAAAAATTCGGACATTTTCTGAAATATTATACCAAATGCTTTCCATATTACAATTCTACAGCTCAAATTATACCTAAATAATAAATTTTGTAAAATTTGGTGGGAAATTTTCGGAGAAATTCAAAAATTTATCTTGGTGCATTTTTCCAGTTTGAGTCAAGAAGTCACCTGTTTGCACTTGGCGAACTTCTTAATATATGCCAACCTATTTTCCTTTCCCTTCCATTGTGCAGGAGCGAAAAAAAGTCACATCATTCCTACTTTAAAGTTTTTTTAACAAAGTGCCTAAATCACATTTGGTGTTATTATCGCTTTCAACAAATATCGCTTTCAACGCTCCAATTCACATACATCTTCGGAAATTTTGGATAAAGGACTAATTTTTTGCAGGTATGCTTAGAAATACATCTACTTATACTACTTTAAGATACCGCTGTGCTAATTCTTCGCCATCAGAAACATATCTTGTATAAGGGTTTGATACTTTTGGTAATAATTTCACAGCATTTTTTTGATACAACGATGCGCGCTCATCTCTCTTGCAACAGAGGATTGTCTTGCACGTTGCTCTTGGCTTTTGCTATCTCGGAGTACACGGAATTATCGTTATTTGGAGCTGACGTATGCCCCTTTTTAAGGCTTTGTGGTGTGAGTGCGGTATTGCGTTTTATGCTAAGTTTGGTTGCCTGTTTGCATTCGGCGATGCAGTTTCTACCTCATATGTAAACTGTATGTTATAATTCACCTTTTTACATTCTTACCTTTTTTTTTAGAGTTTGTTGCTTATTTTTTAAGCATGAATGTATTTTCCAAATATAAATACTATATATTCACAAACACTGTTAAATAGTGTACTCTAAATAAATCAATCAGTTATCGTCTCAGATGAAATACTTTAACAGCAAACACAATAAGGCTGCAAAATCTTCCAAGAGAAACTTTAGTGAATTTAGTCCAAACAGACCTAAACATGGGATTAAAGCTACCGGTTAAAATCCTCCTAAATTCCTGAAAAATGTTTCAAGAGATAATTCAATCAAATTATGTTAAAGAGATATAAATATAGGATTAAAGCAAAATTGAGTTCACATAAATTACCTATTTTTCTACTGCATTACGTTGAAGTTAGGTACTGTTATTTTTGTTTAAATAAAATGAACTTAAATATTCTTATATGTGATGGTGTATTTTATTAATTACTTTTTGCAGAACCTTTGAAAAAGACTTGTTTGCATAATACTCAACTTTCAAATATTTTTTCAAGAGAATAACATGGAGAAAGTTTACAAATTTAAAGCAATCATTCGGTTTTAAGTATTCCTTCGCTAGAAAGAAAATGTTCTTCCACTGTAATATCTAATGTAATATTAATAGCGTATGTAATGTACGGTTTCATGTGAATATTTTAGTATTAATAATGATTTCACTATAAGAATAGCTTATCTTGACAAATGTTCAATACAAATAACTGAATTAATTTTCGCTGGAATAAAAATTTGTTTTACAATTCACTAGCAGATACAGACACTTATGTGAAGTGCAGGGATATGAAGCTTTTTCAGCGGAAATCCTCAGGAAGGCGTTTAACATATTGGCAGACTAAAATATTTAGAAGAAAAAATGAAAGTATTTTAATGTTTTTTAAATAAAACTTATTATTATTAATTGAAATATGTATATCATATTCGTCTTTTCATTATTAATTATAGCACATGTAATATTACTATTAACAGCAGTAATAATGCTGTATTCACTCACATATTTTCCCTCCCAGCATTTTATCGCAAGGTTCTGAATTCGTTTTTCCATGTATTTATTTGTTTCCTCAAGGCGATCGGAAAATAAGCTCTCCTAGATTTTAAAATCAATTCGAGCACGTTGTGGCTATTTTCGTCTTACTAGTTAATTTTCTCTTAGATTTTATGTGCATGGGCTCTGATTTGACGAAGCATGTATATTGAAGAATCAGTGATATCTGATGTTTTTGGTGGTTCTGAAAATCATAGCACAGGGTAAGACAGACTGAAGAATTACAAAGCCGATAGTAATGATGACGATGACGACGATTTTCAAGTTGTGGCAGACGACAGAGTTCTAGCCTAATTTGAGGCCTATGGGTAATAATGAAACAGTGCGAGATTCAAGTTGCAAGTATGTAAAAAAGAAGATATCTTATTAGATACTGTAACTTTAACTTTACTATCTAGGCCTACTGGAAAATACATATTATCATAGTTACAGGTAATTTATCTCTGAATCCTTTTATCTGCTAGTGAATTGCGCGAATAAAATATTATTAATAATTAGTAATTATTTTATTATTTAAATGGTATATAAAACGTACCCCAATGCAAACATAAAATTAAATAAAAAATCTGATGTGGACACCACATGACTTCCTTGTTCAAAATATTAAATTATATGCAGTTTTTGATGCATTTTATTTAAACTTATTTCTTTGAATTTCGTTAAATATATTTCTCATTAAATTAATTCAGTTCTCATTTTGCGGCAAGGCAAACATACATAAAACCTCAAAATATCTTTATTAAAAATTGAAAAATATAAAACAACAAATACAGTTAAAACATTTTTTTTAATTATACAGTTAAAAGTAGAGTCGCTATGCAAGCAATTCGACCAGCGGGCAAGAAGGCAGATTTTTCGGTGCATTAAACTGAAAGTTTACATTTGGTCTCGCTCGGCAAAACGACATGAAGGTGCAGAAACTGACTTAATTCACTATTCAGCTAAGTTTTAAATGTAAACAAATATGGCTGCTATGTTAAAATAATAGGCTTAGCTGCACTGAAAAAAACTTTTGAATTGTTGATAATTCTACAACTATTGCATGTAGATTTACTAAAAGCATAAAACGCCTTAACTGGAAGATATGAACACCATAACTTAATCATTTGAAAGCAAAAAATGAACAATTTATCAACATATAAGAATGAAAAAAACTGAGCTCACGAAATCGAGTAACAGAGTGGGTATATGTATATAAATTCGTATACTTTTGATGAGGCTGATTGCAACCAAAAAAGGAGGTGCCCAACTACAGTTATAGCAGTCCTATATACAAATGTTTTATGATATAGCAGTACTGTATACAAAATTTCAACAGTCTGAGGCTACTCGTGTTTGAGTCATCCGAGATACATACCTACGTACGTACGTACAGACGTCACGAAAAAAATCTCTCCTGAATCTATTTTAAATCCTTTTTGCAACCCTTTGTGAGAAGAGTCCTTTATTCTGTCTTTACGTACAGATATCAAGCAAAAACATCGTTAAATTGCATTCAATAGTTATCAAAATGGATATTTTCGTTAAAATATGATATCCGAAAATTTTCTCTATTGCAATACTTCCTTTATTTACTTCGTACAAGGAAGTAGAAATGATATTTTTTCTCCTTGAAAAAAGGCACAAGTACCTATCTTCATAAAAACCGATAGAATTTTTAATAAAATTAATTAAAAATAAGTCAATTTAAGTCTGATTATTTGCCTAAATTTATATTTGGATGTTAATGAGGAGAAAAGATTTATAACTTATTTTTCCACATTTTGCTTTATTTAGGAAGAACTTATTCTTAAAAATGAATGAAAGTAATTAACTTAAGTATGTTCAATTATGAGGATTTTATCAATTTCTGAGCAAATGTAGCATAGAGTAATGCTCTCTCAGAAAAGCTCCGCTCATTGAAATTTCGGAATTATTAATTTCTCGTCCCGAAATAAAAATGAAGACATTAAGTAAAAGAGAGAAAAAGAAAGAACGCGGAAAACAAGCTAGGAAAAACTGCAATCCACTCCCTGTTAACCCGTAGCGGATTAACCGGTTTGCGGTTTAAACTTACCCCGTTTTAAAAAAAAGATTTACTTGATGAGGAACGATAGAAAAATGATAATCACAGACGACCCGCATAAAACAAAACTGTCTACTGGAAATACGAAAAGTACAAGAATGCGCAAGATAAGAGAGGTGATAACAGAAAGTGACTGCCAGAGGACTGCGAAGAAACAAAAAGTTCTAAATGATTTTTCAAGATTTTGATTCTTCAAGTCCTTTTGCAAATACTTTCTCATTTATAGCTTTCTTACTATATTTCAAATTCTGTTTATTCGGTACTTTTCTGTTATGAGGACCCGATTCAGAAACGTATGTATGATGTATGTGCGTATATATGTGTGTATGTACACAAACATACATACGTTCGTATTTATATTCATGCATACATAAATACATCCATCCATCCATTCATACAAACATACCTACATTCCTACATTTCTGAGTCTTGTCCCGTTTAACAGAAGAGTACCATTTATTCTTTCCTTACTAAGATTGAATTCTTTTCGTTCTTAATGCTGATTTAATTGTATAGCGAAATGAAATTATTCTCCAGATTAAACTGTTTGATAATGCAGTTAATTGCTGGCAGTATTTTTCGGTTGATTATAACACGCATAATTCCACTTACCCGTGTTTCTTTTAAATGCCATCCAATCAACAATGATTATAAGTTAACCCTGAACATCGTTTCCGATATTAGCCGGTTAATCGAAGGTTATTTACGCCAAAATGATTCCCTTTAATATATAAGCAATCGTCAGGTCGTGAACGGTAGTAACAGCAGCGCCATCTAGGATGCAAGATTCGAGTTAATTACGAAATTACAGCTTCAGTATAACATTTGAAGACAGTGGCGGATTAGCCAAAGAAATCGGCCCTGGCAGGATAAAATATGCCGGCTCTAAGGCCCCATGTGAAATGTCATTATATATATAAATTTACATTCTCATCATCATCATCATGAAAAGTAACTTTTTAAAATAAAAATATACCTTTGTAGAAATGTACACTTTATTCATATATAGTACATATATGCAAATTTTGCATAATGAGCTGATGGTCAATGGCCAGGAAATAGAGAAGTATACATGTAAATAAAATATAAACAATAAATGACTAAATAATTATATACACAAAACAGCAGTTGATTCATAATTAGCCATTTTTTTTATTCCAGGGGCCTAGGCAAATATTTTCCCCCATTATATCTTCAGTTTTTTGCTTTAGCCAAAATATTCTTCTCTGTGTTCATCAATGACTCCAAATTATCTTGTTTCATAGTACTCCTTAATCTACTTTTTACACTTTTTTTAAATTGAAAAGCTGTTTCGCATTCAAATTGCGTTATAGGTAGGGTAACTACAAACTTATAAGGAAAAGGATATTGGCGTACGCGTTACTATATAAATTATACTTCAAGAGTAATTTGTATGCACACAAGACGCAATTTTTGCAAAAATTGGATTTAGCTTTGAATGAATGCTCATTAATAGATAGAGCACTCTTTCCTTCTGAGTCGGAATCAGATTGGAAATAATAATTTTCAATTGAATTTTTTAGTATTTACTTACTAGATCCTGATATTCATCCTTAAGATTATCAGTTGTTGCACCTGCATAGTGTCCTAATAATGTAAATTAAATAGTCGAAAACGTTCCACGACAAAGGCTTTGAAAGTTTTGGGGATCGAGAAGAGATTTTTTTTTTTTGTCTTCCTACAACTTCCTATGCCCTTTAAACCTTCTTTCCATCGATGAAATGGTGTTATCCGTTATCGAATTAAAGATAGTAAATTCAAAGTTTTTTACAGGGCGATTGAAATTATAGTCGAACGGTTCTTTGTTGTCCATTTGCTTCACTTTACGTCATCTTCTAGCGGGTAGTTCTTCTTCCATAATTATATCACAACCCAGCCTCTCTAGTTTATTATTGCAATCCGTTACAAACGATTTTTATGCGTTAAATATTAAATCAAAGTTTCTAGAAATGGCTTTTAAAGAGCTTGTAACCCCCCCCCAACCGTGTTATATGCTAGGATGCAATCTAATCCTTTAGTCTGCAAATATTTCGTTACTGGCTTAGTATATTGAAATATTTTCAGATATACGTGAGCAGACAAAATTATTCTAAAACTTTTTATTTTGTCCAGGATAGATTTTACCATTTGTCGTATCTGTGCATTTTACATATTATTGGAAGCAATACTTTTTAGTGCAGGTATTAATTCTACGTATAAACAATTATCTTTTCAATCGAAAGTGCCAAAAGTTTGTTTTAGGACGTTTCTTTTCTCGAATTTTCTGTGCACTTCCTTCGGTTTTTGTTCACCCATTCTACGTATTTGAATAGTAATGTAAAAAATCAACTGCAATATTTTTGACATCAACTTGCATTATTCTGTGACACAGCAAAATTCGCTAGAGTCTTTTGCAATTGCAGTTATAATGCAATATTTTCAATTTCACAATTAAATTAGAACGTGACTGTGCTGTATTTTCATGAATCTACTTCACGACTGTCGATGTTGTCGACCACTGTCGACTATACGCTCTACTCTACCCCTACCCTACAGCCTACAGCTACCGCATTTCATGTGAGTTTTTGAGTACGATACACGGTCTGCGCATCCATGTCTGTCTTACGCGCAGGGTTGTCTCGCCGAGTCATCTGTGTCGATTCGATCGCCCGAGTTTCTTGATCGGCCCGAAATCGCTCCGGCTCGCCGGGCATCTGCCCGGTCACCCATCGACTCTATCCGCCACTGCTTGAGGATGAAATATAAAATAGAAATGACACTTCAAAAATGCATTAATTATGCAATAAATATTATTTAAATAATGTTATAAAGTAAATAAATAATTTTTATGAAAATAAATTTTATGTGCCATTGCTTCCAAAGTAAATTGCAATTTTCTCTCCATTATCACAGAGTTTTCTTTTCAAGGAAAGCCTTTATCTTAACAGCCTAAACAAATAAAACCTACGAAATAAAATTAGGTGTTCTGAATTTATAAATAATCGTTACACTAATTGAATGCGAGGATTCCCATTACAAAGACATTAAAATACGTAAAAGCACAATAACTAAGAAGTAAATTTTAAATTAATAGTGAACATGCTGTAAATATCTCATTATACAGCAAATATTTCCAAAATCAGAATACAATATTCTATTTTAGAGTTCAATTCTACTACAAAAAATTTAATACTTTTAAAATATCCATAATTATTATGTGATTAATAATTTAGTGATATAACTTCTTTATACAAGTTGCATGTTTAATCTATTGTAAAAACTCGGGACAAGCTTGTTAGATTTATTCAAGGTTTAAATACACTAAGTGACCACTTTGTTATGACCGCCTCGTCAATATTTCATTGGAGCACCTTTTGCCCTTAATAAAGCGTTTGTTTTTCTTCACATGGATTCTACGAGATACTAATAGGTCGCTGAATAGCACTTTCTGATAGTGTGTGACTGGATGGTTGAGAATCTAGATAACAGGTGGCTCTTTTAACCTCATCCCCAAATGCTCAATGAGACTGAATTCTGGCGATAATGGAGGCCACCTAAGCAAATTAATCTCTCCTTCTTGTTGCCTAAACCAATCCTATACAATAACACTCTTTAAACAAATCCTGTATTACGGCAGAACGCTTTATCAACCTTTTTATGTTGAAAGTAGCCATCGCTGTTGAGATAAACCATCAACATAACAGAGTGTACCTAGTCAGTAATAATGTTTAGGTATGATTTTTTATTCCCAGGTTCATGAATGGGAATTAAAAGGCCCAAAGCATGCCAAGACAACATTCCCTAAACTATCATTAAAATCCTTGAGATTGAACCGTTGTAGCAATTTACTTAATGCCCATGCCTTCGCGCTGTTTCTTCAAAATTCTCACTCTTCCGTCCGCATAGTGCAACTGAAAAACGTGATTTATCGGACCACGTAACTTACTTCCAGCTATCCACTTTTTAACCCTTGTCTTCCGGGCAAATTTGTTTTATTTTGTTAGCTACAGAGAACAACGATATTCGAACTGGACATCGGTTTCCATATTCCATACGTTGCGTTGCACTAAAAACAGTGCGTTCGGAGATACTTTAAGACGTTACTCAATTAAGATATGCTGTAATTTATTGTACTTTTACCGTTCTGTTATCTTTTATAAATCTCTCTTACAAAGAGACTCTTTCTTCATTACAAAGAGACTGACAAAGACAAAGAGACTTACAAAGCGTCTTACAAAGAGACTCTTTCTTCATTCTGGTGACAAATTTCCAATTCTAGCGCTTACTTTTAGGATATGATCTGAAATATATTTTTAATAATTATATGAAAACTAAAATTCTGTTATTCATAGAATTACACGGGTTGGACAAAAATATGGAAACACCTTTAAAAAACATGTTTCTTTGCTTAATATGGTGTAGGAAACCCGTTGGCATCCAAAACAGCTTGCAGTCTTCTCGGAATGGATAAATACAGTTCCTGTATGTTTGCCAAGGGAATATTATACCATTCTTCCTGCAAAACGGTGGCAAGTTCAGATAACGATGTTGGCGGTGGATAACGAGAACGCACTTTCCGTTCCAATGTAGACCACAAAGGTTCGATAATATTCAGGTCTGGTGACTGTGGTGGCCAGGGGAGATGGGACAACTCATCCTCGTGCTCAGAAAACCAGTCCTGGACAATGTGAGCTGTATGAACAGGGGCTTTGTCGTCTTGGAAGACACCATCACCATCGGGGAACAAAGTTTGTACCATGGGATGAACTTGATCGGCCAAAATGTTCACATAAGTCTTGGCAGTCATGTGCCCTGACGCAGTTATCATGGGGCTAGCAGAGAACCACGATATGGCTGCCCAAACCATAACAGAACCCCCACCATGTTTCACTCTTGGCAATAAGCAGTCTGTATTATAGTCTTGAGATGGCATTCTCCAGACGTAAACTCGGCCAGAAGTGGGAAACAATGTGAAAGAAGACTCGTCAGACCATATTACTCGCTTCCACTGCTCTATAGTCCAGGCTTTATGACTTAAACACCACCTTTTCCTGTTACGGGCATTAGCATCACTGATGAGTGGCTTCTCAATTGCAGCACGGCCAGCAATTCCCTGTTTATGAAGCTCCCTTCTAATTGTTTTGGTACTCACAGGGTTCGGTAACACAACATTCATTTCAGCAGTAACTTTTGCAGCTGTGGTCTTCTTATTTTTCGTCACAATTGCCCTTAATGATCGTCTGTCACGATCACTCAGGACACACTTTCGTCCGCACTGTGATTTAGCAGATGATGTTTTTCCGCTTTTCAAATATGCGGAATAAATCTTCGATACAGTACCTCTTGAAACACTAAACACCTCGGCTACCTTGCTTACGGAAGCACCTACCATACGTGCTCCAACAATTTGCCCACGTTCGAAGTCTGTTAACTCTGACATAATGCAATGACAACCTCACATAACAGTACTCCGACAACAACTGAACTGTTTAGCACATTTACGAAGTTGTATAGGTGGCGTCAGTAGTCAAAAACGCCAGCGCCACCTACATATTTCATTAAAATCAATCTTTCTCTTCAAACATGCATTTCACAAGGTGTTTCCATATTTTTGTCCATCCACTGTATATCAGTTAACTTTAATATGTAACCAAAAGCCACCGAACACACTGAAAGTCAGACATTTTTTGAATTTTCTGAAAAATGCTTGAAGAATTATTCTGTAACTTCGGCATATACACCGGTCCACAAAAGTCCTTACCCTGTCTTTACTTTCGCAACTGTTATAAACATATATTTCCAGTTACATAATTTTTTCAACAAATGACATAAAGTTTCATGTTTGGGCCGTTTAAAACTTAAAGAATTTAAGTTTGCAAAAATTACGAAATCTAATTTTTTTACCTTCCTTCGGTCCCTATACTTATACTGAGGAAAATGTTGGACTCGTTATAAAAAGTAAATCGCAAAATGTGCATAGGGACCGAAGGAAGGTAAAAAAAAAATTATCAATATATTTTAAATTAAAGTCGAGGATAATATTTAGAGGCCATACACGAATTGAAGAGCGAATTTTTGTATGAATGTAAATAAAAATAAAATATTAGTTTAGAAAATGTTTTCCAATGTTCAGAAATTAAATGACGAGCATTTCTATGTGGATTATTGGGAAACGTATTGATATTTATAACTTTTTCTGAACTTATCCACAGAATCTTCTAGAATTTGTGCTGCAGAAAACAGTGCGGGATTTCAGCCAAATCTTAATTTTATTTGCATTAATGAGAAACGAAGAATGTTTGTACTTTAATAAATTTTCTGCGCAATGACTAGATTTTGATTTTAAATAAAAAACTTCATGAGAGCATTAATAACGTAATTTTAGATTTTGAAACTTATAAATTACTTTTGGGAACTCAAGTAATTTATCAATTTGCTCATATTGTAATTAACTGCTAGTAATTAGAAGTCACAAGGTTGCTCGCATTGTAGCGCATTGATAAATGGTTCTCAACAAGGTACTATTTTGTTTTATCCTAATTTTACCTTTGTATTGCGCTTTTGTTTTCAAAAATTTTAAATATTAAATGTAAATTTATTTTGAAATAAACTGTGTTATTTTCCCTTAGTCTTGGTTAAAAGTAACATATTCTCTACATGCTTTAAATTGGCTAATTGTATAAATTATATTAGTCAGATAAGCAAATTATAACTGTACTTGAGAGATTTAAAAGTAATATACTCTATACTTCTTAATAATTTAATTATTAATTAAATGTGTACTGAAATTAGTAATTAAATTATTGAGAAGTATAGAGTATATTACTTTTCAATCTCTCATGTACAAGTTTTTAAGCAACTACGGTTACACCCTGACGGGAAAAAAAATCCCGACACTAAGAAAAAAATTTATGTAGAATAATGAAATTTCGGGAATACACATTTGCTAGGTAACATATTTAATTGATTAAATTTTCAAGACCATAGGCTAATGCAAGAGCGAGAAGAGCCATTTCAAATGTGAAATGATGGTATATTAATAACTGGTATAACAGCCAGAATTTTGAATGCAAGCATGCATTGTGTCGTGCAGGTTCCGGATGTCTGTGAGATGGAGTTCCGTGCCTGTTGCACTTGGTCTGTCAATACAGGGACGGTTAATGCTGGTTATGGATGACCTGGAGTTGTCATACAATGCCCATACATGCTTGATTGGAGAAAGATCTGGTGATCTAGCAGGTCAAGGCAACATGTCAACACTCTGTTATCCTGTTGGAAAACACCCCCTTGAATTCTGCTTATGAACGGCTGCATAATAGGTTGAATCACCAGACTGACGTATAAATTTGCAGCTATGGTGCGTCGGATAATCACAGCCACTAACTTCGCAAACGGCAGAGGTTTGGTGTCAGTAGAAAGCACGTTACAGGGCGTCTGTCTGGAAGCTCTCCTTCAAATAACCGATTTGTAACAGTTCGTTGTGCCACTATGGTGTTAGTTGCAGCTGCAGACACAGTACGATGTGCCACAGCCATACATCGAACACGGCGGTCTTCTTTCTCACGCCACGTGGCTGCCCAGAATCCGTCTTTTTGAGTCAGCACCTTCCCTTAACCACTGCTACCAACAATCATACAAGTACTTGTATACAGTGCATACATTCTTGCCAAAGCTTTCTGAAGTATCGCAGAAAGAAATTTCACCTTCTCGTAGCCTTATTACATGACTTCGTTCAAACTCGCTGAGCTGTTGATAATGATTTTTTCGTCTTCTTTCTTGGCATTCTTAACTAACATGCACTCAATAAGTCAAATCTCAACGACAAATAACGCCCACGAAATTTACAATGCATATTTAAAGCTTATCTGATTTGCATGTTCATAATGGCACTAATAAAGCCATACTTGAGCGTTTAGCGCAAAATCTGAATGGACGTCATCTTTTATATGTATAAATATGCCTACCAAATTTCGTTTATCTAGCACAACTCCTTGTATGTGCGTGTAGGGATATTGTAGGTGTAGGGATATTTTTTTTCCGTCAGTGTAATCTCAAAGATAAATCAAAGATCTTAGCGTCAAATCCAATATCAGCAATCTAAAACATGATTACTTTCAGGCTACGTGAAAGTTAGATTAAATATCGGATTTTGTTACATTATCAAAATTTCGCTGACATTATACGTGATAAATGCCGTGACAGCAAAATGAAAAACTGTGGTTAAAATGATTCTGCTATATACTTCAATATCGAAAACATTTTATGTTCTTTTTAAATAAAGTTTTCATTTGATGTAGTTCACTTATATTTCCCACTCAAATTTAAACGTTTCAAAACCGTTATAACACCTCATTTCATTTTAAAAAAATTGGTTTCCATCGACTCCATGTCTAAACATGTGTATGATCTATTTTCTTCCCGCCAAGAGAGTATTAGCCTTTCTAATTACTTCCTAAGACTCATGTACATATACTAATTGTGCTGGAGCAAGTTCTCTAAATTCTCAGGACTTGAGCAGAAAAATATAATTAGTAATATTTTTTTCACAGATTTTGAACGATTCTCTCTTATCTTATCTATGTTTCTGCATGTATTTTATTTTTATAAGTATATATTAAATGTGCTTATTTTAGTCTAACGGAAAACCTTTCACAGAAGATCAATTTCTAAACAAAAACTTTATTGGAGACGACGGAAGAAAATTGATGTGCTGCCATCTCACAATAACAATTTTTTATTTCAGGTAAAATTTAAAAACTCGGCAACTAGGTAATTAATTACCGCTTTTAAAAATCTTCCGTCTCCTTGTGTTTTGTTATATCAGTTCCATTTTTTAATGAAAGAAAGTTATTTTTTATTAATATAGTAATTAAACAATTCATTACCGTGCCTGTTAATGGATATCTATAAGAACTTTCCTTCTGTCTGTCACTCATAAATATCTCTAATATTTTCTGGCCTGATGGCTTAAATTCATTTTTATACACACTTCAGTTATCTATTTAGAATTTGCTTCAATAAAGACAGTTTTTAATTAATAAGCTGCAAACAAAACTGGAAATCAAATTCATAAAATCGGAAACATGTGAGTCGTTATTTAATTTCAGCTAATGCAATAATTTTATGTGAATTCTTTTCTGTGATTTCAGTTTCTTCTCTGAGCAATAACCAGAGTTTAAACCAGAGCGTTAATCGGGAAAGAAATTTTGATTTCGAAGAAGAGCTGGAGTAACTTGCCAGAGCTGGGACAACTGTTTATTCTCTGAGGTTATGTCCTGGTCTGGTCTTTGTGAATCAATTTTGAATTTTTTAATTCGTAAGGCTAAAAGCTTCAGTAATAGGAGTTGCTGCAGTAATAGGAGTCGGATTCGTTAGGCGTTAAAGCTATCTTCTGTGTGTTAAATGTATATATTTTGTAAGTTTTTATTTAAATGTTATGCTTATTGTGGTGATTAATCTCACTTGTCTTACCTAATCAGCACAAGCGAATGAATTTTACCGTGGCAAAGAGTGCAAAACTGCCTTTGTTGCTGGCATAAGCCTTGAGCAGTACGATTTCAAATAATTTCTGTCCAGTTTTGGAGAACAAACTCGCCGTACATTTTGAATGCCCGTACAGACACTATACATTTACGCATCAATAACCACTATACGGTTTGGGAGGCAAATGTTATATTTAAATATAATACATTAAGATTTATACATTTTGTATGCTTTTATTTGTATATATTTTAATCTTTGAAATTTTAAACCCAAATTTTAGTTGTGTTACAAGACATAGTTTTTAATAAACTTTTATTAAAGTTTTATTTCATGTTTGTGTTCTTGTAGTTTCAACCTACTAAGCTTAGACCGATAACTGCTCAGTCTCAGACTGTTTCAAGTGTTACAGCGGAATCTGAATTTAGTTCAAATTTCATTTCAGAAATTTGAATCTGAATATGAAGTTCAGATTTTAATTTTTGATTTCAGAAAATGCGATAAACTAGAATCAGAATACAAAGTTCAGATTTTAGGAAAATAGATCATAATCTGAATATAAAATTACACTTCTAAATGTGGTGTTCAGATTATAATTGTTAATTTCTATAATCTTTTACAATTTTTAATTTATTTTACATTTAAAACTTTTTTTTGAAATTTTAATGGTAAAATTTTAGTTTCTTTTTTATGTTAGATTGCGACCTGAAGTTTCCGATTGTAGTTTGGTTTTTATTTACTTAAAAATAATACTAAATAAATACTAAATAAAAAAAATCGCTTCTCTTTTGCCAAACATTGACCTGCGTCTTTCTGGAAAAACTCAAAACATTCCCCAAAAATTTAAACTTTGTTTATATTTTTTATTCATGGAATTAAATGTACTGCAGTAAGATTTCTTCCACCATTTTGAAAGTTAGAGATCATAGAAAATAGATTTTACTTAACTGCTTATCTTCACGTTAAGAAAATTTTCTTCAGTTCGAATAATTTTATAAATCCTTTTCAATCCCTTCAAATATGTTTTAGGCGTCACCTACAAAATACATCATAACTCTTATTAGGTAACGAATGTAACAAAAAACCATGCTTAAAAACAAAATATTAGAGAAAAAATTATAAACAAAAAGGAATTTTTGTAACTTGAGTAAATTTGCAGGGTCATAGTTTCGAAATTTAAACATAGCATTCCTTTTTAGACACGGGATTGAAAATTATGAAAACGAAGCATTTGCCTACACAAGAATAACAAAAAAAATTTCAGGAAACTTCTTAAACCAATTCAAGAAACTACTTAAGCCATAAAGAAAGGAATCCACTGGCGCTATGTGTTAAATAATATAAAAATAAAAGAATAAAAAAAAGCCCAAAAAATAAAAGAATTGTCTTTGAAAAGTATTGTTTCGGGTTGGCTTCGGAAATCTAAAAATATTTTATTATTTTCTATACGTAAAAGCCAACTAGCCATCAACTTAAAAACTGGTTTTGTGTGTCTGTTAATAGATTCATAATTTGAAATTCAGCTACTATTATCGAAAATTCACCTCCGATAATTTATATATATACATTTTCATATATTATACACAATAGATAAAAATTACTTTTAAGAGTTCCAGGTATACAACTCAAACCAACAACTGTTTAGAAAAAATGCTTTTTTTAATTGCTGTCTGAAAATTTCAAATAATAATTCATACAGGTATGCCCTTGAACATAAAGTTAGCGTTTCAGAGAGTTTTAAAATAAAAATTATAAATTTTTAACAAATTTCAATCTGATTTTCATATGCACATTCCAGTTTTAAACCTGAGATAATTTTCGGCGATCTATTTAAAAACGATATCTAAAATAGCAATGACAGGTAGCAGAAAACAAAATCTTCCTACTACCCTGTTCTGTATAACAGTCTTCAGCGCTTCTCCGGTAAAGAAAAGTAATTATCCAAGATGCAGATCTGCATTTGGTTTCACTGAATCGCTTACGAAAGATGTTAGCAATAAATATTTCGCTAAAAGAAACAGCATTGCTTTCTATTTCGCCAAGATGCTAAATCCTTGAAATGAAAACAGTAAACACTTCAAAACAATTTATTTCAAGAGACTTAAATTGGTATATAAGAATATAGAGATCTTTCATTGTTTATATTGTATTTTGAGTTAAATGTGTAAATTTTATTTCTTGCTTAATGTGTTTGATTTTAATAATCCTTAGAGCGACAACTACCAAAAATTTATTGTAAACTGGAATATTTTACTAAGTAAATCATCATCTCTCTTTTTAAAGAATGAAAAATCTGCGTGTAATTTTTATTTCTTGCATTGCAGAAAAATGGCGACACCTAAAGCCATCATACTTTGAGCACACAGAGTCTCTGCCCCGAACATATGCGCCTCGAAATTCGAATCTTAAGCTTCAGATTTATTTTTTATTCATTTTCGGTTTTGTGCGAAATTACATTTTAATTAATAAACTCAGATTTAAAAGCAAAATATAGCGCTTCGATATTGTGTAACATATTTATCTTTCGAATTCAATCGCAAAGCTTTCCTAACCAAAGATCGAGTGGCTCAGACAGCCGGATAATGAGAGTTCGATCCCAGGTGAACGAGCTGGCTGCATGATTGATTTTCATGGTTTTTCTCATGTTCAAAGTGAATATGAGCAGGTTCCTTTATAAATTCCTTCCCGAAGGCATCCCACACCTTAGGAAGACAGCCCTTGCGTGTTTTTCCATATCCAAATAACCTAATAGGGAAATTCAGAGAATTAAAAGCAGTGTGTTGCCGGTCGACAAAGTAGAAGACATTTGTATTTCAGTTTTAATCCGAAATTTCAACGGTTTAAAAGAAGTTTGTTGTCAATTCTCTAAATAAAACGTTTTTTATCTTCCATATTCCATTGTTTAGTTTCCATTCATTCGGCAATGCGTAAGGTATATGATTTTTATTTCAAGTTGTCTGCTGTTGGAAACAAACTAAGCTACCTAAAAACGATAACCGAAATTTTTCTTCATTATTATTATCCATTACTAACGAGACCCGTGAAATGAACTAGCTCTATTCGTTAAAATAATTATATATAGATATACATGTGTAATATTATTTGTAATAAAACTGTGCCATTATTGTAATAAGATGACTTGGTGAGAAGTAACGACGTTGCAACGGATTGGCAGTGGTTCTCTGCATTATAACTTCAAGGGATTTTACTGCTTAGTTAGGAAGATGACACTCGAAGACAGACGTAGCCGCTGATTTTGGAAACATAGTTTTATTCCATGATAATGCACATCATCAGTATGGGTGCGCAGTGCACCTTACAACCTCACACTTTTATACAACCTTCTTAAACAATGGACGAAATTAGAAAAGTTAAACTAGCACCAAGGCGACACAAACGTCTAGAAGCCAAAGGAAAGAGAAAAGAGAGAGAGTTTCCACGTAATTACCCTTTTATATCGGATTACATTTCAGATCACATGACAGATTAATGTCCAGATGTTGGGTTTAGATTTCATCGATAAGTGCGCAGTACAGATTGGACGATGGATATTGTTCGTTTAGTTAGAAAAATTATTGCTCTGTTATTTTCAGAACGAAGACAGGAGTTACAAGGCTATTATTAATTTAATTAATTTATAATTTAAAAGATAGATAGTTTATATTTTACACACACACACACATACACACATATATATATATATGTATGTATAATAGTTATCTTAAATGAACGAACGTGCAAGCGTCTTGTTTTACCAAAAACATTTAATTCGCTAATTCTGCATAACATTACGTCTTTTTCGCTTTGCAATACAAAGGATTCCACTTATACTATGCGCATTCCTTTTATTTGATACAAAATTACTTCAATCTGGAAGAGAAGTAATTTCAAATACAGCCCCTTAAGTTTCACCAGAGAACTCTTCTCCACTTCTGTTGACCCTTGACTTCCTGTCTTGGTGGCAATTGAATTATCGGTCCAATTTCGGTTACTCCCAGCGATTTGATTTGCCTTCTCATTCAATCGGCCCAGGATTCAAATCCTTCACAAAGCAGAATGTTCTGCCCTTTGTGGTAAGTGAGATCTCTGAGAAACAGGACGTTAATTAGTATCTACTCTCAAGAATTTGTAAGAGGGAAACTATGTCCTCCATCCGGAAGTCCATTTCCGTTCTTTTGAAATCCACTCTGTGGAGAAACGCAGTGAGAAAAGACTCTATAGTGGTATCCGGGATTAACGAATCACTAAGTAAAAAGTGCAGTCAAACCCCGCTATAGCGAACCCTGCTTATAATGAACTCCTGAAATTTTTGATACCGTTCAATTTCTTATAGACTTAATGTTTTATACTGCAATAGCGAATTCTTAAATATATAAAAATCGAGTATAACGAAATTTGTGGATATCTCGGATTGAATATTTTTTGAATTTTTCAAACTTATTTCCAGGGTTTCTGTAATGGTCTCCAAGACCTCATAATTAAAATTAAAGCTTCATAATTATTATAATAATTTATATATTATTGTATTATAATAGTATATTATGGTATGCATTAATATACATAATAAATATAACTTTATATTTATCTATTCTGCATCGAATTTTTTAATTTATCGTTTTCCTTATATTAAATAATAAATTCTATTTATCTATCTATCTACACAAAGAAACATAATGATAGGCTAAAATTTAAAAACAAGTTTTTTTAACCCGCCTTGCGCTATATTGCGAAATAATAGCGCCTTGCGCTATAATGCTATAATTCTATTTATCCCGCCTTGCGCTATAATGCGAAATAATAGCGCCTTGCGCTATAATGCTATAATTCTATTTAAAGTATATCTAAACTATCTATTTTTATAATTCTATGCTATTTATCTACATAAAGAAACATAATGATAGGATAAAATTTAAAAACAAGTTTTTTAACCCGCCTTGCGCTATAGCTGCAGGATTGAAGTAAAATAAACTTAAAGCATCTAAAGTTAATATTTAATCGGAATCAAAGCAACGCTCAACAATATTAATAATTGCAAACGTGTATAAGAGGTTTAACACAATATCTAAAATCAAAATTAAAATAAGAATTCACAGCAGAACAAACTCGAAAAATTAAAATGAGGAAGAGAAAATATATAAAATTATAAAAATATAAAAATTAATCTCCTTTTACTGAAATTCCAATTCAGAACTCATCAGGGGAAAATGAATTAAAGTTTCTTAAAAGTCGATTAATATCTTTCGTTCTCCAGGTTCATTTGAGATCAAAAACCGAAAAACGATTCAATTAAATCTTCATTTAAGACCTTAAAATTCAAACAAAACCGAAAAATCGAATCTCAAATGTACCCGAATTTTCTCTTTCTGAATTCTAGAACATTTGAGATTCGATATTTTTGTTTTATATAAATTTTAAGGTCTTAAATGAAAATTTAATTGAATTTTTTTTTCGATTTTTAACCTCAAATGAACCAGGAGAACAAAACATGTTTTCGAAACATAATAACCAACTTTTATGAAACTTTAATTCATTTTCCCCTGATGAATTCTGAAATGGAGTTTCAGTAAAAGGAGATTAATATTTATATTTTTATAATTTTATATATTTTCTCTTTCGCATTTTTATTTTTCGAGTTTGTTCTAGTATGAATTCTTATTTTAATTTTGATTTTAGATATTGTGTTAACCTCTTATACACGGCTACAATTATTAATATTGTTGAGAAATAGCTTTGCTTTGATTCTAATTTAATATTAACTTTAGATGCTTCAAGTTTATCTATCTATATGTAATATACATAGCCAAACTTTAAATGCTTTAAGTTTATATACAAATAATTAAAGTGTGTGCAAAATTAAAGACTTTCGATGTGAAAATCTAGCGCAAATTCAGTTGAGATTGATAAAATTTAATTTTTCAAAAATACTTTTTACCTGTGCGGGAAATGTAATTTATTAGTGAAAAGGACTATTAAATATTGAAATTGTAACTATTAAAAATGTCAAACATATAATAATTAAGTAAAATAAAATAGAATGATACTGAATTCTTTGAAAAAATTTTAAATTAAGAATTATGAAACAATTAAACAATATAATTAAAATATTTTTATGACAAATTGCATTTTAATTATTTAGGACATTTAACGTTCCTTTCCCTTTTAAGCTTTTTTTCGATTTTAATACAACTTATTTTGTTGAAGTAAAAGTTCGTGTTACTTGCTGAATGTACTAAGATTTTTAATTTTCACTGGCTGCAAATTAAATTCCTGTGTCCTTTTCTCAAATAAAATCTTTAAAATTCACTTTGTTTTGCTAAACATACTATTTTTAATGTTCACAACATACTTTTTGCCGATCTGCCTGAATTATATTTGTTTATTTCTTTGGAAATTTTGATGTGATTATAATGTTAATATAGAGATTAAGTTTTAATTGGTAATTTAGATTCATTTCGATAATCCACTCTCCGTCTAGCCTGTGCAGTGGTGTTCTGAGGTAAACTGCATCTTAAGAGAGAGCTTGAATATAGTTATTGAACGCCTGTATAAGGTCTTGTGCAAGTAATCTGGGACTCCAAAGATTATCTTTTTCTTCAATAGCTTTACGTATGAGGTCATCTTCTTTGATATTTTCCTTCTCCCCAATGATTCCTTTCAAGGAGTCAAAGTGGCCTTTGTTTCTGCAGCGAACGAAGAATCCGTTTGTGCTAGTAGGCAGATTTGTTGCATTAGGATTGTGAGCTGTTCTCCTTGTAGTTCTTTGACCAGTTGCAAATGGGTGATATTCTGTGAGCGGTCTTCGCCTTTTGCCGTAATGATTATGTGCTCTGAAAATTCTTGTTTTGCTTTCGCAGAGCTCCCTTGTCTCCTTGGTACCAGGGTGAATGGTGCCTCGTCGTTTTCCTGATATGGAAGTTTGCTGTCCAACTGCAGAGGATGAGATCTGGTGTTGCAAGCAAGAATCAAGGGTTTGTCGATCGTAAATAGTAGAGCTACTACTGTCTGGCTCAGTTTTTTCTGTTCACGTTGTAAACATGATTCTGGAATAGTACTCTCTAACTTTGACTGGCTGAACGTTAAAAATTTGTACTTTCTGAACAGGCTTTAAGCTCTTGTAAGACTCTCATCTATGGTGCTAATGTTATATGCTACTCGTTGAGAATAATTCTAATTTCGGCTAAGAATTTTCAGAGAGTTGCCGAATCTGCACAGGTAAGCATATGCCTACCTCTATTTTATTCCCTGCACTCAGTATTTCTAACAGATTGTTCTAAAAGACTGCTTTTTCAGTGCTAGTGTGATTGTAGTTTTCTTTTTCTTCCTCTTGCTGATAATCTGGTTCTCCAGTTAATATTATCATGTCCTCACGAAGCTGTTGTTCTAATGCTAATGGGTTGGAAACTTCCGACATTCGAGAGGTGTTGTAGTTCTGTTTTTCTTCCGTCTTAGTTGCATCAATTAATGTATTACTTGATATTTATAGTTGACTAGGGCTGCCGTTTTCAGGTTCTTCTGTGTCCCTGATTATAAGCTGATGGTGAAGCTATTACGGGTAATTATGTAGCTGTTAACAACGCTGCAGTGGCTGCGCCTCTCATAATGGCTTTTGAGACACTATACTTCCAAAACTAGCGGAGGTGATATTAGTATTATTCCTATCTCTAGGCATTATATCAGTACAGATATTAGTATACATTGTCTTCTTTGAGCTATGTGTTTTAGAATCTACAGTTATTTTGGACTAATTATTTGCTGAAGAGTTGGCTGAAGATCTGATTTTAGGTAACATTGAAGGGTAAGGGTTTTATTTAGTTAGGTTAGGAATGCAAAAATGAGATATTTCCCCATGCACGTTCCGTTTCCTGTTTGTCGGAATTTTAATCTGTAGAAATGTCCAGAGCCAAAGAATAGGCAAGGGCTTTCACATTTTCTGAAGTTTAATTTGATTTTGCACTAGGAAAGGCTAGTTTTTCCTTTCTTGTTATATAACCAATCAATCTTCCTGCAACGACATAAGTAATTTAACAACCTGTTTTAGCATGTCTGCGTATAGCATACATGTATGCTTTTATGATATAACGCATTTTCTCTCTCCTTTCCACATGCCTTCATGGTGTAATTGGAAGCATAATCGCCACGTATTCGAGAAGTTCATGATCCGATGGCATTGCACATTTTTCAAGTTTGCTGCTTCAAAAAAAAAAAATAATCTTATGATTCTTAACCTTAAAAAAATAACCTTATGACTTATCTTTACAATGATGTAAAAGATAATTTATTTTAGAAATTTGTATTTAAAATTTAAAATATAAATAACTCTAGGAGTATTCGTTAACGATCCTCGAAAATTTTGATTAAAGGTGTCTTGGGAAATTTTGATTACAATAGAGTATTCTTTCCCTTCTATGACTAAACCGACTCTTAAAGATATTCTTTTCATTAACATGTTTTTCTATGAGAGCCGTAAGTTTCGGTAAAATTCAGTTCGTTAGTCTTGCGTCTTAAAATGCATCATTGAACCAAATTTATTGCAATCTGAAAATCTGCCTAATTCCAATCATTTCTTAGATCAGGATTACTGATCTACAACGATGATTGAAGCGATATTAAATCAACAAATTTATTTAAACCCTCTGTTAAGCACTGTATATAAAGTGATTGCATATCTTTAAAAAATACATGGATAACCATTTTTTCTGTGCTCGATTGTATTATGACACGCCAGTAGAGTCCAAATGAGCAGTTCTGCAAGTTCTGGTACGCGTAGACCAGAAGATTTATCGTAATCATTCTATGCAGTATTAAATCGGTGGCTTAAATTTTTCATCCGTATTGAATGTAGCAGTATTCGTTAACGTCTGTATGCACACAGAAGTTTTTTCCTCGCGCTTTTGTGGCTTTCTTCATACTTGTGCAAAAACTAAACTTCCTCTTTTGTTTAAAGATCCTTTTTATTTTATTTTCATTACAAGGAATACTTCATATTTAATAAATTTACAACTGCGGAAGATTTAAATGCGCTTTGCATCTGGGACTCTCTTCTGAAAACTTTTAATCCCTCTTTTCGTTTGTTCACTCTCACAAAATGGAAACATAATCCTTAAAAAAACTTATAATACAATAAAAAAATCTGATTTCTTTTTTTCCGAGGCATTAAGCGCTTTAAATATGCTTATGAATATGTATGGATAGAAAAAATAAAGGGTAGAAAAAAGTAAATAAAACTGAAAAGAACGATGGTAACGTTCTTCCATTTACACCGACGTCGTTTAAGGTGGTGACGAAAAGGAAGAAGAAAAAGAGAGCGCCATTTACACAAAAGCACATTTTATTCCACCACACTCCCACCACCACACCTACCGTTCGCATTTGTCTGCTTGTTACTTGATCGCTAAGTACATGCTGCCTATCCATTATTTAAAACATGCGGCCTCTCTACTTCCCCACTCCCCCTTTTCAAGTGTGGATTGTCTGCTGAGGGTTGTGGACGGAAGGGAGAGTTAAAGGGATGTAAATTCTTTCCGTCGGTAATTCCGTTTTCGGCACGGGGTGTTATTTCGAATTTATCATCCGAAGCGCCACGCCCGGAGCGTTCGAATGGGGCGTTTCGTATTGAGCATGCGCCCTGTGGGTGAGGGGAAAGGAGAAGAACGATATATGGCAGGTTGTATATATACTGGGAAACTGACGAAATGATAAATGTGTGCAATTTCCATGGGGGATGTGATGGGCATAATCGAAGATGATCCGAAGAGTAAGATTCTGGGGGGAGGAGGATTGCTTGAACAGAAGTGGGAAGGAAGTGGATTTATTTGAGCTATGATGTGAAGAACTTTTATTACCTTTGAGCTAAAAAAGCACATTAAATCATTCACACTGGCAAACATTTCCCATAACTTATATTCTGATAATCATAGAATATTTCAACTAACTAAATTTTTCAAAAGAGCAGCTTTCCATTTCAAAAATTAATAAGTATATTAGCCTCATAGCTTTTTTTATTCATGGCTCTGCCTTTCGAGCTTTCTATTTAGTTTCAATAATTCTGATCTTTTAAATACTTTCACTGAAAAATGTCTTAAATCTGATAAAAGTTTCTCATTCATTTTATAAAAAAAATAATTTTTTGGACACAACATTGAAAGCCAGCATAGCTTTTTAAACAAATGCTTCTGACAAAGAATATCAGCTAACCTTCATTCTCTATATTTTGTGGGAAAACAATTATGTGACCCTTTTCACGTAAAATTAATAGTGATAAAAATGAATAGTTAGATAGCAAATAAGCAAAAACTTCATAAATTAAAAAGATATTTGGTGATGCAATGCTGCTTTGTCCTTTTTCCTCCATAGTTCCAAAATTCTATTTATTTAACCCCCCTTGATAGTAAATTTCCAGAATTAAAATGCAAAATAACAAACGAAGTTTGCAGAATTTTGCAAAATGCCTTTAATTCGTATTCTTAATTGATATGTCTTTATTAATATATTTCATTTAATAGTTATGGAAACCAATAAATTTATCTTCAATTAAAGTTTGTTCATGTTTTTTCAATAGTACATTTAAGATGATGTATATTCTTCCCGGTCATAAATTAGGTTAGGTTAGGTTACCTGAATATCGCAAAAATCACAAGAGCTATCTGCCTGAAAGAAAGGATGCTTTTCGTGGAAGGAATTCCTAAGTAATTTGGTTCACATTCACGTTACACATGTGGAACACCAATCATGCAGCCAATGCATTCGCTTGAATCTAGATCGAACTGCCAGTATTCATTGGTCTTAAACACCCAGTTATTGATTTTTGCGTTATTGAAAATGCCTTACGGTAATAAGAAATTGAAAGTAAGGAATAAATTTAAGGTCTAAGAAAAAAGCGACGGTAGCTTAAAAGTGAAATTCTGAAGATGGTCTTAATGTAAGAAGAGACTTTATACTGCAGGTTTCAATGGTGCAAATGACATATATTTCAGGAGGCAAGTAATACGTTGATTATATATTAAATATAAAATACAAGTATGAGGCACAGTTAATGACTAGTCAAAACAATAATATACTCTACAAAAATTACAAATAACAATAAACTAAAATTACCAGTTTGAGATCTGTTAAAAATATAGTTTGCGTCCAAACGCGAATCATCTATAAAAATATTTTTCATGTAGATAATATGTAAATAATTAATAATAAATCACTAATCTAAACACACCGTAAACAATTTGATAACTTAACTTTAAATTGCAGACTACATATTTTATGATCCACAAGCACTGAGGATGCAAATTTGTAAAAGCTGTGCAGTTATTCTCATGAAATAGAATATTAAAAATGCTATCAATAATATTCAAAAATTATAAGCCATTCTGCTCAGTTAGATGTTCAAGATTTAAAAAGAATTACTTGCAAAATCGGTACAAAGAGATGGTTAAAAATATATAAATATAACTATTAATCGGTCACTGATCCAAATGGGGAGTAAATAATTTGATAGCCTTTTTTTCAAAGTGCAGATTGCACATTTAGTTAACCCAATAACCAGTTGTGGTATCACTGCAAAATTACCAATTATTTATATTTTCATCAACCAATTATTTCAACTAATTATGTTTTTATCACGCAATGTGTAAGCTATATTCAGAAATACTAAAGATTCGGCTGACTTAAAAATGCATGAAAAAAAAACTTTAATCTAGGTTTAAGGTAGGTTTAAATCAGGTTATTTGATTATGAAAAAGAAAACAAGGGGATGCCTTCGAGAAGGATATTCTAAGGGATATTGGCTCATATTTACACAGCGGGGGGGGGGGGGGAATTTCGAAACCCAACTATGAAGCTAGCCCATTCGTCTTGATTTACGAGTAAACAGAGGTCTAAGTACCACTAAACACCAGTCTTAACAATTCAGCCACCGGTGGAACAGAAATTAGGTGCAGAATCGATAAAACTGACTGCTAAAAATACATAAATGCAAACTAAATTTGGTGAGTAGTGTTTTTTTCTGACTTAGTTTTGTAAAAATGCTTAAATGCTACCATATCTTGTCAGGAAGTTTCCCTCTGGTCATAAAAACGTGGTGTTTTAAACGCTTTTAGCGGTAAATTTTAATTGTTATCATTCTTCTTGAATGTACAGAATCGGCAATGTTATTTTAAGCCAGTGTAGTGTTAATTGACAAATCTTTCTTTTGAAAGATATTGCTCTTTCCGAGGATCTCTAATTTAGGTTTCATATTATTTCTGAATATAGCATTTTAGAGTAAAACAAATTACACAGTTCAGAAAAAATTAATTGGAATTTTGTTTTTTAAAATTATACCAAAACAGCTGATCATCGCAATGAAAAGAGAAAACTCTCGCTGATAATCAGTCATTCTGTAAAATTTAGATGTTTCTAGAAACTGAAATTGCTTAGGGTAACACATAAAACTGACAAAGAAAACTAAGTAACAAATGAAATTTTCGGTGGTTGGTTTAAAGGAGTCTACAAGCATGCTGGTTGGTTTTGAAGGCAATTTTTTGTCAGCGAGTCCTACATTAATCTTTGCCACTTTAATTCAGGTTCTCTCTCAGGCAGATTTAAGTCATCTTAAAAAGCAGTTCTTCTCTTTACTAGATAGAATGCACTGAACATCATTTTCATCGTATCTTAATTCGGATCCTTTCAAATTCTCCAGATATCGTTTTTGAAAACAGCTTCAAAATTGTATAATTGTTTGGATCAAATATATTTTGAATAATTATATGAATCGATGTAGTGTTATTGACTTTTCTATTTATTTCACATGAACTTTCTATAAAACATTTTTGATATACTTTGTAGAGATACACATATTTTTCGGACCTTGAGTCTAGACATGAAAAATTATATGTACCTCACAGGGATTCGAATCACAAATCTTTCATTTGCTAACTGGATGTACTATAACTCACGCTGCGAATGTACTTACAGAGGAATCAATAATGACTTGCATTCTATCCTACTCCTACTAAAATAGCAACATGGGCAGAGGCATGAAACCTAGTCGACCAAATCCAGGTGCTGATATAGTAACATCCAACTACAGTTTTAGTTCGAGCGCCTTGGTAGAGACATTTAAATATTTAGGAATCAGGAAACAGTAACAGGTTAGAATATGATCCTTGGGTCTATTAGCTACTAGATGGACGTGCTACCACTTACAACATGGAGAATGCACTCCACGGGAATACTAGAATACCTTTTAACTTAACTGGTAATTACATCTAAATTTGCATGCTAGTCTTTCCGTAGTCAAGGATAACCAAATTTCTCTGTTACATATTCTGTAGATACCTTAGCGTCTTAAATGTAATCGATAAGTTAAAAAAGTAAGGTTTGTGACTAGTAAAAGAGATACTACTAGTCACAAACATTACTTTTTTAACTTATCGATTTTCAGATGTCCCCATCAAATATTATCGTCATGTAGTGTTTTTAAAAAATAGTATAACGAATATAAAAAAGTCTATTCCATCACAAATAAACCAATGTTGCTATAAATGTTTGCTCTTGAACTTGAAAAGATGTTTAACAAATAAAATTACAAAGACAGAAAGTTAACAATACAATTCAAAACATTGTGTAAGACATCTTGTTAATAAAACTGATCACTGAATCATAAAGTGAGAACATACGGCAAAAAAAAAAAAAAAAAAAAAAAAAAAAAAATCTGAAAGGTTTAAGATTTTAATGGTAGCCTAAAAGGGTTTGTTAAAGTTTTAACGCTCTTGCTTAGCTCGCAATCTACCAAATGTATGCTGTTACACTCACTCCTACTAACCATTTTTTTCGCCTTTCTAGCTTTAATATTAAGCACCATTTTTTCACACTTATACCCTTTTCAGTTCAATATCAAGATTACAAAACTTTTCAAACAGCATAGCAGTACATGTTTAGAATTTCCGACGCAGCGTTAAGTGTTGGCATACATTTTCCTATTTTTTGCAGTCTTCTTAGTTCGTTATATAAATGTTCAGTTTTCTTACTAAGAAGTTTTATAAATCTTTTTTTTTTTTTTTTTTTTTTTTCTTGTGCGTTTGTTATTAACATTTTGTGTGTTAACTTTATTTATTAAATATGAGGTTTTTCGTACTTAAGCTGCATAAAATTCAGTTCAATAGCAAAATCACAAAATATTTAAGAACAGCATATCTTTAGAATTTCCGGTATGCAATCTTGCACGCCGGAGATAAAAGTGTTTTATTCCGTACAGTGCTCGCTTTCAAATCGCTGAGTTTGTTTAATCAAAAAATCCTTAAATGTTTACAAAACATCAAAGAAATACACTCATGTTCATAAATTAAGGATAATGCAAAATTAGGGAAAGGAAGAGTTAGAAGCAAAACAAATTTGACTTATTTGTAAAGCTTATTTATTAAACAAAAGGTAAAGAGCATAAAAAGATGCTATATGTTTGATATTATTAAAAAAATTAGCAATTTTTTCTCCCTGGAACAAATTACAAAAACACCTATTTATAAAAAACCAATATTACATGGTTGGTATGATTGTTAATACATTGTATGTCTCCCAGACGATGCAATACAGTCCGTACAACGCCTAGACATGCTGAGTATCAAATTATCGATCTGATCTTGGGGGTATTACACCACTCAAAAAGCAATGATCTCCGAAGTTCCGGTAGACATGTAGGAGGAGGTTGACGGGCTGCAACTCGTCGGCCAAGCATATCCCACACGTGCTCTACTGGATTCAAGTCCGGTGAAAATGCTGGCCAGTCCATACGGGTGATATCCTCTGATTGAAGGCATCCGATTACTATGTTTTCACGGTGAGGACGGGCGTTGTCATCCATAAACACCAATTGTGCGCCCATGGCGCCCCAAAACAAACGTACATGTTGTTCCAGAATGACGTCCCGATAGATTTGGCTTGTCATGGTTCCAATTTGAACATGTAGGTCAGTTCTGGAACCCAGAATAATTCCACCCCAAACGAGCACTCCTGAACCACCGTAACGGTGTCGTTCAATGATGTTTTCTTGGTGGTAACGGGTACCTGGAGCTCTCCATATGAATATCCGGCGAGAATCAGACTGCAAGCTAAACCTGGACTCGTCGGAAAACATCACACAAGCCCACTGTTGCGGTGTCCACAATGCATGCTCTCTACTCCAGGCTAACCGCAGGCGACAGTGAGTTGCAGTAAGTGGAACGCATCTGACAGGTCTAGGAGCATATGGACCAATCTGCCCTAAGCGTCTGTACACGGTCTGCATTGAAACTGTCGTACCAGTGGCTGAAGAGAGCTGACGAAACAGGTCTGAGGCTGTGCTCCGCCTGTTTCTTTTGGCAGTAACTGCCAAATACCGGTCCTCATTCGGCGTTGTAACTCCGGGGCGACCTGTGCTGTAACGTCTATTCACATTACCATCAGCTTGGAATCGTTGTCAAAGCCTGGAGATGACACTCTGGGCAATTCCAAGTTCGTCTGATACTTCCAGTTGGGTACGCCCACATTCAAGACGGCCGATAATTCTACCGCGTAAAAAATCATTCAAGTGTGTCCTTTGTGTCCTAACTATTCGATTGTTGCACTGAAATGCTTATAAAGCGCCTGCGAACAATTTTACTTCTTTGCCTGTATTCCTTATATATCATTCTCTTACACTCTTGTCATTGTGACGTACCATCGGTGTCATCTGGTTACTTCCTGAAATTTGCATATGATTCTTGAAGATGTGTGTAGTAATTTTACAGGTGATATGTTTATTTTAGAGTTCGATTTCCGCGTGACTCCGAGTTATCCTTAATTTATGGACATGAGTGTAATAAAAAAGCATATAACGTCATTCTATGAACATATTGAATATTTTTATTTGGATTGATCGGGAATTAAATGCATTTTTATTACTTAAATCAATTCGATTCAAAAGTAAGAAAGGAATATTCTTAAGAACTGCTACTATTTCTTTCAAATAGCTTAGTTTGTTAGAATTTCACATGAATTTAAAACTTTTTCTAGAAATGAGAAATCAAAAGCTTTTCTGTTCCTTCAGAAATGACTCAGATAGCGTTTCCGAGAAGTAACGCTAACTGAAACTAATTTATAACTACTTGTCAGGTTTAGATTTAAGAATTTTAAAATTAGGCAAAAAATCAACTTTACTTTATCGTAGATTTTGAAGAAACTTTTATCAGTTTCGAAGACTAGACTTATATCCCTTTTCAAAATATTTTTCTCCTAAAAAAGATAAATTTGTGTTTTATAGCCACCGAAATTAACAGAATTTTATTCATAATCCACGCCAAAATAAAATTTTTTTTTTTTTTTGCCTCGTTTAAAATTTTGTACTCTGGTGTTTCTCTTCCATATGATGAAAAGTTTAGTTAATGATCGAATCAGTAAGATAGACAAGACTCGATCTTAATATTCATTGGTTCCACGATTATCTAACAAGAGCAGCTATTTTGAAAAATTAAGAGACGAAAAAGCTATTTCAAATTTTTACTTTTTTTAAAACAACAAAATCAGTATAAAACTAATAATATTAAGACATTTTAAAATATTTCAACATTACTTAATTAATTAATAATGCTTGAAAAGAATTTAATCTTGAAAAGGAGAATTAGAATATTTTTGTCTTTTATCACAAGTTCTTTCAGATTCCTTCTTTAAAGAAAATGAAAAATAATTAGTAACATCCTGAAAACAATTAAAAACCAAATAATAGGACTTAAGAACTGTTGAAATTACATGCCGTTTCTGTCTTTTTAATTAACATAATTCTTCATAAAGTCTGCATCTTTACTCAAATTAATTTTTTTGCATGCACTTAGATCTACATAATGCAAAAAGAATTATTTTTCTAGTAAGCTGAAATGAAAATGATTAGGGGAAAGATCACTGTTCATCAGCATGAGCTAAATTTAGTTGAATCATCTTAATCTTCATTTGATCCAACTGGAAGAGAAAAAAATTAGCGTAAAGTTTAAGCATATAAAACAAAAACTAAATTGGAGTAGAATTTAAACAAAATTAAATTAATGCATCAATAGAAATAAAAATGGAATCAAAACTCACCAACTTCCAAGAACGAAAGGATCTACTGTCAGATAAAATGGAAACCAAATAACAAAATGGCGCAAAAAGGCAAACTCCAAAATGGCGCAAAATTTCTTGAAAATCCGGTTGATATCAAACATCAAATTGGCAGAGAAACACCTCGATATATAATTTAAAATAAGGAGAAAATCTCAACTTTAGATAGCCTAATAGCAAATAAAAGTCAGACTTTTAATGGAAATATACGTTGCTACTGGTTTTATTTAAAATCTAAGCCAAGTTAAAATTTTTTAGTTCTAGAGGTTCTGTTACTCTAAAACTTCATTTTTTGTCCGTATTACGGCTGGATTGTTGCAACTATGTGTTAACTGTATGAATTATTTTAAAGAAATAATATAGCAAATGTAAAAAAAAATATGATAACACATATAAAGGGATGTTGGCACCCCGTGTTATTGCTGCATTTTTAAAGAAATAATATAGCGAGTATAAAAAATGGAGAACAATACTTAACCCTTTAGCTGGAATTCTAAAGATATCTTATGTAAAATAGTTTTAACTTCTGCGCACTAGATTGCTACCATTTGCCGACTTTGCGATACAATGCCGCAGCATTGTAATGTATGCATAACGCATGAATAACTGCATTAACGGCTGTGTGGCTAGCTCAGTTTGTTTATTTTTATGAACTACTTTCAAACTTTATGTAACTGTTTTGTTACAAACGCTTGGCCATGCCCGGATCTTCCCATTATGCAGGGAACAAAGTTCTTGAATTCTCGCTGTCATTGCGGAATTCGTTGGTAGTGAGTTAGACTTGTATCGCACTGCTTTCGAAAGGCATTCACAACAATAAACAAAGATTTTGTATATTGTAAAGAACAAAATATCTTCTAAAGTCGCATTTTGACAATTCATATCTTCGTACTGCATAACGTACTATAAGAACGCGAATTTAAAAATTTAATATATTTCCTTTCGTTGTGTAAATATCAAGAACATGTGCTATTCATAACTTAGAAATTATACGATGATACTTGACGAAAACTTGATGAATCACTTGCAAGAACTCTGTATAACACTGAAGTGTTGCTGATATGGCAAATATTATTAAATGTATCGATAATGCAAAAGCTTTTTTTATTATATATATATAATTAAAAGTTAAGTTGTAAGAACAAACGAAAAAAGACACACAAAGCAGTGATTCATTTCGGAAAGTCTGTAAATTGCTTTTACTAGCACTAACATAAATAATGTACGAAAGCCAGTATTACAGGAAACGTTTAATTGAAATCGGTAGGAGAAGCAAGCAGCTCTACTTTGGTGAAATATTATTTTGTCATCGTAAATATGTTCAAAATTAAAATCAACTCGATATATATGATTCAAAAACTGATTTTAGTATTCGGTAAACGTTGTTTATCGGGCGCAAGTTGGCGATTTAAGCTAATTTTTTAAAAAGATCGCCAAACTGTCGATATTTTTCTTTAACATTGGCAAATGTTATCAGAAGAAAAAACGCTTTAGCAATTTAAAATACAATTTTAATTTTTAAATAAAGATTATATGCCACATTAAAAAATAAAACATATTTCACGAAATCCTATTGTAACTGGTTTGTGCACTTGCTCACCCCATGTGCATACGATCTGTATTAGCTTCCAGTTGCTCATGTGAATCATTAGACTTTAATCGGAATTTGTAGTTATTAACATCTTACGATAAGTGACAAACAGCGTTTACAACTTGAAGTCATTCTCTGATGCCACTTAAAATGTGTCTTGGTTCTAAAATTTCTAATCCAATTGCCTCTACCTACCCCCTAAACTAGAATAGAAATCTAATAAAAATAGTAACTTAGTTTTTAATAAATGAGTTTATTACCTCCCTGCAGCCTATATATGCATATATGTAAGGAAGGTAATGCTTTCGGTCCAAAAGTTCGATAGTGGGTTTTTCAATGCACAAGAACAAATTAGGGTCCCAACAATACATTTTTACCATTTTTAGAATATCTGTGGCTGTATATCTATCTGTGTGTTTGTATGTATGTGACGAATTTTTCATTCACGATAACGTTTAAATAGAATTTCCGAAAATATCCATTTTCTGTATTTAAGCTTTCTACATCCATATGAAGAGTTATTTAGATTTGGAATAAAACTGAACAACCGGAAGGGTTAACTTACAAGAAACCCTCTACAGTCTTTAATGAACAACCGAAAGTGGTAATCTACTTGAAACCTGTAATAGTTCTTAATGAAAAACCTATATTGATATATAATGCAAAACTTTTCAATTTTGGAATTTAAGACTTTTATATCAATAGGAAAAACATATTAGATTTGGGTTAAAATTGATAAACCGGAGTGATACTTTAATTAAAGCTCTGAACAGACTTAAAAAATATATTATCAGATAATCCGAAACTTTCCAAATTTGGTATTTAAAATACGTATATGATTGAGAACAACATATTACATTTATGAGCACTGAATGTATTCTTGGAATTATGCTAAATGCTTTGAGGACAAGCTCATTATGAAGATAAGCTGATAAGGTATTTCTCCCACTTTCCTAGCTAATTCCATGTTTTAAATAGCACCGAGTTTTAAGTTTCTCTTGATACTTTACTTAAAGTTCGCTGTTGTTTAAAACATGGAACTGACAGAAAGTAATGTGCTGGCCCCATCAGATTTTTTTACATGTACTTTCGACAATGTATTCTGAAAACAAAGCACTTTTGAAAGCAATAAAATGCTGTTCTGGAAGAGTTAATTTCAGCTAGAAAATATTCGACTCAAATTTAAGTAAGGTTTCTGCAAATAGGTTCTATGACTAATAATGGTACATTGAGACTTAAAACCGGGCAGAGAGAAACGACGTGACTGGTGACAATATGAAACGAAGTAAGAAAGAAAATGACAAACGCGAATTGGAAGCAATAAAATATGTCGCTTCACGTGATAAAGTACGTGTCAGAACTCGCATCTCAAATCAGTCAAATAAATGGTAAATTCGATTTCAGGAAGATCTGTCCGCCAAAAGCAAAATGAAATCGGATGTTAATGCTGGGACTTTCGTAGTCGTTTGATTTCCTTTCTTTCGAGGGACCAATCATCTATTGCATGGATTGTCTCAAACCATCGGAAAAAAATTGTTTTTATTTTAAGAAAAGCTTTTTAGCAAAGTATCAAATTGTTCTGAATTTAATATAGGATAAAGGTTAACACATACGTTGCAACGAAGGATTTTAAATCTATATTAGGATAAAAATAAAAGAATCTCTAATGAACAAATTCGAATTTCAAAAGTATAAGAAAAACAATCTGATGTAGCTAGTATATGACCTTCACTCAGTTCCATGTTTTAAACGGCAAAGAGCTTTAAATCTATCACTTCCGATTATTCGCTTGGAAATAAAATATAATTTGCTGTTCAGACAAAAGTTTGTAATACGAAATTTAGGATTATGTTTTTATTAGGTACAAGTGGCCACGAGTAGAAACTGTTTTTTTTAAACTGATACCAACATACCGTATACGCTCGTGTAATATTCACGCTCATGTAATGTCCACAACCCAACTTTACAGATAAAATTTATGTAAAAAAAAAAAAAAAAAAAAAAAAAAATGCAACAAACCCGCACAATGTCCGCACCCCAAAAACTAAAGAATTTCTTACTTTATATTATTTTAGCATCGCCTTTTCCCCTTTAGTTAATAGCATTAGTCAATAAACATCTTTAAAGAAAGAACATGCTTTTTTTTTTTTTTTTTTTTTTTTTTTTTTTTTTTTTTTTTTTTTTGTCGTCTTTGGCTGGCGCCAGGATAGAAAGCAGAGACTTTCCTTGCATTCTGGTGCGGCTGTTATTCAGTCACAACATTGACGCCAGCAATCCACTTGACGGACGCGATACAAAATGAAGGTAGTCCAAACAGGTTTTCACCAAACTGGCTTCCAGGAAATACTGTTTTCTAATGAAATTACTCTCCCTTCCTTTCTCCTTGGAGCATTCGCATATTTCAAGCTTTCTCTTTCATTCATAGTATCTTTTGGAATTCGTGGTAGTTAGCAAGTAGCATGCTTGAAATGGGAAAATACAGTAACTATACAGCAGCCTTTAAACTGAAAGTCGTAGAATTTTCGCAGGAGAAATGGAAAACGAGCAGCACCAAGAGTATATAAGGTGGACGAAAAGCGTGTATGCAATTGGAGCAAACTGCGTGATCAACTGGCGGCAAAGAACAAAACAAGACGTGCATTTCGTGGTTCGAAATGTAAGTTTGTGAACTTAGGAAAAGGTAGTTGCGTATGTTCCTTATACGCATGCTCAAGGGTACGCAGTAACACGAGAAATGGGCCAAATAAGAGCGCCTTCTGCGGTTCGAGATGAAGACATTCCTACATCGCAATTCAAGGCTAGTGGAGGCTGGTTGTGGCGAATGATGAAACGAAATGGATTTTCATACAATGTATCAGAATAGATTTTTTTAAAACATAATGCGTGCAAGATGTTAAAAGAACCAACGTTTATTTAATTTGTGTAAAAGTAAACATTAAAATTGCAAGTGTTGGTTAATTTAATCCTCTATATTGTGTTCCTGTGCGAACTAATACGCGCCGAGTGTTGATAACGTAAAAGGAGTAATTTATATTGTATATGTGCATGAGAGAAAGGGAGTTTGTAAATTTTATGTAGCTATTACGCAACTTTAAAGTTGATAGTTTTATTACTTACGCCATTTTCTTCCACTTAGAACTATTTAAAATGAAATATATATCCAAAATTACTCAAGAGAAAAGCGCGACATTTGAACGGCCCGTGTAATGTCCGCACCTGCATTTTAGTGATGTAATTTTAGTAAAAAAATGTGCGGACATTATGTGAGTGTATACAGTAATCAAATGCTGGCATGTTATTTCTTTTTTATTATAAATTTTATTTATTTTTCATTTGATTAACATTGAATTCAATTGGTTTTTAAGTAAAGAAGATTAACTATTTATAAGATGTGTAAAATATGTATTTTGAAGCATTTTCTTTTGCGTTATATAGAATCTACAGATCTGCATTCATATTTATCTGCACCCGTAGCACCTCAATATTTAAATATTAGTCAATAGTGATCGTTAGTTTTTGGAATTCGAGTAACTGTAATGTTTTCTGGAATCAGTAAAAAAAAAAGCAATAGCTTTGCTTTTGTGTCTCATCGTCATCAACATTGAAAGAGGAAAGCAAGTGAATTTTTTGGTAACATGCCCTCATCACAAGAGTTCTGATGTTCTGCAAAAGAAAGGTGTTATTATTTATTTATAGCGAGCACTTAGCCATCTCTTAGGCTTTAATCACTACTAAGGCCAGAAGCAGTGGTCGTTTTATTATGGAACCACCGTTGCCACCTGTGAAGGAATAGATGTAAATTGTCTATTCCTTCACAGGTGGCAACGGTGGCCGCCCACTGTTCATTCACAGGTGGCAAAGGTGATTCCATAATAAAACGACCACTGCTTCTGGCCTTAGTAGTGATTAAAGCCTAAGAGATGGCTAAGTGCTCGCTATAAATAAATAATAACACCTTTCTTTTGCAGAACATCAGAACTCTTGTGATTTATATATATATATATATATATATCATGTCTAGATAGAATAGAAATAGCCTTAATATGAGCTGCATTATTTTACATTAAACTCTAATTAGTGATTCTATAATTTTGCATGAAACTCTGTTAAGAGTTCTGGTTCATGATATAAAGTCAAAACCTAATATATTGTTCTCAAGCATGACTTTATACGTATCTTATATTCATATACCAGATTCAACTAAAGATTTTGAGAATTTTAGGGTTATAACTTTTTTTTTAATGAAAATCTTGTTCAGGTTGGTTTGGTTTCAGAAATATTTCTGGTCGTTTTGGTTTGGCTTGGTAGATTATGGCATAGCTCCAAGGGTTGTCTGTCTGAGGGGAGCGATGCCTTCGTGGAGGATTTTCTAATGTCTAATGGAAACTGGCTCGAATACACGTTACGCAAGGGGAGTATCGCGGAAAGGCCCATGTAGCAGCCTGTTCATTGGGATTCGAATTACCAGTGTTCAGCGACTTTACCTCCAGACCTCTGGTAGGCCTTAAAATCTTGTTCGGATCTCCAAGTAAAGTATTTATTCTGGTGTATGAATTTTATCTAAAATCTAATATATTGTTCGCATTGATAAATATGCCTTAAATACAGAAACTGAAAGTTTTTGTCTTATACTTTAATGCAACTTTTCATTAAAAATTGTTATGAGCTTGGAGCAAAGTGCTACTTCCGTGTGTCCAATTTTTCCCCAAAATCTTATCAACTCTTTATAGGAATGCAGAAAGCTTATATAGAGAAAAAAGAAATTTTTGGAAGTTTGATATAAAAATTATCGTATCGTCACACATATACGCAATCAATGCAAATAGACTCAAACCATACTGTGGGAACCCTAATTCGTGCTTATCTATTGAAAATTGAATATTTGGACCAAAAATATTACCGTCTTTATCTACGCGCACACATTTACATAGGTTGGTAGGAGGTAAAAATTCTGACACCTTACACGAATAGGGAATCCAAAGCTAGTTTCATGAATTTCAGTCTGGAATGTTAAACTCAATTTACACTTAAATTATACAGTCGTTTTACCTTCTTAAACTGACTTTATCATCCTTCCCTTTAATTTTCTTGGACTTCGACTCAAACTCCTATTGGAATACGATATTAAAATCAAGCTAAAAACATATTTATACATTTACTTGTAAATGCGAACTAAAATGATATTTGCTTCTTGCGGAGTTTGGAAATACAACAGGTTAAATGTATACAAAACGAATTGCAAATTGAATATTCGCTAACTTGGCAGCTAAGTAATAAATAATAGCAAAAGCCAGAAAACTCACCGAAAACATCATAGATTTACTTAGCGGGTGGGTTACGAGAGGTACAGCGCCACTGACCTTGGTTGCCAAAATCTTTCTTATTAATTTACGCATCCCCTTACTATTTAAATCTCCCGTAATTTAAGTTGCTAGCAAAGTTGACGGAAGAAAAGAAATATATGACAGATTTAGCATAAAAACGTCGTATTAATTTAAATAAACCTCATAAACAAAACAAATTTTGCTTTAGAAGTTTGAGCATATATAGTTGCACAGCATTCAGATGACTAGAATTTGGGAATGCATTACTAATTAGCTTAAAAGAACTTCCTTTCACACAAAATGAAATAGGGGGCTAGAAAAGGATGAACGTAGTACGCAAAACGTCAGCACAAGATCGCGTACTTAAATCAAAATTAAATTACACGCATTTGTTTGTATTTTATTTGCTTTGTAGAATTATTTTAAAGACTATCAAGAATTATTTTAAAGACTATTATTAGACTTCAAAGCAGTGTTGGGGAAAGGTCAGTCATCCTCCAGCCGCAAATCGAGCCATGGTTATTCCAATTGCTAGACGGTTCTGCTAACACCAAGAAAAGGCTTACTATTATAAAATAATGCTATAATTTTTCATAATATTAGAAAGAGGTTCGGACTGAAGAATCTTAATTCACTGCGTATTCAAAGTGCAGCAAATTCACTTTACCGGGCTCATACACTGATGTCACCACTATAATGCTCTTCAAAATGTCAACACGATGGAAGGAATATCTCTTAATTTCTTACATTAAACATGTTATTCAAAGGCTCTGTTATTCATCGTAATAGACTAACGCTTGAAGGATTATTATTTTATTGTTAGAAATATTATTCCAGAATCGCATTTTGAAAACACCCCTAAAAGTTCATTCACCTTATTTACATAATATGGTTCTAGGCAATTTACTTTAATACCTTAATTCATAGCATATTGTAAAATGTTTGTATGTAATATGAGTGTAAATATGTTTAATTTATTATTGCCAAAATGTATGTTATTTAAGCGTGGGTTACAAACAACACTACCAAATCATAAACTATTTCATAGCTCTCTGATTTTAACTCCCTCACTAATGTTTCTTCTATTGTAAAATCTGCAGAGGTTTCTCCTTCTATATCATTGACCAACTGATAAAAATAATCTTCCATTTCACTGCCAGAAGACAAAAGTTGTTCATGCTGAACGATCACAAGAATTTAATAGTTATTCTAAGTTTTCCTTTGATTAGTAGCAAAAAGTAAGTTTTCATAGATATTTAAACTTTCTGACCTTAATCCATATCTTGTAGTCCTAGAGTATTTGTTTCCTGTACGTTTGACGTAATATGCATTAGTTAAAACAAAGTAAGCCTTGAACTTTCACACCAAAGAGCAGGAAATTTACATTCGGAAAACATAGATATTCACAGATCCTTTATTGCGCTTCAGTACTTGCCAGAAATGCCGATTTCCTACTTTTCTGAGGCCAGACTTATTCAATCAAACATCTTCAGTTCGCAAATTGAATTTCTCACTTGCTTTCCACACCTACAAAATTTTTTCTGCTTAGTTAATGATACACACTCTAAATCGTATCTACCATTAGTCTTTAAAGCGTTTAATATGTAGTTTAAGTGCTTCTCACTCTTTTTGCTTTTTCATCGGGTGATAACTAAGGATTTTATTTCTCATTATATGGACAGACTGTTTTCTGAGCTTTTCTGTTAACACATGTTTCCAAATTGGAAATGTTGCACGTTTTACTTACTTCACTCCAATTCCTACTTTGACTTTCGTCTAATATACCGAATTCAAATGAAATAGAAACACGTCGTTCTAAACTGTAAAGTTAGACAAAAAAAAAAAAGGAATATTCTGTTGGCATAGTTAGGGGATCTTCAAAGTGACTCGTATGATACTTAGTGGTGTCCTCTGAAAACATTCCGGATGGAAATGTCTCTCAGAAAATAATACAAGGAAAGAACTTTGGCGTACAAAAACATTGTGTGAGAAAAGAAAGCAAAGAGAATATATCGCAGTTCTAAACCACGGGGGGGCGAGTAAAGCTGTGAAACAACTAAACAGTCTTGGAACATCTTCATACAAAATATCGGGGTAAAAAATAAAGCATTTATAAATCATCGCATGATGATAACATACTATAAAAATTTTAAATGCATATCCCGTAGTAATTTAGGATCACAAAAAAATTAGGAAGATTTTTACCTATATATTTCATATTTTTGTATTAACGAACGAATTAGAAATCCTGTTTATTCGTGTGTTTGTATATTTTAGTCTTTTTAGTTTTGCATTTACATATTTCTATGATTGTATGGAAATAATAGAAGCTTACACTATTAAATATCTCCTTTTGGATTAATAAACAAATTAAAATCTTTTTAATACAGTATGTTACGGCAGATTTATGCGCGTTTTAATGTTGGTTGCGTATTACAATATTTTGATTTCATTTTACATTTTAATTTTTGTTTTTGTTACATATAGAGAGAAAGCGAGTAAGAAAGGGACTGAGTTTAAAAAATTAATTGTATTTTATGAATAAAAGTGTTTGTTTCGAAGACTTGTGATCGATAAGGCTGTATGTATACGGCCTGGAATATTTTTTATGTTGCCCTTAAGAAAGTAATATACATATGTGAATCTTGAAATACGTACCAAAAATTAAGGTAATATGTTAAAAATATATAAACCCTTGTTACTAGGGATATTCTGGCGTTAAAATCAAGAAAATACCTTTTCCTCATGACAGTTTTGGTAATTCTGGTAAATTGTTAGCAAAACCCGGTGCCGGTCAGAGTGTTAATAGCGCTTATTCATAAAACAAGCATTCGTTTTCAAGTTTTCAAAAAAGTTTCATTATTTACTAAAGCCGATACGAAGATAACGCTCCAAAATCATCATGATAAAAAATAATCGCATTAAGTAGTTTTTAATTTAACAATAATCCGATATATGAAATCAAATTACAACAGAATCAAATGCTGTCATGAAAACGTCACAATGTTCAATACGATAACGCAATGGAAAATGTGTCGAAATGTTTGAAGGTCTTGCATTGGTGCTGCCATCTATGAGTGCTAAGCTAAACTACAAGACTAAATTATTGGAGTAATTCAAAATGGTGATACATTTTTAAATATAAAATACTGAACTCCGAGTTGCGAAATGAATTAAAAAATTAATGGAATTACTTGATTTTCATACGCTGATTGTATAAATTATTTTCTGAATACCATATTTTCATCGATGTCACCTGAATGCATATTAAGGTGACAGAATTCATGCAGCAAGTTGAATTATCTTAATAATGAAAAATACATCAAATTAAATTCATTAAGAACTAAATTTAATTTTAATTTAAAAATTATTCAATCAAGTTTTAGTGCTTTATGATATATTTAGTTAAAAAAGACCTTTGGTTTCTTATATTCAATTCATTGAAAAAGACGAAATTTTTCCTCCATCTACCAATTTAAAAATTATTTGCTAAAGTCCGTCATTAATTTCTAAATTTTTTCTAAGAATTTCTAATAATATCAGGACAAGGATTCATGCTTGAAGTTCGTTGTTTCATGCATGCGAACGTAACGTTTTCTTTCTGTGTAAAGACATAAATATTCTTACAGAATTCTCATTTAAGGTAAAACGTATTCAAACCTTCCCTTCTCTCACAGCATAACAATGGAATATTATGTGTTTTATTTTATTTGTAAAGGTATTAGAATCAACACAATCTGATAACTTTCAGATTTTATATTATGTCCAAGGGGATGTTATTTTAACGTTCTGTGTGTGATCTTTATTTATTAAGATACTTAAACTACATAAAATTCAATTCACTAGCAATGTCACGAAATATTTCAAAATAGCATATCTTTAGAATTTCCGATAGACAGTCTGTAATGCTGAAGGTAAAAACGTGTTTTTTTTTTTTCGTGCAGTGTTGCCACTGCTCGCTTTGAAATGGTTGAGTTTGTTAACAACAATTCATTAAGTTTTGCAAAATATGAAACAGATATTAAAACAAATTCAACCATTTCATTGAATTCGAAATTAAAACCTCGGGTTTTCAGATGCCCGTATTCAGGTGGAGGATTACGTAATTCAAAATTTGATTGCTCTACATACCGTCGTTTTGCCACAACGCGAGAAACATACATACATTCATGCAGATTCTTCATCATTTATTTTCTTTAAATATAATACAAGGTGATAATATTTGGTAGCAACGATCGACGCAAAATGCTCTTTCGAGACTAATGCCCTTTTGGGCTAATGCTCCTTTGGACTAATAAAATAAAAAAAAAAAAACTGCAAAGGAAAGAAAAACAGTTAAACCTTTCGGTACCTGTAAGAAAAAACAATAGCTGAGTCGAATCTGGTTCGAAGCAAAATGGAACAACAGAACCCGGGGAAAATTTAATTCCCGGTTTACATTAACTTTGGTTGAAATATGTTTCCACTCAAATATAAAGGTAAATGCATTTATGGGAAAAAATTTAAAAGAAAGGAATCTAGTTTTAGTTAGAATTCAGTCGCCGCAAAGTTCAGCTGTCAAAATATCAAAAAGTTGCAAATCCAATTTCTGTTGGAAGACCGTGGTTTTATAACTTTCATTCTAAAAATAAACTCTGTAACCCTTTCCCCCGAATATGTTCCATATTCAATAAACAAAATAATTCTAATATTTTTCTAAAAAATCTTTATTTTATAATATGCTGTAATTTTTATAATGCATTAGTTAACGTTTTGGTATTTTCATTGATTTTTTTTTTCTTTCAAAGGGCCAACAGTGTCCAACAATGCACAATTCCTTGTTTTACCAAGGTAAGTTATAAGCTTAGAATTTTCTTTGATTGAGAATTGCTTATTTCTTTTTTTAATGAATCGTAACCAGTTTCAAGCAACAAAGCAATAAAACTATTTCTCCTGTTTGAAAGAAAACGCACTAGAATTATTTATGATAAATGTAAAAATAAATGCAAATATTTATCTAGGCAACTTTTCATAAAAGTTGCGAGCCTAAATATCTCTTCAATGATTTACCATGGATCATGCTTCCAAATTAAGAAATATTTCAGATAGCCCTTTCAGCTATGATATATTTCCTCCAATGACAACTTTCAATAAAAATATGCGAAATTTAAACATTCATACATCTGTTTTTTGTCGAAACTGAAGCTTTTGAAATTTTTCTTCTTTGAAAGCCCTTGAGAGTTAAACGCAGTAGTACGTGTAGAACCGAGGTTTTCTGCTGCACAAGTAAAAATTGCACAAAGTTCAAAACAAATGATTTAGTCTGTGACTTTCCTTAACTTACCTTAAGTTTAACAAACTTGATGAACATATTATGTCAGACTATGACACATTGGTTAAATCATAAGATGGATAACATACAAATATACTTGACTGGTATAACATGATTTGAGCCTGCTTAACAGTTCATTCAGACAGGCAGGTACTTGGCGATATAGAAACATTATTCGGAATACTTGGCTAGATTCTTATTACGATGTAGGCTTCCAGTGCGCTGTTCCATGTTAAGACTCTATGCATCACATTGCTGCACCACACTCGAGAGAATCACGGCTACTTGCCACGTCGACAAACACCTCGGATGGGCATAGCAGGAAGAATACAGTCTTCAGTACCATTAGAACAGGGAGGACACACACTCTTTCTCTCCGTCGAGAGGATACTACTGCGCAATTATATAGGTCACCTTTTCTTCAGAATTTCGACAGAAACAAAATTTTAATCATGAACTTCTTTTTCATAATAAAATTTTGTTAACCACGAAAACAAAATCACCATATCGCCATGGGTCAAAATTATTGGAGAAATTATTAATTAAAGTTTCCACTCGGAAAGGATTTCAGATTATATATAAAACTAGCGGCTGCGGCCAAACAAAATTTATAAATTCTATGTACACCTGAAAAGAAAATATATAAAAACTTTTCAGTGTGAATGAAATCAGTTCATTCTTTCCAAGCAACAACCAATTCGTAACTAATTTTGTTGTTGCCGAACCAGGAAACAAAAACATCCAACACTTCCAGATTTACAATTATTGCAGTTATTACTCCGTTTACAGAAATCCACTGCACGGATTATCGCGCATCATCACTCGGAAACGGATTTTCTAGAGCTTTAATGCTCACGCAACTTTTTATTTCATGAAGTCATTAAAGAACAGTCTCAAAGATAATTCCTATTTTATGATCGTCACTATTCCAGCTCATAAATTCAATATTTCTTTGCATTACGCAAAAATATGACAAGAACACGGCACAGATTGTCACATTATCTTCTTCTGTCTAGCTGATTTAGAAATCATTGAGTACAGCTGATCGTCTTCTATAAATTTTCTGTTATTCTCGCACATGTTCCAGAATCATCACTGCATTTCTCTTATCTCTGTCTTCCTTTTCCAACGCACCTTCCTTTCCGAATAATAAGTAATAGTCCCTTTTCAGCAATATCTTTCTAATTTAAATCCTGATCTTATTATTAACTATAAAACATCTCCTGGTGCAGGACACCACAGAATGAGCAGGTGTTCCGTCTGAAAGACTTTCAGCTTTTTCTGCTCATTTAGTGGCTTTTATTTTTTAAAAAAATTCTTTGGATATAAAATTTTGAATAGAAAGAATGTTACACTAGTTTCATTTTACAGAGATTTTTCTGTGAAGTATAACATATGGTTACAGTTATAGGTATAACATAAATGTTATAAAGGATTTTGACACCAAACCTTTTGACAAATTAAAGCATTGTTGTAGAATATTTTACCAAGCGTAATGCAAAGTTGATGAGAAGAGTTATTAGTGGTTACTTTTGATATAAGATTTAAGATTCTGGGAAGATTGCATCAGGAGCTGTAGTCACGCCTCAACCATCCAATATCGGCCCTCCCCACAACTTTTTTAAACCAATTATAGCTAAGCAGCAATTTAATTTATGCGCTGCATATTTTCGGATTTTTCTGATCATATATTTCATATTTGAATAGTATAGTAATACCTTACGCTTACTTAAAAATTATTAATTGTAGATCGTATTTACAGAATAATTCGGTCAATTTTCTTATAACGTAGGACAACAAAAATTATTTTTGCTATCTTTATTTTTTTCCAATAAAAAATTAGGAATGAAACATTAAATAAATTTGATTTTTCAGAAGAAAAAACATGTTCCTTAACTTCGTTCCTCATAATATATAAGTTCAAATTCCTTACTTAAAATCCTATAACAGTGTTGATAATTTGAATATTAATTTAGTAAATGTTTCCTGCTTTGCTCTTCTGGTTGAAATTTTAAGTCTTCCTAAACAACAATAACTTATTTTCATTATCATTTGATACTTAAACAATTACTTCAACATTAAGTTCAACAACATGGCTTTAAACTCACTCTACAGCATGGCAAATAAGCTTTGGAAAACTCTGTTACCATAGAAATTTATGCTTGTTGTCAATGCAATATAGTGTTCTAATTATTCAAATTGCAATTTGATATTGTAGGTTATACTTTAGTCGAAATGATACTTATTTTTCTTGCTTGTATATCTGATGAAAAAAAAAATTTTTTTTGAAGCAAGCTTACTCAAGTCCTGTATGTATGCCATCTAGACATATGTCTGCACTCTAGAATAAGTAAGGATTCTCTACTAAAATTGATAGCACGACAAATGAATCAAATTTTTAAGAATGACTTCAGTGTGAAATCCAGCTGATCATAAATCACCAGCTGCTGACTAAGAAAGAAAAGGCATCAAAAATAAATAAATAAATAAATAAAAGATAAGAAACCACTAACATCAGAGTAGCAAAATGGCAGTGCAAATAAAGTTTGATAAGCTTTGTCTGAGTATGAATGCTCCAGAAGACAAAAGAAGAAAGATTGTCTAGTTTCGATGAATGTCTGATCCTTGTAATTGCACTTAAAAAGGATTTCGTTCACCTTCTTCAAACTAATGAAGTTTTCTTCATGAAGGTATGACCTTTTATTAGGTGAAGATTAGTTGTAGTTTCTCATCTGCATTACGCATTTTGCTCAGGTCAATAACATTTTATATAACAAATTTAGAGTACGATTACATGTTTTTTTGGTTCAATACACTTTTATTATTATTTATAATTTTGATAATTAAGCAATGTGTTCCTCAATTTTAAATCCAAAATGTTTGAAACAACTTTATAATATTGGATAAATAAGAAAGAATTTCTTTCTTCTTATTATAATTAAAGAAATACATTTTATGGTAGGATTCTGAAACTTGTGTTTATTAAATTATTGTAAAACAGCAAGAAACAAATGCTTTATTTGTCAACCTTAAGTTATACACATCCGAATAAATACGTATAATATTTAGAATATCAGAGAGAAATATCTTTTCAGTTTTCATGATATTTTACTTGTTAAATATATATATTTAAAAATAAAAACATGTTACTTAACGGGGCTCTAGTATCCAAATATTTGATTAAAGCATAATTTTAAAAAATCAGTTTTCCATATTTGGAGGGACCAAACTTTCGCTTATATGCTACTAACCAAACTACTTTCGAATTTTTACATCGATATTCCAAACAGAAGAGTAATTATAAAAATTTCATTAATGTTTATCCTTGTTTTGAAAATACTTTTTAAACCTGAAACAGCCTCTTCAGCTTGGCATTTTACATGGCTTTAAACCACTATATATTTAAAAATAAAAACATGATACTTAACGGGGCTATTATCCAAATATTTGATTAAAGCATAATTTTAAAAAATCAGTTTTCCATATTTGGAGGGACCAAACTTTCGCTTATATGCTACTAACCAAACTACTTTCGAAATTTTACATCGATATTCCAAACAGAAGAGTAATTATAAAAATTTCATTAATGTTTATCCTTGTTTTGAAAATAATTTTTAAAACTGAAACTTTAAAAACAGCCTCTTCAGCTTGGCATTTTACATGGCTTTGAACCACTATATATTTAAAAATGAAAACATGATACTTAACGGGGCTAGTATCCAAATATTTGATTAAAGCATAATTTTAAAAAACAGTTTTCCATATTTGGAGGGACCAAACTTTCGCTTATATGCTACTAACCAAACTACTTTCGAAATTTTACATCAATATTCCAAACAGAAGAGTAATTATAAAAATTTCATTAATGTTTATCCTTGTTTTGAAAATAATTTTTAAAACTGAAACTTTAAAAACAGCCTCTTCAGCTTGGCATTTTACATGGCTTTAAACCACTATATATTTAAAAATAAAAACACGATACTTAACGGGGCTAGTATCCAAATATTTGATTAAAGCATAATTTTAAAAAATCAGTTTTCCATATTTGGAGGGACCAAACTTTCGCTTATATGCTACTAACCAAACTACTTTCGAAATTTTACATCGATATTCCAAACAGAAGAGTAATTATAAAAATTTCATTAATGTTTATCCTTGTTTTGAAAATAATTTTTAAAACTGAAACTTTAAAAACAGCCTCTTCAGCTTAGTATTTTACATGGCTTTAAACCACTCATATACTACTCATTTAAACTACTCTTTGAACTCAGTGATAGATGTGAACTGAAACATTTTACATTTGTCAAAAATAATACAAATGAAATATTTTGATTGGCTTATTAAATTATCAAGGCATTTTAGAAGAACTAAGAGCTTGAAATATTACAAACTAAGAGCAAAATACGTGAGTCAAAATCAAAGCAAACTAGAGTATCTAAATCAGAATTAAATCATAAGTGAAGCTTCTCAAAAGTACGTTTTGAAATTATGATACTGATAAAATGTTTAATACTGCAAAATAAAAGATATATTAGTTTAAAAATTTACCGAGTTTAGGCAAGTGATTTTATTTTAAATTGAAAATTTAGATTTTTAGAACTTTTTAAATATATTTTTCATTAGTTTTTGTTATCGTCAATTAGTAATGAAAGAAAAATCTCAAAGATTTTTCGCTTTAAAATATTCTACGCTGCAAAAACATCTTACATTCTATTTATTATTATATTTTATTATTTGTCAAATTTATGTCATGTGCATGTAATTAAGTATAGATTGCGATACTTAAAATATACTATAATTTATTATGTATTCAATTTTTCAGTTAACTATAACAACTGGAGACAGTGAAATTCTGCCCACATCCAGTGCCTTATTAGCCCAGCCAATAAACGTTCCTTTTGTTCGAATGACTTCACGGCAGGTCCGTGTTGCTGTAGTAAAAAATGGTGGACTTTCCCCAGTTTTAGAAACTCCATTCCTTTCCCCAAAACACATCCCTTCTGTCATTTTTAATCTCAGCAAAGAATTTCGCATTTCTTTAAGGTAAGTAATAGTAACTTAAATAAAATGCAAAACTGATGAAAAATGGAATCCTAACACGAATAATTGTGGCGTTAGTAGCACCACTGTTAATATGCAAATCGCGTTTCCTTTAAATACGCGAAGTAAACTTGATATGCTTTATTTATCTTCCGTTGTGAACAAAATTTAAGTTAAAAATGCCTTTAAAGAAACGAAAAAGCTATGTCAGCAGCTTACTGGGTCTGAACGAGGTCGTCTAATAGTCTACAAGAACTTTGATTTGTCTCGAAATATTGCAAAAAGACTTGGCAGAGATGTATCCACTGTGCGCACGTATTGGCAGCAGCGGTCGCGGGAAGGTACTATGTAAAAAGGCCTGTATCCGACCACACATGAGCCACCATTCAAAGGGAAGACAGCCGTATTCCCCGCATGTATGTAATGCACTAAGCTCCATCTGCAACAGGCATTCAATCTTTTGTTGGCACCAGAATGATACAACGAACTGTAACAAATCGATTATTTAAGGAACAGCTCAGAGATCCTGTAGCGGCCATACCACTAACACCAAATTAAGCTAGAGCTGATTGGAAGACAGAGAGGCAATCTGTTAAGTTCTAAGATAACAGCCGTTTCTGTATTGGAGTCAGTGATGGCCGTGTGTTGCGGGAAACTGGCTCGTATGGACGTTAAACATTCGGAAAACCACAGAATCATCCATGCACCTAGCCTATTTGCCGGAATTCGAACACCAAACTGAACTACTAGTGTTCAGCGACTTTAACGCTTAGCCGCAGGTGGGTTCAGAAATCTTCTTGGCAGTCATAAACTGTAACTAAACTAGATACATCGCTGCCAGTTTATAAGTCTAAAACAACAACTGAAACTTGAGAAGGGTGTAAAAGACCCTTTTATTTAAATGTAAGAAGAATAGAAACCACAGCTCGTGGTTATAAATCAACCAATCACTTGTGGTGATGTAGCATTTAGAGTAACAGTCAGTGAATTTAATGTTTAAATCAATAAGCTTGTAGCCGAAGGTTACACAATTCAATTTAATGCGAAGTTGGCTTAAAACTTAATCGGCTTGGATATCCGACTGTTGGCAATAATAATGTAAAGCCGACGACTACAAATCTTATCATAACTAGCAACCTATTGTCTAAATCTATTAAAGTTGTCCCTTAACAATCTAAAATCTCAACTTAAATACACGCGAGCTAATCTGCATTCTGGCGGGAGAACAGAAGGGAAAAGTGATCATAAAGGTCCAAAACACAAAATAAATGGTTGATTAACATACAGGCAACTTACAAAAAAATATAAAATAATTAATGTCCGAAATAACTGACAAATAGCCAACCTTTACTCTCCTCACAGTACCATTTACTGCGAGTTTTCTCAATACCAGCTACATGAAAGAAGAGATGAAGTAGGCAGCGGTGCTTCACCTAAACAGAGAGAGGACGTCGGGCTATAAGGTTTTGGAGTTAGTATACCGTATTCTAAGCCTGACACTTAATTTTAACTTTAATTTAAAAAGCAAAGTTCTCTAGTATAAGCGGCAGATAGCTGTCTGCAATTTAGAACACCTTGGTTTTCGTTCTAGAAGTATGAAAGAAGCTAAAACGGAAACAGTATTTACCCCGCACTGAAACAAAATTTTACTAAATGAAAGACTTTGTAGAGAAGACAAAGAGAAAAATTACTCGGTGACAGAGACCGATAAAAATTACGGTGAAAAAGAATATATTCCTGTGTTTCTCACTTCTTATTCACTGTCACTGTCGTTGTGCAACTGCTGTTCAACGTAGTGACAAACCATTCCTAAGCACAAAACGTAAGTACTGTCCTGCACTTGCTCGAAAATCATGGCTTATATCCATTCGACCAGCTTCTTTACGAGCTTGCAAGCGGATCACACCATGTCATTACACCATGACAGTTACAGGATAACTAGAATTACTTTTTCCATTTGCCATGTGATAAAATATTACCTTCCAGCTGCGGATATTTAGCTGCTGTCCATGAATCGCCTTCCTCTTAACGCTTGCTGATTTGAAGTTCCTTCTTCGGTTTTTGTCATACTCGCACGTTGGATTCATCCTCGTAAAAAATGATGTGCTTTGTATACCTATTTCTAATCATTCCAGCGTACAAGCCGCATCCATGATTTTCCTCTTTTTTTTTGTGAAAACGGCTGAGGTTTATCTACGAGAAAATACAACAGATGGAAGATCAAGTCCATCATAACCCAATAGCCAGTCTAAATTTTGCAACAGTCACATTCCTCGGATGGTCTGTCAGGAAAAATTTTATTTCCTGTCAAATTTACCTTTTGATCTAAAAGCACAGACTTTTGATAAATGAATAATAATATTCTATTATGGATGATCTCTCCTCTTGAAAAACGATATAACGTTATGCTATTTAAATGAGTTTACAGTACTTATAAAATTTCCGTACAAATAGGCAAAGCAACAACCTTGTGTTTGGCGAATTTTAAATCAAGACTCATCGATGGTACGTGTTCCTTTTCATCAGGAACAAAGAAATATGCCAAGAAGAGAGGAGCCACAGTCGTATTTATAACAAAAGCAAAGTAACGTGAATGAGAAAGTAGCGTCATTTCTCCATAGATAGAAATATTAACAAAAGGAAAAATTAAATACATAGAATTATAAAAGCGTCAGAGAGGACTGGATTGGATTTAGAATCACTAACGAAGCAAGTTAAAATTTTGCTAATGAGAAAATCTTCAAGAATATCCAATTCCCAGCTGAAGATGCTTTTCGGATAATTTTTCTGACCTAAACTCGAAACTGCGATTAAATTTCCAGCTGTGTTTTAGCTGTCGAAGATTTATTTATTTATTCTTTTCGAACATAAGACTCGTATTCCTTGACGCAAAGCTTTAATGCTATGTTAGTTTGACCGATATATTTCAAACCACGTACACAAAGTATGGTATGAATTCCACAAGAATTAAAGTCAGAAATTGAATATTTAAGAATCGAACCATGGATTTTATTCATAGGTGAAAAGATGACTTGAAAACTGAACTTCTGGGATATGTACGCAGTTTTGTAACTGACAGCAGGATGAAATGGAAGAACGACAAGCTTATTAATGTTGTTTCTAACATCGGAATGTTATCTTTGATGACAGGTTCAGGATTTTCTAAAGGCTTTGTCAATGACCACGGAAACAAATCCTCTTTTGATGCAACCGATTTCCAATATTTGAGTTCATTAGAAAGCAAAGATTCTGAAAAGCAAAACTTCGAGAGCCTGAATTGCAAAATGCTAAAAAGACGCAATTTTTTGGCTTAGTTCAGAGATATAATTTAGCATGGGGAAGCAAACAAACAGAACAATGTTTACACTAAACAGTATTGTTGAAATTAGATTAATTGCGAATTATAAGAATATCAGGGACGGAAAGGGTATTGCCAGATTCAATTTCAAAAGTGAACTGGATGTCTGGATTAATCAAATTTATAATAGATGAAATCTGGGATAAATCATCTTTATTACCATCACACGAAACTTCCAACTATGTTGTGAATCCAGAGATGAAAAGATGGCTTCTCAAATAATTTACCCTCAAAATAGTATATGTAAATACTGGAACGAGGGTATTATCCAAACCTAATCCTACGAATTGGAGATAAAATTTGTTTGAGAACGCAAAGTGAGTTTTACCCCAAACAATCCGGAAACTTAGAGTATTAGAATGTCTTGAAACTAGACTTTAAGAATTTCTTTACACTTGTACTGAAACTGAAGATTTAATTTCTCTTACTTGTCTCTTTGATTCAAACCAACTTTGTTTTCCCAAGCAAATACTGTCATCAAACTTAAGGATTAGCTATGGGTAATCCTCTCAGTCCTGTATTTAGTGACATTACATTTTGAAGTTAAATTATTTAAAAAACTACCTTATCGTCTCCGGATTCACAACATAGAAGAAACGTTTGATTGTTTTCATAGACAATCGAATTTACAACAGATTTTACCTATTGTAAATTCTACTGATCCACTCAGTTCCCTTTTCCACCCATCCAGTTATTTTTTAAACTGAATCTTTCAGTACCCCTTCCTTCTTTGATATTCTCATAATTCGAAATGAATTTGATTTCACCACAACTGTTTACTGTAAACTCGTTTCTCTTTAGCTTACTTTTCATACAAAATCATGTCACCCAGCTAAGCAAAAAATTGCTACTTTTTACTAGTATGTAGTTCGCGCTCTCGGAGTTTTGCTCCTCGGAACCTTTTCTTTCTAATTAACTCAAATATTTGAAATCAACTGACAGAGGATTTTTTCCTGTGATAAAAACTTCAGAAAATCCTGAATTTGTCATCAAAGAAAACATTCGAGATATTAGAAATAACATTAATAACACTGACATTCTTCCATTTCATTCATCTATCAATTACAAAATTGCAGGAGTTCAATCTGCAAGTCATTTTCTCACCTATTAATAAAGTCTATGATTCGATACTTAAATATTACATTTCTGATTTTAATTCTTGTGGAGTTTATAGCATATCTTTTCAGTGTAGTTTGATATATATATAGGCCAAACTAAATGAGCTTTAAAGTTTCGCATCAAAGGACACGAATTTTATGTCCAGGAAATAGAAATAAACAATTCCTCTATAGCTCTTCATAGTTGGAAATTTAATAACAACGTTAACTTTGGGTCTGCAAAATATATCCAAAAAGCTTTTTCAGTTGCTGAATTGGATTTTCTTGAAGCTTTTCACATTCACAGAAATTTAACTTATTTAAATAATGACTTCAATTTCAACCCAGGCTTCTCTAACGTTTTTAAAATTATATTTACTTGATTTTTTGTACGATTACTGTTTATGTGGACAGATGGGACTTGCTGCTCCTCTTGTCGCTTCAGAATTTCTTTGCTCCTAATGAAGAGGCAAGTGTACCTGTTCGTCCTCGAAATCAATTAAATTTTGGCTGGTTGTTGTTTTGCTTAATTGTACGTCTTACTTTGGCGTATTTCTTTTCTCTCTTGACATATAAAATTGCTTAAATTTCCAGTATATTGATTACATTTCAGATTAAAATATACTTTTTTTTTCAGTGGAGTCCAGAGAAGAAACACTTCACCGCAATCAAGAGGCGATCATTCTAGACCCATCACTGGAGAGATAAAATTTTAAAAACTCCAGATACCCAATAGAAAATTGTGATACGATGTAAATGATGATGTACATAATTATTATATATATTTTATAAGAGGAACCGATTTTATTGTGGTTGCATTACTTGGATTTGCTAATATAGAAAGCAATTCACTTTCCTTTTGTTGTTGTCTCATTTTAATTATTTTGACACAAAGACAATTACATGCACTAATCCATTCTCACCTCTTAATTTTGATCACCACTTTGCACGTATTTCATGCTTATTCTTTAAGAACAGTGTTAATAAAAATCTTTATGCTGTATTATTAACATCATCATGACCCGTGCCATATTTTAGTTTCATTGTGAAGTCATAGCTTTCCTTAATCTTAAATTAAATTAAAATTACGAATTATAAAATTGCTAAAATTCTATAACTGATACAGTCAAACTCCGCTATAACGAACCCTAACGCTATAACGAACATAACGAAAGAACTTTTATGTCCCGTCCAGTTTCCTACACATTCAGTGCTGTTTCATGGGACTGTAGTGAATTCTTAAATATAAAAAAGTCGGATATAACTAACTTCTGGGTTGAAAATATTTCGTACTTTTCAAATTTTTTCCCGAGCAAACTTCCACCTGAAAAATAACTTACCCTTAAATTAATTTTGTTTAGGTTGTTAGAATAATGCACAACGCTTTCGAGTTGGAGTCATCATGTTTTTCAAAGTCAGGAAACTGAAGGAACGCCCAATGCACCCACCGAGATTTAAACCGCGACCTTCCGATTGCTGGCCAAACGTACTTTCCACTTACATCAGGAATGCACACGGTAAGATGGAAGAAAATACCCTACACTCCCCTCCCCTTTAAGGGGCGATTTGGAAGGATGGAACCCAATCGTGAAATCCTTGTGGTGATGAATTATCATCCTCCACCTTTTCAGTTGGTCACCGCTTGTTCTACCATTAGGTTTTTGCTTCGGAGCACGAGACGTGAAAAATTTTCTTTGCCCTTAACAAGATTCGAATTCCGGACCTTCTGATTGTCAGTTGGTGTGTTTTGCAATTACACCAGAAAGGCATGCGGTAAGGAGAAGGAGAGAGAAAAACGTGCAAAGTTACAATTTTTTATCTTCTATCCCATCTTTCTCTGCGTTCTAAAAAAACGTATGAGAGATAGGTATAACCAGGAAAACTAGGACACACAATAAGCAAACTTTAGGCGATCTTCATGTGTCACGCATTGAGCCAACAAACCGTTGATCCGTCTAAACAAAGAGCTTCAATCGGTTCTTTGATGCAGATGTCAGATAGTACTCTATTCAAGTCAGAATCTTACTCGTAATTTTTAGTGTGCATTTTAGATAGAAATGTGTAGTTGGAAGGAAGGCTCAAAACTCTGACTTTTATGGTAAGTAATTTTTCATAGAAAATTGTTACCGACTGGTGATGCTAAAAATCAGCGAAAAAAGGAATATGGTTATTACACTTAATCGTAATTAACTTTTAATATTTTAATTAACGTCGTTTCTTACATATTTTGCGAGATGCGACAATGTTAATCAATCTTTCTGTGAGATTTATCATTTAATATTTACACTATTTTGTGAGACGATCCATTTTTTTTCATATCAAATCAGATGTAGCGAACCAAACTTTCGACTCCTTGTAGTCGTTACAACAGGGTTCGACTGTAATTTTCGTGCATCTCGAGGTTTTGGCTTGAATAAACAACAAAGAAAAAGTCAAATTAAAAGTTATAAATTTTATTGGGCTTCACAAGTTACAGATTTAAAACTTACTGGCTACCACTTCAAATGTACATTGCAATTTTTAGGGCCCAAAATTAAAGAAACTATAGAATTAACCTTATCTCAGCCAGAAGTAATATGCTTTAAGTACTGTTCGTTTCATTTCACAATGCTTTAAACAAACTGCATTTTTGTTATTGTAACTTCAATTTGCAGCTTCTGCAATTTTGTTTTTCATTTCATCGAGAAAAGGCTTGGATAAAAGGTTCTATCTATGAATGCAGAATCGACTCCATGACAAAAGACTTTATATTCAGTATTAAAAGATAACAAGGCGAAAGGTTTCTAGTTCTTTTCCTATTAAATATATCAATAACTAGCAAAACAGATAAAACAGAGATCTGCACTTTCAGCGAACATGGATAAAAGATAATATACTACATTTAATTTCATCCCCGGCTAAGCGTCAATATCGCTACACATATCATAAATCTTCGAGACACTTTAATTTTGTTTAGAAATTGGTATTATTGACTTCGTGCACATGATTTTCAACAGATATACAAATTATTGCATTCTTAAAAGCAAGAAGTTAAATTTTTATTTGTTACAGGGGCTTTACCATATTTAACTATGCAATAAGCAATATGGCTGGAGACCTCAATTGCACGTAGTGTCTTTTTTCATTAACAGTGAGAGTTCAGTTGACCTTTGAACTGAAGGATGACTTTATATTTAACCGCTTTTGAAAGCGATGAAAATAAAATACTAAAATACTTTTTTTGGTTTATATATAGTTATTTACAAGACTGTTCAAAATATTTCCTTTTTTTCCTATGCAGTAACTAAGGCATCTACCTTTTTATTATCTCCCGTACTCTGTGAATGCACTCGTAAATTCACAAATGTGTGGAAATGTACAATATGCTTCGCAACAAGTTATGTACACCATATTTCCATTTTTAAAAATTCCTGTTTTCAATTATTGATCCACAACTAGCATGAGAAAACCATTGGTAACAATAACAAAATCAACGGAACAATTATAACATTTTGATATCTGGTAATTATCTGAATTTGTTGAGAAACATTTTTTGTCACGTAGATATAAAAATGGTGATTCGCCACATACATTCATTCATATTCTAAAAAGGAACGGAGATCAGAAATTTAACTTTGCATTTTGACCTTCTGTTTCGCTTTGAAAAAAAGCAAGTTTTCTGATAACAAATTTAGAACAATTAAAATCAAAAGTGGACCGTCGGATTTTGCACAATCTAAATTTTGCGTAGCGATAACTTTCTCAAAGCTCGGAGAAGGTCTCTTCTTAGAAGGCAAAGGTGGCCCACCTATTAGGTGCCTCCATAGTAAAGTGACCACCACTTCTGGCCTTAGTAGTGGCCAAGCGCACGTCGGCTGAGGGCCGGCCATTGGTAAAAAAAAAAGCTTAAAATTTTACTCATAAAAGAATTAATGATGACACCTATTCGAACAAAATTATCACAGTTGTCATTATTAGTTAATTGAAAATCAAACACTACATTTAACGCTCCTCCAATCAAGCAAGTTTTTAAATAGGCAAATTTTTCAATTTTCGAAAGTGAATCATTTCGATCAACAATACTTCGATCGACAAATGAATTAAAAATTTCGTAAATCATATTTAACAAAATAATGTATCAAATGAAAGTGTGTGTTAATCAGCACTCAAAGGCCCAAAAGAAATAAATTGTTAGGTCACGGTACCAATTCGTTATGTGGAAATTAGTTGCCGAGTTGTAAACTTTTTAAATTTTTAAAAATATTAAGTTCAGTTAAATTAAATAAATAATGATTAATAACTGTTTCGTAAAGTGGTTAGTACAACTGTATCAATATAAACATAAGTGAATTTAACCTAAAAATATCCGAATATATTTAATTGGTTAAATATTCACTTATTTTTTTCATTCAAATAATATAAAAGGGGCTATATTATTTTTTAAGATAACGCGAAAAATTATATGTTAAACACATCCATTTTAAAGGAAAGAGTAAGCAAAAAAACAACACTTATAAAGCATAGAAACAACATATGTAAAGTGACATACCTGAAAGTAATATTAAGCTCATGAGCTCATTAAATCCCTAAAGAACTGATAGTTCAAATTGTCCGTAGTAAAATGATAAGAGCACGGGTCTATTCTAACCAAGGAGTTTAGAATAGACCTCCTTAGACCTATTCTAACCTACTTGGTCCACACTGTCTGTCGGTCATTTTTCGTATTCTGTTATGGCTTTCGTCTGTGGATGCCATTTTTGGGTTGCTGTAGATAAAACGATGATAGCTTAGCTCGATGATTTTTAACATTTTTATTTAACACTAGAAAAAAGGTATATATTTTAACACACGTTCACTGATACGCAGTCACAATGGTTGCAGTTCACACGATAAGCATTTTATAGTTAAGAAGTCCACGTAAGTGAAAAATCATGAAAGTGAAGCGGAAGACAGGTGAGCGTGTGGCTTCACCGACAGCAGCCAGGAACAGAGTAACCAGTCCAAATTTTGCCTTAATTGGAGAAGAGGGAGAAAGCTGGTAACACCCTCTCTTAGGCCAGTGGACAAATAATAATAATAATGAGTTCTCCCCACTGTCAAGTTAAAAATAATTATGAATTTTACAATAAATTTCATCACAGGTTGAGCCTGTGCCAGAGTACTCTGATGATTACGCGATTAAATCACTGTATAGTATTGTAGTTGCTTGCAAAGTTCTTTTTATAATAATTTAAAAGGCAAAAAACAAAAGCAAGAATCATTTTTTTCATATATAACATCTTTATTATTCACTGTAGCACTTACTAACTCCTTACTGATTTCAGGCATGACAACACTTCGAAAACTAAACTAAAATTATAGGGGAAGTGAAAGTAGTAGTTATTATCTAGTAGAAGTAGTTGTAGTTATTATGACCAATAATAATTGTTGCCTACATCGCTCCCCTACCAGTAACAAAGGGCCCTATTCACGACAAGGAGCGTAAATAACGATCTTCTCTTAACGGACGACCGCTAAATTTCACGGCTCCAGTAACCGTAAGGACTGTTGGTTAAATTGGCGTTCGTGACAACGACCGTCGGAGGGATCCTTACGGTAAGTAACCTTCGTTCGAGAGTTGGGGAAGTTCTTTAAAATAAGCCGATCATATTACAGCTACTAGAGGCACAGGTTGACTCATCAGCCATGTTCAAGCGTGGGCCTCGTATTGTAGCCACGCTTTAGGGTTGTATTTCAGGTTTGGAGTGCCATTTTTAGCTCTTTAGCGGTGTTCGCTAAAACGTTATTATTTAACATTCTAGGGTATCCAAACCAAAGAATCTCTAAGAATCTCTTTAGATATTCTTTGTCCAAACTTCCGTTTTTTTTTTTTTTTTGCATTCATATAAAAATGTATGGCTTTTGCCCCCCTTCTTTTCTCTGCAGTTCAGCTTCTTTCTTGTATTTTTTTTAAACTGCCAAATTTGTCATATGATTTAAGTTATTTTAAAAGTTTCTAAAACATTTTCATATATTATATTTCACATTTGTATATTAGTTAAAAATACTTTCTTTGATGAATTTTCAATTTTTACTTTTAAATACATGCATAATGTTAAGCATCTCAAAATCTATTTTTTGACAATAAATTTCTCGCAGCTGTATGCTTAAATTTTTATGAGGTTGTACTGGATTTATAATCATACTTTCATAGTTATTTAACTTTTTTCCTTAAGGTAATTTCATGTGTCAGATAAAAATTAGACGTCTCTCAGTGCTCTATTTGTATGATAATTCTTAATTTCTCAGCTATAGCATTTCACTACTGATGGAGTTAAGCATATTACTTTTATTTACATTACATGTTTAAATATTTAGAGGGCATTAAAACTGTGGGTACAAAATGAGATGAATACAACTTCAGTAATTTTTAAGTTTCTATAGCTTTCCTGAATCAAGAGATAATTTTTTTAAATTGTCAATAAATTTTTACATGATAAATACATAAGTGCATGCTGGCGCTTCAATATATCTTGCAAGTTCACAGTTTAAACTTCTGAAAAAAATTAATAGCATGCCTGCATATAAAGCATGTTTTTTATTTTAAATATGCTATTCGAAGTTTGTTCATATGGAATCTAACATCTACTATTGTAGCAAACTGGTTAAAAATGTTATTTTGCATGTGTTACCAGAAAAGGCAGCTAAAGGCTTTATGATTTTAAATACTGGTTCAAGACATGCACCTTTAAATTATAATGCTCAGGTTGAAGTGCAAAATGCTGTAAAAAATACTTCAGTTCTCTGCCGGAAAAAAAAAATTGAATAGATTTAATAGAGTGAAAATTCCACATCAAAAACATTTTTTCACCTTTATTTAGGTAAAACGAAATTAAAAAAAAAATAATACATACATAAATAAATAAAAATAATACTTTTACATACGAAATTTGCAGATATTATTTACTAATCAATTATTTGTTATTGATAGCTACTTTATATAATGCATAGAAAAATACCGAAAAATTTATAAGAATTTACATGCATTAAATGATGAAAAAACATACATATGCTATTAATATTTGTACGTGACTTGTAAAGATCATGACTTGTAAAGATCATGCGTTGTAAAGATCGTGACTAGAGAACGTGAAATATAAATAATAGGACAAGAACTTGCATTTTACGGTGTGGCAACAAGAAGAGAATTCGGAAGATTTTGATATTATTTAGCACATTCAGTTATATTTCTCATAATTCGAAACTTTTATCATGTTATTCGATGAGGGGTAGGGCTATGGCGCCCAGGCACCCTGGTGGTTAAGCACCGCAGTTCAACATGTATATTTTTTGTTGAGAGAGTTTAAGATTTTTTATATAGTTGTAAGACTTTTAACTGTAGTAGTTAAGAGTTTAAAATTTTGATAGTTAAGAGCTGCAGTATTTATTTTTTATTCTGTTTTAAAATTCAAATAAAATTATTTTGTTCATTCTGAAAATTTAGCTTTATTCTTCCTACAAGATTCAATATTCATTATATTGAAATAAGGAAAGGATTTTTACTGGCGCAGCCGGCAGGATCGGGGTTCCCCCGCATATAATTACGAACCAAAATAACTCAGATGAGAGCTCAATTTACCTTGTAAACGTAAAATAATTAATAAAGATTATGAAAAGTTAATTATTGTTTCCATCATGGAATCTTAGTTTATTTACTTGTCAAAGTAATGAATACGCCAATGTTCAAATGTAATTTCGCATGACTCGCCAGAGTAGGTGAACAACACATTAAGTATTGATTCCACTGATTGATTTTCGTGCCGAATAAAATTAAATTCATTGTGAATTATATTTAAATAGAAAAAGAAAAGAGAAAAAAATTGCTTTTTATAAAACTAAGAGTCTATTGACTGAATAAAATCAGAAATCAGTACTTGGCGTCAGCCAGCTGCTGCAGTGTTACACATAGAAACGATTTTTTTTTGTTTTGTTTTGTTTCCCCGACGAAAGAGAAAACCGCAATCAGGGAGTTCATACTTTAACTAATGTTCAGGATAAATTGAAGGAAGCATTAACAAGAAATTAGTTTTTTTTTTATTAAATTTGCAAAGAATAAGGTTTATTTAAAATCGAGACATGGCTTTTATGGGACGTGGGAAAAAAGAGGATTTGCTAGTTTTAACTGCTGAATTAGAAATTCAAGTAGATGCAAGTATGAAAATCGTGGCGATAAAAAATGAAATAATTCAACGTTATACATATGATGAAGCATTTGCTAAAGAAGTGTTTTTAACGATTGTTGAAGAGAGGAAAAGAAAAGAAGAGATTGAGGAACAGCGAAGGAAGGAGAAAGAAGAGATTGAGGAACAACGAAGGAAGAAGAAAGAAGAGATTGAGGAACAACGAAGGAAAGAAGAATTAGAAGCACAGCATTTATCACTCATTCCGGCCATTACCAATGGAACGTTCTCCCTTTCGGTTTGAAAAATGCTGGAAGTACCTTCCAAAAATCGATGGATAAGATGCTTGCAAACCATAAGAACTACTGCCGTTCATATATTGATGATGTGGCAATATTTTCTGCAACTTGGGATGGCCACCTCTATCACATCGACCAAGTGTTTCAGACACTGAGAAACGCAGGTCTAACCGCAAACCTAGAAAAGTGTGATTTCGGAAAGAGTCACGTGAAGTTTCTAGGACATGTAATAGGTTCTGGCACTCATTCTCCAGATCCTGAGAAGGTAGAAGTCATCAGAAATCTGTCTAAGCCCACCACTAAAAAAGAAGTCAGAAGTCTTTTAGGGCTAGCAAGCTACTATAGGGATTATATTCCAAATTTTTCTGAGATTGTTTTACCTCTAACAAACCTTACAAAGAAGAGTGTTCCAAATAATAGTCCATGGGACTCTGAAAAAGAAGCAGCTTTCAACAAACTTAAAGAAGAGTTGATTAAAATGTCATCTCTGTATACTCCGGACATCAGCAAGCCCTTTCAACTCTATACGGATGCATCTGCTTTCTCAATTGGAGCGTGTTTAGCTCAAAACGACGAACATGGCAAAGAAATGCCCATAGCAGTTTTCAGCAAGAAATTAATGCCCTGTCAACAACGATGGTCAACCATCGAACGAGAAGCATTTTGTGTCACTGAAGACTTGAAAAAATTTGACACATGGATTTTCGGTGCCAGAGTGCAGATTGTGTCTGATCACAATCCCCTCACCTACTTGACCCAAAGCGCCCCTCATGGTGCTAAACTGTCTCGTTGAGCCTTAGCGTTACAACGGTATAACATGACTGTGACATACCGCAAAGGAAGTTCACATGGGAATGCTGATGCTTTGTCAAGGTTAGCTATTAACTCTCTCTCTCTCAATGAACTCTGAGCAGCATTGTCTCTACGGTGCCGAATGTGCTTCTTGTGGAGGGACTTGTAAAGATTGTGACTTGTAAAGATCGTGACTTGTAAAGATCATGACTTGGAAAGATCGTGACTTGTAAAGATCATGCGTTGTAAATATCGTGACTTAAAGAGAACATGAAATATAAATAATAGGACAAGAACTTGCATTTTACAATGTGGCAACAAGAAGAGAATTCGGAAGATTTTGATATTTTTTGTTGAGAGAGTTTAAGATTTTTTATATAGTTGTAAAACTTTTAACTGTAGTAGTTAAGAGTTTAAAATTTTGATAGTTAAGAGCTGCAGTATTTATTCTTTTTTTTTTTTTTTTTTTGGTTCTGTTTTAAAATTCAAATAAAAGTATTTTGTTCATTCTGAAAATATAGCTTTATTCTTCCTACAAGATTCAATATTCATTATACTGAAATAAGGAAAGGATTTTTACTATATTACACTTATCTGAATATTTAATGATAATTCCATAACCTATATAAGATTCAATCTATACCACTGCAAGGACAATGCTTAAATCACAGTTCTTCTTATTAATTAATTTCCATATGTAAAAACATAAAAATATCATTTAGCTACAGATCTATAGATTAAGGCCTCTTGTAGCAAGCATATGCAAAACACATATAATGAAAATAATGCAAAAATAGAAATTTTTGCACTCTTTTTCCTAATGTAGTGCAATTTATTCCATTATATTAAAATCTTATTAAAATACAGCAGTAATTTGATATTTTTTTTCTATTATAAATCAACAACTTTATATAGAATGATCTTACATTACTGGATTTTTATTTAAATGAATATATATGGAAATATCAAAATAAATGGGGAAAAATGGTCTGGATAAATCTTAGCCAACACTGCTAAGAAATATTCTTATTTTCAATAAAATGTTTCAAGGTATATCATTTTAGTTTAGTTCTTTTTCTATAAAAGCAGCTAACCTAAAACATATATCTCATTAATTTGTTAAAAATATAGCTTAAGAAAGTTTTATGTGCATACTGAGAAGGCAGAAAAAAATAGCCTTGATTTAAAATTTATTTTAAAGCAAGAAGTAAATAAAATACACTGGTTCTATGAGCATGTCAACAAAACAAAACAAAAAAAATACTGTTATGTACTCTAAAAACAAATCCCAAGTATCACATTATTATATATTATACTCTCACAGAAGAAGAAATATCAGATTAGGAATATACTCTTTTATGTATTTGATAACAAAGAAGAGTAAAACATATGCAACATCACAATATGAAAAATCCTGCAAGTCATTAAATAATAAGGTAAAAATCATTTGATCATTCTTTCACAGTAGCACTAAGTTTCCCAATCAAAATTATGAATACGCCAAAACAAATTCACTATCGGTGCCTCAAATGTAAGGTCACGCAAAAGTAAATTTGATTTAGCTGAACATAAAATCTTCCACGACGAATTTATGAGCATTGACAAATTTATGAACAAATTGATTTTCTTTAAAATGTACTTGCGAATTTAACAAAAGCATGCATGAAATTTAACATTAAAATCTAAAGCACTAGTATTTAATAACAGTTACATATATTAAATGAATTTAATCACAAGCACAAAGTTTACATGAAATGTAGGATACAATTTTGCAAACAGTATAAACTATTTGCGATAATAAGAGAACCATCACAACATAACTAACAGTATTGACGATATTTTACTGCACAAACACATGCACATTCCGCAATTGATTTTGTATTTATAAAATCAGTTGATCGTCAATAAGTGACAGTGAAATTAAAATACACATTTTGAAGAAATACGCAAAGTAATTTTTCTAACATTCTATGGGAAAATACGAAGCTGAACTTACCTCACCAACGACACTCTCCTGGGCCCGGAATTCATTAATCTTGACGATAATTAATTATCCATTGTCTATATTGTATGTAAATCGAACGCATTGCTTCGATCACGGAAAATTCGCTGCCGATGCAGAGAAATTCGACTGATTTCATCCAAATACGCTTCAGCTAAAACTAACGCAAAACCTTCCGCCATGCTTATTGCCGGAATTATAACCATCTGTTTATTTAACACGATGTGTTTATTTAACACATCTGTTTATTTAACACGACATCAGACCTGTCCTTACTTTAACAGCCGTCTATTAAATAACGCTAGCTTTGATGAGAATACCAATACTTGCGATTTAACTACTTGTGACGTCAGAGTAGCACGTGATCCCGTAAATCTCACTTAACGCTGTGGTTAAAAATGTCATGAATAGGGCCCAAAGTTACGGTACTCTGAAAACAAGGTGGTAGAGAAGATACAAATATCTATACAAATAACACAGATACAAATATATAAATTGAAATTATGTAAAGAAAACCATAGTTACGTTTTAAATTAATATGAAAGAGTTATAAGTTCAAGAAGAGTCAATAACGACATTCACACAAACTGGAAGTTTTACTTGTCTTCCACAGCGTGTTGATTTATTTTTGGTTGCTCTATTTGCTGACTTGGCACATATGTATGATCACTTTTTGAAGTTGGAGGCAAAAGTTCATTAGATTGTAACACATAAGCTGGTTTTAACCTATCCACAGAGATACTAACTTGTTTATTTTTAATTTATAGAAGAAAATATTTCGGGGTTCTTTGCAGTACCAAAAAGGGTCCTTCATATGGGGCTCCAAAGGTTTTTTTACTCTGTCAACCCGCAGAAACACATGCAAGCATGCGTACAAATCTTTTGGGATGAAAATCTTTTGTTTACATTTGGATTTGGATTGATAGGGCTTTAAGAGAGCCATCTGATTTCGAAGATTACTTACAAAATTATTAGATATTGGCATGTTTGATTCTTCAAAAAATTCGCCAGGTAATTTAATAGTTTTGCCATAAACCATTTCAGCTATTGTATACTTTCAGTCCTTATGCTTTCAAACCCATAAGAACTGTTGGTAATGTTTCTGTCCAACGAAGACAGTTATGACATTTAATAGCTGTTTTTAAAGTACGGTGCAGACGCTCAATTTTCCCATTACTCTGAGGATGGTAAGAAGTTGTATGGTTTACTTTTACTCCACATAGCGAAGCCAAATTTCGAAACAGTTCTGAAATGAATGGAGTTCCTCTGTCAGCAATAACACAAGAAGGTATACCAAATCGTGTTATCCAATGTTCATAAAAGACTCTTGCTATACTTTTTGCTGTGATATTTGAAAACGGTACCACTCCCATCCAAGAGGTAAACCGATCAATACAAGTCAAACAATAAGTGTATCCATTAAAAGGTGAATAAGGCCCAATTAAATCAATGTGCACGACACTAAATCTTTTGTCTGGTGCTTGATACTGACAATATTCTGATTTTGTATGTTTAGTTACTTTATTTTTCGTACAATCGGTACAAGTTTGGGCCCACTGTTTAACATCTTTTTTTATATCCGACCAAATGAATCTTTTAGTAATCTCTTTTAGAGTATTTCGGATTCCAGGGTGTGTTAAACCGTGAATTGCATTAAATATTTTCATCCGAAAAGTTTTAGGTTTGAATGGTCTGATATTAGAAGTAGAGGTATCGCAATATAAGAGTTTTCCTGATGGTAATTGGTGCTGTTTAATATGTAATGATTTGGAATGTAATTTCAACTGTTGCAGTTCATCATCATTAATTTGTGCATCTGCTATCAGGTCAAAATAAACAACAGAAGAATCGATGTCCTCAATTCTAGATAGGCTGTCTGCAACCACATTGTTTTGACCACTTATATGGCGTAGGTTAGTAGAGAATTGTGAGATATATTGTAGTTGTCTTACTTGTCTGGGAGAGGATTTGTTATTACTTTGCTTAAAAGCAAATAACTGACTCCAGATCAGAAGGTTGCGTGTTCAAATCACGTCCGGGTCACCAAGAATGTAGTTGCTTGCAAAGTTCTTTTTTATAATAATTTAAAAGGTAAAAAAGCAAAAGCAAGAATATTTTTTTTTCATATATAACATCTTTATTATTCATTGTAGCACTCACTAACTCCTTACTGATTTCAGGTATGACAACACTTCGAAAACTAAACTAAAACTATAGGTCGCCGCTTTTTCGGATGGCCAAGAGTCTCCTTTCCCCATCGATGACGACTAGCTGATAGCTTTGCACTTTATAATCGATTACGAAGTCTTGATACTCTGTTTACGTTTTAGGCGGAATTGTGCAAAATTTTGCGGAACGGAAAAGGGCCTTCACCTTAATATTTTATTTTATTTATTTATTTTTTTGCGGTATACGAGACTGGGCGCAATGCGAATAAATCTGTATGATACACAGAAACTTGCTCATATTGCTGATACAATGATCAAGAGTATTGATATGTTTAGTTCATTTCTGTTGTTAAAATAAAAAACCGCAATTGTGCATGTAATGAGTGTAAACAATAATGAAAATTTAGATATGTCTGTATTGTTGACTAAGTAGTAATAATGCCTGATTGTAAAATATATATTAGACTACTGATTGTATATGTACGATTTAAAGTAATAATTACGTTGGGTAGAACACAGCAAAAGAATCACTGAATTTTTATTTATTTGAATGACCCATAATTTTTGTTTTGTTCATAGGGATATATCTTTTTTAGGTGATATATCTATTTTAATATATTGTGTACTTAATTGTGTGTGCATATTGTGTTGTATTTTATATGTGTTGGGTACTGCTCAGTTATGATTACAAGATGTACACAAACATCGTTTATTCTACATTACTCATCAACTATTCTATATTACAGTTATAGTTAAGATAATAATAGATACAGTTACAGTTACATATATAACATCTCCCTTTTTTATAAAAAATAATAATAGTAGTAAAATTAAACATATTCTTTTAAATAATAAGGTTTCTTAACAGTCCTACCAGATCGAGTGACGTAGTTATGTCCATTTGAAAAATTTGATGATACTATACTTCTTTTGCTATTTGGTGACACAACACTTCTGTTAGATTTTGAAGGACTTACAGGCACATCTAAATTTGAAGTGCTCCTACTATTTTCATGTATCTCGGGCTCATCTATAACTTCATTCTCATAGTTGTTTTGTATTGCAAACTCTTCCTGATTAGTTCCTTTAAGAAGGTCTCTTCTGTTCCTTTCTACAATTCTTCCATCTGTTCTTATAATCCTATATGAACGTGGTCTTTCTGCTTCTTCTATAATTTTCCCTCTTTCATTTAGTTTTTTCCCTTTCTCTTTTATGTAAACATGATCTCCTGTTTTCAGTCGTTTTAATGGTCTTGCATTCCTATCATAATAACTTTTTTGTAAGATTTGTCTCTTCAGTAAATGTTGTTTATGGTCTTCATATCGTTTAGCTTGGACAAAATTCTCTTTTATAGGCATCAATCCATTTACTTTTCTTCCAAACATCAATTCTGAAGGTGACTTAATTTCATCTGAAAAAGGAGAGTTACGATATTCCAGTAAAACTAAATATGGATCCTTGTTGTCAACTACAGCTTTTTCTAACATTCGCTTGACAGTTTAAATATGTCTTTCAACCATTCCATTAGACTGTGGGTATTTTGGACTTGAAGTTCTGGTTTCAAAATTCCATCTTCTTGCAAAATCTTTATATTTCCTGCAATTATATTGTGGACCATTATCCGAATATACTATTTTCGGAATACCATGTCTTGCAAAAATTGATTTCAATTGCTTTATCACTGCTACACTTGACAAATCTTCCAAATGTCCAATTTCAACATATTTGCTAAAATAATCTATAACTATTAGATAATCCCTTCCTTGAAAGTAAAAGAGGTCTGTTCCCAATACTCCCCATGGACCATTAGGTATTTCTTTAGATATCATTGGTTCTTTAGTATTAGCTTTTTGTAAACTTAAACATGTTTGACAATTCAGTACCAAATCTTCAATTTCTTTGGACATTCCTGGCCAATATAATATTTCTCTTGCTTTGATCTTGCATTTTACTACTCCTAAATGACCATAATGAATTCTGCTTAACATATCTTTTCGTAAACTTCTTGGTACAACAACACAGGAATTTTTAAATATTAATCCATTTGCTTCTGATAGTTCTTCTCTGAAGTTAAAATATGGTTTTGCCAGTTCTGGAACCATACATTTTTCATCTGGCCATCCAGTTTTAATTAATTTTCTTAAAACTTGTAGTTCTTCATCTTTTTCTGTTTCCAGTTGAAAAACTTCCATTTTACCATTAGACATTGGTATACATTCTACAACTAATCCAACATGAGCTTCTATTTCTCCTTCAAAGAAATCAGATCCTTTATCAGTGAATGATCTTGATAATGCATCCGCTATAAAAAGTTCTTTTCCTGGTTTATATTTTATCTCAAACTGATATGGCTGTAATCTTATACGCATTCTTTGTAGTCTTACAGGGCATTTATTTAATGGCTTTTTAAAAATTGATTCCAGTGGTTTATGATCACTTTCCACAGTAATATTTTTTCCAAATATATACTGGTGAAATTTCTCACACGCAAATACAATAGCTAAAGTTTCCTTTTCAATTTGAGCATAATTCTTCTGTGTATCTGTTAATGCCTTAGATGCATATGCCACTGGTAAATTATTCTGCAGTAAGACTGCTCCTAGTCCTTCTTGAGATGCATCTACAGATAAAATTACTGGCATGTTTATATCATAATACTGTAAAACTGGTTTATTTACCAAGACATCTTTTAGTCTTCTAAATGCTTTTTCATGTGTTGCATTCCAGTTCCAGATAACTTGTTTTTTCAACAAATCTCTTAAACATGATGTCAATTCTGATACATTAGGTATAAATCTAGAAACATATGTAATCATTCCTAGGAAAGTTTCTAATTCTTTCACATTTTTTGGTGGTTTTATATCTAGAATAGCCTTAATTTTGTCTTCATCTGGTTTTAAACCATCTTTAGAAAATATATGTCCCATATATTTCACTTCATTCAGCCCAAATTTACATTTATTTAAATTAAATTTAACATTCTTTTCTCTGGCTCTGTCCAACAACTTCTTTAATCTTGAATCATGTTCTTTTTTATCTTTACCCCAAACTAATAAGTCATCTATATATATTTGAACTCCTTCTAAATCACTAAAAATTTCAGAAAAACTTCTGTGGAAAACTTCTGGTGATGAACTCAGTCCATATGGCAACCTTAAAAAACAATATCTACCAAACGGAGTGTTAAATGTAGTAAATTCACAACTTGAATCTGACAGTTTAATTTGCCAAAATGCTTTGTTTGCATCTAAAATACTAAAGACCTTTGCATTTGTCATTTGAGATGAAATTTCTTCAAAGGTTGGTATGTGATAATGTTCTCTCAGTATATTTTGGTTAAGGTGCTGAGGATCTAAACACACTCTTAAATTTCCATCCTTTTTCCTTACTACCACTAATGAATTCACGAATTCTGTTGGTTGGTTAACTTTCTTTATAATACCATCTTTTTCCATTCTTGCTAATTCCTTTTTTAATGGATTTAATAAGCTAAGTGGAATTTTCCTACAGGGTTCTATTTTACCAACAGCTCCTGGTTTTAATTTAATATGATATGTATATCCAGTTAAATTCCCAGTTCCTTTAAACAAATCTTGATATCCTTTTAAAAGTTCTGGTAACTTTTCATTAGAATCAGGATTTACTGTACAAATCCTTTGTATTAGGTTTAATTTTTGCAATGTAGGTAACCCTAAAATAGCTGGAACATTGTTATCACATGCTACGACTTGAAATTCTATTTCATCCTTGTTCCCTTTTGATGTTTCACATAATAATTTACATTTTCCAACTACATCAATTGTAGTACCATTGTAATTATTTAAAGTGACTTTTGATTTAGTCAAACATTTCTCTCTTAAATTTAATTGTTTAAATTTAGGCAATGGTAGCACATTACACTGAGCTCCAGTATCCAACTTAACAAATAAATATTTAGATATGTTTACTTTTAGTTTTTCAAACCATTCGGTTTTATTTTTAGAAAATGGATTTATATCTTCTACTGACCCTAAAATATATTCATTACCATTATTATGTAACTCATGCTCTAAATTATTCTGTACAACATTAACATTTTTAAAAGTGCACATTTTAGAAAAGTGATTTTTCTTTTTACAGTACAAGCAAATCTTATTATAAGCAGGACAGTTGTATAACTTATGAAAAGTTCCACATTTTCTACATGGTTTTGGATTATTGTACTTATTTCCTTGATAGTTTGAAGAAGATTTAGTACTTTGTTTTACATGATAGTCTTTCTTACAAGGCTGACTTTTTTCTTCTGAAGGTCGAAATTTATTACGTTTGATAGCTTCTATTTTATTTTCTTCAGTTAAAGTTTTCAGCTGAAGTTCTGCTAATTCAGAAGCTTTACACATTTTAATACATTTTTCCAATGTTAACTGATCTTCCCTTAATAATCTGTCTTTGAGATTTTTATTTAGAATTCCACTTACTATTCTATCCCTTATTAAACTATCTTTTAATTCTGCAAATCCACAGTTGCTACTTAATTTCTTTAAATCGGTTAAGAAATCATCAAACGATTCACCTACATGTTGTGTTCTACAAAATATATGTCTATCAACACTTTCGTTTGCTTTCGGTATGCAAAAATGTTCGAAAGCTTCAATTACTTTGTCAACATCCTTCTTATCTTCTTCACTTAAATTAAAAGTATTAAATTTTTCAAGTGCTTCTTCACCAATTATATGCAATAAAATAGCTACTTTAATTTCAGGTGATTTAGTAATACCACCAGACGCTAACATATAAATTTGGAATTTTTGTTTCCATTTCTTCCAATTTTCGCTTAAATTTCCTTCGAAACTTAGATTACTTGGTGGCTTTAATCCATCCATATTTAATTTAGGACATTAAATAGTTTATATATACGTATTTTTAGCCACTTCCAATAAAAATAAACAACTCACTTACCAGCGATATAAGTTTCGATTTCACAGTAAACAACTTCCCATGATGTTTTTGTTTAGAACATCTTTACCGAGGCTGCATGGTTCTTGAAAAAAGATTTTCTTTTTTTAATCAACCACGGGCTGCGCCATGTGTTGTATTTTATATGTGTTGGGTACTGCTCAGTTATGATTACAAGATGTACACAAACATCGTTTATTCTACATTACTCATCAACTATTCTATATTACAGTTATAGTTAAGATAATAATAGATACAGTTACAGTTACATATATAACACACATATATATACGAATAAACGGGCCTTAAAACTTGGGTTGATTTAGTAAAAAAATTAAATATAGTATAATGTGTTATTATAAACATTATAATACTATACCACACAAGCACTTTCTTATATATGTAATATAATCTTAGAGAAATACCAACTGAATCCTTCTTTGAATATCTATAATATTCTCTAACTGTGTTGTTTCATATACAATGATCAAGCAAAGACAGCGTTAAAATTTTGCTCCGAACAGCTGAGATGCGTGTCTGAAATTTTGTACTAAACAGCACAAACTTATGTCTGGAGGTAAGAAATTTATAAATTTTGTTTTGTCTACGATTTTCATTTCTCTACATCGAAAAATTATACTGGTGTGGGGGCACCACTTCACTTAACATTTGATTTCAAGTGGCATCTGATGTTTTATGTTCAATAAAAATATGACAGTTCATCCTAATTTTAATCTCTTCTTTATTGTTAGCTTTTAAGAAATTTGCTTCTTATTTGCATTTTGTTCTCTTTCTGTCAGTAGATGATATTAAGGATTTGGTTTTTATTATTTAACCATACTCTCCAATTTCTTTCTGTTGCTTCTCATGTAGGCACATGTTTCTTTTTCATTCTTGCAGCAGATATTAAGATGTGTAGTGCTTCAAGTGAACTAATATTTTGTGGATTTTTGTTTGCTATTGATTTCTTTTTAAATTATAATCCTGCTTAGTGTTAAGATTTATGCGCTGTTTATATCTGGTAATTAATAATAAAAAAACTATGTATTTTCATCATTTTGTGTACATTTTAACCATACAATTATTTTTGTATGCGAATAAATTTGTATTTATTGACTTTTCTTTACACCCAATTATCCCTAAAGTATATATGCTATGCTGAATGCATTATTTCAGATTCAAAATGTATACACAGAGAGATGCATATCACACTATGATGATAACAAAAGTGGTAATTTAATAACATTGACATCAAATATCACCTAAGACAACCACTTCCATAGAAAATTTTTTGTAGCAGCTGTGTCTGACTGTCTTACAGAAGTGTTTTGTGATTTAGAATTAACTCGCTGTAATACTGATGCAATTTAAGGTTACTAATATGCGCATTCAGCTGTTTTTCTTTATTAGTTCAAACAACCCATGTTATTGATCAAAAAGCAATACCTTATCATTAGTCATATTATAAAAATTAAAAAATGGGTTTTGGAAATTTTCCTCCTTATGCAATGATTTCCAGTTTGGTAAAAAAGCTTTCATAAGTTGATCTTACTATGGGCACGTATTGAATTTTATTTAGTGTTAAAAATCATTTCTATGGTATATGTACATATTTTTACAGTTTTTAAAATACTTCAGAAATTCATTATCTCATGCCACAAGGCATGCATAAAATAAGCTTATTTCCTTGTACTATTATTAAGCTGTCCAGAAGAAGCCTTTTTTTGACAATGGATCACTGAAAGTTATGCTGTATCTTTCTGTTAATTAGAAAATAATTTTGGATAATAAAATAAATGTATTAGAAAAATATTATATTAAAATGATATTTTTAAAACACATAATTAAATTAATGTATTAGAAATCTGTAATTTAAAGCAAACCTTCGTTCTTCAACTACATATTCATTTCCGATACCCAAAGGCTAATTCCATCATAATAGCTTGTATTTTAACTCGTCATTATTCAGCAAAACTTTTTGATTAAAAAATTCTGTATTCGTCCTTTGTGATAAAAGCCCAAAATACGAACCTCCACCATCTGCAAAATGCATGGCTCTCTTTGTACAGGATCTCTGTGGCTGTTACTGGAAGCCTAGAGTATGTTCAAGCAGTAGTAAATAGGCTTCCTTATTCTCTGTTTATTTAGTGTGTGATATATTTGTTTGTGTGTGTTTATTTGATAGTGTGTCTGTATAAATACTTTTGTCTGCCATTGGAAATAAAAATATATGCATTACAAATCCGAGTTATTAAGTATATTAAGGCTGTTTACATTTTTCATTCCAAAACATATATTCAATTAAAATACATTATGCAATTTGTGTTCATCTACATTTGTTAATGTTTAATTAATGCCAACAGAAACATGTTCGCATAAATTCCTCTAAGTAATTTAAACATGAGGTTGTTTAAGAAGGTCATTTTTTATCCATTCATTTATTGAAATATTTGCATTACTTCTTATATATTAAAATTTACATATATTATGTACTTTTTTCAGTAGACAATCCAAGAATATTCTATATGTTAAAATGTATGGTATATGCAATAATTCCCCCCCTCAAAAAAAAAAAAAAAAGAAAAAAAAAACTTATCCTCTATTTGTGATCTTATTATCTGATTGTGTCTTCTTCAAAATACACAAATAATCTGATGGAATGAAAATATTTTGGTCATTAAAACTTTTTAATCACTGCTCTTTACATCTACATTTCTTTTTTCACATAATCTGAAGTTTTCGAGTAGTCTGAAGGTTTTCAAACTGTGTTTCACAGAAATTTTAGATACCATGCAACTCCTCTAGGGCATCTGTAAGTCAAAATTTAAAACAATTTTTAATATCACTGGACATCAAAATGAAATACTTGAAATAATCTTTGAAATTCTCTTATTATTGTTAAAAAATATTAAGCAGATTTTTGTTTATGATTAAATTTATAATGAAATAATGAATTTCTTTTTACTTTCTGCATAAAATGCACAAATTTTATATTTCAATTCTTTAACATTTATTTTTCTGAGGATAGAAATTCTTCTATAGAAAAAATTACGATTTTAGAAGTTTTTCTGAATTTAAAGATTTGAAGACAACCCTGTTATAAGGGTTTACGATTATAATGTGAATGACCCAAATAATTGTAAATGGCCTATGGCCATACTTAATACACATATTATTTAAATTGACATGCTTTACCTGTAATGTACATTTGTGACTTATGTTATAATTTAAGTGCACCAGTTTACTCACACTTATCTGTATTGTGTGTATGTATTATATGCATCTCTAGACTCAGGTTAAAGCTAGCTCGTTTCCCCTTTCTCAGCTTTCCCAGATGACATTTTTGGGTCTTTACTGGAACTCGACGCACACTTTATTTCGGCTAGAATAACCACTTATCTCACTCTTCTTTTATTCAAAAATTATAACATACTAATTTGGAGAAAAAATTATATTTTATGTTAGTTACTCAATGACAACATTCGAAACAACCTACATGTTCGACAACAAGGTAGGGGTCTAGGAAAGCCACAACTTTTTCAATGAACTGGATGAATAAATGCAGCCCTGCCTTTTGTTGTGTTTTATGCATTTATAAATTTCTACCTGACTGTTTATTCTTTAATTCTATATAACACAATTAATCGATGCTTGTTTCTTGTATGGAATTTTAACATTAATTCTACATAACATGAGTAATCTTATTTTTTTTAAATTGTATTTTAGCATTATTAAAAAACACTTTGGCACTATGAACTGAGAATATCTGTCAATCTGTCTTCTACGTTAATTTACAATAATATAAATATGAATATCTGAATGGAGTTATATTGAAAGATCTACTGGATGCTATGATTCCATGATGGTCAATCCACCACATTGGAAATATTAAATCAAACAATAAGTACAGGAAAAGATTCAGCAAGACAATATATCCTCTTTTGAATGAATACATTTAACTGTAGTTATTCCAAATATGTTTTATACAACACCCCAAAATCATGGAAAATAACTTTCTAAACCGAGTTTACAGTGTAAAAAAAGTAGTGGAAAAATGTTGTAGTCATGTAACTGGGCTATCTAACATAAAAATTACAGCATATTACACCAGTGTTCTTACCTTTACTGCATATTACAACCAAATAACTACAATTAGATATGAGAAAGAACAGGCAGTGTCAGTACAACCAAGAGTAAAACTTTTACAGAGTTGCTAATTTGAAAACAAGTGAACCTGTAAAACTAACCCTGCATACTGGTTTGCTTTAGATGCATTTGGTAACCAATATGCCGTAAGTCTTTACCAGATTCAGTTTTGAGTGCATTAAATACTATATTGCTCATATGTCTTGATCGTGACAATCAATGCAGCTGCAGCATTATTGAATAGAAATAAGTTATATGACTCTCAAATAAGTGTTTGTAAAGTTGTTCAGGAAATAAATATTACTAAATAATAACATGTATTATGTTTATTGAATTGTACAAAACTTATATGTTATACTTTGAATTATCGTCAATTTTAATTGTCTGAAATCTGGTATTTGATAGTATATAGTTGTAGCAGTTTTTTCACTATAAATTCTGAAGAATCCGAAAATAAATGCACATACTAAAGTATTTCAAGTATGATAATATTCAGTATTTAAGATTATCCTAAAAGTATGAAATTTATTATTTTATTTGAAAATAAGTATTAGTGTATCCATGGCATGCAGGTCCCCGAGATTACTCTATTATCCACTCATAGGTGGGGGTGTCACCTTTGCCAAAGGCTCTTTGTAGCCTGCTTTAGGTTTCATACTAATTTTAATTACTGGCCATCTACTGAAATGGTTTCTTTATGTATATCCACCTTTATTCCAACTCTGGTATTTCTACGGCGATGGAGGTTTAGTTGACCATACTTCTTGACAATTCTTTTACTTTTTTTTAGTTTAATTTTTTTTTCAATTTGAAGCGGTAGACCAGTATTTTCATCTCGCATAACTGTTTTTGAAGCAGACTCTAAAATCTCCTTCAAAGAGTTGGCTACATTGTGTAAATTTTCGCTATCTAAATTCCAAAGGAGTGACCGAATTGATCTGTAATTTGCATCGCACTCATTGATCAAATTTCTTTTTTTACTCAACGTTGCTTCTTCAGATATGGTGGGTAAATTATCTGATGTTCCACCTGAAGGAGTTTCAGTTGATGAATATTTTCGTTTTCTGGTGCCTGAAATACTTCTTGAGACTAAATCTTCATCAACTTTGAAAATAGGTGTTGAAAATAGCCATTCTGCAGTACATTCCAAACTCCAGGCTGGAAACTTCATGCCAGCAAACACAATATGCTTGCACAGCAGTCGGTTTCTTCTGAAATCTAAGCATGTGCATTGACACAGTTGTTTCTGTTCATCAAACGTGACAGAATAAACTGCATCATGCTTAGTTTCAGAAGAAACTTTAAAGAAGCCATGTGAATTTTTTTTTATACTACCCACATAAACTTCAGCAGCTCTTAATTTTGTTTTTATGTGATCAATTAACCATTTTGGCTTATTGATTAAATAATTTGGTACATGTTCATTGTATAATCTGGCCTGCGAAAGCATACTCAGATTTTTTCTGACGTAAATTCTATATCTTTCTGGCAGAAATTTCTCAACCAAGATCTTAATTATTTCAGACAGCATACAGTTTTTATATCCCTGAAGATATCTATATTTTAGTTCCTCATTCAACACCATTGTTCGAGTTTATGAATAAGTCATTTGGTTTGTAAGCCAAAGCCCATCTCTCAATTTCCTTGAACCATGTTAATTCAAAATAATCTTTCACAGCTTCATATTGGTTCCATGATTTTAATACCTCTATTGCTGCAACCATTTCATCTTGAGTTGGAGCATTTGCTATGGCACGTAATTTACACAAAAGCTCTTCTTTGGGAACCACTGCATTCTTTTTCTTAGAAGCCCATCTTGACCATGCCTGCTCTCGATGGAAACTACATATAAAAGCCTTAATTCCTGTAAAGACATTTTCCAAACTTGTAATTTCTTCCATTGCAAAATCAACCATCCCATATTTTGGTCTAACGAGAGGCGACCAATTTTTAATAATTATAAGAGCTTCTTCTAATGCTTTGGCTGTTTCATTTTGTGTAATTATTATGCTCACTATTTGATAGTTCACATTTGTTTTGACAACTAAAAAATAAAGTGGGAGAGCATACTTACAGGTTCGATAGGTCGCGTCGAGAAGAACAAGATTAGAACCATATAAGACATATAAATTTTTCATTTCTTCACTTTGATATACAAATAGCAGATTTAGTTTTGAATCTGTAAAGTCATTTGGCTCAGTACCATCATATGTATTTTCAGTACATGGTCTAAAAAAAACAGAACACTTGGAAGTATCCCAGCTATTTATTAACATTTCTGTATTTTCCTGGTCAATTTTACTAGTTCTAATATCGGATTTTGCTTGGCTTATTATTTTCCTTATTGCCTCCATTTCTGGATAAAATCGTCTGCGCGTTTTATCAGTTTCTCCCAATTCAGTTGAAACGTATACTTCTAATAGCTCTGCAATTACAGTGGCATTGCATTTTCCATTCTTAACTTTAGAAGCTATGAAATGCCGCACTCTAGCATTTATAGGTTCTATTACTGCAGCCATGTTACCCATTAGATGATTTTGATGATCTTGGCTATTAGGTAAATTAAACATGAAAACTTCTTCACCAGCAATACTATCTTTATTGGCTAGTTTTTCCTTAATTTTCCGAGATATCATAATCTTTCTTTTTCGGGTTGGCACTACCTGTAATTTAAACATATTTATCACAGTAAAATTTAGAAATTCCAGCACAGTCATCTAAGACTAATTATTGATAAAGGTTCAATTTTAAAAACTTTCTGTTCATAGCAAATTATTCAAAAAAAAAAAAAAAAGAGGAGTCATTTCTCATTTCTTTCCTTTAAAAAAAGCTGTAAAAAGGATCTTCCATTTTTATACCAATAGATCAAATTACTTCTTCAAAGAAACATAACCAATAAAACTTCACTTTGAACAACTTATTTCTATTTGTAGCAAATTGGTTAGAATATAATTAGCATAAAAAGCCTTTATTTCTGGCCTGAAAACATCATTTTATTTGCATGTCAATTACTGAATTATTTATTTAGGAAAATATTACCGTTAAAAACCCTCTTTTGGCAAAAAAAAAAAAAAAAAAAAAAAAAAAAAACCTATTTAGAAAAATATGTTGAATAAAGAGACACAAAAAATCATTTCTCTTTTTTACATTGTGACTCTAAAAATACCTTTTGTTTTTATGTCAAAAAGTATGTATACTTTATCATAGAATACCTTCAATACATCTTGTTCATACATGACAGAATTATATTTTTTCTTTAAAAAAAAATTCTCTAAAATTACTAAGACCATCTTAGAACAAAAAGTTAAATAAACTTCTACCTTGAACTGAGGCATCCTGTACATTCGGGTAACATTAATTACAGCTGGACAATTAACTTTTTTAGTTGTCTGGTTCTTGGAATATGCTTTACCAAAAGCATAATCAGTTTGACACTAAAAAAAAAAAAAAAAAAAAAAAAAAAAAAACCCCCACACACACACATATATATATATAATCCAAGAGGTGATATTTTTGTATAAATTTTTAAATATAACAATGTTATTTTACCTTTTCATTTTTTTCTTTAGCATAATTTTCCTTTTGACGTTTATTCAGATCTTTTCTTTGATGGCAAACATAGGTTTTTCGCCCAAAGTGGAAATAGGGAATATCATCTAACCAGTTTAATCGTAAATCTGGAGTTAGTTCAACTGGAAAGAAAATTTTGATTTAGATCACAATCTGATAAGCTTTGATTTTTAAAAGAAAGAAATTACAGATCTCTATAAACATATTATACATTTAACATTATACTTTGATTTTTAAAAGAAAGAAATTACAGATCTCTATAAACATATTATACATTTAACTGTCTCTATATATACTACATACTGTAGACACTGCTTAATGTATTGCAGCTGATGTCGTGTATATTGCTATTGAATTTCTAAGTTCTGCTCTTTCATATATGGAAACATAAAAAATGCATCATTTGCTGTAATTTTATTTGCTCAATTTGGTTAATATAATCAAAATATTATACAATAAATTTCTTAAACTGAAGAACGAAAATGATTTTAATCAAGCATTTAGAAAAAAGCGCAAAACAATAAAATAAAATAAAAAAAAAACTTAATTTCATACGAATTTTCAATAGCTATTGATTTGGAAGGGCTTCAGCACAGTTCCCTCTTCTTCAAAAGGGAGGTAAAAATTCCTGAAAACATCTTTGCCAAAATACACTTGCATTTTTGCCCAATTTCAGATTTTACATTGGCAAAATCTCTTTAAACAAGGATGCCCTCCAAGTATTAAGATTATAGGTATAGAATTGGTCCAATAAATTTCAGAAACATTATGGACTACTCAAATGAACTTTTGCAATGAAGACTGTAAACAATTGATAAACAAACTTTTATTTTTCCTAATTAAAATGTTAAGAAAGTGGCTAGTTATATTTATAGTTAATTCAATTCCTATTTTAAAAGATACTTTTCTCATCATCTTATATTATCAAAAATGGGCAAATGTAATCACATTAAGCAGCACCTACTGCAAACATAGAGAGATATTAAAAGCATTAAACTATTATGTAAAAAAATTATGTCATTTTGTCTCATATTAAAATTATATATGCTAGGTAAATAGGTAAAGTATAGAATGAGCTAGCTGCCTTACGCAAAAGGGATGCATTTGAGAAAGTCTAATGGGAAACTGTCTTGTATTCACTTATATATAAGGAGAACAGGAAAATTCCCATGCAGCTAATCCATTCAACAGTATTTGTACCTTGATCAAACATCCAGTATTCAGCTATCTCATCTGCTAGTCCATTGGTGCTAAGAGTCAAAATAGACAGTAATGTGATTTTACACACAAGATAAGTAGCATTCATTGACTAAAGAAATATATATATCACATCACTAAAGAAATATATATACATTTCAGAAAACTTTCCTGTTTTCTAAAATTCAATATCTTTATTATTATAACTTCCTGATATTTCAATGCATTATAATTTTATGGTGAACCTGAAAATAAAACAGAATATTTTTTGAATTGGTAGTGTTTATTATAAGGTTATTTTGAAACATGTTGTTAATGATAAAACTAAAGAATGGATTTTCTTTATAGACTATTAAATGATTATATTTCAAATCAACAGACTGCATTCATACACTAAAATAGGATGAAAAATATAGTAGTCATGGAGACAATTGTCGAGTTTCTCAAGAAACAACAATAAAAATTTTCAAATCTAACACGGTATATCTTGTTTAATGTCTAATATAGTACGGAATGTTTCGTGAAGCATCAGCTATTTAAAAAAAAAAAAAAAAAAACATGCAATACCTGACAATGAAACCAAATAAAAATCAAACATAACGGTATTACACGTTATGCAACAAAATTAATGAATATGAACGTCTATAAACCCTTTTTTCAACTTGGACCGAATCTCGCAACATCAACTAGATCTTACGCAATAAAATTAATACAAATTAGTGCTGATAAGTTCTTTGGAACAAAATGGCCAAATATCAACTAAACAATCAAAGAAAGCATTTACATTCTAGAGGATTTTTTATTTACTCATTACATCTTCAAAAATTACTTACTCTCTTTATCGAATGACTTTCCATAGTAATAAACATATTTTGTTACAGTTTCTACTTCGTGTCTGCGAAGTATTTCTTTAAATTCGCTCCAAGATTTCGCAAAATTCATTTTGCCTCTAAACACAAAGGTTCATACACGAGACGGACTTTGAAACTCGTAATCGATAAACCGGCCATTCCCCTATCGTTGACACAAGTCTTTCTATCGATGGGAAAAGGAGACTCTAGGCCATCCGAAAAAGCGGCGACCAAAACTATAGGTGAAGGGAAAGTAGTAGTTATTATCTAGTAGAAGTAGTTGTAGTTGTTGCCTACAGTATCAAGTGTTATTATGCTAGAGAATTAATTTTGAAATTTAGTGTTTTATACCAAAACCATTCGGGTCTGTGAATAATTAGGAATTTTACAATCAGTTTCCACAGAAGCTGAATTCCATTAAGGCCAACTAGATATCTATCTTGGTTCCTTGCCCGAGTACTCAAATAATTACTGCGTTTCTTTTTTTGGCCCCTCATTTTTGGCTTGTTAATACAACAGGCAGAAAGACATTTTCGGTGCACAGACGAATTTGTTTGGTATGTTTCGAAAGCATGAGGGTGCAAGGTGTAAATGCTTTCATTATAAGTTTTAATGAACTTTTAACCAATTATCCCTTTTCCTCTAGCTTATTAAATAAACTTAATTTTAGCAGCTGAGAAATTATATGTGGTTAAATATGAATCAGAGTCTTTCATACGCATGTTCTCGTCTCCAAAATAAATTATTTTTTAATGCTTTGCTAAGATGTTTCAATAAATCTCATCCAAGGACTTATTCTAGGTTATTAGCCTTGACAAGCCAAAATCGATGTTTATTAGAGCAAATTCCAACAGGTAATAAATACCAGGAATATATGGTAACTATAAAATGTTTTTAATTAAGCTCTAAATTTTGATTAATTTTAAAAAACTTACGTGTGTTTCGAGGGAAACAGATAGCTTGTTTTCAAGGTGTGCAAGTATTCTGTTTATGTACCTTAATACGTTACTAACAACATATTTATAATAATTTATATCCAAGGTTTAAAGTTGGTATTACACTAGTACTTCGTCTGGTTCTTTTCGGTTATTGAAACCGGGTTTAGAAATATGTGTATGTGTGTATCCACATAGATACATACGCCTATGTACACTGCGAAAAAAAAAAAAAAAATGGGACAGCTCGATATCTCCTGTTCTAGTGGACCGATTGACGAAATTCAGCTTGCATTTTTTCATGTCTCGAAAGCGTTTCTTAGGATATGTATTAGATTTATATATAGCACTGTTCCAATACAGAAATTTTGACACAAAATTCGAATTTTTCTGAAATGACATGCCAATTATTTCCCATATTTCGATTTTACGATTCAAAATTATACCAAGTTTTGTGAAAATCACACGAGTAGTTTTTAAAAAATTAGCTCTCAAAATTTTAGCTCCTCAGTGTTAATTGAATTTAATATATATTTTTTAATGTCTCTTTTTTTATTAAACTTATTTGATTATTTCTCTCATATTTTGAAATTTAGGTTCATTCCAAATAAAATTTACCTTTTTTTATGATTAGTTTTAAAATTTATATTTTTAAATAATTTTTATAAATTTTTCAAAAAATATTTTGGATTATAACCTATGAAACTTTTGCCATCATCTTAACCCATTAGCCGCTGGTGTTGCGTTGATGCAACGGTCAAAATAAATGGGTATATAAATATAACTACGTAAGATATTTTATACCAGCAGATGATTTGTGTAGGGAATATTATGAAGATTATTTCTGTAAAAAAATATTTGCCTTCAACATTCATTTTGTTTATAATAATTAATCTCATACCTTAAGCAAAAGTTGAGCAAAATTTTCTGCCGAGTATTTTTGCTGAAAATATTTAACGAAAGAATCGTCATCTTTATGAGTGATCTATTTTTAGTCAAGTCACCATTTATCAGAACATTACATCAGTCAGATGTTTATATTTGTGTTAGGAAGGAAGGGAAAACAGGTGTTGCGCTGACGCTATGTCAGCAGGAAACGGGTAGTCAATCTCCTTTTTCGCTCATTCCCTTCGATGTTCTGGTTAATGCCTAGAATGAGGTATCTTACATTAGAAGAAGCCCTTCAAAAAATTTTTGATAAAGAAACAGATGATGTTAATAATGACCAGAATGAAACTGATATTGTTGTTGTTCCCCCAGAAATTGCAGAAGCTAGTGACAAAGAAGAAAGGAGTGGCAATGTTTTAAATAATGATAATGATATTTTACCAAATGATACTTCTGGAGAAGTTGAAATTTGCGTAAGAAGTAAGTTTCAGTTTTCTAAAAGCAGTTATAGTCATACTAAAATGTTTTAAAAGCAGAAGACTGAAATCTCTAAGTGGATAAAAAAGGAACCGTTAGTTATGTCTCAGGAAGAACATGAAGAAAGAGATAGAAGAGAAATTATAAAAGACAAAATACAAGGTAAAACTAGTGCGCAGATTTTTGATTTTCCTTTTGGTTTAGACATTTGCTCTCTTCTCGTTGAACAGACAAATATATACGCTCAGAAAAAAAAAAAAAAAAAAAAGAATTTATTGTATCTGAAACTTATATGAGAAGATTTGATTGATCTTTGGATTATGGTAACTTGGCGATTTTTTGGCGAAAATTTGCCGACCAACTCTGCTACAGCAACCCTCTATTTTTTTTTTCGCCGCCATTTTGTCTTCACAAAGTAAAGACATGTTTCTTTTATTTTTATTTACTCAACACTTTTTCCAACAATCTACTAGCCGAATTACACTGATGCTAGAAATTTTATGGGTACAACTCTGATATACACCCTAATTTCACCAAATGTGGCAATATGTGTTCTGTGCTGGTTTTTGGCGCAATTGCGTGTTCTATGGCAACCCTGTTGACATTGAAAAATCTTTCGCTGAAACTCGTTGATTCACGTCTGTGTCTGAGAAGATGGGAGGGAAAGATAAAATGGTAGTTGTTGAAGTTCGGCAAAAGGAAATATCATTGTGGCCATCCTGTTAAGGGGTAGTGGATATTTGGAGGTGTGGAAAGAGGGTCTGGGAGATTAATTTCAATGGCTGTACATGATAGAAGTAGGGATTTGTGATTTTATTTATTTGTGAACCATAGTAGGAATTTTCTGGAGTGTCTGGCTGTCATGTAAATACGATAGTGATTACGTGGCAGCATGTTAAAGGCGGTATGAAATTGGTATTTCTGCTGTTCAAAAAAGCATTACTGCATGGTAAGTGCATTTTATTTTATTCTTGTTCTTATTTTGTAGAATGTTATGTTCATTGGTTCTTTAGTATGAATTTCTATCGTTATTGTTGTTTTCGAAACAGAACGCTGTGTACATGGTATTATTTTAAATTTATTGTTGTTATTTTATTAAAGCGAGGTGTGCGTAGATCGTAGATTCGTTCCTTGCCTAAATTGTGCAATTCGTAGATGTTTTTTTAAGTTTAAACAGGATGATGTGTACATGGTATTCTTTGAAATTTATTGTTGTTATGTTAATTTATTAAAGCGAGGTGTGCGTAGTTCGTAGATTCGTTCGTTGCCTAAATTGTGCAATTCGTAGATGTTTTTTTAAGTTAAAACATGTCACTGTATACATGCATTCTTGTCAAATAATTTTGATTAGAAACTTTACGTTTTTGCTATCTAAATTTTTTGTTTTTATTTCGGATTTTTAGCTTAAATCGTGTGTTCAAAACGTAGTTTTTGCATGTGCGTTTTTGGAGACGTTTTAGGCTTAAAGTTCGAAATGTAGAAAAAAAATTTAGATAGTAATATGGCAGTGTGAAGTTTCTCGCCAAAAATGTTTGCAGACTTGATGGCGCATATCAGAGTAGTTCCATTTCATGTAACAAAACTGCTTAATCATGACAAATATTAACTGCAAAATTGGGAAAAAGTGCAGAATCGTAAACTCCTTGCGCGTTTTTCAGAATAGCACATACACATAAACCATTTACACGTCGACTTATTTTTACTTAAAAAAACATCCCAGAATTGCACAAAAATGGCACTGCACACACTCTTAACTTTATCCATCTATACTGCTATTTTCTCATAAATTACAAAAATTCGCACGAAAATGCAGGAAAATTTTCTTAATCTTTAAACTCAATAAAAAGCACATATATGAAATTACCAGATCACGAAAAAGTACATACCCTTTCCAAGGATGAACATTTCCACATATAAAATAAATAAAATATCCAAAAGCTTTTACCTCTAAATTATCTATTATATTATAAACGTCACTAACGAATTTATACGCAAACATTAAAAATAGTTACAAATACTTAGTGTCAAATATTTAAATTATTTCCATACACGTTTACTTCAACTGAAACGTATACCAAATTCCTACAAACATAAAATTCACAAAATAACTATCATTTAATTAAAATATCACTAAACCATGTACACGTCAACTTATTTTTACTTAAAAAAACATCCCAGAATTGCACAAAAATGGCATTGCGCACACTCTTCACTATATCCATGTACACGGCTTTTTTCTCATAAATTAGACAAATTTCACGAAAATGCATGAAAATACTCAACGTATACTACTCAAATGTATTCCAAAATACTACAAATATATAACTCACAAAATCACGATCATTAAATTAAAATATAATTAAATTAAAAAACACTACTTAAAATATAAATAAGCACATACATTAAATTAATAAAAATTAGATTACAATCCTAATTACTTTAAACTAAATCATTGCTTATAACAATTTTCCATTAATACCACATTAATTTATTTACTCCTTACATTTAGAACAATGCATAAAAATAATATCCTCAAATGATTAAAAATACTAACTTACATAATCTTCATTACGTGGCTGCAGTACTACTGCTAATTTCTAAATCCTAAATCCAGTAGTCAACTGGAAGTCTATTCACCAAGTAAAAAGAAATTAATAAAATTTCACCTATACTCAAACTACTTTCAGCAAACCATGCACCCTTCCTTACACTTCTTTTCACAAAATGTCCATTTTCACCATATTTCTTGCACCGCCATTTAAACTTAACTGTAATATCCTTCCTTTCACACAATCTCTACTTATTATTATTATCAGATAAATGCATTAAAAATACAGAATTCGCTTTACATAGCGCCATGCAATCCGAAAATTAATCAACACTATTTCCCACAACACACAATGAAGGTTTTCCAAATTAACCCCCTTTTCCGATTAAAGAACTGTAATTCGTCCATTAATGTCACATTTCACACAACACAGAATATAGCTAAATACGAAATTTCCAGATTCCCCCCATTTTCTGATTAAACAACTGTAATTCGTCCATTAATGTCACATGACATATCTCATGATCTCTCATTTCCCTCACACAAAATAATGCATAATCGGAACTGAGTGCTTCTCACGTTATTACCAAAGTCCTAGGTAGTAACCTTTATCGCCTCCAAAATGTCGCCAAACTACCAGTTACCATATTCCAAAGATCAGCCGAAGATTTATTTGAATATTATTGCTTACAGGATGTCATTCTTTACCTCAAGAAAAAATTTATTGGTCTTTTGATAAGGACATTTCTGTTCCTGTTGTGCGAGAATTGATACCACATTTGCAGTACAGGAATATGAAGCAGAATTTGCATTTGACAATGCTGATAAATTATATGAGGTGAGACCGTATCTAAACTTACTAAATATCACCACTTTTTACGACTGGAAATATTTACTACTGGAAAGTCTCTTTTAGATTTCAGACATGAGAATGCATTATTCCTTTTGCAAACTCCTGTTGAGAGTGCAATTTCATTCAATTTCATTCAATTTCATCAAAAACAACCACTTCCTTCATGGTGCTTCGATTTTTTTGCAAAAGAGTGTATATATTAAAAAATTGGATACTTTCTGATTATCCACACAACTCTTTCGAAAAGTCCTCAGCTCAGGCAAACTCGATGAATTTATCGCAAAGAGGGTCCCCGCGTTACGACGCTATCCCGGCATAAGAGGTGTGCGATTTTCGAGTCTTTGAACGTCGAACAGTTGGATAGAAAATTCGAAAGCACAATGAGTTCGTAACAAAAACCGATGATTGAGTCCAGAAGAAACACCAGTAGCTGATATGCCTTAGACGGAGATAAGTGTGCAATGGCATAAGTGAAAAGAAATTGCCTATCGCTAATCTGAATTGGAGTCCATGTGACCACTCAGCATAAGTACAAATATACAAACATAAATACATAACATTTCCATAAGTAATTAAAAAATACATTATAAGAGAAAATACATAAATACATAAAGGGAGATATATGTACACTATATACAGACATTTAAGCAGGCGGCGAGTCAAATCGAAACACTAGTAAGGGAGAGCGTTTAATTAAGTAAATTTTAAAGGTTGCATTAATTTAGGTATCTTAGTATCGAGAGCGGCCGTTTGCTGTTTACATCAAGTGTATAATCATATTGAGGCACAGGTATGGAACTATTATTGACATTTGGAATATTATAGAAAAATTTGTCAGTAAGGAGTGCGAAATAATTTGAGATAGTTGGAATTTCCAACTCCTCATGTATGGCCGTATTTCTGATGAACCAATGGCTTCTGGTGACTTGTCTAAGCGTTACATTCTGCAAGACTTGCAGTTTGTTGATATTTGTGCGGCTGGTATATCCCCAAACAAGGCAGGCATAAGAAAGTATGGGACGCAAAAGGGTTTTGTAAATGAGCAACTTATTATCAATAGAGAGAACGGAGTTCCGGCTAATTAAAGGGGTAAGTGTTCGTTTACGAGCACGGAACTTGGCAATAAGCTGTGTAATGTGTGGGGTCCAAGTGAGTCGCCTATCTAAGGTAATGCCTAGGTATCGGGCTTGCCTATTCCACTGCAGAGGGGTGTAGTACATCCGGATCGAGTCTTCCGAGTCTATTGTGACTCTTTTTGTGAACCAGATCGCCTGCGACTTATCCACGTTGATCTTAAATTTCCAGACAGTGAGCCGGGACTCGAGTGTGTGGATGTGTGCTTGGAGTGCTTGTATAACTGGACCAGGAGATGCATTTTTCGAGAGGATTGCCGTGTCGTCGGCATACATAGCCAGGGTGGTGTGTGGTGATTGTGGTATATCGTTCGTGTAGATATTATAGTAGATAAGCCCAATAAGGCTCCTTTGCAGGACCCCAGCCCTGATAGCCCGTGAGGTTGAGTATGTGTTGTTTACACGAACGATAAAGTGTCTATCCTTAAGATAGGAGTATGTGATGGCTGTAATGTAGTCTGGGAAACCCAGAGAGATAATTTTGTGCATGAGGCCCTCCAGCCAAACACGATCAAATGCTTTAGCTACATCAAGGAAGATGGCACCTGTAGTCTGCCGCTCCTGCAGTCCTTGCGAGATGTATTCCGTCACCTGGTACAGCTGGTGGACAGAAGAGTGTTTCTTTCTGAAACCATGTTGTTGTGGGATGATGACGTTATTCTGATCCACGTATCCATGGAGTCTCTTCAGGATGATGTGCTCTGCCACCTTTCTGAGCGAGGACAGAAGACTAATTGGCCGGTAGGAGGCTGGTTCTGCAGGAGGCTTGCCAGGCTTGAATATGGGTATGACAATGGCTGTCTTCCAGGACATTGGAAAATGGCCCAGTCTAAGCATGTCGTTTATGATAGCAACCAGTTTCAGTAGCATGAGAGTCCCCATACACTTGATCATCTTGTTTGATATTTTGTCGATGCCTGGGCTTTTCTTGACCAGAAGTTTTTTGATGTAGCCGTAGACCTCTGAGGGTTTGACAGGAGTAATGTTATTCATGTGTGGTTTTGAGAGGAATCCTGTTAGTGTGGTGTTAACAAGGTGTTCTTTTGAGGGTGAGAAATGTTTGTGCAAAATTGAGAAGCATAGTGATCAGCTAGTGACTCAGCTTTCTCAATTTCTGTGAGGGCAATATTCTGTTGGCCATTTAAGGGTGGAATATTGGTGTGGCATCTCTTAAGCTTAGCAGTCGCCTTCCAGACAGAGCTTTGATCTGCTGAAAGGGAAGTGATGTAGTTGGTCCAGTCGCGTTGTGTATGTTGGTGAGTACGAGTCCTGACCTGGTGGTTCAGTCTGTTGAGGGTTGTCTTGTCAGCTGGGAAACGATATCTTTGCCATACCTTTGGGCAGCATTTCTTTCCTGGATGAGCTTCCTCAGTTCAGGATCTGTTGCCTTGTGCCTGTGAGAGACTGGAGTGCTGTTTGCATCCAGGGCAGTTGTTAAGTCCGTGGTGAATTCTTGGACCAATGCATCTAACTCATCACCCGTGCTGGCTGTTGGAATGTGTAGTGTGGTGTTGTTTAAGGCTTTGGCATATCCTGCCCAGTTAGTAATGAAGGCCTTTTTGTGTGGTGTGCTACAGACAGAGGTCCCCACCTGTATCATGACCGGATTATGATCAGAGGATAACTCGGTGAAGGTTTGGAAAGTCCTCTGCCACCAACAACTAATTTTTTTGTCAAGCGAAAATGCAAAAGACAGGACTAGAATTATGTAAAACAGTAACCAATTTACAAAATCAAAATAAAAAAAATTTTTAAAAAATCCAGAGAAACGAGCTTTACAAAATGGTAGAATATTGCAGAAATTTGGCATCTCATCACAACTTGGTACTAAGCACACTGGCATTCTCTCCTTGCGCATAGAGATCTGTTTTTATTTTTTAAAAAAATCAGAGAATTGGTTATATTTGATGGGTGTTTTCTTATATATACAGCAATTTCTTTTCACGTAAACAAACATGCAGAAATTCAGCATCTGTGTCCAAATTTTTATCCTTAAAATTCAGTTGTTTATGACATAATAACAAATTCATTGAAAGTGAATTTTTACATTCCCTACTCTTAGGCATAACAGCATATTTCTGAAGAATTGCAGTGCTTTCATTTTTATCAACAAACTCCACATTTCCATTATGATTCCGTACAGGAAAGAAAAAGGCACTGAACGCATCAAAAACAATCATTAATGCCTCAGTGGGTGATTGTGTGCAACAGAGACAAATGCTAATTTTTGTCCGTGGTGTATGCATGCATACCTAGTTTCCCACATAAATACATTTGGCAGCATCATGGTTTGCATATAATAAGAGAGACAGCATGTTACCTTATAAACGCTTTTTGGGTGTGGTAATCAGAAAGTACCAAAAATTGTAATAGTTTTGTGTTCAATGAATATTTTAAATTAATTATTAAGGTATGATTGGCTATTTAATTAAGTAGTCCATATTTAATGTAAAAATTAGAAGGAGAAAAATGTAAGTAAATCTAGGGAAGACATAATCTATAGTCCTCAAAATGTTTAAATACACAAAAACCTCTGGTCCAAAATTGCATGTAGTATTATTATAACTTTTCTGTTCTTTTATGAGCTGTGAACTTTGTACCTGTCATTTTAATTAAATGGTAATTATAACAAGCATCACTTGTATTAGTATTTTTTCATGTTTTAAATTTGATCCAAAATACTGCATAAAATTAATAATAATTGATTTTTTTTTTAACAGATTATTTCCCTTTTTGCTGGCATACTAGAATCTTTCATCAATCACATAGCAACTGTGCTAGAGCAGATTTGTATAAAATACTTGGGGTGTCCCGAAATGCTAGTCAGAATGAAATTAAAAAAGCCTACTATCAGGTAGGTAATCTCTTCCAGTTTATTTTCTTATGGAAAAATATTTTGTGTACATGGTTCTCTTCTACAAAAATTCTTTTTTATGACTTATCTTCTTTATTATATTGTATGAGATATGTAAATTATATTTGTTTTATTCTTTTTCAGTTAGCTAAAAAGTATCATCCAGATACAAATAAAAATGATCCAGAAGCTGCAAAAAAATTTCAAGAAGTATCCTCTGCATATGAGGTGAGCACCTATTTTAGAAAACTATTTCAGTTAGCGTCAGGGCTTAAAAAATAAAATAACTAATAAAAAGTAAAATGACTAATAATTAAAATTAAAATTCAATGAAATGTAAAGATCTAAATAAAAATTGATAAATTATTAAATTCATGATTAATTGTTAAATAAAAGAAATAAAATATCTGGCTTCAGCTGGACTTTCTGGCTGAATTCAAGCCCTGAATATGTGGTATAACTTACAATTTCAAGGGATGAGAGAAACAAAAGTCATTTTTTTCCCAGCACGCCAACAGAAAAAAAAAAAATAATAAATAAATAAATAAATAAAACCATTAAAGCAGCACTAATGAGAATGGAGAGAATGATATAAACAATATGAGAGTATGGAAAGAAATTTAAATGGAGAAATGTAGCTTCGAAAACAAAGATTAAAGAGTCCTAAGCTTTCAGACCGTGATGCCCTGCCCATATAATTCTAGCTGTCAAGCAGAATGTGACGGGACAAAAAGATTTTCCCCAAATCCTATCTGATAACAACATGAGGGCAAATGTAAAGCCTACTCAGGTGAAAATTTTTGTCCCTCATATTTGATTGCATAGTTAAAGTTTACAGGAGCTCTGCAGTGAGAGGTCGGTAGTACTGGAAATGCACAACCAAAGTAATCATTTTTAGTGCTGTCAGGAACAAAAAATTTTACCCTCGCTGTCATAAATTCATTGCAATACTTGGAGAATAAACCTTTGACATGTGGATGTAGGATTTTCTTTCCTTAAAAGTGTTAACTGTTCTGTCTGTTTTTTAACCAGAGAAAAACAGGCGTGCAGTCGGAAGTTATAATCATCTTTCAATGCAGATTTATTTTTAAAATAAAATCCCCCCTAAAACTGTGTTCTATTTACATTTAAGAAGTGCTAGAACCCTTTTATTTAGGGCTCCGGTGCAGTCCGGCTAGAATCACTACTTACCTCAGAAATTGAGAAGTACTGTAGCCAGGCTCCGGTACTTCTAGAGTGGAACAACTTGCCGTTAGTCGCCAATCTCATGATACTAAGCCAAATATGTATAGTGAACAATTATGATGATAGTTGCGAATTATAAAGGTTTTCGGGTATTGCCAACCAAAGGTGAAATTTTCTAATTAACGGATTTTGTAAAGAAATGTGGAGAAGCGGCATGGTCAGATTTACTCCACAAGCAGTGGCGTAGCTAAGTTGGGGCAAGGGGGGACATCTGTCCCCGGGCGCAGCATCCAAAGGGCGGCAAATTCATGCTACGAAATTTTTTAATGAAATGTTTTCCATTTTTGGCACACAGAAAGGGGCACAAATTCTTCAGTTGTCCCTGGGCGCTGGAAACTGTAGCTACCCCTCTGTACACAAGCTTTAGGGCCTTTACTTTCTTGGGCCCTCCTAAAAAATTAAAATATAGTATAAATAGTGATAAAATATATTACAGTCAAAAGTCGTTAATCCGGACTCGTCGGGACTTCGGCGATTCCGGATTTTCGATTTTTCCGGATTATAGATCATCAGTTTAAATCTGGTAAGATGGCATGCAGAAATTACAAAATTAAAAATATGAAACCGTAATTTATGAAATAAAGAACAATTATGATCTAAAGGGTATCAAAATTTACAAAAAGAAAAAGCTTAATATTTGTTTGTTTACTTTATTAAACATTTCCTTCAATGTAAGTTGCTTCGTTTCATGTGATAATACTTTCTCTTTAATTCTATTAAACAGACATAATTTCTTGTTTAGTTACAAAGTTCCGCTGTTCAAGTCCTATAATTGCTGTGTTGAGAATACCGACTAATTTGTCAATTGAAATGTTTTCGTTTTCAATAACCTCTGGGTCACTTTCTTCACTATCGGAAGCGAATTATAATGACGAGGAACTTGATTTAAATCATATCAAAGACTATCGAGATGAAATACAACACTTAGTACGGAATTATAAACCAAATAAAGTAAAAACATCTGCTCTGAAGATAAGGATAGTGCTGACAGATCAACTTCCAATCGGCAGCCTGAAATTGATAAACAGATTTCGGATTTCAAAACATACTTTCGCTTTGTAGATACAATTTACATATTAGTAAATATATATCGGAAATTCTATTTGACATAATCTTTCTAATCTATCATAATCTAATAATGACGTTTCTGCCCCCCTCCCTCTGCCGCAGAGCAGCGTGAAATTGATAAACAGATTTCGGATTTCAAAACATACTTTCGCTTTGTAGTAAATATATATCGGAAATTCTATTTGACATAATCGAAAGTTCAAGCTTACTTTTATAAAATTGCTCTAACAGTCTGCAAAAAATAATAAGCCGGATCCAATTCGAAGATTAAGGAACAACGCAATCTGCAACATTAACTGAATTAGATAACTTTAGCTTAGCGTATAACTCCGTTACACATTAAACGGGCATGCGCACAAACATATTCGCAGCTGTAAGGGTCTTATGCCCTCTCGTAAACGCCTGTGCGCATGCGTGAACGCGACGCATGCGCAGAAAGTTTGTAGCTTTGAGGTCCGGATTATGGGTGTCCGAATTAACGACTTTTGACCGTATAAGAGACTTTTAAAGAGCCCCGCATCTCAAATAGCTTAAGGCCTTTTTAAGTCTAAATCTGGCTCTGAGAAGCGGTAATAAATGAAGATGATAATAAAAGAACTTTTTCTTTGTGATGACAATGCTTGTCAATTATCAATCAATTAATGGATGGCGAAATCTGTAGTATGGTTCTTGATTCAGAAAATACTGCTATCAAATTATAGAAAGTGACAGAGAGGTTACTGAAAACAAAAAAAACAAAAACAAAAAAAATGATTGACAATTTAGTTGGAATTCTCAACACAGCAGTTATAGGACTTAGACAATGTAACTGAACAAGAAGTTATGTCTGTCTAACAGAATTAAAGAGAAAGTATTAGAACAAATGCGAAGCAATTTAACCAACTTACCTTGAAAGAAATGTTTAATAAAGTAAACAAATGGCTAATCTTTGGAATATGGTAACAGGTAGTTTGGCGACATTTTGGTAAGGTGATAAAGGTTACTAGCTAGGACTTTAGCTATGTACATGGATAAAGTCAAGAGTGTGCATAATGCCATTTTTGTGTAATTCTGGGATGTTTTTTTAAGTGAAAATAGGTCGACGTGTACATGGATACCATGTATGTGCAATTCTTTAAAATGCGGCAAGCAGTTTGCGATTCTGCACTTTCTCCCAATTTTGCACTTAATCTTCATCATGATTAAGCAGTTTTGTACCATAAAAGTTCTAGCATAAGCGTAATTCGGCTAGCAGATTGTTGGAAAAAAAATGTTGATTAAAAAAAAAAAAAAAAACATGCCCATTACTTCGTGAAAACAAAATGGCGTCCAAACAAAAACTAGCAGGTTGCTGTAGCAGGGTTGGTCGCCAAATTTTCGCCAAAAAATCGCCAAGTTACCATAATCCAAAGATTAACCAAACAAATAAATATAAGCCCCCTTTTTTTTTTTTTTTTTTTTTTTTTTTTTTTTTTTTTTGGTAAATTTTGATACTCTTTAGATCATAAATGCTTCATTATTTCATAAATCATGATTTCATCTTTTTAATTTTATATTTTCTACATGCCATCTTAGTAGATTTAAACTGATGATCAAATATCCGGAAAAATCCGGAATCGCGGAAATCCCAACAAGTCCAGATTTTGGACTTTGTACTGTATTGAGCTTTTTAAAATTTTTTATTCTCCTAAAGTCATAAATGCTTTATTATTTCGTAAATAGCTTTTTGTGATTTTTAATTTAATAATTTGCACATGTCATCACACTGACAATCTAAAATCCCTAAATTTGTTAAATCTGGAATTACTGAAGTCCTGACATTTATGGGTCTTGGATATTGTATTGTATTAGTTTGAATATTAAGCAACTTTATACAAAAGCCATCCATATTTCTTATAGTATTTCATAAAGACAGAAAAAAATGGCTTGTGTTAATATAACTGAACCTAACATTGTATGAACCTAATATGGTAATGATATTTTGTGAGAAAAAATTACATTATTTAAATATTGTAGTTCGAGCAAAAAGTAAGTGTAGGCATTTTTTTCCTTACTTATAAGAATAGTCAAAGAATGAGTTTATCTTAACAATTACCACTCATAAAGAATGGTTCATTTCTAGGATGATATGTTTTATTGAAAGACATTTATGGTAGAGAAAACATGTATATTCAGACTAGTATAGATATAGCAGTACAAAGTGTGAGATTGGAAATCTTCATGACTTAGCAATTTTGGATTTTAGATCATCAGTTTAAATCTAGCAAAATATCGTACAGACATGGCAAGATTGGAACTTCACTTATTGTTTAGGTGAAACAGAAAAATACTGCCTCCCCCCCCCACATATATGCAAAAACACTCAAGAGCCAAAAGTGTGATTCTGGCAAACATCAGTGTAATGTCATTGGTCATGGTGCCACACCCTTGCCAGCAAATGTCTGAAAATGACATGTAGGAATCTCAGTTAAAAAAGATGACATTTATAGCACATCTGCTACCATTTCTAGACTATAAGTTGTGTATTCTCCATTTCTAGACTAATAAGTTGGAAGGATTTTTTTAAACATAATTTTATTTATTTTCTTATTTTTCTGGTAGTGGTCCGGATGTCTGGATATTAGATCATTCTGGATTTTGGATTATGTAATTGAATTTTGCTGAAAAAAAAACTTTAAGCTAAAAGAATTTATTAAATATTTAATGGTCATTGCCACAGCAATTCATTGGTATTAAGCAACTGTTATGCAAGTCTTTAATTTTTTTTTATATCATTTAGGTACTTGGAGATGAGGCTAAACGTAGGGAATATGACCAGTGGGGAACACAAGAATTTGATGGTTCAAGAGCTGGGAATGAATTTAGCTATAAATCTGATATTGATCCTGAAGAATTATTTCGTAAAATATTTGGAGATTTAAATTTCAAGATGAGAATGTCTGATTTTGATTATGCTGATTCACATTTTGGGTTTGGATCTTCTGAACAGGTAAATATAAATATTTCACATGTTATTTTCAGGCTTTTTTGCATTATAAATTCAATCTCTTTATAACCATTTATAAAATTAAATTTTTTAAAAAAACTATAAAAAATAGAATATAGCCTATAGATTTATGAGTTGTGGTGGGAAACTACATTTCATTTCATGCATTTTTAAATTTTCTTACCAGACAATGTTTACTTTTTATCCTTTCATGATTTCAGAGGATTTTTGATTAGTTCCCTCCCACACACACATACTGAGCATTCTCTTTTTTATTTTTATTATTAATAATGAACTGTAGTGGAACTGTAGAGTTTGCCGTCTTTTATTTTCATTATGTTAAGTTTCATCATGTCTTAAGCCCTACTCTGTTCACCCTGTTTTGGGCTGGTGCAGAGAAAATAAGACTAAAACTTGTTGATATTGCAATGTTTGCTCACAATATTGTTCTTTGGAATTCAAGTACAGATGTGAGTAACATCGAAACGATCCTTAACACTACTTTAGTTGCAGTTTCTGAGTTTGAAACAGAACACAAATTGATTTTCAATGTAGCTAAATTAATAGTGAATATTCTTCACTATTAATAACTACAAACCAAAGTTGTGCTTCAAAGCTGAGCCCCTTGCAAATGAAAAGCATCCCAAATACCTAGGATTCATCCTTAATCCTGAATTCTACAGCAACAGACATAGAGACCATCTGGTTCTTTTTCTGAAACCATCTGGTTTCTGGTTTCAAGGGCCATAAGTGTTTAAATATTCTCAAATACAGGGTGGTTGTAACTAAAGTTTTACTTTGAAATGGTTATAATAGGAAAACTACTGGACCAAATGTTAACAAACTTCGTAATTTTGTAAAGGATGTCATGGGAAGTGGATCCCATCACATGCTAACATGGGGGGTAATGAGGTCACTGATAAACTAGCCAAAGAGGGTAGTGAGAATGAAACGGCCACTGGCTCTTCATTTACTTATCAAGAACTATACTTAAAGATTTAAGTTCAATTTAATATGGCATATTCCACCTACACACCAGTGGTACAAGAATATCCCCTGGCTTTCTGTTGGAAATCAAGTGTGACCATGCCTCCCAGCAGGGCTTAATTTCTAAAATTCAAAGTGCCAGAGCCCTATGGAAGACCGTCAGCAAAGTAGAACAAAAGTAAAGAAATAAATAAAATGACTATTAAAATCATTAATAATTTAAAAATTAAATAGTTAATTATTACGAAATTAATTATTATTTAATTAATATTAATAATTCATACCTGCCAACTTTTACGAATTTTTTGTAACTTTTACGAAAATGCGTTTGTCTTTACGATTTTACGATTGTAATCCATTTTTTACGATTTTTTTCCTTTTTCAAGTGTTTTTAGTGATTTTTGTCGAAATTTTAGAATTTTTTGCCAATTCAGCGATTTTTACCGATTGCATTGTGTTTTACCGACTACTTCGAATCCAGTAACCTGCGGTTTCTCCCAACTCGCCGCTTAACCAGCCAATCCAATGCGCTGAACTTGTTTTCCCACTTTTTTTTTTTTTTGTGGGTGCCAGATTATTTTTTCCGCGTTCGCTTCAGCAGCAAGGGAATTACTCAGCTCGGACTCAGCGAGCATGGATTGTCGCATTCTTTTTTTTTTTTTTTTTTGTTTGTTTGTTTGCACATGCTACGAATTTTCTTAATACGTCGTTGTTACGAAATGAGTTTAAAAAAAACATATTCTCAATATTTTCGGCCTGCCTACAAAGCCGAATTTCCAACAATTAAAGAATCCTGCAAAGGAAATAACTATGCATTTTGCAAAGTGTGTGTGTGTGACTTCATAATAAGTCATGGTGGAAGAAGCGACATTGTGAAGTATGTTAAGTCTTAAAAAGCATGAAGTTAATGCTTCAGCTTCGACAACATCAAAGAAAGTGGATGATTTTTTTTCAAATTCGGCTACAAATTCGGATGCCGATGTCATTTTGGCAGAGTGTTTGTTTACTGCATTCCTCATCGGACAGCAGCGCTTAGCGGCACGTTGTGTCCGATGAGGAATGCAGTAAACAAACACTCTGCCAAAATGACATCGGCATCCAGCGTGACGCTGGTCAACTTTTCAGACGACTCCAAGATTGCTCAGAAATATGGTTATGCTCGCACGAAAACATCTTCTATTGTGAACAAAATTGCTTGCGATGCACAAAGTAAAACGATAGCTGCACTCCAGAATTCAGCATTTTCGGTGTCAATCGATGGCAGCAACGACAGCGATTGGAAGCTTTACCCCATCGTTGTCACATATTTCTGTGATATTTCTAATGAAATGAAAACTCATCTTTTGTGTCTTCCATTGTTAAATGGAGACGCTACGAGGGAAAATATTGCCTCCTTGGTAATTAACGAGTTGAAACAACTTAACATCCCAATATCAAACTGCATTTCATTTGGTGCAGATAGTGCTCATGTCATGGTGGGTGACGAAAAGGGTGTAGCCTCTTTCCTCAAAAAAGAACAAAATGAATTAATTGTTATTGGATGCCCATGCCACTTAATTAATTCGGCAGCAGAAAAATCTGCAGCTGCTTTACCATTAAATATTGACCAGCTTCTGATTGATGTGTTTTTCTATCTGGAAAAAAGTGTAAAAAGGAAAGAAAACCTAAAGAATTTCCAAGAACTGTGCTCTGGTGAAATGAGAAAAACTCTGAAACATGTATGCACAAAATGGTTATCCTTAGGCAGAGCGCTAGGAAGGTTTATTGAACAGTGGGATGCATTGCTAAAATATTTCCACGAAGAGACCAAAACGAAACCACAGATCCCATCAAATTTGTCGGCATATAAGATTCTGAAAACCAACTTTGCTTCTAATCAAAATGCTTTAAAAGGGAAAAGCCAACACACAGAATCAAACCCTTTAAAAAGAAAATGCTTAGAAGTCTCCTCAAAGGTCAACTTTATTAAAGAAGTTGAAGGGAAGAAGAAGCAGTCTTCTATTAGCCGGGAGGAAAGGATTTTCTATCTTCTTTCTTCGGATTTGAACAAAGCATATTGTAGTTTTGTGTTAAATACCATTAAGATTTTTGAAAGTGTAAATACCCTTTTACAATCAGCTTCGGCAAAATCTCCCCTGCTTATCCAAATTCTTAATGATCTTTTGAAAGAACTTTATACTAAGTTTGTAAAACCGTCTGTTGTGAAAAACAGTGTGTTGATTCGTGTTGCCTATAATAGTTTGGCAAATCAAAAGGATGACAATGATCTTATAATTGGAAATCAAACCAGGATCTTTGAAAGATCATGAGAAAAAAGAATTTTTTCAATGTGTTAGAAAGTACTTTTCCTCAGCCTGTGATTACATTGTAAGGAAGTTTCCTTTGCAAAATGAAGTTTTTTTAAATGCTGAAGTGGCAAATTTGAAACAAATTGAAAATTCATCTTTTGAAAAGATTCGTTTTTTTATTGATAAATTTCCATTTTTGTTAACAATTAAAGAAAATGAATGCCATAATGATGTACTACAGAACCAATTTTCTGCTGCACGGTTTGAAGACTTTGCCAGTTCTGGCGAAGATAGACTTGATGTCTTCGTTGGTACCTTAAAAAGAATAAAAAGAGCTGAGGGAACACCAAAATATGATAGCCTAGCAAGAGTTTTATGTGCTGTTCTCGTAATTCCACACAGTAATGCTGAGTGCGAGAGAGTCTTCAGTATTGTGAAGAAAAACAAAACTATGTTTCGTTCTTCAATTTCACCAAAAACTCTAGAAAACATTTTAATTGCTAAATGTTATGAGGAAATTAATTGTTATGACAGGAAATTTTCCAAAGAATTTTTGGCTAAAGCCAAAAAATGCACTCTAAATTCATTGCAATAATTTTTTTGTGTAACATTAAGTTCTTGTTTTATGTTTCCTAATAAATTTTTTAGTTACTACTTAATTGAATTTACTAATGTAAGTACAATTTTCTTTTTTCTATTTGTATAAATTGTTATTTTTTTAATATCAAAGCATGATATTAATTCTTCATGTTCTTCTGAATTTTGGAGAAATCTTCTGAATTTTTATCTTTAGAGGTTGGCAGGTATGATAATTAATAATGGTCAGTTATTATGTAATTAACAATTATTATTTAATTAAATAAAATAAATAAATAAATTATTAAAATAGTTAAATAATTAAAGATTAAAATAATTAAATAATTTAAATTAAATAAAAGGTAAAGAGATATATTAAAATTTAATAAGTGATTTGTAATATAATTTTATTGCAAAAATATTAAATTTTCAAGATCAAATTTCTACTGAAATTGTTGTTCAGTTATATAAATGAAGCACAGGAGCCTTCTGATTTAGGGCTCCGGTGGGCTCCGGCGCAGTTTAAGCTCTGCCTCCCAGACTGCCAAGTGGCCACCTTAAATGTCTTTCCTTTGATAGTGGCAGAAACATCCACCCCATTTGTAAAAAATGCTGTGACCATCCAGCTTCACTGGATCACATTCTAAGTTTGCATCAGACTTTCTGGGGGGACTTAACATCTTATCCCCATATTATTATACATTTTTTGGCTGTCAACAACCTTCTGGAGCTGATCTGGTGTATGTCAGATCTTTTGAGGATAAGCAACAACATGTGTTGAAGTTGTAACTGTTTTGGGTGATTTGTAATCATGGCTGGTGCTCAGTGCAAATATTTTGTAAGGCTGTGATGCCTTTTCCATGTTAATTTTTGCTGTATACATAGTTTTTAATTACTGTGACTATGTTTTTATTACAGCGACATAGTTTTTATTACAGCTGAAAACTGAGCTTCGCACAAATATGATATTAAAAAGGAAATTAGAATTCGCTGAGCTTTATCACTTAGAAGGGGTTATTTATCTTTTATTGAAATCCAAAATTCTGTCAATTCCATGCCAAATTTTGCTTTCAGATTGTTGTCACAAGATAATTCGATAAGATTCTCTTCTGCAAAACTAAATTCATAGGGAGCACTAGTGTTAAATGGATCTTGAATCCATGCAAACATATCAAAATTTTTTATTTTGAAAGTATTTCTCAAATTACGTAATTAGCTGTGATAGGTGTCATTCAAACATGGTTTTATATCTTGAGATCAAGTTCATTTGACGTCAAGATTTGCTTCATTATTAAAAAATAATCTTTGTCTGCATTTTCATTCAGTTTTCTTCTCCATAGTGTGAGTTTTTTTTTTTTTTTTTTTAATTTTAAATAAAAGCTGATATTTCTTCCTTTGACTTCAAAAGTTGCATGTTTTTTTCCCTCCAGAGAGAGATTAAGAGAATTCACCTTTTCAGAAATGTTCCATAATGACAGTTTTATTAAACATCAGCATCAGCAAAAGCTTCTGCATCTTTGGATCCCTTTTTTTTTTTAAGGAAAATGAAAAATTCTTGCTGCAATTCAAAAGTATGTGATAAAATATTACCACAAGAGAGCCATCATGCATTTCTGTAATACACGAAAGATGAGTATTCGGCTCCCATACTCCCACACGGCTTCTTAAAAAAACCTTGCTTTTAATGGACGAGATTTTATAAAGTTTACTACATTCACCACACATTTTAATACCTGATTCAGTGCAGGACATAGATGTTTCGACACAATCCCATCTCTGTGAATAATGCAATGGGTCCATAGTGCACTTAATGATTTACTTCGAATACATGCCTATAATTCTTCATAGTAGCCAGACATGGAGCGAGCTCCATGAGTACCAACAACAAGACACTTAGGACAGCTCAAATTATTTTCAGATAAGAATGTATCAATGTGCATGAGCATCTGTATTATTATCTGTAGCCTCATCTAGCTGTAATCTAAATTGCACTCCTTTAATTTTTTCAGTCAATTGATCTTTAATATCCTCAGCCATATATTGTATTCTTCGACTAATTATGTTATTGGACAAAGGTACTTTTAAGAGCTTCCAAACAGTCTTCCAAGCTTTTAAAGTCTTCCAAGACTCACTAACCTTTATGTTCACCATATCTACAACAGCCGATAGACTGAGTTCTTCTGTTACGGTATGAGGTTTATTTTTGCTATTCTGTAAGTCACCTTGTAAGATGCTAGCAAATCATTGTTTAGTATTGATGCATTCATGCATTTTTTAAAAAATGTTTTGTTGTTTTAATTTTTTTACCTTCCTGGCAAAAAATCGAGGTTTGCCACCAACTGTGGTGATTAGCTTTTAAATGGCACTTCAGTTTTCATGGAAGTATACATTCCGCTGCCAAAACTTTCATACTCAGTACACATTGTGGTCTCTCTTCAATATTCATTTCTGTTAACATAAAATCTAACTCTAAATAAGTGTCATCGTATTTATAATATTTTTGTTTCTTCACAGTCAAGCCACTGGTTGAAGACATACTTACTTTATCTATTCTATTATGTTTAATAATGTTCCAAAATTGGTCCATCATCAAAGATACAACAGCAAAATATCACAAGACTATGTATCAACGATAAAAAAACAAAACGTTATATAACACTAACACTACGTGAACTAATTTATATGAAGCATTGAGTTTAATTTTATTAGATTTAGATCATAAACCAGTTAACTAAATCTAACTGGCAATGCTTGCTTATATGCTTTCTGCAAGATCTTCCAGAACAATCCAATTGCATGAAATCCGACCCGAAATAAAATGGTGGATTTTTGACTCCAGGGGAAAACACGACCTCTGAAAGTCAGTACACATAAACCTGAATCAAACAACATGATGAATTAACTTTAGCAACAATACAAAGAAAATTTCACCATTTTTCTTTACAGAATAAGCTGAGAAGAGATCGTTCTAGCCTTGTACGTATTCTCAGATTAGATTGTCATGAGATATATTGCTATCATATCGTGCGATCGAGAAGGTGCATCATTGCCGGCTCACTTACCAAGACTATTCTGGGCTGGTAAATTATTTTTATATAGGGTCAAATAAAAACAAACCACCCAAAATACCTTGATATTTTTAGCTTCCAACTTATTTTAATGAGACTGAATGTCTTGATTCAATTAATTATGAAGCTTTTACTATATTTCGCAGTACCCCTTTGAAGAGGCCACGGCGTACAAGTCAAATGCGTATAAGAATTGAACTAAATTTTTGTTTTGTGTTTCTTAGTTATAGTGACCTGAAAAAGTTTAAGACCCCAACCAAAAAAAAAAAAAAAAAGGTGGTGGTTAAATGTGTGACATTTTGATAGATTTTTTTTTTTTTTAATCTTATGTAATAAGGCCCACCAGCGGCCGAGCGGTAAAGTCGCTGAACACTGGTAGTTCGGTCCGAGGTTCGAATCCCACGAATCGGCTGGCTGCATGGGCGTTTTCGTGGTTTTCTCCATGTGTAACGTGTATATGAGCCAGTTTACCTTAGAAAGTCCTCCACGAAGGCATCCCTCCTCTTAGGCAGATAGCCCTAGTGTGTTTTGCCATAATTAAAATACACCATACACCTTATCATATGTAATAAAGATAGTATTCAGAATGTCTTTAATGCTATGAATTCCTGCATATGTCATAAACTTCTGTATTGTTAAATCTTGTATTAGCCAACAGCGCTTCTCTGTTTTCACTTCAGACTGCTTTTTGAAGTTTTAACACCTTTAATTTCTGAAATCTCAGCAATTGTTCTTTGTCTTATTACCTTTAATGCATAATCTTTTAAGGCTGCACTCAGACGCAGCGTAAAGGGCATAGAGGCATAGTCATAAGGGCATAAAATACGGGAATTCCAGTCACACTTGCGAGAACGGTGTGTAAGCCATGGCCAATAAGAGAAGCTAAATTTGCGCATGCGTGGATGTATCTACAACTTTTCCGCACTGTTTTCCTGCTCGATTGAATTCCCGCTTTCGCTCTGCTTGTTTTCTGACAGAGAAATCTTCTGTAGAATGCTGCTTCTTTTTAGCTTCGCTCTTATTGGTCGACGCTTATCCCAAACTCGGCGTAAAGTTGAAAACTTTGAACCCTATGCCACAAGCCTTAAACCAAAGTCTCTGACGTAGCAGAGACTGGTTGCCTTGAGTAAAAATCCTTTCCTCCTTTCAATATAATGGACATTGAACCTTGTAGGAAGAGCAAAGCTAAATTTTCAGAATGAACAAAATACTTTTATTTGAATTTTAAAACAGAACCAAAAAAAATAAATGCTGCAGCTCTTAACTATCAAAATTTTAAACTCTTAACTACTACATTTAAAACTCTTACAACTATTAAAGTGCTCAAAATCTTAAACTCTCTCTCTAAACAAAATATATAAAAATCTTCCGAATCCTCTTCTTGTTGCCACACCGTAAAATGCAAGTTCTTGTCCTATTATTTATATTTCACGTTCTTTTTAAGTCACGATCTTTACAAGTCATGATCTTTACAAGTCACGATCTTTACAAGTCACAATTTTTACAAGTCATGATCTTTACAAGTCACGATCTTTACAAGTCCCTCCACAAGAAGCACATTCGTCACCATAGAGACAATGCTGCTCAGAGTTGATTGAGAGAGAGAGAGTTAATAGCTAACCTAGACAAAGCATCAGCATTCCCATGTGAACTTCCTTTGCGGTATGTCACAGTCATGTTATGCCATTGTAACGCTAAGGCTCAACGAGACAGTTTAGCACCATGAGGGGCGCTTTGGGTCAAGTAGGTGAGGGGATTGTGATCAGACACAATCTGCACTCTGGCACCGAAAATCCATGTGTCAAATTTTTTCAAGTCTTCAGTGACACAAAATGCTTCTCGTTCGATGGTTGACCATCGTTGTTGACAGGGCATTAATTTCTTGCTGAAAAATGCTATGGGCATTTCTTTGCCATGTTCGTCGTTTTGAGCTAAACACGCTCCAATTGAGAAAGCAGATGCATCCGTATAGAGTTGAAAGGGCTTGCTGATGTCCGGAGTATACAGAGATGACATTTTAATCAACTCTTGTTTAAGTTTGTTGAAAGCTGCTTCTTTTTCAGAGTCCCATGGACTATTATTTGGAACACTCTTCTTTGTTAGGTTTGTTAGAGGTAAAACAATCTCAGAAAAATTTGGGATATAATCCCTATAGTAGCTTGCCTTAAAAGACTTCTGACTTCTTTTTTAGCGGTAGGCTTAGACAGATTTCTGATGACTTCTACCTTCTCAGGATCTGGAGAGTGAGTGCCAGAACCTATTACGTGTCCTAGAAACTTCACGTGACTCTTTCCGAAATCACACTTTTCTAGATTTGCGGTTAGACCTGCATTTCTCAGTGTCTGAAACACTTGGTCGATGTGATAGAGGTGGCTTCAGAAAATATTGCCACATGATCAATATATGAACGGAAGTAGTTCTTATGGTTTGCAAGCACCTTATCCATCGATTTTTGGAAGGTACTTCCAGCATTTTTCAAACCGAAAGGGAGAACTTTCCATTAGTAATGGCCGGAATGAGTGATAAATGCTGTGTAGGGTTTAGCTTCTTCTTTCATAGGAATTTGCCAATATCCCTTGGTTAAATCGAGAACTGTTATGAATTTGGCTTTCCCTATTTCGAATAGTAAATCTTTAGCAATCTTCATCAGATAGGCGTCCGGAATTGTGAAGCTATTTAAAAGCCTGAAGTCTATGCACAGTCTAATGCCGTCATTCTTTTTTGCAACACATACTATAGGATGTGCCCAGTCACTGTCACTGGGTTCTATAAGATCCCATTCTAACAGTTCTTTAACTTGACGATCGACTTCCTCTTGAAGTGAAACAGGAACACGGTAGGGCTTCAATCTTTTTTTATTAGATTCTTCTGTAACCTTGATGTCATGACCATCAACATTGGCTTGACCAGGTTTGCTACTGAAAACATCTACATAAGATTTTAGTACTTTAAATAGTCCTTCCCGTTGGTAATATTTTAAGTCGCCTTTCAAATTTTGTAAATGGGTCCAGCTATCATCAGCAGATTTATTCATAAGATCTGCTGGTGCATAGTGGATATCTCCAAACTCTTCATCTTGGTCAAAAATGATACCAACGTGATCTACACGAGCAATATAAGGCCTTAACTTATTTATATGGTGTTCTCTAATACTTCCGTTTTCCATTTCGATTTTGGCAGAGTGTGGCCTGGTAAGTTTGATCACGGTAGCTTGCCACGTGTTGAGCAATTTATGTGATGATGATAGCATTAACATTGAAAGTCTTTTCTTGAGAACGTAAATTGTATCTTGAAGTGTACTCTTCTTGAGATATTTTTGAATTTGCTGATGCAATGTCATGAGCTTTTCTTAATTTTTCTAAAAGGTCTTGTAGATAATTTTCAATTGAACGGGAAGCTGTAACTTGAATGCTATGTTCACCTGTCCATATCTCTTTCAGCAAAGATAATGGTCCTGGTGGTATTCTTCCATATACCATCTGGAAGGGAGACAAACCAGTGGTGCTATGTGGCACTTCTCTGTAGGCAAACAGGAGATAGGGAAGATTCAAATCCCAGTTTCTGCCATGTTCTTGGATATTTTTGTTCATCATCTCTTTTAAGGTTCTATTCAAACGCTCGACAGCACCCATACTCTCGGGGTGTCCTGGAGTGGAGAATCGTGGAGACACACCAAGTAAGTTCTCAAAGGCTCGGGTGAGTTTGGCTGTGAAATTAGTTCCCTGGTCGGAACAAATCACTTTTGGAAATCCAGTTTGAGTAAAAAGCCTCATCAAAACGTTGCATGTTGTTTTCGCACTTAGTCTTTGACGGGGGTGGCTTCTGCCCATCTGGTGCATAGGTCAACTGCACATATCACAAACCGGTGACCTCTCCTGGATGGAGGTTCTAATGGCCCGATACAATCCACGCTCCATACTTCAAAGGGTGTTTCCGGTCTAACAATAGGTTGAATTGGGATTCGATCTTTGTACGTAACTGTTCTCCTCAATTGGCATTCTTTACAACTTTCACAGAATTTTTTAATGTCTTGCTTAATAGTAGGCCAAAAGAATGAGTACTTGATTCGTTGAATTGTCTTTTTCTCACCGAGGTGGCCGGCAAGAGGGATTTCGTGTGCCATTCTTAGGACTTCCCTTCTTTTTTCTAAAGGTAACATAACTTGCTTAATGTTTTCACCACAGATATATTCGGAATGAAGTAATATGCCATCATCGAAAGTATATGAATTTTCATTTTTATTTGCCCATTCAAAGCATTTTTTCAGAGTTTCGTCTTGTTCTTGATGTGTCTTGAATTCTAGTCTTACTTTGTTCGTTGTTTTCAGAGACCCTATGTTTTCTTGGGAAATCTGATTAACAACAGCCAAATTTGTAGTATTGTCTTCAACTGGTGAGGGTTTATCATCTGTCTCTTTGTACTCTAAGGGGAATGCATCCGAATCACGATCACAGTTCCACAGTTCGATATTTCCATAGAGTGTTTCATAAGCTGAAGAACTCAATAGCAAGTCGGTAACTAGCTTTTTTGAAACAGCACACGTAATGGACACTCTACCGTGAAAATCATCGTCAATTTTCATCTGGAAAATCTTTAGTGGAGTAATTTCGTTTTCACCAAAAGCAGAAGATATCTCTATTTTACTTCTCCTTTGCAAGGTATGTTGTCAACCAATTTCTCACGGACTACTGAAATTTGTGCTCCCGTGTCTACGATTCCATTTAGAATAATATCTCCACATTTAACTTTGACAAGTTTTAATTCATCTATGTTTCTAGACATGTCCACTGATTTTGAGACAGGAATAGAGATCTTGGCAGTTAGCACTTCTGGTTTTTCTTTTTCTGCAAGGGGTGCTTGTGTTTGTATTAAGTTGTTTTGTGCTGTTGCAGAAGTACTTCTTGGTATCCGATTTTTGGTACATAACTTAGATGTATGACCTTCTTTTCCACAATTATAGCAAGTTAGTTTGAAACTAGGCTTTTGTGGTTCGTCACTCTTACGGGATGGGTACACTCTTGGTGTGTTTTCAGCGGACAGCGATTTATTTCTGAAAGCTCTTTCTGGAAGTGGAGAACGAGGTTGCCATTTTTTATTAGTTCTGTCTGCTGATGGATTACCACCAGTACGTTTTGAGATATTACGAACACTGTCATATTCGTCAAGTTTATCAGCTAATTTGGTTGGAGAAACGAACTTCGCCCAGTCGTCAAGAAGATGGTCTCTTACTTCATAGGGTACTCTTTTCTTAATTTGGTCAGTAATAATCAAGTCTTTTAACGTGGCAAAATTTGTGATTTCAAGACCATTGATCCATTCTTCAAAATAACTTGTAATTTCATAGCAAAAATCTCTCCATGATTTTTCTGCGCTCTTTTGGTGCATTACAAATTTTTTTCTAAAGCTTTCAGGATTTAATTTAAATCTCTTTAATAAAATGGCCTTAATGTACTCATAATCTTCAAAATTTTCTTCAGATTCCCTACCAATTAATTGAATGATTTCAGATGGCATTCAGAAGTCAATAAACATGAAACCCAATCTTTAGGATCAATCTTTGTCCTTTTAACTTGTCTTTCAAATAAGGATAAATAAATCACAATATCATCGTGTCTTAAATTGAATTTGGGAATAAGCTTAATTAAATCAAAGTTATGATGTCCATTTTCATTTGTTGGTGGAGTTTGTGTTAGTCGAACACCAGATTCAATTTCGAGTTTCCTCAATTCAAACTCCATTTGCTCTCTTTTCTGCTGTGCTTCTAATTCTTCTTTCCTTCGTTGTTCCTCAATCTCTTCTTTCCTTCGCTGTTCCTCAAGCTCTTCTTTCCTTCGCCTTTCCTTCGCTGTTCCTCAATCTCTTCTTTCTCCTTTCTTCGCTGTTCCTCAATCTCTTCTTTCTCCTTTCTTCGCTGTTCCTCTTCTCTTCTTTTCCTCTCTTCAATAATCGTTAAAAACACTTCTTTAGCAAATGCTTCATCATATGTATCACTTTGAATTAATTCATTTTTTATTGCCACGATTTTCATACTTGGATCTACTTGAATTTCTAATTCAGCAGCTAAAACCAGCAAATCCTCTTTTTTCCGACGTCCCATAAAAGCCATGTCTCGATTTTATTCAGTCAATAGACTCTTAGTTTTATAAAAAGCAATTTTTTTCCCTCTTTTCTTTTTCTATTTAAATATAATTCACAATGAATTTAATTTTATTCGGCACGAAAATCAATCAGTGGAATCAATACTTAATGTGTTGTTCACCTACTCTGGCGAGTCAAACGAAATTACATTTGAACACTGGCGTATTCATTACTTTGATAAGTAAATAAACTAAGATTCCATGATGGGAACAATAACTAACTTTTCATAATCTTAATTAATTATTTTACGTTTACAAGGTAAATTGAGCTCTCACCTGAGTTAGTTTGGTTCGTAATTATATGCGGGGAAACCCCGATCCTGCCGGCTGCGCGAGTAAAAATCCTTTCCTCATTTCAATATAATGGACATTGAACCTTGTAGGAAGAACAAAGCTAAATTTTCAGAATGAACAAAATACTTTTATTTGAATTTTAAAACAGAACCAAAAAAATAAATGCTGCAGCTCTTAACTATCAAAATTTTAAACTCTTAACTACTACAGTTAAAACTCTTACAACTATTAAAGTACTCAAAATCTTAAACTCTCTCTAAACAAAATATATAAAAATCTTCCGAATCCTCTTCTTGTTGCCAGACCGTAAAATGCAAGTTCTTGTCCTATTATTTATATTTCATGTTCTCTTTAAGTCACGATCTTTACAAGTCACGATCTTTACGAGTCACGATCTTTACAAGTCATGATCTTTACAAGTCATGATCTTTACAAGTCATGATCTTTACAAGTCACGATCTTTACACCTTGGCAACGAAGCTCGGCTTTAACTACTTATGCCCTTTACCCCCTCGTCTGAACGAAGCTTAAGATGCTAAATGAGGAATGGGATTTAAGAAATGAAGCTTTTGTAGAGAGGGCATTTCAACATTAAGCCAGATTCTTAAAGCAAGTAATTTTAAGCTAATAGGACTGAAAGAGCTTAAAAAAAAAAGTTAAAAATGCATTCTGAAATTTTTAAATAGATATTCTCAAATTGCATTCAGATAGTAATTGTTTCTCTTTTCTGACAGTTATTTTAATGTATGGTAATTTATAAGGAAATATGTTGATTCCTTTTCTTCAAGTAATTTTCAAGTAACAAAGATATATATTTATTTACAAATTAATACTCTTTAAATGCTTTTTATGAATTGTAATTTTTGTTAAATCCATCCTAAGATACATTTATTGATTTTACATTTCTTCAAAAGAAAATGTAACAAATGAAACTCCCAGAATGACAAGCAAGGAAAGAGAATGTGAATTACTGTATGTCTATATGAAGCATCTAAGAAAATAGAAGAAAGAAGAAACTTCATCTTTTGATTAAGATAGAAATGATGAAGAGAATGGAAGAACAAAATAACAGAAAAATTAAATGGATTATAGAATCAAGAGCCATAAAATATTTTGAGTATTTATTTCATGTAAAACAAATTTTATGCCATGTTAGCCATGTTGCATAACTTTTATTTTACAGTTTTTTGTTTTTCTATTAAAAAACTCATTTCTTAAATTATTCAGCATTAAATAATTTTGTAATTTCTGTGATTATCATTTTCCATAGGTGATTTTAGAATTGGACTTCTTTGAAGCTGCTCGAGGTACAGTGAAGAATGCAAGAGTTAATGTTGTAGATACATGTCCAAAATGTGGAGGTACTTGCTGTGTTCCAGGCACAAAGATGGTTCGATGTGATCATTGTAATGCTACTGGCATGGTAATAACATTTTTCACATTGTGTGCAAAAGAAATTTTTTTGCTTATATTTGTCTTGCCCGCATGATTTTAAATTATGTTTAGCTTTTTTCATGCATGATGAAAAATAATATCATGTTTTTTCAATGTGAGGTATAAAAAAGTTTAATGTTTTTAGGATGATATGCATGACATGACCAAAACATTAGAAAAAATGTATATTTATTTATACATCTTAGAGTGAAACATATACAAACTAAATATAACCTTATAAGCAGGCAAATATTATTATCTTTGATATTGTGCAATGAACATGGATATATATCATAATCTTGACAGCTTTAATCATGGATATTTAATTGCTTCAAGTGAATCATTTTACCTTTGAAATGGCAATTAATCATAGTTTTCTCTGGAGCAAATTTATTAACTGTTCTATGAGTTTTTTAACTATATTATTTATAGGTATGCAGCACATAAATAGCAGTTGCTGGGGCAGAATTTATGTAAAGTTTCATCATGAACCTTAAGCTTTAGATTGAACTGTCCAGACTGGTTTACTCCATCTGAAAGGCAGTGGTAGTTATATTCTTGCTAAATACAAGAGCCCCAAGACATATCAGGCTTGGAGTACTAAAAGACATGATTGAATAAATATTATTTTCTGCTGCACTATTTTGATACGTATATATGGGCTTTAATTCAACAGTCTGACACCTTGGAAGTATAGTGCCAGATTAACTCTGTGGTTATGTATGAAGGTATTTTGGAGGCATTTATGTAATTAACAATGCATCTGGAAAAATCATTAAATACTTCTCATTTACCAAACTATGCTAGTAGATGAGCTATATTCTTTCACTGCCTTCATTTATTCTGAAGAAGTAGTTTATCTCATTTATGCCAGGTGTTTACTGCACAGACTATTCATTGACTTCCAAGGTCATACGTTAATATTATAGTTGTAGCGTCATTAGGTTTATTTTGAAACAGAAGAAATGAAAAAGTAGCAATGCCCTCGCTGGAACTCGAATCTGGACCTCTCGAATATACACCGAGTGTGCTATCATTACACCACGAAGGCATGCTGGAAGAAAGGAGAAAATACCATCTTTCTGAGTTGCTGTTAGCAAAGCTATAAAAAATTGCTATTGAAAAGTATATATTTAGAGAGAGAGAGATAAAGAAGGATTAATTTAATAACACCATAATAATAATAAATATCTATATCGATAGTTATTTAATAATTGCAAATAAATAAGTAAATATGCATGCATATAGTAAAATGAAAAACTTCAAAAGGTTTCATGGCTGACATGTTTGGAACTATTAATTTGGCCCAGAGATGAAAAACCACTGGCAGTGGCAATGCCGATATTTTTTTCTGGCACAGAAACCTATGGAGCCTCTTAAAAATAATTTATCAAAAAGAAATCTGAGAGCTTTCAGATTTTATATTATGCTCAAAGAGGCATATTTATACCGGGGAGATTCAGAATGGGATTTTGGAAAGGGATACAAACATTCAAAGTCATTTGATGCAAAATACCATTAGACGTTGTAACATCTTTGCATTGCTACGCTATCAACATAATACTAGTAAGAAATGTAAAGAAACCTCGTGCATAAAATGTTTGAAGATGCACATGATGTTAATGGAATGCTTTGAAATCATTGAGTTTGCTAATCAAAAATTCATTAAAGTTTTATGAAATAGATAATAAAACAAATTCCAAATTCGGACTTCCAGATACTTGTATTCCAGCAGAGGGCTACATTATTCAAAATATGATGTCTCTAGGCACCATTGTTTTTTCACAGCACAAGAAACATACATAAATTCATGCAGATTCTTCGTTATTTAATTTCTTAAAAAATTTACAGAAAATTACACAAAATGCCAAAACAAAATTAGTAGCCCTTCTGAGCTAATGCTCATTAGGCTAATAAATAAATATAAGAATTCATCAATTTATTGTAGATTTTAATTTAATAGAATAACTTTTATTATGTACAATAATTGCAGAAATACAAAAATGAAACAAAAATTAGTATCTGTCAAAAATAGTTAGTAATTTATTTTTTTTTTTAAATGAAACAAATATTTTTGTTTCTAGTGTGTTCACTTCTGCATTTAAAGCCTATGGAAAATCCATGTTGTGCTTTCAGATGTTTTTAATTATTATTCTCAGTAATGAATTTCATTCAGTTTCATAATAAGAGTATCCTTATATATGAAATTAGTAGCATGTGCATATTTATAAGGTTAACAAAATGTAAACTTAAAACAAATTGTCTGCCATTAAGCTGCGTTCACACTGGTCCATTGGGGCGAAATGCATCAACGCGGAAAAATACGCTTTCCGCGTACGTCAGTTCACACCAGCATGGCAACTTTCTCTTTAAAAGTTGTCATATGTGCACTCTAGATGGCGCCTCATATCAGAAACTCAGGGAGGGGAACTGGAAATTTTTGTGTGGTATTATAACTTTTTATGATTCTATTTTTTAATTAAAATGGATTTAATTTCTGCTCAATTAAAACGTATTTTACTTCTTGTTTTGTGTAAGAGAAGCAGAATGCAGTGGTTTATATTAATATGTGAGAGATGACTGCATCAACAAGGTGAAAATAATTTAATTGGAGAAATGCACTTGAGCGAAATGAAATTTCTTTTAATTTCTTTCGCATGACACCTCATCAATGAATTTCTAGTGCTCATTGAATTATTTAGTCAAAAGCAGAACACTAATTTTTGTCAGAATATTGCAGAAAAGAATTGTTTGGACGATAGGAATAGGATATCCTAGAAAAGGATCATTGTATATATCAAACGCTGTATATATCTAATTTAATTTATTTATAAATTTTGTTGAATGATAATTAAAAAATCCTAATTGCATGATTCTATTTTGGAGAGTAAATTTTTCATGGGGTAGAATACCATAAATGTTTTTGCAACTTCCCTTAATTGCTTTTAAATAATGCAATAAAAAGTATATTTTGTTTAAATATATATAGGATTTACAGCATTACTAAATTAAATATCACACTTTAAAAAAGCAGTTATTTTTAAGGTAATAAACAACAGCAATTTTTTAAAAATATTTTAGTTTCTGCCTTATGTATATATTTTTTGCCTTAAATGTAACAGTAATTGCTTCAATTAGTCATTCATATATTAATGAACAGCCACTATCTAAAGGTTTATTTTATAAGGTCACTTTTATCTAAAATTCATTCAAGTAACTGCGTTTTATATAATACACCTTTTGCTGCATTAAAAATTGAATTCTATAATTAGCAAATTTGCTAATGCTTATGCAAAAGTTCTTTATTATTAATGAAAAATTATCAAGATTAAACCTGTCGAAAAGTGGACATGCGTGTTAAGAAAAACAAACATGAAGTCATTAAAATGCACAGTAATATTACATAAAATCAGCTACATACTAGCGAGCTTCTTTTCCGTATAAATAACAGTTTTCTTAAATTTTTTAAACAAATGGTATACTCGTCACCACTCGTTTTAAATTCAGAACTCGCTAAATTTTTTAATTAGATGAAACAGCAACTTTATACTAATACCAGTATCACTTTTGCTAATCTGGTGTCAACACCCCCCCCCAAAAAGTCGTGATAGATTTTAAAAAAAAAGTGTATTCGTACCATCATCAAAGGAGGAAAAAGCAGGGCCCAAACCCGCAATACAAGTCCTTAGTAAAAGCTGAACTTTCTACTGAACATGTTACCTCTATGCTAAAGTATCTTGCGGATAAGCGTGGTTTTCACACTTCACCTTCAGGAAACTGAAGAAGCATTTAGGCTACTCTGAAATTAACGATAATATTTTCTGTAAATATTTTTTTAAAAATAACAATTCCATTACAACACCACTCCTGGTGATGCTTAAATCCAAAATCTTTAACTCAAGAAGCCAATGTTTTATCCGCTAGGCAACAAGAGCAACCTTAAATTGATGTAGATATATTTTAAGAAAAATTCAAAATCTGAGATTTCGAAATCGATCACTACTTTCTCGCAACATTCTATTGCTTTAGATTATTCTATAAAGATTATGAACCATATATCATTTATGGTTGATTTTAAGGTTTATCACTGCTAATAAACTTAAGAATTTTCCTTTAAATAATTTATAAAGCTATTTATTTTATTAGCATATGCATTTTTTTATTATTATCTGAAATTTTTAAGATTAGTCCATTTGACTTTTTTTTTTCATCAAGAATTTTTGAAAGTGCAATCATTTAAAAACCATGGTATAAACTGGGCGTTTGAAACGAGATGCCTGAAACTGACGCGTCAAAAAGTTGAAGTTTAAGTCAACTTGCACGGTGTCCAGCCATCTGGTAAATGCCGCCTCTGAACTCGCTGCTGATTGGTTAACGTTTTACACGCGAACACGTGACCGCGTTGGTGTGAATGCAGCTTTAGTTATACAGGCAACAGAAGTCTTTTTTGACACTAAAGAAATGTTCTTTATTTTTCATGTATTAATTTGATTAATTAATAATATTAAATTTATTTTAGGATTGTTATAGATTTTCTTAGTCCTTAAAGCAGGGTCCTTAAAGCAAGGTCCTTAAGAGTCATTAAAAGTCTTTAAGTTTTTTGGAATCGATTTTTGATCCTTAAAAGTTCTTAATTTTGGCCAAAATCAGCAGAAGGTCCTTAATTTTAATCATCTGAAATGTCTGTCTGTGTTTATGATTGCCATTTTGAGTGTGTATTATCATTTTGGAGGAATATTTTTGTCTATTCACTGACATCTATGGTTATCTTTTGAGTGGGTTCATGGGTTATAATTTGTCCCTATTTCTAATATAAATGGTGGGGTACTGGACTTTCTAAGCAAGAAGTGAACCAGAAGCATTTCGGAATTCATTTTTCTAATGAAGAGCTCTTAAGCAACTTTTTTTGCTTTTATTAAACGGTTCTGAATTTGGCGATTTTTAAGATCAGTTTCTATAGAAAGATTTTAATTCAGAGATCTGGGAATTTTTTGACAGTTGTTTTTAAAACATGTAAGGTTGATAAATTTTATTAAAATATTGGTAATATATTGAAATTATATTTTAAAAATTAACATTAAAATAAAACATTTTTATTTTTCGCTGTCATATTATAAAGTTTCATTTTGGCAACTTATTATACAACATTTTGAGTCTGAAAAATAAACAAGGTATAATGTATGGAAAATGTATATATAAAGCACAATTTATGAAACAGTTCTTAGCAAAAGCAAAATTAGCTATATAATTAATTAAAAATGTCTTCTTTTTAATTTTTTCGTAGTAAGAGTTTTTCCCATGTAAATTGTATCAGAATATTCATCAATTTTCTTTATAAAACTATTTTTACACTTTTCCCCTTCTTCTTTTCCAAAATATTTCTAGCTTTTTGCTGTTACAGAATTGTTAGGGATAATTTTTCTTTAGGATTTTAGACATGGCAGCTTGGAAAATTTAAAAGAATTTGAAGGCAAGATTTATAGACCCACGATTCTAGAAGATTTCAGAGATATGTGACAAAATAAAAAATGTCTCCATGGTTGTAAGACTCAAAAAAACTGATAAAAATGCCAAGTATGCGAATTTCGGGTGTTTGATCGACCTTTTATCACGAATTATCAAGTTTTTCTATGGAATGGAGCATGCGGTGCAAAACCGAAAGTTGAGTTTCACTCTTCAAGTGGAAAGTGTTAGGATTTCAAGAATTTCAGAAGTGTTCTCGTGTTGTAATCATCTTTATGAGGATAAATTAAAAGTAAAGGTAAATGTTATTGCCGCTGCTCTGGCAAGATAAAGAAATCATTAGATGCCTACGGAAATCTGAATGGTGAGAAATTAATTTCTTAGTATTCCTGCACACGATAATTTCAGTTATTGTGCCATTTTGTTAATTTTGGTTTGGATGCTAAATAAAATATATTTACTTTTGGTTTATGTAATACATGTAAATATAATTGCAAATTATATCAAATGTTATGGAAATTGATATTTTTAGAAAAGTGTTAGTTAATTTGAAATATCTTTAAGTTTTGCCACTTTATTTTACTCATTTTAGAATTGTAATAAGTTGTAAGTATTACCGTTGAGAATGTTCTAAATGAATGGGTTGAAATATTGTTAAAGTAAACCATTATATTCATTAAAATTGTGATAAATTGTAGATATTACTTCTGATTATTTCTGAAATTAATTAAAATAATCTAGGTATTCTTATTACATCTGAGAATGTTTTACAGTGGTTTCTTCTAAAGTAAAATATACAAGTTATTATCATTTGGTCTGAATAAGTAATAATTGTATGAATTCTAAATAGGAATACTAATATTTTTTTAGTTAAGTATTGGATAATTTGGAATATTGCTTAAATTTGCCATTTATTATTTAGAATTATTGACAATTAATTATTATAGTATTATTATTAAAATTGCTTTAATTCTATAAAGGAAATATTGTCATGGTAAAATTGAAATATAAACTAAAAGTTTTGTAAAGCTAGCAATGTTGTAAGGGATACCAATTTTTGTTTTAAAACAGTAGTTAAGAAAAGTTAAAGGTAAATACATTTTAGTATATGATTGGGTTTTGTTATAAGTTGGTGAAGCGTTACGCACACTTTATGTTCAGTTAGTGATTATAAAAAAAATAATAAAATAAAAAACTAAACTCAGTGGTGCAAACAGCCCTAATGGGTCAAGGCCTGCAGTGCCCTGAAATCTGATTTCTTGACCGTGGGCCCCGAGGTGCGTAAGCATGTACCCTGAACTAAGCACTGGAGGTCAGCTTGTCGCAGGACCTACAGTGCTTAGTCCGCGAACTTGATACTCATTTTATCGACCCAATGGATGGAAATCAAGGGATGAAAGGCTGAGATGACTTTGCTCAGCCCAGGGTTCGAACCCCGGACCTGTGGTGGTGCTGCTGTGTGATGTGCTAGCCACTGTGCCGCCATGACGCGGTTAGTGATTGTAATTTTGGTTAGTAGTAAGAAACGTGTTATAAAGTATTAAGAATGGCTTTCCTGGGTTAAACTAAAAAGGAAGATTTAAAAATCTTAGCTGAGGAACTTGGGGAGAAGGTACTTCCAGAATATAAAGTGATAGATTTAAAAAGGATAATTATAGAAAGTAAGGAGTATGAAGAGAATTTTGTAATGGAATAATTAAACACCATTAAGAATGAAAGAATCAAAAAAAAGAAGCATTAGAAGCAGCAGCAAAGAAAATGGTTTCAAACTTGAGAAGTTACAGATAGAAACAGCTAGTAAGAATGCAGAAGCAACGGTCAATTTGAGACAGGTTGATGGGAACATGAGATTACGTTATGAACTTCAGAAGTTAATACAAAAATTCGATCCAAAAGAGGGAGATATAAGTTGTTTAACTTTATTTGAAAGGCAGGTAAGTAGAGCTCATATAAAAGAAACAGACTGGATTTCATATCTCTTAAGCTTATTGCCTTATGAAATAGCACAATTAATAGCTTGTGAACTTGTCGATAAAGCTGAGGATTACAAGCATATAAAAGATCTTTTTCTGAAAAGATTTAAATTAAGTCCGGAAAAATTCCGTCAAAAATTTTTTCATCATCAGAAATCGCATGATAAAACATGGAAGGATTTTTCATTTGAAGTAGAGAGTTATTTTCGAAGAATGGATTACAAGTTTAAAAGTTACAACCTTTGAACAATTAAAGAATCTTATGATATCGGATCAAATAAAAAGTAGAGTATCGAGTGAAGTAAAACATCATTTTATAAACTGTTAGGCTAAAATCGTAGTTCCATCCAATTTAACCGATCGGTATCAAAAGGACAATACATATAATCCACAAAAATCATAAATTTGAAAGGAAATTCCGTTTAATACAAAACCGAAATTCATTTCAAAACCTAAATGCTCTGTCTGTGAAGAAGAGACACCTTTTGCAAGAGCCTGTCTGTCCCATCAGAAACAATATACCAAATCTTATACAGAAAAATCAGGAGGGTTAGTACAAACAACAAGTAAAGAAAATGATGTAGGATTACTTTCTGCCCGTATTTACTGTTCCAATGTCACCTTTGGCAGAAGTGAATGTTATCAAATTCGATAAATTAAACAGGGTAGAAATAAAATGTGGAAAGATAAGCTTTCAAGAAGTAGTCGACTCTGGTGCTTAAATAGCTGTGATTCGGACTGACTTGGTTCCTGAAGACTGTGACGATGGAGAGGGAAAAATTAAAATTATTTCTGCATTTGGGGAAGCTGAAACTGCAGCGTTAAGAGTGGTTCCTATGAAAATCAATGATGGCTATCATGACGAGGTACCGATAACTTGTGCAGTGTCTAAAAAATTAGTGAGTGATATGTAGCACCACACATCAAGCATTGTCTGAATATATAAAATTAAGTGAGACCAATGGAAGACATTCGATATAACACTGTTCAAGAAGTGACGTGTGAGGTATACTCTTAAAACAGGGAATTGTTTATAAAGTTGCAATGGGAAGATGAATCATTGAAAAATCTTTTTACTTTAACTGAGAATAATCAAAACTCATACACTTTAGAGGGCGAATTACTGTTGCATTCTGAAGTGATTTGTGGAGAAAGAGTGAAACAAGTAGTGTTACCCTTATGTAAACGAGAATACGTTTTTAAAATAGCACATGATGTTCCATTAGCAGGCCACTTAGATGAACAGGAGACGAAACAATGTCACAAATATTCGTTTTACTGGCCAACGATTAAAAGTGATGTAAAAAAATACTGTGAGAGCTGTAGACAGTGTCAACTACGAAGAACGATTACCTACAGAGATAGAATTCCTGTTCAGCCAATTGTAAGACCTGAGAACCCATTTGAAATATGGAGTGTAGACTGCATTGGTCCACTAGAACCACCTTTGTGTAGGAGACACGAATTTATTATTTGTGCTGTAGATTTGTGTACACGTTGGGCATAAGTTGTACCAGTACGAAACATACAAGCAAAAACGACTTGTGATGTTCTCATAAATATTTTTAGCCAAACAGGTTTTCCCAAAATTATCTGCACTGACCAAGGAACTAATTTTACCTCGCAGCTAACAAAAGCCTTTTTGGATGTTTTTGAGATAGCTCCCAGGTTTACTACGCCAGGTCATCCAGAAAGTGTGGGTGCAGTAGAATGATGGAATAGGACACTGAAGGAAATGTTGAATAAAAACATTCAAGTCCATAACCACGATTGGGATTTGCATCTTCCGTATTTGTTATTTGCGTATCGTGAAGTTCCTCACAGTACCACTGGTATTTCTCCATACCAAATGGTATATGGTTGTCTTCCAAGAGGACCTGTAACATGGATTAAGGACTTTTGGACTAGTAAGAGAGATATACCAATCACAGCTTCTCATACCATTAAATACTATTTAGATGATTTACAAGATAAACTATGAAGTTCTCACGCTATAGCATATGATAACAGAAATAAAAACCAGAGTAGGTATAATATGTGGTCACGTGAGAAAACATTCGAAGTTGGAGATCATCTGTTAGTTTTGATCCCATCATCGTCGCATAAACTGCTAAATACTTGGCAAGGGCCAAGCTTGTACCATTGTAGAGCTCACGAGACCACATTCTGCTTTAGTTCGCTTGGAAAATGGAAGTACAAGGGAATTCCACGTGAATAAATTATGTCCATATGTGTCAAGAGTGCAACATATAGGAATAATCTTTGAACAGGATAATGACTTTGAAAATATACACTATGATCCCACTGACCAAAATAAAAGGACATAGGAAGATATTCTAAGGTATATTCAAATTGTCACAGACGACTGGATAAATAACAGTGTCACGAACTCGGCAATACATTATGCAAGTTTGCAGATGTTTTTAGTAACAATCCTGTTAGTGTGAAAGTTGAAGAGCATTCTGTCAGAATAATTCCCCGGGTGCACTCCCAAAAAATTATGCCCATATTGAATCCCAGCTATACTTCAAGATCATACATTGACAAATTGATCAGTTGTTCAAGCTTTAATTGATAGAGCCTAGCGATAGCGATTGGGCTCACTCACCCTGTGCTATGCATAGCAAAAAAAGATGGGGACGTGCGTTTATGCATGGATTTTAGATTGTGAAACAAATTTACTGTTCCAGACGCGTATCCAATGAAACATGCAACAGAACTACTCTACGAGATCGGGAAAGCGCAATACATCACTGTGTTAGTCTTGACGAAGTGATATTGGCAGATCCCATTGAGAGAAGAAGACAAGCATTTCACAGCATTTGTAACACACTCAAGCCATTCATTATCAATGGAACATACTACCATTTGGAATGAAAAATGCAGGAAGCACATTTCAAAAAGTGATGGAAAAAATTTTAAGCCCATATAAAAAGTACTGTCGTTTATATATCGACGATTTGGCAATTTTTTCCGAAGACTGGAAGGAGCATTTAAAACCTTACGAAGAGTAGGTCTTTCTGTAAATTTAGAAAAATGTGATTTTGGGAAAAGGGAAGTGAAATTTCTTGGTCATATTATAGGTTCTGGGAAACATTCACCAGATCCAGAAGGTGTGGAGGCTGTGAAGAAGATGCCTAGACCAACTACAAGAAAGGAAGTACGTGGCATTTTAGGACTTGCCAACTACTTTCATGATTACATTCCAGATTTTGCCACTTTTGTGTTACTTTTGACAAACTTGACAAGGAAGAGAGTACCCATTAAAAATTCCATGGGGTAATAAATTTAATAGACAAGAATTCTTCAACCCAAAACCACAGTGTTTTAAGGAATGGTAGCTGGAAGCTGTGAATTTTTTTTTTTTCCCTTACACCCTGCAAATGCTCTTATGCTGAGATATAGGTGCATTTCATGATCATTTTTGTACACTCATAAATAAGATAAAATAGCTTTTTTCTGAAAAAATATTACATACAGTTTGGCATCGCCCTGAGTCATGCCTAATAGAATTTTTATGGTACAAGTGTATGGAGTGTAAGTCATAGAAATTGCTGAAGCTATATGCAAAAAAGCCATCAGAAACTGTAAGCAAGAAATACATATATGTATAGAACTGTGCACTGTACATAAGAAATAAATGCAAAGAAATTGTATTTTTCTTTTTCCTGTCAATGTTTTTGTTATTTCTGTATTTGGGGGGGGGGCTTGGTGTTTTTTGTTTTTTCCCACTAAGTTGTGTGCTTGGCAATTTTCTTTCATGATAGCGCTGTGATGTAAAAGTGCTAATATAAGTTCTAGTTGTGTTAGTCTTTAATTGACATTTACTATCATTAATGCATTAATTATCATATTATTAATCATTAGAAAACATTATTAATTTTAAATGTATTTTATATGCTGTTTATAATGAAGAATTTTTCCTATGATTAGGAAACAATCTCAACAGGGGCTTTTTTTATGAAAACAACATGTCGTAAATGTCATGGGACTGGTATGTTTAATAGGTATCCATGCATATATTGTGCAGGTAAAGGATCTTCTGTTCAGCTAAAAAGCGTAGCCATTAATGTTCCTCCTGGTAAGTATATTTAAATGTTATATATGTTTGTAGATGTTATTACGGTTATTCCTTGTCTTTATAAATTTATTGTATGAGATTGTCTTTATAAATTTATTGTATGTTGAAAATATCATAAATCAAAAATATCATTTTATAGCATAAATCATAGTTTAGCCTGCATTGAGTATGCTCAGAAAACAAGCAAAATATTTACCATACATTCAGGCAAAATGATTTTAATACAAAACTTGTTTTATAGTGAAATGCTGAAAATATCATACAGTTTATTTAACATTGCATAGGAAGTCAAACACAGCTGGTTGCATGCATACTAACTTTTAACTTGCATATCTGAAAAGAGGTAAGATTTTCAGAATATTTAAAGAATTTAGTATAATTAGATGCCTAATGGTATGGATATTATATTAACAAGGTTAGCAACTTGCCTATCTTCTAGGAAGGCTAGAGAACAGCTGATAGAAGATAATAGGATCTTCATTATTTATTTATTTCAACTATAATGTTCTTCAGGAAGATAACAAATTTTGATACTATAATTTGCAAAAGAGAGAGCACCTTGTAACATTCCCTTAATAATTTAATAGTCAATAGCAATAAGTAGTAATAGTCTGAAGCAACGATATAGCAATAATAGTCTGAAGCACAAGATAAGGAAAAAGCCATTTTCTTACTTAAATTTATTAATATAATGCATTTAAAAAGTGAGTAAATCAATTAAATCATACCTAATACTGAAGTTCTCAAAAAAAAAAAAAAAAAAAAAGAGAGAGAGAGAGAAGGACATAAAGAAATTGTGGTAGTAAAGGATGGATACCTGCCACTTCTTTCTCGATATCAGGCGTTTTTGTTTCTGCAACTAGCTTTCAAATGTCTGAAGGCCCACTGCTTCCACTAAAATATTTCAGAACAGAACCAGATGAGTGTCTCTCAATCAAGATCTCACTAGGGATTTATTTGTTTTCATAAATGAGAAACTACTAGTCATGAAAATCGCATATGATGCAGATTTGTGGCTTTCTATGAACTACACAGGAAAGTATTTGTAAAATTTAGAGAGATCTACCTCACTGAATTTTTGCTTTAGAATTATTTCACACTAAATTTCTCCTAATTCCATCTGTAAATAGGCTAACACTTTCTCAAAGTTGATTGAGAAAATTCTTTTCTGAAGAGACCGTCTCAAGAATATTTAGCACTAGTGGTTGTATTTATGCCTCATTATTTCATGGAAGTATGTTTTTATTAATGTATTATATATTTCTTGTTATTTTCTCAGTGTACAGAAAATTGAGTCAAGAATTTTTTGTGAGTTTTGTATACTTGCACTATATTGATAAGATCATGGTTTGTACAGTCCTTAAAAGTACTTAGGTTTTTTTTAAATGATTTTTAGTTTTTAAAAGTCCTTAATTTTGGCCAAAATCAACAAAAGGCCTTTAATTTTTCTCATCTGTTATTTCTGTCTTCTTTTATTTTTATGACTGCCATTTTGAGTATGAATTAAAATTTTGAGAATATCTTTTGGCGATTTATTGACAAATAGGTATTTGGAAGGGTGAATGTTTGAATTCTTTACTACTACTTACTTTAAACATTGGATACTCAAATTCTAGCCACAAGGTGCTGCCTCAGTTTAAACATAAACATTTTGAAATTATTTCTTTTTTGCAAATGAAGAGTTCATAAAATATTTATTTATTTATTTTAAATATGAGTTCTTTTATGCAGTGCAAAATTTGGCAACTTAAGTACATTTTGGTGATTTCAAGATCAGTTTGTATGCCAAGTTTTTTTAAGAAGATTTGCAAATTTTTTGTTGATTTTTTTTATTTAATAACATTGCTAAATATCATAAAAATAAAGGTAATGTATTAAAATTATATTTCAATAACATTTTTATTTAAAAATTACGTTAAAATAAAACATTTTTATTTTCTCCTACCATATTTAAAGTGACATTACTTTCTATTTTTGTGACATCCAAATTCTGAAAAATAAACAAAATAATAAATATTACAAATATAAAACACAGTTTCTGAAACACTTCTTAGAAAAAATAAAATATTTTAATAAAAAGGTACTGTAATTATTTTTTAATTAATTTGATTTGTTGTCTTTTATAGTTTTTTTATGATAAGAGCTTCTTTTCCCATGCAGTTGCTTAGAATATTTAAACATGTATCAGCTTTCTCTAGAAACTTCACTTTAAACGCTCTGATTTTTAGCCCAAAGGGCTATTAATTTTGTGTTGAAAACTTTAAATGTCGGTTCACTTTTCAAATTGTTACCAACAAATATTACAACCCTGTATTAAAAGTTAAATAATGAAGAATCTGCCTAAATGTATGTATGTTTCTTGCATAGTGATAAAACGACGGTGCATAGAGCTATCAAATTTTGTATAATGTACATTTCCGCCCAAATTTGGAATTTGTTTTGTTATCTATTTCATATTTTGTATTAGCGAGTTTTTAATTAACAAACTGAATGATTTCAAAGTGAGCAATGGCAACACTGTATGGGGGGGGTCGACATTTTTATCTCCAGTGCGCAAGACTGTGTATCAGAAATTCTAAAGCTATGCTCATTTTAAAATTATTTTGTGATATTGTTGTTGAACTGAATTTTATGGTTAAGGGCAAGAAACATGATATTTAATAAATAAAGGTAACCCACAAAACGTTAAAAAAAAAAAAAAGCACCTTTGGGTGTAATGTAAAATCTGAAAACTTTCTGACTTTTTTTTTTTTTTTTTAATTTCAAAAGTCTATTGGCTTTTTGCGGTTACTGAGTGTGTACGGATATTTTTACTTTCAGATTTTACACCTCTTACCTTGGAAAGTTTTGAAGGAATTAAAGCCAAGATTATAGAACTACAATTCGAGAAAAATGTGCTGAAAATGGTATTAAACACATAATGGATGTGCTTTGTTGGAAATTTGGGCAAATTTCTTATCTTTTGAAGAATTTTTGGAAAAACAGTGAAAACAAAATGATTTGAAGTTTCTCCTTTTGATACTTAGTCTTTCTCTTAACTCTTTATCTTCTTTTATCTTTCCTTTATTTTTTATCTTTCCTCTAGATGCAAGCATTGAAGCAAACAAAAAAAAAAAAAAAAAAAAAAAAAAACTGAAAAATGATGCTATTAAAAGGTTCATTTTATGTGTCTCAATGCACCATATGTATACAAGTACCTGCCGTAAATTCTAAATATTTTGGCATGCTTAGATTTTGTTGCTTGGTGCTTCACTAAATTCAGAAAGTTGTGCCACCCTGGATCTGGTACCAGTCCTGACCTTACATCATTTCATATTTATTCTCAATGTTCATATTATCAAAGAAATAAAATTAGTAGTTTTTTCTATGCATTCTAAGTATAAGCAGTTCTTTAGAATAATAGAAACCCTTAACTAAAACTGGAAATTGTAAAATGAAGAGGTGTGTCATGAAAGAAGAAATTGATTTTATAAAAGTGAGAAAATTATTTTTCAAGGGTATATTGTACAAATTAGGAGATGGAGCAGAACATTGATTTGTTTATTCAAGCAAATAAACTTAGAAGAGGTATACGAAAAAGAAGGAAAATTAGCTAAACTAGCTTGAAAATTTTCAAAAAAAAAAAAAAAAAAAAAAGACACATAACTATTTTGCTATAAATCTTTTGTTGCTTTTAATGTATAATTATATCAGTTTAAAATCAACATCACAAATTATAACTGCTGTGAAATGTTCATAGTGCTTTTTTAATAGATGTTTTTTTGGATATAAAAGAAAAATTTTGTAATTGTAACCATGTAAATCGATTATAACTAAGGATAGCTTACCCTTAAAAGTTATCTCTACATATTGTGGATGTCAGATACAACACAAAAGTGTAAAAATTAACATAAAACTTTATTCCCTATAACTAATGAGCTCTAAAATAATACAACATCACCTCTGGTGTAAACAGCCAATCTGTTATGAATCATGCTGATTATTATTTTACTTATCAATTTAACTTATGTCAGACAAAGTCTGCATACACCTTTGTAATGAGCGAGTACATGAGGAAATGAGGAAAAGAAAGAATTAATATAAAGCTAACTATGAGTAAAATTTTAATAAGCAGTCACTTATCTTCTTTAAAATATCTGGGACTGTTATAAGTCTAAATGCATCAAGAAATTTTACTTAATACTTATTGCTAGATGAAGTTGATTTCATTCTTGAATTTGTTTTATAATTAAGTTAAATATTAAATTATGTTTAGTAATAGCATTCTACTGGCAGATTTATTTTATTTTTACAAATTACAAAAGTGTGAAGTTCATTGCTTTAGTTTATTCAGTTCCTACTTGCTGATAGGGTCCTTAAAAGTGCTTAATTTCCATATGCAGGCAAAGACTGCATCCTGGTTTTTTAACAACAAGGGAGAAGGGGAAAGCATTTCTTCTTCAACTGTAGGCCATGAAAACATACAATTTTATTTCCATCGCAATCTGTTCTTAGTTGTATTAGAACTATCGAACTATCTCATTTTTATCAGTTCATCTCAAGGAAAGGCTGTGTCAATTTATGTAAAAAATTATTTTATCTTATTTTTAGGAAGAGAATAATCTTAATCTACAAAAGAGAATTTGACTGATTTCATTTGTTGCTTTTGAGTTATTCAGAGCTTTCCTGAATAATTTTTCTAAATATGGCATTCACTCTTACATTTCTCTCTGTTTTAACAAAATAAGTATTTTTATTGTCACATGTCATATTCATATCAAATTATCAGAAGTGTATGTCTTTACAGAAATCTGTCTTTTTTTATTTCTGAATTCTTATTCACTATTAACTACTACAGTAACAGTAGGTTTCCCCTGCGTCTGTATTGTCTTTTATTGCAAAAATAATTAAAGAAATACAGCTTGTATTTATGCTGGTAAAGCCATTCTTTTGCACTTCAGAATTTTGAAATGTTTAAATTTTAATACAGAGAGTGGTTATAATTGAAGTGATCCTATTCATGTCTATATAGAGCCCATTCTGATGGACATCCTTTGTTGAAACTTGGTATATATCGGCACTAAACGTTTTTCCCTCACAAGCCCTTTTTATTGTCGAGATTTTGTTTTCCTACCCAAGGTATTAAATATAGAATAAAGGTATTAAAATATTTTTCTATAACTAATTTATTTCTTTGGTAAATAACATACACATGAAAAGTAGTTTATGAAAGCATACAAAAATTAATTTAAAAAATGTTTTAGATACTGATATGTTTACTTTTTATTGAATAATAAATTAAATCTTGGTTCAAGATTTGACATTGCTAGACATAAAGTATTTTCAGTGTTTTTCAGCATTGAATGATATTTAGATTTAAATTGTGTAAAATCTGAAAACTTCATTTCACATTAAGTATGTGTTGCTGAGTGGCAGAAGACCATTTAATGCCATTTCAAAATTCAATTTTAGCTATGACTCACTCGGAGTTCATTCAAAGATTTTCATGGGAGCTCAACTTTTGAGTCACTTAGTAGCTCAAGTAATTCATTTTAGCTTAATAAGGCAAGTGATTAATTTCATTAATGTCAATTAATGGAATTTCTTTAAAAGTTTCATTTATGTGATTTCTTTAAATTCACAACCCACAGTTTAAGAAACTCTGGTATATACTATGTTCGATGGACTTTGCAGAAAAGAAAAATTGGAATAAAAAAATTATAATTCAAATTTTGGCTATTACCGTTTATGTTAGTGTAATGTCTGCACTTATATAATGTCTGCACTGCAACTTTACAGATAAAATTTATGTGAAAAAAAAAAAAAAAAAAAAGTGACCCACATAATGTCTGCATCCCAAAAACTAAAGAATTTCTTACTTCAAAAAAAATATTTTTTTTAACATTGCCTTTTTTCCTTTAGTCAATAACATTAGTCAATAAAATCCTAAAAAAAAAAAAAAAAAAAAAAAAAAAAAAAGAGTATGGTATTGTTTTGTCTTTAGTTGGTGCCAGGATAGAAAGCAGAGACTTTCCTTGCATTCTGGTGCAGCTGTTATTCAATCATAACATTGGTGCCAGCAATCCACTTGGAAGACGTGATAATAAATGAAGGCAGTCCAAATATGTTTCACCACACAGGCTTCCAGGAAATACTGTTTTGTAATGAAATTATTTTCCCCTCCTTCCTCCTTAGAGTATTTGCATATTTCAAGCTTTCTCATTTCATTCATACTATCATTTGGAATTTGTGGTAGTTAGCAAGTAACATGCTTGAAATGGGAAAATACAGCAGCTGTACAGTAGCTTTTAAACTGAGAAGAGAGTCAGTAGAATTGGTGCAGGAAAATGGAAAAAGAGCAGCAGCAAGAGTATATAAGGTGGACGAAAAGTATGGGCATAATTGGACCAAACAGTGTGATCAACTGGCGGCAACGAGCAAAACAAGATGTGTGTTTTCTGGTTTGAAATGTACGTTTGTGAACTTACTAAAAAAGTATTAGAACTTAACTTGGTTATTTGAAATGAAACTTACACCCAAAATTATGAGAAAAAGCGCAACATTTGAATGACTCACGTAATGTTTGCACCTGCAGTTTAGTGATGCAATTTTAGTGAAAAAAGTGCAGGCATTATATACGGTAGTTAGTACTTTTCATGCCTGGTAGAAAGGATGTTATACAAATTAGAGCTCTTTTAAAATATCAATGGTCAATGTCATAAAGTCATTCTTGATCCCTGGCTTGAGGGAAGGAAGATTAATCTGTACTGATCAAGGCACCTATTCTGTGATCTCTGGATCTCATCTACTATATCGTGAACAATATTGATTAAAAAAAAAAAAAAAAAAAAAAAAAACCTTTTTCTTTGAACAGAGTACCCCTCAAGCCCCTAAAAGTGCATTGCCACCTCTGGCTGATTACTGCAAACTTCAGCAGCAGTCTATTTCTCAGGGTTCGTACGGTCCTTAAGAGTCCTTAAAAGTCTTTAAGTTTTTTGGAATCAATTTTTGGTCCTCAAAAGTCCTTAATTTCGACCAAAATCGTCAGAAGGTCCTTAATTTTAATCATCAGAAATTTCTGTCTGTTTTTACGACTGCCGCCATTTTGAGTGTGAATTAACATTTTAGAGTAATATTTTTGGCGATTTGCTGACAAATATGGTTATCTTTTAAATGGGTTCATGGATTATAATTTGTTCCTATTTCTAATATTAAATGGTGGGATATTCGAGTTTCTGAGCAGGAAGTGAAACATGAGCATTTCAAAATTATTTTAATGAAGAGCTCTTAAACAGCTTTTCGCTTTTTGGGATGTTAATTCTTTTATTAAACCCTTCTAAATTTGGCAACTTATCATAATTTTGGCGATTTTAAGATCTGTTTCTATAGAAAATTTTTAATTCTGAGATCTAGGATATTTTCGACAGTTTTTTTGTAATTTCAGCCATTTATTATATGTGGAAAATAAGCACGGTATAATGCTATAAAGAACCATTTATGGAAACAGTTCTTAGCTAAAGCAAACTAGCTATGTAATTAATTAAAAATATATTTTTAATATTTTCATGGTAAGAGCTTTTCCATGTAATTGTCTGAGAATATTCAGAATTCTCTAAATATACATCCGGCGAAATTTAAGCTCTGGAAGAACAATGAAAACATTATAGTTAAATGTTTTACTTCTGATACTAGAATCTTTTCTTAACATTTTAATCTTCCCTTTATTTTCTGTACTTTTCACTAGACACAAACATAGAAAATATAAAAAATGCTTCTAATCTTATCATATGAACAGGCATTATAGAAAGGAATTCTTTTATTAATAAAGATATTGAAAATTTAAAAGATTCATCTAATATGTCTTAATGCATCACACACAGGACTGGCACTACGCATTTTCCCATCTGATGCAGTCTCTGTGGATCGTAAATTCTGCTGCCTGATGCCTTTATAAATTCTGCTTCCAATGCCTGTTCTAAGTTATAAACGTTTCGCCATTTCTAGACTTTATCGCTCAGTGTGTCACTAAATTCTAAAAATGATGCCACGTCAGCTCTCTAACCGAAGCTTACCATATATATTTCATATTTCTTTTGAATGTTCATAATACTAAAGAAATAAAATTAGCAGCTTTTTCTATGCATTCTAAATGCATTTAGTTTATTTAGAATATCAGAAATCTTTAATTAAATCCAAAAATTCTAAAATGAAGAGAAAATATGGAAGAAGAAACTGAATATCTAACGAAAAACAAATTTATTCTTCAAAGATATGTACAGTTATTATTATGTAAATTACCCAATTGTTTACAATTTCAGCCCTTACTATAATTTCTCTTTTCTATTTTCTCACCAGAATACAAATCCCGTAGACAGTTTTTAAACTGAGATTTTTGGAGTGTAAGACAAGAGTGTGTTTCTGACTTCCACTTGCTCACTGCATTAGTTCCTGCCCACTCTGATAATTTGTAATTATTAGTCTTGGATTACTGTTGGCAATATTTGAGTTTGTTATGATGATAGAGAGTTATTGAGCCAGCCTTAAGATCAAATTAAATTGTATAGTCTTTGACCACTAATTCATATTTTTAGTTTGAATTTGACTCTTCTTGTTTCATTACATCACTACGAGCTGTAATTGACTTTGTTAGCATAAGAACATGCCTTTATTATTGAAGTTCTTTTTAAAAAAGAATCTTATTTAAAAAGGACTTCAAAAATAAAGGCATGTTCTTTGTCGGACATTGTAGTTACTTTCAGACATAGCGATAATTTGCTTCATATTTGTTGATGTGTTTTGGACTACTTTTACCAGATCAAATAAACCTTCATAGGTACATTGTGGACAGGTTGACAGGTTATTAGATAAAACATGCAGAAATTAGTGAGAGTATTCTTTTGTGTGGTGAGACAAATTCCTAATTGTTAAAAAAGGTGCTTAAAGAGAAGGAAATCGATATAAATTAACCAAAATGTCTGGGAAGGCTACAGATTAAAAAGATGCATAACTATTTTGTTGAGTATTGTTACTACAAAACATAAATGTTTTACATGTAATTATTCGAATATCGTTTAAGAATCAATGTCATAAATTACATGTATTTTAAATTGTAAAATTTTATTAGATTGGGATTTTAATAGGGCTAAAAAAATATAATTTAATAGTGACCATGCAAATACATAATGACTAAGGTTATCTTGTACCTAATTTAATTACTTATAACTGCTTACTGCTTGCCCTTAAAATTTATCTCTGCATATTAAAGCGAGTTATTGCCTTTCATTAACCCTTACCGTAGTCACAAGATAAAACACAAAAATGTAAAACTTATTCTTTGCATCTAGTGAGACTTAAAATAATGTAAAACACCTCTGGTGCTTTAGTGGCTTATTAGAACCTTAAAGTATATTAACTGAGTCTCAACCCCTGCAGGTAAGCAGTAGCAATGACAACAGCCAGTCTTTTGTTGTTCATCATGCTGATTATCATTTTACCTCTCATTTTAACCTATGCCGCTTGACATAAAATCTGCTTACTATTTACTAAAGCTTTAGAATGAGCAAGTTTGTGACAAAATAAGGTATAAAATAAAATCAACATAAAATTAACTGTTAGTAAAACGTAAATAAAATGTCACTTATCTCCTTTCAAATATGTTCAGTTCTTATAAGTGTAAAATATATAATGCTCCTTGATAAATTTCATATATTTTATTCTCAAACTTAATAATAATTATGTTAATTAAGTCATGTTTAATAATAATGCATCCTACATACGGATCTATTTTATTTTTAGGATGGTACAGTCAAAAGTCGTTAATCCGGACTCGTCGGGACTTTGGCGATTCTGGATTATCGATTTTTCCGGATTATAGATCATCAGTTTAAATCTCGTAAGATGGCATGCAGAAATTCTAAAATTAAAAATATGAAACCTTAATTTATGAAATAAAGAACAGTTATAATCTAAAGGGTACCAAAATTTACAAAAAAAGCTTAATATTTATTTGTTTACTTTATTAAACATTTCTTTCAATGTAAGTTATTTTAAGTTGCTTCATTTTATGTGATAATACTTTCTCTTTAATTCTATAAACAGACACAATTTCTTGTTCAGTTGCAAAGTTCCGCTGTTCAAGTCCCGTTAATTGTTGTGCCGAGAATACCGACTAACTTGTCAATCGAAATTTTTTCGTTTTCACTAACCTCTCTGTCACATTCTTCATGTCTTTATCCATTTTTTGCAGCAATTTCACTTTTTGTTTGATGGACATCGAAACATACTTTCGTTTTGTACGATCCTTTGGAAGCTCCAGAATCGGGAAATTCTATTTGACATAATCGAAAGTTAAGTTTACTTTTATAAAATTGCTCTTACAATCTGCAAAAAATAATAAGCCAGATCCAATTCGAAGATTAAGGAACAACGCAATCATCAACATTAACTGAAATAGATAATTAGATAATTTTAGATTATACCGTCCGTTATACATAAAACGTGCACGCGAAAAGGTATTCTGCACTTGCGCACACGCATATGCGCAGTGGTAAAAGGTCTTGCGCGCACGCGTAAACGCCTATGTGCATGTGTCGACGTGGCGCATGCGCAGAGAGTTTTTAGCTTTGAGGTCCGGATTATGGGTGTCCGAATTAACGACTTTTGACTGTATTACAAAAGTGAAGTTCAGGCATAGATAATATTTTGAATTGAATTTATTCAGTTCCCATTCGCTCATAGGTCCTTAATTTTTTTCATTAATGGTCCTTAAAATCCTTAAAAGTACTTAATTTCCATGCCCAGAAATGTGTACGAACCCTGATTTCTGCTGTACAAGGAAAAAAATGGTTAGAGACTCCTGTCTTATGCAAGAAGATGCAGCACTCCATATTGGCTAATAAGTGAAAGAACTGTGTGTGCTGTCTTTGAAAAATAAAAGTTTGTGCTCACTTTGAAGGTTATCAGTAATTTTCATAAGCTTGGCCACCTCTTTCTCCGGACTTGAATCTCTATGATATCAAGTTATGGGGATTTTTTAAGGATCGTGTCTTGGAGGAAGCATGCAGATCTGCTTGAACTGAAAGCAAGCATCACAAACTGTGCTGCTGCAATTCCTCAAGAAATCTGTTTCACTACTGCTGAGCATGCTGTAACATATTTTAAACATGTAACTAATGTAAATAGATTGAATAGTGTGCAAAGGCTGTGATTAAAAAAGTTTATGTTTCTAATTTGTGTTTTTTGATCTTTCTTTGTCTTAAAAATTGAAATGTTAAATTGTTAATGAAATGAATAAGTTTGAACCATTATTTTTCATTGATTTTTCCCAAGACACATATAATATATATAAACCAAGTTTCAACGAAGTAAATCAACCAAAACAGGTTCTCTAGTATTTCAGAAATATATATAATATTTTCAGCTTATCACTTCAAACAATCCAAAAATATTGTTAAAATATCATGGTACTACCATAATATGCTTTAAATGCTAAGAAATGTGCTACAACCATATCATATCTCTAATGCAGTTGCCAGTGTTTTGAGAATTCAATATTAACCCTAAACGTTTTGTAATCAGTGAAATATCTTCCTCTGTTTATTACTAAATGTACACTGTACATACACTCGCACACACACACAAAAAAAAAAAAAAAAAAAAGCACAGTTGTATATCTCGCATATTACAGGGCTGTTTGATGAAATTTAACTTACGCTTTTCATGTCTTGAAACTGTGATTTCGGATATGTATTAGATTTATATATACCATTGTTTTAACTTAGGTATTTTGACGCAAAATTGGACTTTTCTGTAATGACATACCGATTTTTTCCTTTTTTCGATTCTGTAACTCAAGTTATGGCAAAATACCACATTCCGTAATCACGCAAGTAGTTTTCAAATTAACTCTCAAAATTTTAGCTTTTCAGTTTTAGTTGAATTTGGTATATATCTATTAATCTCTCTTTTTTTTTTTATTAAACTTACTTGATTCCTTCAAGTTGGAAATTTGTGATCCATCCAAATTATATTCAGAAGTATTGTCTCATTTTTTTTAAATTTGTATTTCTTAGTAACTTTTGTAAATTTGTTGGAAAAATTTTTGAAAATTTTTATAAAAGTTTTACCATCACCTTATAGTAGATGAATTTTTTAGCATAACTGAAAATAATTAGAACTTTTTATTCAAAATTTCCTAAAATATACATCATTTTGCATATTTGCACATTTTGAAATTTGGCTTAATAGTTATAAGTGATAATAACACCAAATGTGGTGTACATGCTTTGTTAATTATTAATTGGAAGAATGTACAATACACATTTTTGTCCATTTGAACACAATGAAAAGGAAAGTTAAATAGGTTACCATAAATTAAGAATTTTGCCAATTCTTGGTGCAAATCAAAAAATGTGTGCCAAGATAAATTTTTAAATTTCTAGGTAAGTTTCTCACTGAATTTTACAAAATTTAATATTTAGTTGTAATTTTAATTATAGTATTAAAATATAGAAAAAAAATCAGCATGTCATTTAAGAAAAGTCTGATTTTGTGTCAAAATACCTATGTTAGAATAATACTATATATAAATCTAATATATAACCTAAGTCTCACTTTTGAGACATGAGAAACACAAATTAAATTTCATCAATCGGCCCATTAAAATGGGAGAAACAGAACTGTACCTTCCCCTTTTTGGGGGGATTATGATTTTGCGTACTACTAATAATTTTGTGTCTTGATGAAAATAAGAAGTTAAAAAATTCTCAGCAGTTAATTTTAAAAGACTAGGGGGAAAAAAAAAAAGAAAGCTTTCAGATTTTACATTATGCCTAAAGGGATATTTTTTAAAGTTTTGTGTGTTATCTTTATTAAATATCATGTTCTTCGCACTTAAACCGTAAAATCCAATTCAACAGCGATATCTCAAAATAATTTTTAAATGGGTATATCTTTAGAATTTCCGATATACAGTCTCACAGGCTGGAGATAATTCCCTCCCCCCCTGGTACAATGTTGCCATTGCTTCCTTTGAAAACGTTGAGTTTAGTAATTGAAAATTTGTTAAAGTGTTACATAATGATTGATAATAAAACAAATTCCAAATTAGGGCTTCCAGATGCCCTAATTTGGAATAATTTTGTATCCTCAAGTTGGATTCAAAATTAGGGCACCTGGATTCCAAATTAGGGTTTCCAGAATTTGGAATCCAGATGCCCTAATTTTGCTATAAATTAAATATTATAGCAAAATATTTAAAAAGGAAACAAATCCTTGAAAGTAAGTTATTAAGTTATGCATTTTATGTATTTTAAAATCAAATATTTCCAAAATAATGCAAATTGTATGTTAGCAATTATTTCACTACTGAAATATGACTACACTCAAAAGTCGTTAATTCGGACACTCATAATCCGGAATGATCTATAATCCGTACCTCAAAGCTAAAAACTTCCTGCGCATGCGCCACGTTGACACATGCGCATAGGCGTTTACGCGTGCGCGTAAGACCTTTTACCACTGCGCATATGCGTGTGCACAAGCGCAGAATATGTTTCCGCATGCGCTTTTTATGTATAACGGACGGTGTAATCTAAAATTATCTAATTATCTATTTCAGTTAATGTTGATTGCGTTGTTCCTTAATCTTCGAATTGGATCTGGCTTATTATTTTTTGCAGACTGTAAGAGCAATTTTATAAAAGTAAACTTGAACTTTTGATTATGTCAAATAGAATTTCCGATTCTAGAGCTCCCAAAGGATTGTACAAAACGAAAGTATGTTTCGATGTCCATCAAACAAAAAGTGGAATTGCTGCAAAAAATGGATAAAGACATGAAGAATGTGACAGAGAGATTAGTGAAAACGAAAAAATTTCGATTGACAAGTTAGTCGGTATTCTCGGCACAACAATTAACGGGACTTGAACAGCGGAACTTTGTTACTGAACAAGAAATTGTTTCTGTTTATAGAATTAAAGAGAAACTATTATCACACAAAACAAAGCAACTTAAAACAACTTACATTGAAAGAAATGTTTAATAAAGTAAACAAATAAATATTAAGCTTTTTTTTGTAAATTTTGATACCCTTTAGATTATAATTGTTCTTTATTTCATAAATTAAGGTTTCATATTTTTAATTTTAGAATTTCTGCATGCCATCTTACGAGATTCAAACTGATGATCTATAATCTGGAAAAATCGATAATCCGGAATCGCCGAAGTCCCGACGAGTCCGGATTAACGACTTTTGACTGTATTTATTTTTTTTGAAGTAAGGGCGAATTTATTTGAATTAATATGCTGACATAATATGAAACATTTTACCACATACAGATCAAAAAGTACAATTTTCGCGAAGATATGATTGTTCATGAAGATGTATTCACGGATAAAAATGGGCCGATTTAAAGAATTTCGAGAAATTGTCCAATGTTAAAAGACGATGCATATATGACAGAAAACTCACCGACAGTCAGGAGAAGCAGAATGGAAAAATTAATGGAAAAGGAGAAAGAAATGTTAACACTTTTGATGGAAAATGACAAAATTAATAGATTCGATAAATTATTAATAAATGTTGACATCAAAATTAAAGAAACTGAACAAAAATACGAAATTCATTACTTATAAAAGTTCTGATGAACTGTTATGTTTTTACGGTTTTGTCCATCTAAATGTATTCAAAAATGCTTGGTTTAATCCTGGTGTATGGTACACGTGGTATTTAGCGACATTGACATTATGTTTTAGCGAGCCCAATAAATATTTTTTGTAAATATAATCTTGTGAACATTGTTCATAATTCTATTCAATTGAAATAATTCTTCTAGGCCATTTAAGAAAGATTCTAATAAATTATCAGAAGAATCATCGAAAGGTTTAATGCAATCGTATAAATCTCTGAAAAATTACATTGAATTGAGGTCGACCAATTGACATTCCGTGTATATTATTTACTGGATGATTATATAAACGAACATCGGAGCTCGAGGCTTGCTTGCTTTGGCTACCTGCCAAATTCGAACACATTGGTTAACTGTGCGATAAATTTACTCCTCCATCTTATTTTCAGGAATGTTTTCTGCATGGTTTTGCAATTCACCGTCAGAATTAAATACTGGAGAGCTTCAACGCAGCAAGAGAACGATGTCAGTTTTCTTTTAATTGAGGAGAAATCATCGTGGTAATGCCGAATTTTTGCTTATTTTGTTTTTGAATATCTGCTCTACAAGAAGACACCAAAATTTTGGATACATTATTTAAAAAATATCGAACATGCTACAATGCTAATTGTGAATATAGTGTTCATGAAATAGTGTTCTGTTTTGGTGTTTTATGTGTTTCCGGTGATTAAAAGGTTATATACTGGTGTTCTCCAATCTTCTGTGGTTTCAGCAGTGCAATATTTGAATACTCTGGTCCTAAGTGCTATATTGTATATTATTCATATTAATCGATTATTGTGTTCATATTGAAAGGTTGGTTCTCAGAATTAAGTCATATAGAACCAAAAAGTAACATACAATGGCAAGGCACTTTCTGGTTTTGCTGAAAATGCAATCAATGCAGAAGCAATAACAGTTCAAGCTGTTATAGTTATGTTCGTTATTTTCAAAATACAAAGAAATTATTGGACTGGTACCAGTATTTAACATGACTGCTGAAGATGAATTAGATGTATGTAACAGCAAGAAGCAATACATTAAAATTAATAATAAGGCACATTCTATAGTATGTTGTAATTTGCATAGTATGCAGAAAAGTTTAATGATTTTAAACAGTGTATGAAATGTATGATTAAAAAAAATAGTGTTAAGGAAACATTAACATTTCTATGAAATAGTGTCTCAATAAATGAATGTTGGAAATTGGGTTTTATTTCTTTATTAAATTTAAGTATATTCTATTGTCTCCTCTTACTTTTTATGTGCTTGTGATGACGAAGAAATTCATAATAAATAGAAACAAAATGTTCTATTTAACGAAGAGCTTACATTAACGTACTTAGTTTGCTATCGTATACTATATTATTTAACCCTCTGAGCGTAATGGCCGACTTCATCTGGTCATGAGATTTTTTGTCATTTGTTATATAATAGCTTATAATTTATGATATTTTACTTTCTTACTTTCTTTAATAATATAAATGTCATCTTAATAAATGTAATACGTTTATGAAAATAGAGCCTAAAGTAAGTAAATGTACAAATTTAGCTAATAAAGTGTCTTTGAATACAGGTCTTCAAGACATCCAAAAACCCGTGCCCCTCAGAGGGTTAAATTATTTCTGTACAGTAACAAAAGGAAAGTTATTGATTATAAAAAATGCTTGAAATAATCGTTGTAATCTATCGCTATTCTAAAATGTAGAAACTAAAAATAAGTAAATACATTAACATATGATCAAAAGAAATAATGTTAAGAAACATCAGCATTACTAGTAAATACTGCAATCCATAACTATTGCACTTTTAATTGCTTACTATTTAAAAAACACAAATAATTTTGTATTAATTTTAAATTTCTGTTACCTTCTTTCTGCTATTTATACTTTCAAACATTACTAGTTCATGTTTTTTCTTAAATGGTGCTGCCATGTATGTTGTTTGTTAGGTTATTATTTCATTTTTTATATGAATATGGGAATTTTGTTTTGGTTATTAGATTTAGTTATATTTTTGTATGAAATACTTTTGATCACATTTATTAACTACTTTATACAGTCTTTCATTTGCATATCTTGGAGATATAGAAGTTAATAATTATATTTTTTACTGTGAAGTGCGAATAAATTTATACTTGAGTTCAGGTAAAATACTGTTACTTAAGGTAAAACCTTAAGAACTGCTTCCTAATTTATTATGACACGGGCAGTTTTCAATGTCTTTGAGATTTAACAGAAATAAATGTGATAATGCTGTTATCAAAAATGCACTTTTCTTTTACCCACATATATATCTTTACTTTTATTTATGGCTGATTGAGTTTTATTTACTTAAAACCTACTATTAATGTTATATATTTATAATAACCACTTTCATAATTACTCTCACTTCAGGAAAAAAATTATGAAATCTTAAATAATCATAACTTAGAATTTAAGTTATTTAAAAAATATAGTTTAAAGTACTGAAAATAATTAAGGCTATTATTAATTATACATATTTAGTCTAAAGAGAAAAAATTGTATTATCGTCTGGTTTTCAGGAATGATTAAATATTTAAACTTTAGAAAAATACAAGGAATACAAAATTTTAAAAAAGAAGAAAAATGTATTAATTATTAAGCTTATTTTTCTGCATAAATCACTATGTAACACAAGGACATAAAAACGACATTTTCACAAGTGTTGTAAAAAGGTGGAATTTTGCGAATATTTAGGCGGCGTGATACGATGCTTTCACAACCAAAATATCACCTGTGAAAGATGCAATAACGGCACCTATGCGACAAAAACCTCATCTACAAAGACGTAATAAAGACATCTTTGCAACGGTTGCAAAACAGTGGAATTTCCTGGGCATCTTAAAGAGGACATATTGCAAAGTTTTTGCAACGCCATACGTTACTTTGCTACTTGGGCCAAAGCAAAATTAATAGCCCTTCTAGGCTAATGCCTTTGGGCTAAAAAAAAGAAGTAAAAAAGAAAACTGAATTTGCATGTTATTCAAACATTTAGTTTCTATTTAGAATTAAATTCCTTTTGATTAAATATATTTTAAACTTTAATTACAATTTCTAATCCAAATCCCACCAAATATCCTGGCTATGTTCACGACCTTTTTCTGTGTAACATGAGCTAATTTCCATTAGAAAGTAATTTAAGTTTTTAATTTATAGGTGTTGAAGATGGACAAACTGTAAGAGTTAAAGTTGGACAACAGGAAATTTTAGTCACATTTAGGGTAAGAGTTTTGCTGCCTTGTTTGAATAATGAATAAGAATAAATAATTTTTTGTCTAATATAAAAGTCCTGCAAAAGCAAATATGTTTTAATATTCTAGCCGTCATATTTTTATCATTACTGCTTCAATTACTACATTTTAATCCAGGCCTTGGCAACCTCTGACCAGCAGGTCACTGAGGGAAACATTTCTTAATTTCAAGCAATCCACTTAAGTTCCAAAAATGAAGTATAATATATAAGAATTATAAAGTTCTTTTATGTTAACTAACCTGTTGTTGCATGTTTTTTATCTTTACTTTCACTTCCCCCTTCTATTGTCATGCCATAATGTAAATTTAGTTCATGTGTATTTAAGCTGAGGTTGTTAGATTGTAAGAAAGAGCATGTTCTGCCTCTCAAACATTACTAACAGTCACATTACTAAGTTGCTACCTTAGATAAGAGTTCTTGTCTTCAATCTTAAAATTATAATTGTTAATTTTGAATCTCCATACCAGTTAAGTTTTGAGCCAACTTTATGTAGATTAATTTGTGTATCCTTTGGCTGCCAGCTTATTTGAATTCAAGTTTCACATTTGACTGATTGTTACTTTATCTCCCCACATTGATTGTATGAGTTGTAAGTACTAAGTGTGCTTTCTGTTCTTAGTTTTAAGTAAAGAGTCTTTTTACACCCTTTCCAAATTTCAGTTGTGGCTAGAATCTGTACTTAGGACTAGAAACATCTTTTATTCGGTGGTAGGTTCAGGCTTGCTAGGGGCCATGTGACACTTTCTTGTCTGCCTCTTGGTTATGGGGGCATTACATGGTTAGATTTCGAAGATTGTCCTTGAGGGTTTAGCCCCCCTTAGTCAACACTTGGGGATGGACTACATTTTACAACTTTCTTCTCTTTGTTGGTGGATGTGTTGCCGTCTGCCTCTGACTTCTGTGCAATTTCCAAGACTGTCTGAATCATATAAGTCTCCTTGGTTAATGGGTGGGGGTATGCCTCCTTGCATTGCCTCTAGAGGTTGAGGCATTGTAACCATGTAAGGGCTTTTCTAAACCTAGGTTTGGGAGCCCCTTGTTCCTAGTGCTGTGTTATTTTAGACTTAGCCATAATTCTTTTAGCATCCACCAAGCATTTGGATACTATTTAGATGATTGCAAAACACTAAATTGTGCAGTGGTGTCTTAATAAAGGTAAGAATCCAGTTGAGGAAAATTCAACATTTATTCGGATCCCCTCAACGTCACAGGTTCTTCTGGTGCCAGTAAGTCCCATTTAGGGATCTGGATACATTGCGGATATGATGCAGTGACTTTTGATGGCAGAAGTTCTGTAATGACATTCTTCAAACAACTAGACTGCCATTTTTTTCATTTCCCAGTTGGAGAAGTAGGAAAAAATCACTAAAGCAACCACAGTTCTTCAAGGACAGATGCTGAGGTGATACAATTACATCAGCAAATTATTATTAGGAGAATCAGGCAGCAAGAATTATAAACTTTAAAATATTTAAAACTGCTTTGATAAAAGCTTTTCCCATCATAAAAAGTAGGGCAAAATTAAAAGCAGATACCAGATTAAGGTTGAAGTACTGAGAATTTACATTGAGAAATGTACAATTCGTAAATTTATTGTGTGGGAAAAGGCCCAATGCAGATGTGATTCAGATTATCCTGCCTAGAATGTTTTCATAAAGTCAGGACTTTTTTTAATTGAGAAACCCAAACATGCTTGGGAGTTTGTTTGTGCTCATAGCGAAGTTTAAAAGCAGGAGGGTTTCAGAAATGTGTACATCAGGATATGGCCAGAGACTAATAATAATAAACATTTTAAATAATAATGGTAATAAACATTTTAAATACAGAAAGAAATTTTTAACTGAGTGACAATCACCAAGAGAAAACAGGGGGAATAGTAAGAATTTATAAGGGATACTGAAAGTAAGAGGGTACAGTTACCCCGGAAGCAAGAAAAATCTCTCTACAATTCAATAGAATATGGCAGTCATAAGGTTGTGCCTTTAATCCAAACATTATTAAATTGTATTCCAGCAAATAAACTATTTGATACAGGGGCTCAAAGTAGTTTTTTGGTGGAGAATTTTTTTTCAAAAACATTTTGAACAATATGGAATGTTTGTGGTTGAAGGAGCAAAAGTTATTGCCCAAGCCAAACAGTGTACATGTGTAAGGAGCAGTGGAAAGTAATTTTCTTTGTTATGAAAAATCTGTGTGTCCCAATAATTTGCGGGATGGATTTTTTTAAAAGTGGTGGGAGCTAAAATTAATTTTCAGAAAACCACAGTACAGCTGGAGAATGCAGTTGAGAACAAAGAAGCATAACATCCAGCAATTAATCTGAATCACCTGATGGCCGAAGAGAAACACAAGCTGAAACAGTTGGTGAGTCATTTTGCTAAATTGTATGACAAAACTCCAGGTCTAAGTCAAATTGTAAACCACAGCATAGACACAGAAAATGCCTCCTCGCCTGTAAAGCAAAGCACTACTGTAATGACAAAGTTAGAGCAAATAATTGAAAAACATATTGCTGACAAATGATATTGACAAGCAACATTGACAATGATATTGACAAATGATATTGACAATGATATTGACAAATGATATTGACAATATTGGAGCAAGGTCATAATTCCCATAAGTAGCCTTTATGCTAGTCCTGTAGTAATATGCTATAAAAAGAATAATCTCTCACCAATGGATCAGAAGGTGTGATGTTTTGCAGTGGATTACCAAAAATTAAACAATATTACTAAATATGCTGTTTAGTCACTGCTCATAATCGAAGAAATAATTAGGAAGATTAAATCAACAAATTACATGATGATGATACATTTGATATTTTCAAATATGTGCAAAATCAGAAAATGTGTCAAAACCCTACATTTATCACAAAGACATTTATATCTTTTTGAGAATGCCATTTGGCTTATACAGAGCTCCCACCACATTTCAGAGGGTCACAGATACTCTACTAAGATCTATTAGTTTGTAAAAGGTTGGCTCATTGTAAGGTAATGTTTTTGTTAGAATTTAAGATCTTACCAATTCCTTAAAGACCTTCCTTATAATTACTTAAATTTTAGCAGGAAAGATATTAGGTTCCTTTATGTTAATTAGCATGTTATTTTATATTTTGGACCTTTACTGGCACTTCTCCTTTCCATTTCCTACCAGAATGCAAATTTAGTTAATGTCTAGTTAAGCTGAGGTTTTTTTTTTTAGATTGTAAGACAGAGCATGCTGTGCTTCTTGATGTCACGTTACTGGGTAATGCACCAAACTGTTCTGCGTTGACTGCATGAAGGTGAACTATATGTCTGATGACCTGTGTTTTTGTGTTCCTTTGTCCCCATCGTGTGTTGGAGCACAGTTGAACTGAGCCCATAAACTTCACAGTTAGACACCAGAGCAGAGGGTGCATGTACTCTTTACATTTAACATCCAGAATGATTCCCAAATGACAATGGTTGAGCCAGGAACATGTTGTCAGGTGCCAAGCATAATTAAAAGAGACCATTATGGAATAGAAGATTTACTTGTATGGGGCTGGAATAGCAACAAACAGCCATACTGATCTCTATGTGATTTCTGGTGGTTCCATCATAGCCATCCAGTATCACAATGAAATACTACACCCTCTTGTGCATTCTTTTATCTCTGCAATGGATAGCAAATGTGATATTTATTGATGAATAATGTCCAGTTTTTGTGTCTGTATAGAGCACAAGTGATGCAAAGTTATCTGGTGAGTTAAACCATTCCACAAATGTGAGGCGTGCTAGATCACTGGACTTGAATCCCATAGAGCACATGTGGGATATGTTGGGACAATGGATAGGAGGTTGCAGTATGCCACCAGGCAACCTTCCTTGAGCCAGCTTGCCTTCTCATTGTCAAATATGCATTTCAGCTGGTACCCATTATTAGGGTGCTGTTTCCATTCCATATTCTTCCAAATCATTTGGTCTTTTGCAATATGACGGTCATAATACATGTGTGTTTGTATGCCTTTGATGTATTGTCTTTGTTGTTTTCGTTTGTTTCTGTGTCATCTAGTAACACCACACCAACCTCTTAAATCAATTTCACACATATTCATTAAATAGTTTTTGTCTTAGTCCATGTTTTGCCTTGTTGCTTATTTTCTTAGCAGGAGTGTAGATGCAAGAAATAAAAAAAGTTGGTGACTGGGAAAAAGGTCCACATTTTTTGTTAAAGTTTTTTAAGTTAGCATAATGTAAATGCTCAACCACTAGCACCTCTTTAAGCTCTTTCTCTCTTATATTATAGCATATTTTGAATTTTAATTGCACTGACACTTTAATTTCTGGCTTGGTATAATATATATTTTTTATATACAGAAGAATGGTATACTATATGAAAGGCTGCAGAGTTAAGAATTTTCTAAATGTTATTGATGAAAATATTGTTTACAGGTTTTAGAAAGTAAATATTTCCGACGAGAAGGTGCAGATATTCACACAGATGGAGTGATAAGTCTTTCCCAAGCTGTATTAGGAGGTGAAATTAAAATTCAGGGATTACATGATGATATAAAATTAAAGGTAAAATACTAATTTTTTTTTTCTGTTTTAAAAAAGTAGAGCATTAATATAAATTATAATTAAGTAATGCAGTTAATTGTTGCTATGAAATTAAAGATAACTATATTCAGTAGAACTTCAGAAATAGTGCTGTTAAAATTCTTAAGACATACTTTAAATCCAAAATAAATTTTCATTGTCATTCCTTAAGTTTTCCACTAGTCTACTCTTTTGTCTATAAAATGAAGTTACATTATTATTATCAGTTTGTCCAATTTGTATGCAATAAACTAATACTAATTGCAGCAAAAGTCTGGCACATTTGGTACTTCAGTGATGCTAGATTATCAAATCAAAATTGTACAATGCCATAAAAGATTTTTTATATTATTGAATGTATTAAGAAATGAAAAAATTTGCATGTGGTAATTCTGAGAACATATTTTGGAGTAAAATTTATTAATAAATAAATTTGTTCATTTTTAAATTATATTTAATCACCACTACTTTGAAATCAACATTATTGATAGTGCATGAAATCTTTTCAAAAAAAGCTGTTCATCACTTTCATACATTCTGCTTCTTTTGCCTTAAAAAAATAATAAAATCTGAAAGATTTTAGATTTTAAATTATATCCAAAGGGACTTTTCTTTACATTTTGTGTGTTACCTTTATTTATTAAATATCATGTTGTTTGCACTTAAACCATAAAATTCAGTTCAAGAGCGATATCGCAAAATAATTTTTAAGTGAACAGATCTTTAGAATTTCTGATACACTGTCTCACACGCTGGAGATAAAAATGTTTTCTCTGTACAACCTTGCCATTGCCATTGACTTTGTTTATCAAAAATTCGTTAGTTTTATAAAATATGAAATCGATAATAAAACCAAATTTCAAATTTGGTCTTCCAGATGCCCATATTTACAGGAAGATTACGTTATTAGTTATTAGTTTTTTATTAGTTCTCTAATGATACACCTTTTTGATTAATTTTTCGCAAATGCATTTAATGCTTCCCCTGTCTGCTAATAAGGGAATGAAATGGAAGTCTGTGATCTTGGTCAGAAGTTTTCATTTCATTTCCTTATCAACATTTTTATGAACCTTTAGCATGAATAAAAGCAAACAAGATATAAACATAAAATTTTATACGAGGAACTAATTGAAAATATTAGAAGGACATGAAGCAGCTGCTGAACCTTTCCAGATTTTGCTAAATGAAATACTAGTAGCTCCACTGTATGGCTGAAATGTCAGTTAATGTTAAGGGATGCCAGGTTATTTGATGTGCCAAACTGCTGGATTACAAGACTTTTGCTGTAATGTGAGAAAATATTAATCTCAATCTTTATTGTTACTGGCTTTAAAAATTTTATAAGTTGCATTTTATCTTAGAACATGAAAGATTTCATAGTTGAGTTTTATGCTTAGATATACTGTTTACATATCCTTATTTAATCAAAGTAATAAATAAAAAATTGATATATGCTGCTTTTTTTTACTTGTATTCATTACATTTGAAACACTGGAAATGTAATTTTTGTGGTTGTATATCAAATCTGTTTTGCATTTAGTTGTTCCTATTAAAATATTTTCCCTTTTAAATGATAATTTTTCAGTGTCATGTGAATTTCTGTTATAAAACGTCATGTTAATCTGCTATATTAAGATGATGAATATTAAAACTATTGTTCTTATTTTATTCACTGCGCAGTACACAATGAAAATTTAGAAATTGTTGATATTCTCTGACAGTATTGAAAATTTGAACATACACATAAAAAGGAGTACAGTGTCAAAAGATAAATTATTTGATAAAAGTGGAGCTATTTAGACACAAACACTTTTCTTAAGATATTTAAATTTTTAAAGTAGATAAATTCAGTCAAATGCCATACTATGGCTATCTGTATATAACTGGTTAAGATGCCGAAATTTGTAGAGTTTGTATATAAAGAAATTTCTAAAATCTGTTGGCTGGAAAGAAAGCTGATTAATATTGGTAATTATTCAAGAAATCAATCAATAGATATAACTTGTCATCTGTTTTGTTTTATACACAACACACCAAATCACTTGATCATTAAGGAAATTTGTGCAGTTATAATCATGAAGATCTGCTGACTTGCAGTGGTGGTAGAGTAAATTAACTCAAGTGAATAAAAAATTTTTCTCTCTTGGATATGAGTTAGCTCAGTTAAGTATATTGTTATGTGTTTTTCTTCTCTTTACGTTCGTACGGGTTCGTTGATTTGGAGTGAATAATGACGACACTTGATGAAGTATGTTATGTCGCGAATTTCAATTATTAATATGTGTTTCAAGTCATTATTATTCTAATATTTTTATTTGTATTCATGTGTATTTTAATCTGGAAAAAAAGTATTCTTAAGCTCTTAAGGTTTTATTTAACTCGTTATTCTTGAGTAGGAATTGTAACAAAGGCGGAAGACAGTTGCGAGGACACACATCTGGTTTATTGGTTATAGCCTTTTACTAACAATGGAGGCAGTTGGGAGTTGTGTGTCGCCCTTTTAACTCTTGGCGTGTGAAACAGAAATCATTTTCCTGTCGCTTTGTTAAGGTTGCAGTTTTCTTACTTCAAGATAGGGGGGAGGGTGGCTGGTAATTGGATTCTCGTAAAAGCTTAGTTTCATTTGTTAGTTGGGGGTCTATTTTTTTTCTCACGTTGTGAGTACAGATGTTTTTCAGATTGCATTGTCAGATTTTCTGGTGTTTGATTCGTCATGAGTGTGTCATTTTCTCAATTTAAATAACATAAAATTCCGGGATTGGTAAGATTTAATTTTATGATTTTTTTTTTGAAAGCCTATGAACTCACAGAGACGGAGAAACTGAGATTTCCTGGGTGCTTGCACCAGGCTAAAGATCATTCTGATTCTGATTCTGAGTTTCAAGAAGAGTAAAAGAAGAAAACGAGTGGCGGGGGCTTGATCCCCCTTGCGGGTCTTGCTCTCGCGAATGCTGTGTACCAGCGGGCTGCGGTCTTGAATTTCTGTCGGCTTTCAGCTGATGAGAATTTTGCTCGAGTTGAGACTAAGTGCTTATGCAAAATATAGCTTGCTGCTTCTTCGTTATATTTTTCCAAGAACTTTAATTTGACATTCTCGAGGTTACCTTAATACAGGTGTTCGTCCCGGATCTCCCTACCTTTTTCTAATACAAGTATTTTTTTGGGGGGAGGTCTTGAATTTATTGAAGTGCTCCTGATTTAAAAGAAGCATCCTGATACCTGTGTTTTGAGTCTTCATTTTGTTGAAGCGTTAGCGTTCCTGATAAAGACAGTTCCTGATTTAAAAGAAGCATCCTGATACCTGTGTTTTCCTTGAGTCTTGATTTTGTTGAAGCGTTAGCATTCCTGATAAAGACAGTTCCTGATTTAAAGGAAGCATCCTGATACCTGTCATTTCCTTGAGTCTTGATTTTGCTGAAGGTGTAGCGTTCCTGATTTAAAAGCAGCTGGACTATCTGTTGAACTATCTAGAACTCCGTATTAATCAGTTGATGATGGCATTCCCGATTTCTTCGAAGGATCAACAAAATGAGTTGGACAATCTGTTGAACTATTAACACTCCATAGTAATCAGTCGATGATGGCATAGGAGTTTAACGTATGAACTTCACCCTGTGAGTGATTTTTCCTTCTTTGTCTTTTCTATTTAAACTAGTGAGTTATGTAATGAAAAAAAAAAAAAAAAAATTGTACACCTAACATGAGTGTAAGATTTAAAATGATATATATGTTAATTTGCATCTTAAGGTTAAATTGTAGGGGACTAACCCGTTTACCTAGTTATCATATGATTGAATGTTCTAGAAATTAATAAATGTGTTTGATATGCATTTTATGTTTCATTTGTTTAATTTAGTGTAGTTTCTGTGGTCTGTCATGTCCTTCCATTTGTTTGAGCCGGGAGGCTTTTAAGAAACATGGAGTTTAATTGAATTTGGAGTTATTGATATTTCCTTTTGCATAGGTTACTCACAACGCAAACCTAAATGTTAAATTGTACTACCACTATACGATTGATTGATAGATATGATATACGATTGTTTATTTGATTCATCTTTTGATTATTATGAATTAGATTTGTTTATAAGAATTTCGATATGATATATGAATATTATGAATTAGATTTTGAATGTGAATTATTTGATATTGGATTTTTTTTTTTTTTTTTTTTTTTTTTTTTTTTTGTTAATTTTGTCCGGCACCATGAATCAAAGTTAAAAGTATTAAAAACAAAATTTTTTTAGATATAACAAGTAACAAAACACACTTTATTTGCCAGTATTATTCAAGACAACTCCAAAGTCATGTTTACAGTCATCGAAGAACTACTATAAACACGCTGAAACAATCAGCAACACAGCCTTCAGACTATCAGGCTATAACGGTGGAGACAGATTCACGGCAAAGCACTCTGCTCGGTAGTTCTCGGAACTCTACGTACTCTCAAGAATCTCCACGCTACAACTCACGATGCACTCGATGATATACTAGAGTACAACTCCCGACTTGGTTTGGTCGTTCTCAGAGCTCAACACACTCTAAGATAAAACTCAGCGATGCACTAACTCGCAATACACTAAAAGACAAAAGACTCTCTAGATGCACTCGACAACCAATTCCGCACTAGACTTCAAGACACTCACCGACTATCAACTCCCTAGACAAAACACTAACTCACTCTCCACGTACCAGCAGGGTTTATGTGTTCAAGAACAGTCTTAGCTAAACCATTAAGAATTGGTTCCAGAAGGTTCTCTATCCGTCTATGGCATATCACCAATTTTGTCACCAAATGGGCAATTTCTCGCAAAATGTGGCAACCCTAAAGCTGCTTTGCAGGGAAGCTATCTTACTGCGCCTGGACATTTCGTAACAATATTAATATCTTAAAATCGGCATATAAAATACTATATATAGATTTATATAAATATATAGTGTGTGTGATGATTTCAGGGATAGGTTTTTCCACAATATTCATACAGTCAAAAGTCGTTAATTCAGACACCCATAATCTGGAATGATCTAGACGCATGTGCATAGACGTTTACACGTGCGCGTAAGACCTTTAGGGCTGCGAATATGCCTTTGCGCATGCGTATAATACGTTTACGCATGCACGCTTAATGTATAACAGATGATATAAGCTAAGCTAAAATTATCTAATTCAGTTAATGTTGCAGATTGCGTTGTTCTTTAATCTTCGAATTGGATCCACTCATTATTTTTTGCAGACTGTCAGAGCAATTTTATAAAAGTAAGCTTGAACTTTCAATTATGTCAAATAGAATTTCCGATATATATTTACTAATATGTAAAGGATCTACAAAACGAAAGTATGTTTCGAAATTTGAAATCTGTTTATCAATTTCACGCTGCTCTGTGACGGGCGGGGAGGGGAAATGCCGCGGCGTGCAATGAATTGGAAGTTGATCTGTCAGCACTATCCTTATCTTCAGGGCAGATGTTTTTATTTTATTTGTCTTATAATTCCTTACTAAATGTAGTATTTCATCTCAATGTACTCCGTCTTTGATATGATTTAAATCAAGTTCTTCGTCATTATAATTCGCTTCCGATAGTGAAGAAAGTGGCAGAGAGGTTATTGAAAACGAAAACATTTCAATTGAAAAATTAGTCGGTATTCTCGACACAGCAATTATAGGACTTGAACAGCGGAACTTTGTAACTAAACAAGAAATTATGTCTGTTTAATAGAATTAAAGAGAAAGTATTGTCACATGAAATGAAGCAACTTAAACAACTTACATTGAAAGAAATGTTTAATAAAGTAAACAAATTAATAGTAAGCTTTTTCTTTTTGTAAATTTTGATACCCTTTAGATCATAATTGTTCTTTATTTCATAAATTACGGTTTCATATTTTTAATTTTGTTATTTCTTCATGCCATCTTACCAGATTTAAACTGATGATCTATAATCCGGAAAAAATGATAATCCAGAATCGCCGAAGTTCTGACAAGTCCGGATTAATGACTTTTGACTGTAGTAATAATCTGTGACTAAATTTCATCTAATAGTAGTAACCCATTTTGCTTATGAGAATGCTGCAGTCAACTGAATGCAGAAAGACGGTGTTATATTCATCTGAGACTTCCTTGTGTTATGATATTGATATGTTTTCCATAAGAAATTTTAGTTATAGATGTTAAATTTTATTTAGAAATAAAGTAATTAAGTATGCATAATGTGTAAGCTTAGTAGTGCATAATCTTAATCCTCAAGAGACATTGAGATCATGCTATCTGAAGAATTACTTCCAATTGTATAATGTATTGTTGCATGTGTATGAGTTTATAATGGAATGAATGCATAATAGAAATAATAGCTTGATAAAATTTATTTTACCAAAAAAAAAAAAAAAATGCTTTATAGTTCTAAAACTTTCCACAAAAAATACTCATTTAACTCTTATCACTGTGACAGAGCACAATCAGTAGTTACCACTACCAACTACTAAGAACGTTAAAATAGTATATTGCAGTGAAAAATGCATCTAAAGAGCAAAGCTTGCACAGAGATCTCTCAATTCTCTGAACTCGATTCTGAACTAAAAACTGAGGACTCATGCTCTTTCCAGTCTTATATAGTTCCCCCTGCCCTCACCAGCCACCTAAGAATTTCCAGTACCTTCCATTTCTCAAAATTAATGGAAGGCATATTTGGTTAACCATATAATATAAAGGGCCAAATATGGTTACAGTTACATTTAGAGATCAATTATAGTTATTCAGTTACAGTACCAGTTGCAGTTATACAGGGACCGGACCAACAAGTGTCACTAAATGGTTGCCAAGTTTGGCAATTTCTCATCAAAAACATCACCAGTTTAATGAGAAGCTATTTACCTGTATGTTATATTTGTTTGCCCTCAATTTTTGTGGCAGAGCTTCACACTCTTCAGATTTTTCATGTTACATTATACAAGATCCGGCTATTAATTTCCAGGACTGACGTAACTGTAGGAGAACAAAAAGTCGGAAGATGGGGCTAATGATTGCATATATTGAAGAGCGTTTTCTTGCGCATGTGCAATGCAATCGGCGCCATTCTGAAGTAAGTGGTTCTCGTGGAAAGGCACATTAAAACGTAGCTCTTAAATCCCTATTGTCGAAGTGAAAATGGAGCAAAGAATTAACATTAAATTGTGCTTCAAATTGGATAAGACAGTTGCGTAAACCTACGAAATGTTATCAATATGACCCTGAAATCAAACGTCAAAACTCTGAATGGCGGTCTCCAAGTTCATCAAGGCAGAAAAAATTTCGATTTGAGTCCAAAATCAAGGTCATGTTAATCGCTTTCTTTGATTGTGATGGACTCATTCATCATGAATTTCTTCCTCCTAACATGACTGTCAATGGACAGTTCTACACAGAAGTTCTTGACCAACTTCGAAAACGAATTCGTAGAGTGAGGCCTCATTTTCAACAAAATGGGAGTTGGCTGCTGCTACATGACAATGCCCGCCCACACATTGCATTGCCTGTGAGTCGATTCTTAGCCCAGCATGGTGTCGTTGAAATGCAGCATCCACCATATTATCCAGACCTAGCACCCACAGACTTTTTCCTGTTTTCTAAGCTGAAAAATTCACTGAAGGGAACAAGATTTCAGTATGTCGAAGCCATCAAAAAAACTGTAACGTCACTATTAAAGAGCATTCCAAAAGAGGACTTTAAAACTTCTTTTTCAAAATTTGTACAGCCGAGCACAGATGTGCATTGCGGCAGATGGGGATTACTTTGAATCATATTAAATGGCTATGTGTTTAATCTTTTTTTCTTCTGAGTTATTCCATGAATCCTGGAAATTAATAGCCGGACCTTGTATAAAATTCATAACATTATCCCCTTCCCAAGGACTTCATGTTCCAAGCAGTACAATCCCTGGGCACGAAACTTGCTTACAACTAAAAATCCATGCAATACTAAAACAATAATTTCAATAAATAATGTACAACAAATTGAATACTAAATTAATAAATAAATGTAGGAATTTATAAATTTATATGCAAAGAGGATTATGCACTTAGTATATTATTTACATCACATCCCTTATGGGGACTACATACTCTAGCCATAGTAAGGGGCTATCCTGTTGTAATGGTTAACTTAAGGCTTAAAATTTGAGGATTTATGAATCTGAGCTATAATGTCATTCAGCCTGCTTAGGATTGTGTAGGGACTGTCTGAGGGTTACTGCAGCATTCCTTTCTTCATCTCTTAGTTGTGCATTCTGTAATAACTTCAATGTTAGGCATTGTGAAGATGCTGGCACTAGGTGACTACTAATTCATATAATGAAGCTCACTAGAGTGCATGCTGTAAGCACTTCAGATGGTGAAGACGAAGATGCTGGCTCTAGGGGACTACTGGTGCATTTAATGGAGTTCACTAGAGTGCATGGTGCAATCACTTAACCTTTCCTAATGACTTTCGCCTTATTACTTACATTGGCAACTATCCCTGCAGGTAACGGTCCTTGATAGGTCAACAAGTGCCGAGGCTACTCATACTCCTTTCCGACTGTTAAACTTCTTATGATATTCATTTATGCTATACCGGAAATTTGTGTTTCCAAGTAGTAAAACTTCTGTTCTTGTTCGTACTGTGATGCCCTCTTTAATTTTTATTTGGTGTATGGATTTAACTTCCTTTATCATTAATTCAGAACAGGGCCTCAGAGGCAGAATGTAGTTTGTTATTTCAAAGTCAAAGGAAAAATTGTATTTCCTTAGAAAGTCTAATCTGAGTATGCAAGGGTCTGTAATATTTGCCGCACATGCCCTGTGATGGCAGGCGGCCCTTCCAAATATGATGCTAACATTTAACTTTTTGATGATAGCATTTTTTTATCATCGGACAGAGTCTGGAAAGTAATGCAGGGGGGCATCCAGATGCATTTACCTTCCACTTGTTGAGCCATAGCTTTTCAGATGTTGGTAACATTGGTTCCTGTATCAATGGTAATAGTGCAAGAAACCCATTTTTATATCCCATGGTGAAGAGTATATTATTGCCACCACTCACTGCAGAAATCTGAAGAGCTTTAAAATGGGACTTTTCATTATTTGGCAATTTCCACTCCTTGATATGGCTACTAATTTGTTTCTTTCCCCCTTGCTGGAAGCAGTCTTAGCATCCATGGCTTGGTGTGTTCTGAGATTCCTTCATATGTGGCATTCACCACTGCAGTTCAAGCACTTAGTGTTGGTTTGTTGCCATTCCAATTTCACTTCAAGGCATTGACTTGCCTGGTTAATTAGTCTAGATGTGCAGTCACTTCATCCACTGGCTCCTGGAGAGTAGCAACTCTGATTGGGTGGTCTGTACAGGTTACTTGCTGGGCTGTCTCAAATTTCATGAAGGGTACCAAAATGCTTTTCAGATTTTTGACATCTTGCATTCACAGGGTTTTCTGTATCTTAGGATCCTGACTACTACTAAGATATCTCTTGTTTCTGTTGGACAATCCAAAAAGGCAAGATGAGACAACCTTTCAACAGCCATGATGAGTTGCTGGAGTGTTTGCATGGGCTTCAGTTGGCAAGATTTTAACTAAAGCTGGATATAATCTTTTAAACACTTCTTGCCAAAGCACAGCTCCAGTGCACCAGATAAGGCATCAAAGTCTAGTCTCTGGTTTTGATGCAGAGTTTGGATGATATCTGCTGCTTCTGCTATCAGAGAAGCAACAAGATGGCAGGCTCTAGCTTCAGAATCCCATCCCTTTGCTACTATAGAGAATTGAGCTTTTTACACTTATAAGAGATCTTTCCATTATAAGCTTTATAGAGATTCAAGAAGACATGGTTAGAAATTTAAAGGCATCAGAATTGTGTCCAGCTGTTATTGTAAATTTCTTCAAGCTGTTTGCTTACTTGGAGAAGCAGCAGAAACTCTTTCACCTGTTTGTTGTTTAACAACAAAAACTATTTCTTTGATTTGTTGTGGAAGCGCAGAAACTTTTCAAATTGTTGTTCACTATGGTCAATAGCAGAAACTCTTTCTTGAATTTCTCCAACCGTGTCTATTCTGCCTTTCATAGACTCAAATTTGTTTTCGATTATGGCAGTAATTTTTCTTTTCATTTCCTTTTAATCCGCTTTGACCTGCTTTCATCTTTGTTTTTAACAGTGGTGATGGCCCCTTTCATCTTTTATTGAATGAACCTGACGTCCCCTTTTATCTCGTCTAGGAATGGCTGTCACCATCTGTCATAGCTGCTCCTCCATTGCTTTCAGTCCCACTTTTGATATCAAAAACTGTTACTTGCATACTGGTTGATAATGGATTGAATGCACACTGAACCAATAATAGTTTAATAAAATTTATTTTCCGAAAGGAACAATTTACAGTTCTGGGATTTTCCAAAATGTATTTGTACCACTTGTCTCAGTCTGACAAAGCACAGTCAGTAATTACCACTTCAAATTACAAAGGATGTTTAATGCATCACAATGCAAAGTACATCTAAAGAGCAAAGCTTGCACAAAGATCCTGAGATCTCTCAATACTCTGAAATCAATTCTAAACTAAAAACTTAGGACTAATGCTGTCTCCTTTTTTATATAGTTTTTCCACTGGCCACAAAGGAATTTCCAGCACCTTCCATTTCTCAAAATTACTAGAAAACATACACTCAAGAGCCAAAACATTATGACCAGCCCTACATTTTGTGATGAACGTGCCTGGATGACATGGAAGGCACGTGATGAGGTGGAAGTGGTATTTAACTGCTGCTGGAGAGTCTGACTTCTGTGTGTGATGGGAAAGGCTGCGGATCTAAGCGACTTTGATAGAAGGCAGATTGTAATGGCTCAAAGGCTCGGAACAAGTATTTTCGAAACTGCACGACTCGTGGATTGTTCGCGATCTACAGTTAGTACGTATGAAAAGTGGATAAATGACGGTGAAACCAGTAGTAGACGACATGTTGGTGGACGTCCACATGCTACCAAAGAAAAAGGTCATCGGAGACTGTCTCGCATGGTGAAGCAAAACCGGAGCCAGACAGTGGTTCAGCTGACAGCCGAGTACAATGCAGGGCCAAGTAGAAAAATATCAGAGCACACTGTTCAGCGGACACTGTTGGATATGGGGCTACACAGCAAACGTCCCACTCGTGTGCCTTTGCTGACCAAGCATCATCGCCAACTGCACCTGCGCTGGGCCCGGGAACATCGTGACTGGTCCATGGATCAGTGGGAGAGAGTTGCCTGGTCAGATGAATCACGGTTTGTCATTCAGCACGCTAATAGCCGTGTCAGGATACGCCGTCTTCCAGGCGAACAGTTGCTCCCTCAATGCACAGTAGGTCATACACAGGCCGGTGGTGGCGGTATTATGCTCTGGGGGACGTTCTCTTGGGCGTCTCTGGGACTCGTGGTTGTGGTAGAGCAGACCATGAATGCTACTGGGTATCTGAACATCATTGCGGACCAGTTGCACCCTTACATGGCCTCTGTTTTTCCAGCTGGAAATGGAATGTTCCAACAGGACAATGCCCCGTGTCACAAGGCTACAATTGTGTTGGAGCAGTTCCAGGAACATGATGCTGATTTCCAGTTAGTGTCCTGGCCACCTAACTCACCGGATCTCAATCCGATAGAACACATTTGGGATGTTATGGGACCGCAGCTCAGAGGTCAAAGACCACCAATTGGGAATATCTCGGATTTGCGTGACCGTTGCTACAACATCTGGTACAATCTGTCTCCGGCCATCTATCAAGGACTTATGGCATCCATGCCAAGGCAGGTTGAAGCTGGGTTGCGCGCCAAGGTGGCCCAACTCGTTATTGACAGGTGGTCATAATGTTTTGGCTCTTGAGTGTATGTGGCTAAAATTATATATGAAGTCCAGTTACATATAGTAATCTATTACAGTTATTCAATTAACTGAATAACTGTAATAGATTACAGTTATTCACTGTAATAGATTACAGTTATTTATTATTATTATACTAGTACAAATGGCAGTTATAGAGGAGCTGAACCAAAAACGTCAGCAAGTTTGGTGCAAAAAAAAAAAATTGCTAGAACCATGGCCAACTTGCTGATTTATGTCACCAATTTAACAAAATAGCCATTTATCTCAACGTTAAATGGACTTGTCCCTGTAACCATATTTTTCTGGCAGAGCTTCAATCTCTTCAGACGTTTCTTGTTACATTATATAAAAGCATAACAGTATGAATGGAATTGATATTAAAAGTGATGAATGGGTATGTATTTTAGTCACATGTTTTATAGCTTTTGAGATGTTGATAGTGGATTAAAAACATGGCTATGTGATATTTATATACGCTTCTTTTTTAGATCCCACCTGGAACATCTTCACATAAAGTGTTCAGGTTTTCTGGAAAAGGAATTAAGCAATCAACTGGTTTTGGCTATGGTGATCATTATGTTCATATCAAAATTTCAATTCCCCAGTTAGTAAACTCTTTTAATTTATTTTTATTTTTAATCCTTTAAGTAGTTTTAAATGTATGTGTTTTTCTCTTCCACATTTTAAGAATTAAAATTGCTATCAATGATGTTTTAAGGTTTATCATGATATACATCTTGTTGCATCAGAAACAAAATGCCTGACTTGCTGTATCTCAAGCTAAAAACTACATGAAAATATCAGTTCTGGACTTCATATATTCAGGCATTCATGGATCGATTGGCACAGCATCACTAGGAGGAAAGAAATACTTCATTCATTAATGATTATTAGAGATACACTATGATCTTTATGCTAGCTATAAAAGATGATGCTATCTATAAGCAGTTTGTAACCATGACAAACAAATTTAGAAAGAAGCTAAAAGTCTTAAAAACGGACACTGGGAGAAGAATATCCAAGCAAAAGTGATTGACCAATACCTAAAAGAAGAGGGTATCGAGCATCAAACTTCTGTAGCATATTCACCACAACAGAACCATCGATTCGAAAGAAAAAAATTCAATACAGTATGGAAATCACAAGCTGCCTATTACTTGGATCAGGACTCAAAAGGGAATTTAGAGATGAAGCTGTAATGACAGCCACCTATCTAGAAAACAGACTACCATCAAGATCGAATAAAAAAAAAAAAAAACACTCTATGAGCTCTGGAATAATAATAAAAAGACCAAACTTAAGCCATGTCAAAGTTTTTGACAGCATATCTTGTTGCCTAGTTTCAAAGCAGAAAACAAACAAACTTAATGAAAAAGCAGAAAAAGAAATTCTTATTGGATACAGTAACCATACTAAAGGATATAGAATTTATATGTCATACAGACAACATTGTCATCAAAAGAAGCATGATATTCAGTGAAAACAAAAGGAAGCAATACCTTCTCAGTTAGATGATCAGAATGAAAAAATACAATGGACTTTTAAAGAAAATGAACCAAGAGAATCATGCCCAGATGCTGTTACAGAAGGGGGGATAGAAACTGAAGAAACTTCCCTTTTACTGAGAAGGTCCCAAAGAACGATCAAGAGAATCCCACCAAACAGATTCTCATGCATGACAAAGAATGGAGAAATCAAAATTCCTAAAGACTGACAAGAGCTGCAAACTTTTCCAATCCTTGAAATCCGCAAAAGAAGAAATGAAATCTAAAGAGAAATAAAGCATTCGAACTAGTTGATCTTCTGAAAGGAAAGAAAGCAATTGAAAATAAATGGACATTCAAAACAAAATCCAGCATTTCAGGAAATGCTATCAGATATAAAGATAAAGGATACTACCAAAAATTTAGGCATGACTACACTTAAACTTTTGCACCAGTTATAATATATATTGCAATAAGGACTATCTTGGCAATAGCAGCTCAAAAGAATATGCATGTAAACCATTTTGAAATAAAAACAGCTTTTCTATATTGAGATCTGAAAGATGAAATATATATGAAACAACCGAAAGGTTACTTTTCATCAGGCGAAACAAACAAAATTTCTAAATTAAGCAAGAGTACCTAAGTCGTGAGCAACAAGAATCAGTTCAGGAAGTTGAACAAATTGTCAAAGAATATTTTGACATTTGAAATCTTGGAGAATTATCTACATATCAAGGAATCAAAACAGAAAGATGGAAGTTTTAAACATCATCCATCTAGCAAGATTAAGAGTATAATTGAAACATTTGATAGAAAATTAGAAAAGAAACTAAGTTATACATCCATTACATTTTATGAAGAGCAAAAGCAAATAAGAGAATAATTTTTCCAATAACCAGAATGCTGGGAAGCAGCAGGACCAATTTTATATTTAGTGAGAGTATCAAAACGGGCATTGCAAATTCTGTTGGAATACTTAGCAGAAAAGTAGAAAATCCATCAACATAAGACTGGGATAATTAAAATCATAAGATGCCTGAGAGCTACAATCAGTTACAGATTACATCTAAACTCAAATGGTAAACCAGTCATCAAATCTTACAGTGATGCTGATTGGGCAGGTGGTACCTCTGACAGAAAATCCACATCAGGATATGTATTTCAAATATGAAACAGTACAGTATCCTGAACAAACAAGAAATAAAATTGTGTTGCCTTTCTTCGACAAAATCTGAATGCATTATTCTAGCTTTAACTATGCAGGAGCTACAGTCAATGAAACAATTGATAGAAGACTTAGGTTTTGTTCAGTGGGAAGCTGACATTATACTCGAGGCAATATATTCTACATAAACCTTTTCAGAAAAGAAATATCTGATGTGGACACCACATGAATTCCTTGTATGGTCTATTTAATTATACACATCTGCTGCTGCACTTCATTAAAACTTAGTTCCTCACATTTCATTGAAAATATATTTCTAATTCAATCAATTCAATTCTCACTTTATGGCAAGGCATACATCGCAATTTTTAATGAAGATTGGGATACATAAAAAACCCAATCTTCATTAAAAATTGTAAAATACAGGAAAATGTAAAACACCAAGTACAGTTAAAAGAAAATTTATAATTAGAGTTTCTACTCAAAACCAAGCAATTCAGCCAGAGGCCAGGAAGATAAAATTTTTGGTACACAAAACTGAAAGTTAAAATTTAGTTATACTGTTCAAAAAGGTACTGAAATTGGTGCGCCAGCTGACTGAAATCTGTATTCTACTAAGAGTTTCAAATATAAACAAATGTTAGCACTTCTTAAAATTTTAAATTGTAGATAATTCTACAACTATTGCATGCAGATTAAATAAAGGTATAAAAACCTTAACTCTTAACCTTAAAATACTAAGCTCACTGAGCCAGGTTACAGAGTAGCAATATATATATATGTAAAATATAAAAAATAGGACGGCTTTGCTCTATGCGAACAAGCAACCTCTAATTAACTTTCTGCAATTTCAGGATCTCTCCCATAGACCATTACTTTTGAGAACATTCGAGCTTATTAGATAATCGCTTTTTTAAATAGAGAAATTTCGCCATTTTGCATGGGAGACCGCTTCTGCCTCTACTGCTGTTAGGATCTATGTTGCCACTCTTATCTGCCTCCCTTTTTTAGACTATAACACAATGAATTTAATCTTATTTAGTAAAAGGATGATAAAAATCTTATTTAGTAAAAGGATGAAAAAAAAAACACTGTATGAGCTCTGGAATAATAATAAAAAGACCAAACTTAAGCCATGTCAAAGTTTTTGACAGCACATCTTGTTGCCTAGTTTCAAAGCAGAAAACAAACTTAATGAAAAAGCAGAAAAAGAAATTCTTATTGGATACAGTAACCATACTAAAGGACATAAAATTTATATGTCATACAGACAACATCGTCATCAAACCAACCAAACAATATCACTTTTGAACTGAATAAAGATATGGAGCTATAAATTTAAATACTTTTTTGTGTCATCATTTCTGCCAAGCTTCTTCTGCCAAGCTTTCTGCCAAGCTTCATTCATTTCGACTGCCATGAGAAAAATTGAGGACTTTTATGATTGTAATTTATTATTTAGTACTATTCTTCCATATATTATTGTCTTATAGTTCTAAATTTGGTTATAGATTGTATGTTTATTTATAAATCAGAGGTTCCATTGTAAAATTATATAATTAAAAAAAATTTGTAATTACAGTCAAAAGTCGTTAATTCGGACACCCATAATCCGGAATGATCTATAATCCAGACCTCAAAGCTACAAACTTTCTGCACATGCGTCGTGTTGACGCACAAGACGTTTACGGCTGCGAATATGCATGTGCGCATGCGCGTTTAATGTATAACGAACGGTATAAGTGTAGAAAATGTTATGTCATGATATTCCCTAATCCCCTACTGTGTGACGTATGCATTGCGTCAGCATGTGTTTCCCGCCTTTGGGAGAAGTCGAGCATTAGCTGGCGAGCGGAGCAGATGTCGCTCGATCGCTCATATACCATTTTCATTAATTGTAATCCTAATGTAATCTCTATATTTGTAAATAGTAATAAATGTGTGTTATCAACTATGGTCTTTGCCTTTCCCCACATTTTGAGGGCTCGACCGTGCCTTTTGTGCATGCGTTATAATCGAACCCTAGACACCAGCAATCACTAAAGACGTTCAGAAAGCTAACAAAGGCAAGACGTGCCTTTATGACGATTTAATATTCTTCTTCAAGCCAGACGACGTATGTGAATGAAGACGTGCCTTTATGATGATTTAATATTCTTCAGGCTGGATGACATATGTGAATGATGTTACATGATACTTGTCCATTCTTCTGATTTTGGACGTTAAATCGAAATTCGATTTTGGATTACATTGGATTGGCCAAGATATATATTGGATTATAAGGACTGCCCCGACATTAGGTAGGCCCATTTTCCCCTGATTCTTTCTTAATTTATTAGTATTACGATTTTAAGCTGTGTTTATACTGTTTAATTCTCATTCATACATACCCTACATATTCATATTGTCCTATTTTACTGTTTAAAGAACAATGGCCCTAAAATTAGGTGGTATCCCATTGATAGTGAATTCTCTTAAATATGGCATAACACGAGTTATTAAATTATTTTAATACCGTGCTCGGATATTCCGATTTTGATCATTCTTCGCGAAAGGGAATTCGAAATTTTGTCGCGTTCCCAGACAGTTTTGATTTGGCAAAACATAAAGAACTTCTATTAAAAGATTTCTCTTTATCAGATTTTATATCAGTGGTGAATTTATTGCAGTTGGAAGCTTCCACTAATAAAGATGTTTTATGTGAAAAAATTTTCATGCGCTCACTAATCTGACGGATTTTCACAATTCCCTAGATGTTAGTTTTTTATCAGATGACGATCATTCAATTTCAAACAACGACAGTGCACCGACGCCTGTAGGTCTAAGTTCTTCTGTTCCCCCTTCCCCTCCCTCCACGGCCCCAAGCCCAAATCACGTTCTTTCTTCTGACGCGGAAGTAATAAATTTGAGTTCAAGTCGCTCCGGTGTTTATATGACGGCGAACACCGAGATTCGCGAGATGAGTCATGATTTATGGTTTATTTCGAGAGATCTTTCAAACACTTGCAGAAACTTTTCAGGCAATGATTCCTATTCAGTCCGTGCTTTTTTCAACGATATAGAGGATAATTTCCAATTATTCCCAAATCTTACCGACCAGCAAAAATTAGTTTTTGCGAAACGACTTGTTGTGGGTACTGCTAAAACTTTTTTTGTTTTCACAACGGAATCTCAATTCATACGACATGTTTAAAACAGTATTACTTAATGAGTTCTCCAATAAAATTACGTCTATTGAAATTCATAAACAACTCGAAAGAAGAAAAATGCGCTCGAATGAAAGCTCTTTGCAATATTTTATCGCAATGCGCGAAATTGCGAATCGTGGTGACGGTGTTATCGACGAGGCTTCTGTCATTCAGTATACCATTCAAGGAATACTAGGTACCCCATCCGATAAAATTATTCTCTACGGTGCAAAATCATATTCTGAATTCAAGGAAAAGCTACGCACTTATGAATCTGTAGTTACGACTAGACATACAAATATCTCTCATCTATCAAATTTTCAAAATACGACTAATGGCCCCAGACGTGGTACTGGACGAAAAAATTCAGACCAACAACACAACACGAAATTTAATAATACTGGTCTATCTAAAACTAAACCACAAACTTGTTTTAACTGCAATGAGGTTGGACACCTCTCACGGTCCTGTCCTAATCATTCTCTTGGCCCAAAGTGTCTAACTTGTGGTCATTTTGGACATAAATCTATGGATTGCCGCCCCACTACATCAAATGAGACTTCCACTCCACCTGCCGAAGTAAATACAGTACAAACCTCTCACGGTAATATGTGTAAAACTGTCGTTATACTCAATAGCACAGTTTCTGGATTAATTGACACTGGAAGTGAGGTCACATTACTGAACGAAAACACATGGATTCAACTTGGTTCCCCACCACTTTCAAATAATCCTGGAGTGTTAACTGGCTTCGGATTCTCGAAAATTATTATTTTTGGCTGTTTTCAAACCATTATCAACATTGATAACCAGGACTTTCCGGCTAATATTAGAGTTGTTCCAAATCATTCTATGCAATTTTCTCTTATTGTAGGATGTGACGTAATTAAAAATGCTAAATTAACTATTACACCAGACGGTATATATTTTTCAAAACCTTCCGAGCAATGCTTTGAAACTGCTCTTGAATCTTTCATTTTTGCAATAAATGAAGATGTTTCAGCTTTTGATATTGGTTCAAATGTTTCCAAAGAAACTCGTGCTGCAACAGAACGTTTGCTGAATTCTTATGTCCCAAATAAAACAAAGACGACAGATATTAAACTTAATATCACTCTATCCGATGATAAACCGATTTTTCACCCTCCTAGACGCCTTCCTTTTGTTGAATGGGAAATTGTTGACAAACAAATAAATGAATGGTTGAAACTTAAAAATTATTGAACCTTGTTCATCTCCATATGCCAGTCAAGTTCTCGTGGTGCGTAAAAAAGACGGTACACCCCGTGTTTGCATCGATTATAGGAAACTTAATCGACTTTTAATTAAGGATCATTTTCCTCTTCCTCTTATTGAAGACATTTTGGATAAACTTCAAGACGCGCAAATTTTTAGTACTCTTCACCTACGTAACGGCTTTCTTCATGTGCCAGTAGCGGACGAAAGTAAACCATATACAGCTTTTGTAACTCACAACGGACAATTCCAGTTTCTTCGAATGCCATTTGGTCTTTCAAATTGCCCTTCAGTATTCCAGTGCTTTATAAATTATGTTTTTCGTGATTTAATTGTCAAAGGTTATCATAATTGCTCTTTATTTCATAAATTATGGTTTCATATTTTTAATTTTATAATTTCTGCATGCCATCTTACCAGATTTAAACTGATGTTCTATAATCCGGAAAATTCGATAATCCAGAATCGCTGAAGTCTCGACGAGTCTGGATTAACGACTTTTGACTGTATATGAGAAAGACCATGATTTAGGATAAGGCATAATTAAAGCCTGTAAGCTATGTCCTGGATGTTTTTCTTCATGTCTTTCCTCACACCTCTTGCTTCACTAATGTACTAATGCTTTGCTCACCCGGTCTTTTGTTTTTGAGGGGGGGATGTAAAATATAAAAAAATAGGACGGCTTTGCTGTATGCGAACAAGCAACCCCTAGTTAACTTTCTGCTATTTCAGGATCTTCCCCCTAGACCAGTACTTTCAAGAACATTCGAGCCTATTACGTAACTGCTTCTATAAATAGAGAACTTGCACCATTTTGTGTGAGAGACCACATCTGCCTCTACTACTGTTAGGATCTATGCTGCTGCTCTCATCTGCCTCCCTTTGTTAGAATACTATGATGCAGTGACTTTAATCTTATTTAGTAAAAGAATGATAATATGCCTTTTGAATTGAATAAAGATATGGAGCTATAAATTTAAATTCTTCTGAGTCACATTTCTGCCAAGCTTCATTCATGTGCCTGGTTGCCAAAATATTGCATATACACTGGTTATCATAAATTAAGGAAAAATCACAAAAATAGCAATAACTCCCTCAAAAATAAGCCAAACCGTGTAAAATTTGAATATGTTGCCAAGTAAGAGTAGCTGAGTAAAACTCCAATATGCAAATTAGTGGCGCTGCACTCGGATTACATCATCTGCGAGGAGCATAAAAGTCCATGTTTGAGAGCAAGCCCACATATTTCACTGTGATAATGACATCAGAAATCTGAGGTAGCCAATTCGTAACAATGATCTCCAGGCATTATTTTCCTGCAGAACTATGATAAAGCTGAGACTGGAGGCAGGACAAAGTCAAACAGAAGTGGCCAGATGGCTAAATGTAAGTCCTTCCGTGGTTCATAGACTTTGGAGGCAATTTCAAATCATGGATTCAGCCAAGGACGGCCAACTGCTACGACGAGCGCCGATGACCGATATTTGACATTATGTACACTCAGGAATAGAACCGCTACTTCGACTCTTCTTAGATCCTCCCTTGCTGCAGCCACCGGAAAGTTCGTGTCAATGTCAATTGTGCGTAGAAGGCTCACAAAGGTGGTCTGTATGCGAGGCGAACAACCATTTGCCTGCCGCTCAAGTCACGCCATAGGAGGGACCATTTGCAGTGGGCACGACAACATGTCCACTGGACACCTGAGCAATGGAGGGCTATTCTCTTTACGGATGACTCCAGGTTTAGTCTAGAACGCGATAGTAGGCGTTATTTGATATGGAAAGAACCTGGAATCCGTTATCATCCATCAAACATCCGTGAAAGAGATGCATACGGAAGAGGCAGTGTCTGTGTTTGGGGTGGCATCTCTTTGGGTGGACACGCAGACCTCCGTGTTTTTTCAAGGGGAATCGTGAATGCTCATGTTTATAGAGATAACATCCTTGATGCTTATGTGCGCCCTTATGCCGGGGCAATAGTTGATGCTTTCTTGTTACAGGACAACAATGCAAAACTACACAGGGCTCGCATCGTGATGATTATCTTCAACAGGAAACAATTATGCGCATGGAGTGGCCAGCTCGATCCCCGGACTTGAATCCTATCAAGCACGTTTGGGATGCTTTACGGAGACGTCTAGCTGCTCTCAATCCACCCCAAGACCCTTGCCGCGCTTGAAACTGCTTTCCAAGAGCAATGGCTCTCGCTTCCTATGGAACTGATAGACTACATAATTAAAAGCATCACACATCATTCAATGTGCTGTATTGCTTTTAGAGGCAATTATATTCCATATTGAAGGTACTTTTACTATAGCAAACTGACATCTTCGATTTGTTCATTTTATTCATGTGCTAATTTCTATATTACCATAATTGTCTGGTAATTTCTTTTTATGTTATTTGATACCTTACTATGTGTTGTATACTTTGGGTAAGTTTAATAAAATTCTACATGTAACTTTTTCAGTAATCGTAATTTTTGTGATTTTTCCTTAATTTAATGACCAGTGTATATATATACATATTATAACACATTTGGTGTGGCCGATCATATCCAAAGTCAAACAGAAGTGGCCAGATGGCTAAATGCGAGTCCTTCCGTGGTTCATAGACTTTGGAGGCAATTTCAAATCACAGATTCAGCCAAGGATGGCCAACTGCTACGACGAGTGCCGATGACCAATATTTGACATTATGTGCACTCAGAAATAGAACCGCTACTTCGACTCTTCTTAGATCCTTCCTTGCTGCAGCCACCGGAAAGTGGCTTTTGAAGTGTTAGCTTCAAAAAGGGAGGTGCACATTATATAGCAGTTGCATGCACAAAATCTGTACGTTCTACGGCTGCTCATCTTTGAATTATTCAAGATACATATGTATGTACAGACCTCATGAAAATAATAAGCATCCTTTGTTATGTCCATACTAACAGATGTAATGCAAAAACGTCTTTCAAATAGATTCGGGAATGGTGAAAATGAGTATTTTCATTAAAATATGATATTCCAAAATTTCACAATTACAATACTTCCTTTACTGTGTACAAGGAAGCAAAACACGAATTAGTTACACTAAATACATCAATGTAAATATCACTATGCCTGTGTTTTATAAAACCTACAAATCATTAAATTACAGTGCTGCAACATCAAAATTTTCTCAAAATCTTTACATAGAATTGCATCTGGAATTTTTGATAGGGAGTATTGGTACAGCTCATCCAATGAAAGATTGTAGAATCGGTATTGAAAACAGAAGCGATTAAGCTGTTCATCCGACATTCCTTTCCTTCACCTATTTAGTAATTTTTTTTTTTTTTTTTTTTTTAAATCCAATGATGGATACTTGTCTATTCAGCATTGGCCACTCCTAAGACTAGAAATAGTTCCTATTTTATTATAGAGGCATCTAATAGGTGGGCATCATTGTCTCCTAATTGTGTTTCTTACATATCACAGTGTGGATTATGTGAGACTATTATATTATGTAATAATATGAGACTTTCGTTCTATTTTAATATTTGCTTATTGCCTGTAATTTCTGTAGATAATAAACAAATAAACTGTGCATTCCATTAGCAAATAAAAGGACTCCAAATCGGACTGCTCTCTGAGGGAGGAGTAGATGTTTAGCTGTTGAGCGTGAAGGTGTGTTTGCCCCTTGGTCAACTAATCTGATGAACTTCTCATATTTTTGCATCTGATCTTATCAGAATTGTCGCTTTGTGATCCAACTATGGCTTCCAAGCATTTTCTGATTGATATTGTTGATGCAAGGAAAGTTTTACAGTAATTAAACATTGACAAAAAAGGTAGCTTAAGGTATCTAAATACCTCAATAATGTTGCTAATATGCAGAATACATTTAGTGCTGACAGGGTCAGTCTTCACAGACATGGAGCTAGATTTCATTATTTTTGATCTAGTGTGATGAGTCTCTTGATTTTCAACTGTTAAGATATCCATATGGAAAACTTCCAGCTCTCATTTCTACTTCAGATGCTTCTCCTACCGAAGGTTACAGGAAGAATATTACACCTAAGGTGAAAGAAAACAAAACTGTCTGGGCTTCCTTTAAAAAAAAAAAAAAAAAAAAAAAACTGACTCTTACTTAGGAAGCTACTCTAGTGATTTCGATTTCTGATTTGAAGTGTTAGCTCCAGATTTAGTTCCTATTTGTGAAAATCAAGTGCCATTGAATGAGCCTGTACAAATGGAAATTGTTCTTGAGGAAAAGACTGCCGAAAGCAAGATTACCTGTGATCATCTGCTCTAGACTGGAGGCTACCTGGAAAGGTATTAGATGCCTTTTCTCTGACCATAAGATTCAGGACTATATGGGACAAACATCCAGAGAAAAGATTTGTATTTAACATTCCAGTGCCATGCAGGATAAGGCCTTAGCCTGCCTTATAAAGAAGAAGTATCAGCACTTTCAGGAGTAAAGTACAGTCTTCCATCAAAGCTGTCTTCAGATGTTCCCTGCCGACCCATGGAAGAGGATATCCTGCTGGAGCTTAAATAACATGGCTTTCCAGTGTTAAAAATCAAGCAGTTCACCAGGAAAACTTCCATGAAAGAAGAGAAACTCTCTGTTTTCTTCCTGTCATGCTGCACAAATGAAGGCAGGAAAATCTACTCTCTCAAATGTATTCACAGTTGTAAGTGAAGATAAGTTATTACTGTCAGGGTAATCATCCTGTTGTGCATTTCCAATGTCAGTGTTAAAGACATGGACAAGTGTTTTGTAACAACAAACCTAGGTGTCTTAAGTGTGGTGCAGGTCACCTAACCTGTACTTGCTCAGCTACCTAAAGACAAGAAACCGGCTTGTGTGAGATGCAAATTACAAGACATTATTTTATCCAAAGACTGTGTATTTTTCTCCAAAGTGCAAAATTCATCATCTTTGAAGGAACAAGTTAAGATTGAAGAAACCTCCTTTATTGTGCCAGACAATAGGAAAGCACAGCCTGCAGTTGACTCACCCCTTGTACAAAAGTATCCTCTTCATTCTGTGCAAAGAACATTTTTGCTGAAAAGGACTTTAGAGATTTCATTCACAAATTTTCTTAATTAGCTTCTAAGTTTAGGATTTTGAAATACTCCATACAGTAGCTGGCTCTCTCACTCTTTGAAATGTTCGACACATAGAAAAATTAACTTTCCCTTTACTATGAATGATAAAACAATGTGCACACCATGTGAAGCAGCCCAGCCAAGCCCTGACACCTTTTTGAACCGTCTCTTTCTTTATAGCACAGAATCTGTCTGTTTGCTATGCTTACAAGGACTTTCATTTCGTCTCTTAAAAACAAAGTGCTTTATTTTCTTCTTTCCCTAGGAGTTTTATCTCATTGGGGAAGTTCCTTCCGGTTTTTATGAAAATCAGGCCCTTTATGGGACTACGTCAGCTAACTGGTAAGAGCAGGAAAAGTCATCCCTGCTGAAAACAATCCCACAAAAGTATCAGTATACTTTCTGATTTTTTTTTAGAGTAAATTAAAGGTCTTTTTCAATATAAGGATAATACTAAAAGTTTTTTAATTTAGCGATGTGGAAGAGAGCAAAATGGCATTATATCTCTGTGTAATTGGTATTAGCCATGTTACAGGCTAATGCCAATTAAACAGAGATTATGGTAATACAAAGCAGCAATTACACAGAGAATGTATGGTAATACAATGCAGCAAAACTGAAATGTGAATTTATGATATGACTGTAATGCCTGTCAGTAGGTCTGCAGAGTAATGTAATTAATTTTAAAAGTTTCTGAATGATGAATTTGAATAATTTTCCAGTAAGTTTTCACAAAATAACTGCAAATAAATTTGACTAGCATTTTAGACTGAAGCAATATGTTATACTGGTATTTTTTTATTAGTTTTTATTAAAACTGAGTAACAAGGAATGTGACAGCTGTCTTTATGACTGATAATAATTTAGGAAGTCATATTGTATGTATAATAAATGCTTGAAGGGAATCGGAGATATTATTGACAAAAATCTGTTATCTCTAGACATTTATATGAGGCATTTTCAAAAATGCAAATTCAATCTTGCATGGGCACCTGGTTGATAAAACCCTTTTACCATATGGATTTTCCATGAAGTGACATCATTGCAAAAGGCAGGTGAAAGTCTGGTTTTTATTTGGTGCATTAAAATAACTTAAAAGATTTCATCACAGGCACTCCAGTTTAGTGTATTGCATCACCATCAGTGTACTGTTATGAGTACACTGATAAATACAGTGCATACATAGGCATAAATACAATACTCATAACACCATCAATGTGCTCTTATGAATACTGTATTTATGCCTTGTACACAAACTTTATGTGCCATCTTACACTTATTGCAATGCAAATATTATATTTTTCAATACTGTATTGTTAAATTATTACAAATAATAATTTTTCTCATTCTAGGAAACTTGATAAATTGAGATATGAATTAATAAAAGCCTATGCTGAAATGGAAACTGATACACCTGGCACAATAGAAGGCATTTCCTCATCTAAAAGTAATAAAGAGTACATATCTTTTATTTTATCTTTTATGATTTTCATACAACATCTAAAGTGTATTAATAATTGTTCAAATATGCAACACATTATTTTTTTATTTATAAAGCACATTATCTAGTCTTGTCCTTTTGATTCCCCTCCCACTTTGATAGCCTATAAATCTTGTAAATACATAAATTAACAGTTATAACATTTTCAGTCAGAAAATAAAAATAAAATTTGTGACCTTTTGATTTTAATCATTTTTTTTTTATATATATATAAATTTAACTTACATTTTCTTTTGAATGCTTGTTTCTTAGACTTATAACATAGATAAAGAAGTGTGTTTTAAAATTTATTCTTATAATCAAAGCATTTTGTTTGTAATGCCAAACACATCTTTCAATGTGTAGCAAAATGGTGTGTCTCTATTATGGAATATAGCAAGGTATTTACAACTCCTGATTATCTGTGTGCAGTGTTTTACCAATTATCCACATATTTAGTTATCTTTGTATCAAATCTCATTATTAAATGTAGGATTAATTCATGAAATTATCCCTGATAGAATAAAGTAGGGGGTTTCTTCTAAGGAGAAAATAACAGTATTAGATCTTTTTTTTTAATTTAATTTTATTTATTTATTTTGGAGGGGATTATTTCTGGAGTTAAAGAATCTGGAAACACGACAGAAGTATGGATGGAGAAAGCGAATGATCAGGATATGTGATTTTATGAAATCATGATATTTTTTATGTATATTGCATTATTACATTTTACCCCCTATTAGCCTGACAAAAATCTCAGCATAGCTATTAAAATTTTTCTGTGCAGAAGAAACTGGATCTTGCTCTCTCTTTCCTATGTATATATATGTTCATTAACTACATTTTAATCTGCATTGTATACAGCTCATTTGAAATCTCTCGAGTTTTTTATTTTTATGTAATTTATGCATTAATTCAAGAGCCTTTATGCAATTATCTGTTTCCTGACTAATTAGCACTGGACATTAATTAGTGTATTAGAATAAATAATTAGTATCTCAGCCCATACTTAATGTTTGCATGAAATATTTACATTTTTTTAAAATTTTGTTTGATTAGTAAATCAATAATAAATGTATGCTTAATTGTAAGAAAATAATGCCAATATAAAATTTCAAATTAGGATAAAAAAAAGCACAATGTGGCATGGATTTTCGATAAAACTATTGATTTTGATGACAAAATTGATAAAATTTTATTCAGAATCTATGACATTATAAGTTACATTTTTGCCTCATTTTAAATAAATATTAAGTGTGTTTCTAAAATATTTTGCATTACAACTGCTGCAGAGATATTCAACCCAAGGTCTTCCAAAGATATTGAAGTAGCCTGCTGAGCTTTTCTGATGAGAGGTTAAGAAACAAAACTGTCAAGCAATTGCCTCAAATTCTTTGTTTTCCTTTGATTTTCCCCATAATGAATTTGTGAGATATTTATCTCACCCATCTCTGCTTTTGTTGATGTTTAGTGTATTTTAAGTGCCACACTGTGGTGACATCTTTCATATGCATCTTGTTTAAAAGTATGAAGGGGGGAATGAATGGAATTCTATTTCTCCTTATGTTACAGTCAGTTGGCAAAGGAATAGGCAGATGTAAACGTCTTGATAATATGGTGATAAGCAGGGTTTTAGCAGTTTAAAATTGTCAGCAGTCTTTTTTTTCTTCAGAATGAATAAAGAGTCCAAAGAATAATGTTCATGTTAGCTACATGGTAGCAGAAAACATTGCTAAATGTAGAAAACCTTTCATTGATAGAAAGTTTATGAAAAAATGTCCTCAATGTGCAGTTGGATGTGCTTTTCTTATCATAAGCTCAAGCTATTTCGAACAGTAGCTTTTCTGGTGTGACAGTAGCAAGATGCATGGAGGATAGCAAATATAATTAATAAGTTAAAATCTGGATGCAAGAACTTTATGTTTTATTCTGTAGCAATGAATGAATCAATGAATGCAACAGGTACTGCACAAGCAACCATTTTTATTTGTGCATTGATAGAAACTCCACAATTGTAATTAAATTAGCCAATGTTATTGCAGTTAAAGGTACAGCACAGAGATCATTAGATTTGCATTTGAGTTGGAAAAAAATACCTTAACTAAATGTGAGTTAAACTTGAGCAATATAATCTGCATTAACCACAGATGGTGCTCCTTCTATGACCAGACTAGAAACAGGTGTAATAACATTACTCAAATCTGATACGAAAGCATATGGAAATATTACTTTCATGGTTTTCTAACGTATCTCCAAGAAATCCATCTCAGAACTTGTGATGACTATTGTTGTAAAAGTACTTAATTTTTATCCAAAGGGCTTAATCACTGGCAGTTTTAACAATTCTTGAATGATTTGGAATTTTAACATGATGGTTTTGTATGTTGGTTGAACTGCTTCTAAAGAATGAATATCAGCAAGTAATGGAATCTAAAGGGAAGTCCATTTACAAGTTCCATGATGAGAAATGGTTAAGAGACTTTGAATTTCTTGTTGATATATTGGTCCTTTCAATAACCTTAACTGCTGCATACTGGAGAAGGGTTTACTTGTTCATTATCATTAAGACTGTGTGAAATCTTTTGAAACAAAATTAATACTGTGGGAAAGTCAATTGCTAAATAAGAATTCCATTCACTTTCCAAAATTGATGGATTTAATGAATAAAACTACAACATGGAACTCAGACGATTATATACAGTGCATTTCAATTCCGAAAGTGAAATTGTGTAACTCTACAGTAAAATGCAAGTTTCTTGAAAATCCTACGTTAATTGATTTTTACTCGTAGTACATGTTCAAAGACAAGTATCTGTATGTAAATATATGTAATATTTAAGGAATATGTAAACATGCATTTTTCATATGTTCTGCCTTTGGCATTAATTTATTATGTAAACAGTTTTCTAATCAAATGAAGGACACGTCTGACAATTCAACATTTGGAGGATACTTCATGAATTACAGCAACATAGATTCTACCTGATATTGAAGCTTTTAATAAAGCAAAAATAATGCCAATTTTTTCAATTTTAAGGCTGTAGTAATTTCCATCCCATCAGTAATGTGTTTTTTATTGTCATTGGATTTTGTAACATCATTATGCACTATATAACATGTCACCTTTATTCTGTTTTATAATTAAAAAATACAAAGTATATTGATTCAACTTCCATTGAACTTTATTTAACAAGATATTGGATATTTTAAAAATCAGTAGCCCCATCTCTTCCCATTAAAATTAATTGTAGTCTTGTAAACATCCCTCTCTTTTATAAATTTTCTGCCTATGCTACTTATGTGAGAGACATTGGCCCATGGATCTTTATAAATTTATTGATGTGGCTCTTGGGTGTGAGATTGAAGATCCCTAATCTACAGTAGTCAAGTGCATGAAATTGTTTTGTAAACACCTCTTGTTTAAAAAGAATCTTGTTTGTAGGAAATATGTTTCATGTCATTTTTATAGCTATTTACCAAATTTATGTGGGGTTCTTTCCAGAATAGGGTTAGCTCTTGACGTTATTAAAAAACTCTTACCAAGATTATGTACCAAAGGGAAAAATAATTTTCAAAATGGCAGCTTGTTATCAATTTTGTATAAGAACAACAAATTAATCTAATTTTAAATACCAGAATTAGCAATTAAAATTGAGGTAAATATAAATCAAGAGGATAAAGCTTCCCCATATTGTTTCTGTACTTCTGCAATCCCAGAAATTCAACAAAATCAAATTTAAAATTTACCAATGAAAGCGATTCATGCTCCTCAAATTTGTAATTTTTATAGACCAAGCATTTGAAGTATTTAATTTTTTATCCATGTACTATTCAAGTTCAGTTCTCATATTTTAGTTTTTCAGTGGCTAAAATTCTCAAACTTCGTTAGTAACTCGTACAGAATTTTCAAATGCTAACACAACTTAATAATAAGATCAAAAGGGAGACTTTACTGTTATGAAAGATCTATATAATGATTAATAAATAACCTTTATTATTATTAAAATGGGAGCAAGCAGAAGATGCCCGCTTTTATGAACAAAGGCAATTTAAATGGCTACAGAATTCTGAAGAATTTATTCAAACATCTGTGTTCCCCCCCCCCATCCACTGACATAAAAAAGAAATGATTTTTGCCACAGAATGCACACTAATTCTACAAACATAACTCTTGAATTGAAGAAGAAACTCAAATTCAGCTGTGGTGCAAATTAACTTAGAAAAAGGCATCATGAAAAATTTCATTAAGAAAACTCAGGATGAAGAGTTGTCATAATGATGAAGTATTGGTATAAATGAAATAGCCACATTTGGTATTTTATCGACATTTTTGTGTTTTTACACAAGGTATATTCTATTCTGGAATTGCAGCATGACCTTCATTGTTTATAGGATATATATATTTTTTTTTTTTTTTTGTCTGTGTGTGTGTGTAATTACTTATTAAGTTTATGTCTTTGTTTATTCATTTTAGGCAAATATGAATATACAGGCAAAGAAGAAAAAAAGAGTTTCTTGGAAAAAATCAAATCTGCAATATTTGGTTAGCTTTATAATAGTAATTATTTTAAAGAATATTTCATTTAGTCATTAATAAATGATTAGATGTTGATGAACTTGCAGTTTCTGAAAGAATAAATTATTTCTGAAAGATGCCTTTTAAGCATCAAGATGTGAAATAATATGAAACTGTGTATATTTCTATAATGTATTTCTCTAAATATATATGTATGCAATTTGTAGATTTATTTTGGAGTAATGGTTGCACTTCCTTGTAAATGCTAACAGGCAAATTATAATAAAGGTAATGAAAAATGTTGTGTCATTTATTACTTTGCTTTTAAGCACCAAAGGTAGTCAGTAGACTCAGATGACTATAAATACTCTAGAACTTAAAGTACTGCTGAAGAGTTTAAAATAATCATATTCTGGTACTGGCTTTGGAGAAAATGATAAATAATATATTAACTGTTGTTAGTAAATCTACTATAATAATAAAATTTTTATAACAACTTCATTTTTAGATATGTTTTTATGTTTTATTTTATATTCAATAATTTTCCATTTTTTACTTAAAATAATTCAGCAATTCAAATCCCTCCCCTTGTTGCTACAATTAAGACATGCTGGTGACACAGAATTGGAATATTCTTGAGAAGTTTGCAGACAGTTCAAATAAATGTTTATAATATTGTTATGTTTATAATAATGTTTATAATCTGTTTAAAAATATAAACTAAATTTAACTTTTTAAATTAGAGTTGCTGAATTATTTTAGGTAAAAATTTGAAAATTATTGAATTGTTTTTTATTGAGATAAAAGTAAGAATATATTACATAAAGGTAATTCTCTTTATTGGCTTTCAAATGGTTTGTTTAACTGCTGATTAATTTAAATGAAAATTTTCCTCTTTAACAAAGTCAAGAATACTATTCTATATAGGTACGCTAACAAATTTAACAAAAACCAATACTAATGTATATTTTGCATGCTTTTGATGAAAGGCATGATATGATGAAATTGCCATAGTGTGAACCCAAAGAATGTCTGTGTTAAGAAGGAAAGTTTCCATGGACATAATGTAAACCTACATTGCTGGAAAGTGAAGGGAAAATTCGCCAAGGAATCTGGTAAGATTTTCCCCATCCACTATGTGTACAGGAAATTGGGGAACATATGTTAAGAAGAAACATTCTTTGACAAAACATTTGTTCTCTGACTTTTCGCCATAATTTAAACTCGGATTTTTGGACTTTTTTGTGCTCAAAGTAACTAATCCATTAATTAATTTACTTGCACAAAAAAATATTTTCTTTTTTTTTTTTTAAAGTTTAATGAAATTTAAAACGATATTCGTTTCATAAACTCTTGATGAACTTGACCTTCAAACTTTGATGCCAGCTTCGAGCTTTGACGACAGATATTTCGCACATGCACAGCTATTTCCCTCTACGTTCAGACGGAGCCACTCCTGTTGCAGAGGTTTTCCTTCTTAATAATACATATTCTTTGGTTATCTAATTTGATTCAGTTCTTGCATAGATCAGAGTTAACCCTGCTGTGATCCTGAATCAGTGAAATTGATATTCTCATTAGTCAATTATGTGATCTGAGAGATAACTCTAGGTTTTTTTATTGTTGGCTATGAGGAATCATGTGCCTCTTATGAAAACAAAAAGTGGTTTTATGAATAGTAATGTTTTTATAATATGTGTTACATAATCTTCTATGATCATAGGCAAAATTTCTTATTCATTTTAAGTAACACAGCATGGGAAAATTCTAATTATAAAATAATTGCAGAAAGTATAATAAAATGTGGCAAAACTTTAGATGAAATGTATTAAAGGTTTGGAATTAACTGTTCAAAGAATATTGAGTCATGCAAACTTTTTAGTATGCCTTGAATTTTATATATAAAACTTTCATTAAGTGTGGATAATTTTTCTTCAAGAGAAAATGACTTATATGTTATTTCCTATATTTGACTCTAATAAATTAAGAATTTGTAAATGACTTCTAGCATGGAGTTGGTTGCAGCCTACTTTGGCTGTTGAACTCAAAGGGTAGATGTTTTTACTTTTCCAATATGACAACAAGCTATTTTGCCATCTGAATAAGGTAGTTTTGAAGAAATTTTCAGTACTACTCAAATTTGTGAATGCAGCTTTAATGTTGCTTTTTGCATTGCAACCTATTCTGACAGTTTGAGATTATTTAACCAAAACTTCAGAGCAATCAATAAAACTTTGGCATCCATTCCTTTTTATGAAAGTTCATGAAGTATGTCTGCAGCTTATTCACAGAACGATGTGTTGCTTAAAGCACTGTAGTTAAATGGTTTCAAATTATTAGCACATGCTATCATTCTTAATTGCATTTTTTTATATTCCAATATGTCTCTCTCTCATTTTCAATAACATAAAAATCGGATGAAAATGATATCTGGAATCTGATATGCAGATTTATGAATGGGCCATTTTCAAATTTTGCTTACCTTTTTCTACTTTGTTTCAGAAGAAAAGAAAGAAAATTCAAGATAAGTTATGTTTAAAGTTTAATTTTAGTAGTGCATTACTGCATAAAGAGTACTATAAATATATTTCTACAATTCAAAATATAAAGAAAAATTAATTGAAATTTTTTAGATATAAATCTTAAAATGTGTGATCGTAGGCAAAAATGCCTGCCCCTTTCAAGTTTCATGTTATTCAACCTCTTTTTTTGGTGACCTAATTTATTTTTTTAATAAAGAAGTTTAATTATTTCAAATATGAACTAATAGCGTTTTATATTAATAATAAAATTTAATTACAGAAGTTTTTTTCTTTAACAAATCAATAGAAAAAATAATTTGTCTTTCACTCCATGTCAGGTCCGTTACCTTGAGATTATTTTACCCAAAATTAGTTTCTAAATCTGTCTAAAAGGGGCAGTACATATTCAGTGACATAAATAAAGTAGTCAAGCTAAGTTTGACTTTTTTGAATATGTATTGGCCCCTTTAGGCAGATTTACAAACTAATTGGGATAAGATAATCTGTAGGTAACAGACTCAACATGAAGTTGAAGACTTATTTTTATTGATTGCTAAATTTTTATCAAAAAATTTTCAGTTGATTGTTTTATATTTTAATTTGTAGAAATATATATATTTCTTCAATATAACTCTTTATGCAATGCATTGCTCAAATTAAACTTTAAATGTTAATTTATCTTCAATTTTCTTTCTTTTCTTCTGGGACAGCATATGTAAGCAAAATTTGAAAAGGGGCTGAATAGAAGTTTCTAGAACTCTGTTCTCTGGCTTTTCTCCTGTCCTTTGTGAATTATATCAACTTTTTCATTTTAGTCATTGAGATTGGAATAAATGTGCCTTAAACAACTGGTATATTCTATTTTGCTTGCAACAGTTTTCTGCCAAGGAAGAGCCAGTATGTTAGATATGAGTGGTCATCTTAAATTTTCAAGGTTTTAATTTTGCTATATTAGCAGGAAGTGAATGTTTTCCCTGTGGATGTGGTAATTTACAATGCATACTGATTAAGTAGTTTAAATGTTGTTCAATTGTTCTGTAGAAATTTGTTGCAAGGGTTTGGTTTTATTACTTGTTTGTACTTAGCTTAAAATAATTGTGTAGGATATTATTTGGATATACCGTGCTGCGTTAGTAATTTCTTTTAGGATTTATGGTCTTTTTAGGTTGGTTTTGGCCACTTGGCTGCAAGTAGAATTTGAATAAAGAACTGCAGTCTTAAAAGTAACTTTTAAAGTACTATTTTGCTTTTTAAATAAAAGACAGCTGTTTTGCTGTAATAGTGGTCGAATTTTTACTGCAGTTATTTTTTTTTCACCATAAGTCTCTAAGATAGTTTCTAAGCATAATTTTTATCAAGTATTACCTAAGGTATTTTATTTCAGTTTTCCATTGAATATGGTTATCAAATAGTTGCAAGTACAAGTCACTATATCATATGAAATAGTTGTTATTGTCTAGGTATGGAATAGATATTACAGATTTTAGTAGTAAATGGTTTATTGTTAAAATATGAAACTATTATTTTGATTGCATGATTTTTAACCCAAATCGTTCAATAAATAATATAATTAGGTTATACAGTTGACTTTGAGATGTCATAAAATATTGCTCTTATTAAAGTTTTACTATTGAAACTTTCAATTGTGCCAGTGCAATTGAATTACAATTGAAACCAGTGCATAACAATGCACTGGCTTCCAAAAGTAAGCACACATCAGTAAAATTATAAAGAATAGAGAAGTAAAGCTTTGATTAACACCAAATTACACCTGAAGATAGCAAGTATGCTTATGCATAAAAAACAAGCGTTATGTGCAAAGATAGAAACACATTTAATTTTTATAAATTATGTGAATGATATCAGATTTGGTTCATTAACAAACTGAGCTAAAAATATGCTAAAAGTACTTAAATTAATGAGGTATGTGATCACTATGGAACTTCACACAAACTTTACAGCGATTGCCCATATTATTAGCATTCGCAATGTTGATTTCAATGAAGTGATCAAAATTGTGAATGCTAATAATACCCGTTCTTTTATTAGGACAGTTTCCTGCGTCAAAAAAGGGGGGGTGACTCAAGTTTTTCCCCACTGTCTGTTACGTCTCATTGGCCATAGCTTCATGACATTTGTTTACCCTTAAGTGTCATCTCGCCTAATTGATGAGTTTAATTCTTATCATTTCTGGTGGCACTCCTCTTACTAACTTGTTCTAGCACCTTTTACTGCCATTTTTAGCTCATAGCTTTTCACAGTCCGAAGTCATAGATACAGGTATGTTCAAGATTTTTTCTTTCCCTTGTATTAATTTTGGTCATAGAAAGACCCAATTTGACGTGCTTTTTTGTTTAAATTTTAAAAGTTTTTATTCCTTCTTTTACAAAGTTTTAACTCTTCAAGCTCAGTAGGTACTCCCTTAAAATTGTGTATATGTTGACTAATAGCTATTTGCTATTTATTTTATTCAGTACATTTGCCTTACCAGGCCAGTTTGTATAGTTCTTTTTCTTGCACCATTAATGTGTTTCTCATTCACTTTTAACCAGCGGGTGCATTGGGAAATGAAAAAGAAAAATTGAGACTTAAGTTATATTAGGTATTTTTGTCTGTTAATACTCAAAAAGTTTTTTTGTTTTCAGTCTCAATTTTTCCTTTTTGACAAAGCGCGTTATGGATTTAGCTGAATTCGAAACTCATTGTGCATTTCCCTTGATAAGTCCGTAATGAGATTCCAATTAGGCTAATTTACCATTTACCGCTTCTTAGTAACTTTACTTGTGTTTTACATAATTTTTGTTATAATTTTAAAATGTTTTAGGATTGTTTAAACTTTCATCAACATTTTTTAACTCTTAAATTTGAATTGAGTTTTACATTCACTTTTTATTTGTCAATTTTTCTTGTTTAGTATTTCATACTTCTTGTATTTTAACTTTTTGTATTGCTTTGTATTTTTACATAGTGTTAAAAATTTTTACACAGGAACCACAGTATCACATTTGTTTTTAAGAAATAGCTTGAAGAATTTACTTTGTTTTCAAATTTTGCAGTTCAATGTGCAAAATTCTTGACCACACAGGTCTTTTTTAGTTTGTTCTCCTTTCTATATATATAAAGAAATGTATAAATAGGCTGAAAATTCGAATACACTGTTGCTGACTTTGTTACTAGGCTTGGTGAACTCAGCTTTTTTTTATTCTTATATGCTGGTAAATTGTGCATTTTTTGCTTTAAAAATGATTGAAGTATGTTATTCTTATCTTCTGGTTAAGGCTTTTATGTTAGTTAATCTGCATGCAATAGTTGAAGAATTATTGACAATATAAAAGTTGTTTAGTGCGATTGACACTAATTTTTTAGCCATCTTTGTTTACGTTTGAAACTTAGCAGAATAGTGAATTAAATCAGTCTCTGCAACTTCAATATTTTTTTGGCCGAGTGTGACCAAAATAAACTGAGAGAGTAAGTGAATGAAACCTTCAGTTACCTGCTGATTTAATGACTGTCTAACTAGCATATGTTCTGTCAGTCATTCATGATTGCCTTTAACATACACATTAGCATACAACCCTCAACATCCTTTACGGATGCCACTCAAATTCCACTATGCCTTCGAAAATTGCTGCTGTGCATTATGTATTTAACTTTTGGAAATCCGTGCATAATTTATTGCTCATAATAGTTGATTGTGGTACTATGATTTTATTTTGTATCTATGTGTACGGAGGGCTTATTCATATATATGTTATTCAGTTCTAGGAAAAAAGGCCCACAGAAAAAAAGCTGACATGGAAAAATGCTCACAAAGTATGCTCACATGGAAAACAGCGCACATAGAAATATGCTCTCATGGAAATAAGTCCACTAATAAATAATTCACGTAGAAATATTCTTACATTAATAAATCAATAATTAATATATTTATACATCGTACACCTACTTTAATTTTCTAAAGAAAAATTATTTAAATTACCAAAACATTTATGGTTATATATTTCAAAAACTGTATACTTATGTGTAGATTCAATATAAGATTAATAAATGGGCTGTTTTGAATTAAGAAAAGGAAAGGAGGAAAGAAGTAAAAATGAAACAATACACAGTGAAAAATTATAGCAATTTTAATTGTTAAAAAGATAAAATAATAACAAATATAAGTTACACAATTTATTAACATTTAGAAGAATAAGCAAATAGAAATGATTATTTAAATAAGGTAAAATATTTAATTTTATCATTGATTTCATCGTATTTTTTTACATGATTTGTGATTACCAAATGTAAATGTTCATATTTTCTTTCTTTTACTTCAGTACATGCTATATTTACATTAGCTCATAACAAATGTTGACAGGCTAAATCTTTTTTCAGTCCATCAAAACCACATACTTGTGGTTACACATATACAATTAAATAATGAAATTAGTGCGTTATGAAAGCCTTCACAACAGTTTGTGGTTTTAGGAGATTTCTTGAAAGCTGCTTCACAATTTTCAACTGAGAGGCATCTGGGAACAGCTTTAGTATTGGTCCTTTTGGCAATTTTTTTATTTGGCGACAAACTTCGGTCGCCAAGGTAGACCCGGTTTTGAAGATCGGAAAAAAAAATGGCGGATTGTCAACAAAACCCGATCTAGACTAAATAACAATCCTAAAAAATAAGCTCTTAATCAGAATAAACAGTCTTTCTCTAATTTTCAACATTTCTAGTACTGCTATGATAAATTCTTGAAACACTACTGTAAATGAATTTATGACAATTATTATGTTATGAGTAATGAAATTTACAAAATGTTAATATTTTTAATTACAAAATATAATGTATTAAACATTAATATTTTAAGTAGTTAGTTCATATTTATATTTTATTATATTAGTACTTAGCTAGCTAATATTTTAAATTTACAAAAGGTTAATTTTTATGTTTATGAATAATGAAATTTACAAAAGGTTAATAAATGCATTTTAAACTAGTATGTGTTTAGTTTCTTAGATTCTGTTATTAAAAGAAAATAAAAAAAAATATTTCAAAGTGAAGGAAATCAAATTCAATTATAATGGGCAAGTTTTGTACCAGTGTTAGAAATATTTTTTATGATCAAATTTTGTAAATGGTAAAAATATTAAGAAGTGTGTATTTTTTAATCCCTTAATTTATTACAAGTAATTTATGATTATAATTTAAAAGCTAAAATTAAATTATCATAATGAGTAAATTTTGTACCAATGGTAATAATACAACAATCATCGTAAATGATGATTTCTGTGAAAAATTCGAACACTCAATGGAATCCACTAGTGGTGAAGTGATAGCCACTGAACAGTGGTAGTTCAGGCTGGCTATATGGGAGTTTTAGTAGTTTTCCGTAGATGTAATGTGAATCTGAGCCAGTTTCTCTTAAAAAGTACTTTATGAAGGCATCCTTCTTCTGCTAGCCAGCATGTGTATTTATTTTCTATTCATAATTCTCTCTTATTTACTTATTTCTTAATTCTAAATCTTACTTCTCAAGAGAAGAAGTGTTGCATCTATAGGTAGAAAAATATGGTCAATATGTTTGCAAAATCCTGTCAGTTTTGGCATTTAAATAAACTAAATAATTTGTATGTGATGCAAACAAAAATGCATTACACTATTTCATGTACTGAATAATTAACCAGGAAACAAAGTATATTGTAACGTTCCTTTATTTTGTAACCAGAGTTATTTTATGCTTGGGATCTTTACTGTCAATTTCCTCCATCCGTTTTCTCACCAGATTCCAAATGAAGTTTTTATTTTGTAAAACAAACCGTGTTTTGCCTTTTGAGGCCACATTACTAGGTTGCTAGATAAGAAAAGATTTGTAGTCTTCAGTCTTGCATTATAATTGCTGATAGTTGAATTCCATGCCGGTTAAGTTTTTAACCAACTTTGCATTAAATTGATTTGTGCAGCCTTTGGGCTACAAATTTATTTGAATTTAAATTTTACATTTGAACTTAATTGTTATCATAAGTTATCTTGCCACAAGTGGTTGACTGAGTCGTAAGCACAAAGTGTGCCTTCTGTTCTGTACATCTAAACTTTATAATAGAATAAAAGTATATCTTAACTTAATAAGAATATATCTAAACTTTATGATAATAACATTTAAAGACATTGAAATCAGTATCTAAGTACTTGCCATGTAGTCAAATTTTTATATATAAATTGTACTCTTACTTTTATTATAGAGTTTTTATTACAAAAAATTCAGATTTCTGTTAGATAAAATGTTTAAGTAATGTAGAAAATTTGCATAAAATTTAAAATAAAAAGTCGACTGTTATGTCAACATACTATTAATAAAAATAATAATACTCAGTGAAGGTTATTCATATACAGCTGTTAGGTTGTAAGATTTACAAAATTTGAGAACTCTAAATTATAAGCAATATATTCCATAATCTAAGCAACATTATATTTTTTATAGTCAGACAAATTATGAAAATGTTATAAAACCAATAATGAAACCTGATTTTGATCTTGATTTGAACCTATGAATTCATGCAATTACACATCCCTATAGTTCTAATATGAGGTAAATAAGTATTTTTAGACCATGGTAATTTTGATCTCCTTAGCAAAGGAAACACCAAAAGTTTACCTCATGCTACTGAAAATGTGGTTTTTTCCCTTGGGGAGGTGGAGTTTATAATAATATGCAGAGTTGACATATGAAAAATTGTCAAGACTCATGTGATGTAATATTAAAAGTACCAGTTTTAACTATAAAAAATTTGGCTTTTTAAAAAATATTTTAAATGTTGTGCTTTCCGAACACAAAAGTAACTTTAAGAAAAACACACAATTTATCCCTCCTGCCATCAAAGCTCTGATACCTATCAAATTCGTTAAAGTTACGTGGACAGAAATGGCGGCATGTATGAAGCTCAGTATTTAGGGTTACCAAAGTTATCATAATTTTTCATTTATCGCTCCAAAATGTCGCCAAACAAATTTCTCGCCAAAAAGGACTAATACTAAAGCTGTGCCGGCATCTGAAGTGTCTGGTATGCAAATGTAAGAAAATAACACTTCTCTGACTCCAATGGAACCAATATTTTATTCTTACAAAGTTATAGATTCTTATTCATAAGATTTATTTACATGCATGTAGAATCGCGTGACAGAGACCCGAAGTTTGTTTACTTCGTTCTTCGCGGAGACTAGAAGGTGTTGCCATTCCGCTTTAACTAAATTTAATTAGAAACTTAACGGAACTGAAGCGACACTACACATATTCCCTTCCTAGTGACAGCAATTATGGAAGATAGTCTTTAAAGTGACTGGAGAACTTCACATGTCTGCCGGTTCTAGTAGTCTTGGTTTCATGATGAGTTTCTGAATTTTCTTCAGTGTTCTTGAGTGCAGGTGTTTCCCCAAGTTCCGCTTTCTTGGAATGGGAGTTTTGGAAAGGAATATCAGAATCTTGCACTAGGAAACATGGCTTTAGTCTGTCTATTGAAACTCTTTTAACTTTTCCTTGGATTTCAATATCGAAGTACTTATCCTTTCTTGCTCTTACAGGATACGGTCCAAGATAGACAGGCTGTAGCGCCGAATTATGAATGTTGTTGTATAGGAATACGTGAGAACAGTTGGAAAGATGTTTAGAAACAAAGACTGTTCTATTTCCATGGGTGGTGGTAGAACTTGGCTTCATAGCTCTTATTATTTTCTGAAGGTTTTGAGAAAATTCAGACTGTTTCATATGAGGTACTGTTGAAAGGAATTCACCAGGTAATGCTAAAGGGGTTCCGTATACAAGTTCTGCGGATGAGCAGTCTAAGTCTTCCTTGATGGCAGATCTTATGCCTAAAAGAACGAAAGGCAATGCTTCCAGCCATAATTTTGATTCGACTAGATGACATTTGAGACTTGCTTTTAAAGTTCGGTGTTGTGTTTCGATCAGGCCATTTGCCTGTGGATGGTACGCAGTTGTAGTGTTTGTATGAAAACCAAGATATTTTCCTAAAGCTTGAAAAAGTTGGCTATCAAATTGCCGACCTTGGTCAGATGTTATGCGATTCGGAATTCCAAAGCGTGAAAACCAAGTATAAATCAAAGCTTTAGCAATAGATTCTGCTGATTGATCTTCTAACGGTACCGCTTCGATCCATCGTGTATAACGATCGATGATGGTTAAAAGATATTTGAATCCTTTGCAAGGAGGTAGCGGACCCACCAGATCTATGTTTAAATGCTGGAATCTGTGTGGACGTACTTTGAATTCTCCCAAAGATGACTGTGTATGTCTGTGAACTTTAGATCTTTGGCAAGATAAACATGCTCTAGTCCATAGTTGGCAGTCTTTATTCATATTGGGCCATATGAAACGTCGTGTTATCAATTTTATCGTGGATCTTATTCCAGGATGAGATAAATTATGGATTGAAGAAAATATTTTCTGCCGAAACTTTGCAGGGATGTATGGTCGATTATAATTTGTAGAAGTATCACAGTAAATTTTCTTGTCGCTGTCCGGTATAGGATTTGCAGGATTTTTAAGTTTGGGTTGTTTTTTAGTATCTCCAAGTCGTCATCTTCTTGACAGTCTACTATAGTTTGTAAGTCTATTGCAGATGGTACAGAAATGGTGTCTATGCGAGAGAGAGCGTCAGCGACGGTATTTTCATGCCCTTGTATGAATCGGATATCGGTTTAGAACTGGTCTATATATGATAGTTGTCTAGCTTGTCGTGGCGAAGCTTTTTCCAAATTTTGTTGGAAGGCAAATGTTAGTGGTTTGTGATCCGTGCATATTGCAAAAGTTCGCCCTTCTAAGATGTATTTGAAATGTTTTACTGCTGTAGAATCGCGTGACAGAGACCCGAAGTTTGTTTACTTCGTTCTTCGCGGAGACTAGAAGGTGTTGTCATTCCGCTTTAACTAAATTTAATTAGAAACTTAACGGAACTGAAGCGACACTACAGCATCAGCAAAGCACCTAAAAATGTTAATTTTATTTCTAAAATTTTAAATTTCTGCCTGAATTGTACAACTTTTTTGGCTCCAAACGTAACTACATTCAAACATCAATTTCTGTAGATACACATCAAAAGTATGCAAAAATAGAGTAAAAAAACAAAAATTAATTATTGGCAGTTACAAGAAAAAAGATGTCGTTCAGGGGCAGTGGTATAAAATATTACAGTACATGCAAATTTTTACTACAGTTTTCATGCTTTTATTTACTGACCCTGAAAAGGTTAATATGAGCATTTGTCCATGTGAACATATTTATATAAGTGAGCATTTTTCCATGTGAGCTTTTTTTCTATGTGAGCACATTTCCTTGTGAGCATTTTTCCGGTTACCATTGTATTCCTATTGTTGAACAAGAGTGCTGTCAGAGATGTGTTTCCCTTTACTTAATGGAAGCAATTATTTTAATTTCAGGGATGGAAGCATTATTCCATATAATGCGAATTCTCCTGCTTCATCTCCACGTAAAGGCCCATTTACACTAGCGGAACTTTGAGCCTAAAAAACGCAGGCGAATTTGAAGACTCGTTTAAGAGCTTTTAAACAGCAATTTTTTAGTATTATGAGGGAATATTTAACTCTTAAACTCTTGAATAATGTTATAAGTTAGGCTGTTTATTTAAATGTGTACATATTCAGTTTCAGTTAAAAAAAAAAAAAAAAGAGTAACATTTTCGCCATTTAGTGAAGCTAGCAACTTCCGCGTGCATTTCTTAGACTCAAAGTTCCGCTAGTGTAAATGGGCCTTTAGAGGTTGAAGGGTATTATTAGTTGACAAATTTTATACATCTATAACTTTTTGTGCTAAATAAAAAACTGCTACAGAATAATTGGCATCGAAGCCACTGGGGGAGAACCTTTGGGGTTTTTTCTAAAGCGCTTCCATTTTAACTTTGGAAAATCTAGTGTATGTGATGTATATGTGTGTGTATAGTGTATGTGATGTATGTATGTGTATATTCTTATCTGCTTCAAATCTGGAAGATATATAAAGAATAAAAGGACTGGTGACTTTTCGCTTCTGCCTCTAAGACGTGAAATCCATGTTGAGTAGGAAACTTTCTTGGATTGATAGGTCTTGAAGAATGTTTTAGATTCGTGATTTCTGATGTGCACTTATGATGATTTGAATAGTTATTTTTTGGCATATTCGTATGATAAGCGTGCAGTCCTTCTAGTGCGATTTTTCATATTATGCACTGTGTGTTTAAATCCTTCGGATTTATGCTGCGTTTGTTTAATTTAATTTGATCCTAACCGGTTTCCTGTAGTTGCTTTGCAGATCCTGAATAATTAATCTGGGTGAAAAATGTGTTTAATGATGATGGGAGCGTATCTTGGAACACTTGATTGATTGTTTGCTTGTGATATCATCCATTTATTAAATCTTTCTTTTTTCACTGGAAGACGAAATTCGTCGTCATAAAATTAAAGAGGGTGCATTTTTAAATGAAGTATTTATTTATAAACCTAGAATAATGTATATTAATATAATTATATTTTTACCTTAGCTATAGTTATACTAAAAGATGAAGCACATTAAATCTCTCCAAGAGTACATTTTTCATTCCCCAAAACGCTTTGTGATAAGGGAGTGCAAAAGGTACCGTGATGCATTTAATCCAGGGAGGTTAGAACAGATGGAGTAAGCCTCCTCTGTATATTCCGCGCAATGAAAATGAAGCCATGACACGTCAGGGTATGGCATGGTGTCTTATCATAGCCGTTGGTATGGGCGAACTTCTGGTTGGTTTTGTTTACAATTTAATCTGTGTTGTCTATATGTTTATACGTCACTGAATGTTTATGAGTCTTCCGTTCTAATTTTAATTATTAAAATAATTAATGTTTCTACTTAGTTTATAGAAAAATCTAAAGGACTGCAAATAATCATTTCAAATTTATTAAAATCTAGATACATGAAAACGAATAAGTGGTAACTATAAGACAAATGTATACAGGGTAAAACCTAGAAGACAACGCAATTTTCAGTGATATTATATGCAAATTATGTCTAAAGAACGTTTCTGAACCAGCGCACGTTGATATTTGCTTTGGAAGTCAGAGTAATTTTATTTAACAATATCTTGCAAATACTATACGCTATACAGCAGCCATGATAAATCGTGACATTACCTTTGTTGACATTTCTTGGCTTCACTTTTGTGACAACATGCTTACTCCCTCTTCTGACATTCGTATAATCTGCAGTTTATATTGCATTAAGAAATCATTATTTTCAATTATTTATTGCACATGAAACAATAAAATCTTCAAAAAAATTTTTTTTTGTTAGTTTCCTCCATGTTGCAGTCTTGCATTGTTTACAGCTGTACCCACCATTTTTAAGAAGAAAACAGAATAACTTTTCATAAGTAATAAAAATGAGCAAGGGTTTCATTAATGATAGTTTGAAAATTTTTAATAATGAAATTTAATTTATTTATATTTTACCCTATTTCCCCCCCCCCATTCTAAACTAAATATTAAATGTTACAAACGTGCTGGCTATGTTAAAATTTGAAACAGATATGCATGTGTAAAATTAATAAATTAAAATACACTGCCCACCAAAAGTTAAGGAACAGCATGTTTTTCATAGCTCATCATTACAAAAATGTCAGTAACGTTTAAATTTATAGTCCATATGCATGACAGTAATGAAGTTTAAAAAAAATGTATGCAAAAACAATAGCTACCACTTTTATTTTATTGAAATAAATTCTTCTATAGGAGTTTGGAGAAAAATGTAAAAGTTGTAAGTTTTGTTTACAAGTGTTGATCTTCAATTGTTATTAGCAATTTCGTTGACAATATACAGCAGAGTCAATATCCAGACTTTGGAATTACCTTGGGAGGCAGTTGCTGCTTTAATTCCTCCTCCAAGGTCGTTAGATGAGCTTGAATAAGGATTACTCCTTGTTTGGTCGTTTGCTTCCCATTTCACTTAACGAAAAGTTAATTGACAGTATGGAACGTTGCTGCCGCCAATGTATTGCAGCTAGAGGTGGACACATTCCTTAGTAGAATCCATTTTTTCTCAAAAAGCTGTGATATACTATTTCTCCAAGACTGGATTTCTCTACCAAGAGTGCAATTTTTTGTTCTAATTCATGTTTGCGTTGAGCTATAGAAACATTCTATGTCGCATTCGTTAAAGAACTGTTTAGTGAACATATCCTGTAAATTTCTTGTTTTTGTCTTGCTTCATTCTTAAATTAGACACAAAAAAATGCTGTTCCTTAACTTTTGGAGAGCAGTTTAAATAGTATAGAATTGTTTTACAGGCTAGCTGAAAATTGTGACTGACAAAATTTAAATTTGAAATAAATTTTGTTCATCTAACAAAATAAACGTAACCAAAAACTACATAATAGAATTACATGACAAAATTAATAAAAGTAATTTACATTTACTCAGTTTGGTATTTTTTTATCTGGAGAACAAAGGTTAGACCTTCATATAGAAGGAGCAAAATTTTATTCAATTTTCCCCCAACACTTATTTTTTAATAGTTATATATGTTTATATATGGCAGAATGTCAGCAAAAAAATCAAACTATAATCTAATGCTACTGATCATAAAGAGGCTCACAATAATGACAAGGCATTGTTCAACGGTATCTCATATCTTTCAAAAGCACATAAGTAACTATACGTGTATGCATCTATTTAAGGAAAATACTAAAAAATAAGCATATGTGGACTTAGAATCTATGAAAGTGTGGTTATCATATGCTAGTTACAGGAAAAAGCTTAAAGTTTGATAGTAGATTTGATCACACATTACATATGCCTTTGAATAAGAATTGGCTTTAATGTAGAAAAGGGTTCCCTTGGATTTGTGTCAAATACCAGTGCTGCTATTAGTTTTCTGGTAACCCAGAATCGATTTCAGCAACTAGTTTTTTGTATTGCATGTCAACGCGTTTCTTAAGTTTAAGCTGACTGGATCTTCTTAATTTAGTGATCAACGTCTATGTAAAGGCTTAATTTAGTAATAACATATTATAAACCATGTACAGTCAAAAGTCGTTAATTCGGACACCCACAATCCGGAATGATCTATAATCCGGACCTCAAAGCAACAAATTTTCTGCGCATGCGTCGGGTTGAAGCATGCGCATAGGAGCTTACGCGAGGGCGTAAGACCTTTACGGCTGCGAATATGCGTGTGCGCAAGCGCATAATACGTTTACGCACGCACGTTTAATGTATAACGGACGGTATAAGCTAAGGTAAAATTATCTAATTTAGTTAATGTTGCAGATTGCGTTGTTCCTTAATCTTCGAATTGGATCCGGCTTATTATTTTTTGCAGACTGTTAGAGCAATTGTATAAAAGTAAGCTTGAACTTTCGATTATGTCAAATAGAATTTCCGATATATATTTACTAATATGTAAAGGATCTACAAAGCGAAAGTATGTTTTGAAATCCGAAATCTGTTTATCAATTTCAGGCTGCTCTGCGGCAGGGGGTTAGAAACGCCGCGGCGCGCAATGAATTGGAAATTGATCTGTCAGCACTATCCTTATCTTCAGGGCAGATGTTTTTATTTTATTTGGCTTATAATTCCTTACTAAATGTAGTATTTCATCTCGATGTACTCCGTCTTTGATATGATTTAAATCAAGTTCTTCGTCATTATAATTCGCTTCCGATAGTGAAGAAAGTGGCAGAGAGGTTATTGAAAACGAAAACATTTCGATTGAAAAATTAGTCGGTATTCTCGACACAGCAATTATAGGACTTGAACAGCGGAACTTTGTAACTAAACAAGAAATTATGTCTGTTTAATAGAATTAAAGAGAAAGTATTGTCACATGAAATGAAGCAACTTAAACAACTTACATTGAAAGAAATGTTTAATAAAGTAAACAAATAAATATTAAGCTTTTTCTTTTTGTAAATTTTGATACCCTTTAGATCATAATTGTTCTTTATTTCAAAAATTACGGTTTCATATTTTTAATTTTGTAATTTCTGCAAGCCATCTTACCAGATTTAAACTGATGATCTATAATCCGGAAAAATCGATAATCCGGAATCGCCGAAGTCCCGACGAGTCCGGATTAACGACTTTTGACTGTATTCTGAATTTTGACCATATTTTCAATTTTTTGATTCACTGAACGAAATTGAATGAATTGCATGAAAAAGTTTTTGTTGGAGGTGATAACTCTGAAAATCTTGTCTGGAACCATGACTAACTCCAACTGTCAGAAAACCTGTGATTGTCTCGGTAATCAAGGTTTTAAGCATTTGTCAGTGAATCATACTGCGATGAACAAAGACCCCTCAAACTGACATCATTGAGGGCATGTGGAGCCAGATTAAGCAGAAGATGAAATTTTTTATTCCCATTTTGTGGTATTGCAGGTACCAGGATCATCACCAGGATTGCAGTAGATAACACATCAGTCCACTGTAATGCAGTGTGGCATCGAATTGATTGTTTTAAAAGCGGTGAAATCTCTCGACAATTCCATTGGAACTTGGGTGGTAGGGGCTGGTTCTCACTTTGTAAGTGCCCAAATACTTAGTTAATGACATGAAGAGTTGGGACTCGAACTGACGCCCCTGGTCAGTAGAAATTTGCTCTGGAACTCCAAATCGAGAAATCCAAACGGTGTAAAATGCCTTTGCCACAGTATCATCTGAAATATCTACCAAAAGAACGGCTTCGAGCCAGCGGGTAAATCGACCAATGCAAGTAAGAATATAGGAATAACCATTAGAAGGCGGCAATGGCCCGACCAATTCGAGGTGCACGTAATTGAAGCGAGATGAGGACAAATTAAAATGTTTAAGTTGGCTGGTGGTGTGTCTGAGAATTTTAGATCTTTGGCACTCCAAGCACGAACGTGTCCAGTTGGCTATGTCCTTTTGCATACTAGGCCATACAAAACGTTGCTGTATCAGTTTTCTCGAAGCCTTGATGCCAGGGTGTCAGACAATGTAACTGACTAAAAATGGCATAGCAAAACCCGGAGGGAACATAAGGTCGAAATCTTGAATCCTGAACATCACAATAAAGTGATTTTCCAGGTGACAGCTGCATAGGCTGCAAGTTAAGACTGGTGGAAGATTTGCTTTTCAAGAGAGTTTGTAGTTCTGAATCCCGGTGTTGTTCATCCGCAAGGGCAGTAAAGTTTATTGGCGAAGGAACGGTTAGTTCTTCAATACGAGACAAGGTGTCTGCAACAATATTCTGCGAACCCTCGATATAACGGATATCTGTTGAAAATTGCCCTATGAAATCTAGGTGTCTCATTTGACGAGGAGAAGCTTTATTCGAACGCTGTTGAAAATCATAGGTTAAGGGTTTGTGATCTGTGATGATAACGCGTCCCTCTAGCATGTGTTGAAAATATTTGACACCTTCATAAATTCCTAATAATTCGCGATCATAAGTGCTGTATCTGGTTTGTGCTGACCGTTTTTTAGAAAAATATGAAAGTGGTCTTTATAATTCTTGATCTTTCTGTTGTAAAACTGCCCCTATACCTGTTGTTGATGCGTCAACATAGAGTGATAATGGTTTAGATGCTGAAGGATACTGCAAATTTGTTGCTGATGTTAAATCATTTTTGCATTTTTGGAACGCTTCACGAGACTCTGTGGTGCAGGTTATAACACGTTTATCGTTTTTCTTGCTTCCAACCAAAAAGAATTTAGAGGTGCTTGTATGGTCGCTGCATGAGGTAAGAAACGTCGATAAAAATTGTGCATAGCAAGAAATCTTCTTAAGTCCTTCACTGTAGATGGTTCGGGCATATCACGGATAGCGGTGACTCTATCTGGAAGGGGTCGAACGCAATCAGCGGAAATTTCATGACCAAGAAAGGATACACTTGGTTGGCCGAAAACGCATTTGGAAGGATTAAGACTGACACCGTACCTTTGAAAACGTTCAAAAACTGTTCGCAAATGTGATAGGTGTTATTGCTCTGAAGAGGAGGCGATTAAGACATCATCAAAATGAGGTACACAAAAGTCGAGGCCGATTAACACCTGATTCATGAAGCGTTCGAACGTTTGAGCAGCATTACATAGGCCAAAAGTTATGACCGAAAACTCAAATAGTCCAAAAGGCGTAATAACCGCAGTTTATGGAATATCAGCTGGGTTAACGTGCACTTGGTGTTACGCCCGCTCAAGTTTCGCGAAAGCTTAAAAACCGCGAAGTAGGATTTGGCCCTAGGAATTTTCGTGTATGCGGGGACAAGAATGTTTTAAATATGCAAACAGTATTTATACTTTACACATTTAAGCCAAAAATTACAACAGTATACGTATTTACTTAAACATGTCAGTGCTAATTAATAAGGTTAGTTACAAAACCTTATACAGTAATAAATATTAATCAACATTGCTTTCTGAGGAGGCGAAGAGTCTTGTGTTGGTGGTGGAGGAGAGGCTTTCACAATTGTTGCATCGCTCTTGCCATGTTGCAGATTCTTCAGGGTAAGGCCACGCTTTTCAGTTTCTTCTTCATCTTCCTCTTCGTTTTCTTCCTCACTTGCAGACTTTGTCACCTCAAGGAGGTCTTCATCAGTCAGTGGGTCCAAGTGGCCATTGATAAGGGTGCTGATGTCTTCTTCTGTCATGTCGACAAATCCTTCATTCCTTATGATATGAGCCAGCCTCACCGCCTTCTCCACCGCTGAGTGATGAACTTCTTCAGGAGTGAAGCATGGATAGTCATGCACCATGTTCGGCCATAATTTCTTTCAGGTAGAATTTATGATCTCACTCTTCATGTCCTTTAATGCTCGCTGAATATTAGACAAACATGAGGCAATGTCGTAACTGCGCCAGTATGCTTTCAAGGTGAATTCGTCATTGGCATCGTCAACTGCCAAGATGAGGCTCTCCACCGTGGAGCGAGTGTAGAGTACCGGCAGATATGTGACGTTGTGCTTATACATTATTTAAGCTTCTTCACTTTTTCTGTTTGCTAAACTGCTGTCGATTTAAACTGAACTACAGCTAAAATTAGGTAATTTTTCCATCTTTTCGAAAATCACACTTTGTATTAACTATTCACACTCCAAAAACTTTATTGGAGGTGTTAAGGCAAAATAATAATAATAATAATAATCAGCGTAATGTTCATAAATTTGCAGATTAATTTGGAAGGTTTAAATATAGAACCTTCTTCAGCAGTCGGGGAAGAAGGTTCTGTTACTGCAAGAGTTAAAGCAAAAAGAAACAGCGTAATATTCGCAAATTTATGGTACTAGTTTCGATGGTTGAAACATAGAACTTTTAAGTTAGAAGATCTGTATTTACTTTCTTAAATTTGCAGGAATAGTTCCAAATTTCAGCTGCAGTACAGTAAATGGCGAAAAGTCAAAGATGAGATAAGGCGGTAAAAATGAAAAGGAAGATAAACTATTGGCGTCATCTATTGATGAAAATTGAAATCAACTACGAAATAATTTCCTTAAATGCTGAGGGTGAAGATGGATCGGAACTGGGATCGTCAACTACAGCTGAAAGTTTTTCATGAATGTGAAACGCTGTAGAAAATCTAATTCACCGACAGAGGATATTATTTGAATAACTTTGGCTGCAGAAAAAAAAAGGGAAAACGTGATTTTCTCACCAGCAATGTTGAACGACTGAGGATTTGTGTGTTTCTTTTTCCTCAACATATGCCTGATATTCCTTAGGGCAAAAGTTTAAGGCTCTCTTAGTTTGACCAATGTAAATTAACCATACTGGCAAGGAATCCTGTATATAGTCAAGGAATTCATGTTCGGAATAGGGTCCTTAAGTATGTAACTGCGAATTTTATTGACAGAAGGGAAAATTGAATTTCTGTAAAATAAGCGCAATTTTATAGCTAATCGATGGAAAAAAAGGAATGACAGTTAAACCTGTATAAACTCGTAAAACGAGAGGACGCATTTTCATGTGTTAAGATTTATGAATATTTAACGCTGTTCCTGTTGCTTTCACGCATGCAATAATCGTTATTCCGCGTGTTCTTTTATCTCTATATTTCTATACTTAAACCTTCCAAACTAGTTCTGAAAATTTATAAAACTTAGGCTCTTAACACCTCCGATAATCATTATTCGGCGTGTTATTTTAACTCAGAACTGTTTAATTCTTCTTCCCTTTTTTAACAGGCAATCTCGAAACCTACATCCATATAGCTGGGATTCATCGTTCATTCCTTATACCCACTCGCATATAGTTGGATTCATCGCGACCCACACGTAAAGAATTGTGATTCATCGCAACCTAGATGCATGTAGTTACAACTCAACGTGACCCACACACGTATAGTTGCGATTCATCGCGATTTCCATGCGTATAGTTGCAACTCCTCGCGACCCATATACATATAAGTGCGATTCATCGCAACACATACGTATATAAGTAGGATTCATCGTAGTTCACATGCATGTAATGGCGATTTATCGTGATCCACATGCATATAATTGCAATTTATGGCGACCCATATGCATGCATTTTGATGCGTCATGACAAACAGGCATATAGTTGAGATTTATAGTTGTGACCCACATGCACTAAATTGGGATTCACTGCGACTCAGCATATAATTGCGATTCTTCGTCACCCATACTCACATCATTGCGATTACTGCTCTCATATAGTTATGATTCATTGCGACTCACAAAATTTCTCCGAAAGAAAGGAAAGAAAAAAAAAGAAATTTCAAGAATAAAATAATAACGAATAAACATATATTATCGTTAACAATTACGATTTGGGATTACAAATAAAATCACAGCTACAGATAAATATATATATATATAACAACATAATAAGCAAAAAGATTACGTAAAAACTTTTTACGACCCACCAAATTTGGTGATGCTGGAAAACAGCCTTATCCCAAAACAGCCTTGAGAATTTTATTCCCGATTTAGAGTGAAACAGAAATAACTTCTGACCATCATTCCCATATTCGCCTTCGTTTTCCACCCTCTCGTATTAACATAAAGGAATTTGAGTTTTTGATACTCCACCGCCCATTCGTTACACTAAAATTAACCCGTAATTCTTATTATTCTGTCTTCGCATTCGACCTTTCTCAAAAACCAATCTCCAGCAGCAGTTTTTTTCCCCCTCTTCTTTTTACTTTAGTTAGACTGTCGCACTAAACTGTACTGGTTATGTTATGAGATCTTTTAATAAGTCTTAGAAAAACGGAACATATTAAAACTCAAAAGGGCAAAAAAGTCCTAGTTTATGATAGCAAGTCTTTCGGAATGAAACATATATATAAAAGTGGAAACAGGCATTGGGCTTACAGATCTAATAAATGCAACTGAAGTATACTAATACGTGCAGAATAGAGAGGCAATGATCAGAAAGGTTACGGATGCACAAAAGAGGTTTTGTTTCGATTTGGTTTACTTGACTATGGCAAACCCCTCAAAGGCCATATGGTTAAGAGGAAGAATGTTTTCGTGGAGCACTTTCTAAGGGAAGCTGGCAGATAAACAAGCACACACTGCAAACAAATACTGAAGTACAGAAACACAAAATGAGCTGTTTTAGAGGATGTCGAGAAGAATTAACAACCATTCTGACGATTTACGTGTAAAAATGAAAATGATCGAAATGGGTAAAATAAGCTTCTGATAAAATAATGCAAAATAAAATCGAAACAAAAATATTTATATAGTATATAACCGTATCCCAACAAGGTCAATCATGATAAAAAAAGTTAACCGTTAAAAGCACTGACGTTAAGTTAAATAAAATCAATATAATAATTAATATAAATAAATATCATATAAATAAATAGATATTATATAAATACTAATTAATATAAATAAATAGAAGGAGATGTAAAAACAGAAACTTCGTTATAAATGATTTGAAGGGGATATTTCCTGATCGGGCTGAAATAGGAATAAAATTACTAAATCCTCCCCTCTGCGGCTCGAATGGGAACAAAACTTAAATTAATAACTATTGTAATATAATTACGTAATTATTTTTTTGGTCTGTCTGATAAAATGTGTAAGTAATAAAAAAATAAACTTATTTTAAAAATATAATATTTAAAAAAATGTTTTTAAATAAAAGAATGTCTGATAATGTAATAAAATGTTTGCAGTACATCAACCAAATATCTCCACATACAAAACGTTCTTTCGGACCACTTTATTTCACTAATATATATATATATATTTAAACGAAATGCACATATAGCTCCACCTTTTTATTTTAAAACGATAACACGAACTTTTCTCGAATTTCTCAAACACATCCACTTTCCAAAAAACGATTCCATAGTCTGAAAATGACATTTTGGGAAACTCTTAACGCTTCTGCTGCAATGGATTGCGTTTGACTCTCCTGTATATGACTGATGACTTTCATGGCTACCGATTCAATAAGTCATCTTGCTGAGACATCGTATATTCGCTGCTACAAAGCATTCAACGCTTGTCAATTGTTTTTAATTTCCTACTACAAAAGGAATGCTGCAGTCGCTACTTACTCCTAATCTAAAACGCATAGTTTTCGACGTCACAGACTAAATTCGCATATTCCCAACTTTGTACACATTATAATTTTTCTTTATAACCTCTTCTATTTCCTTTTGTTCAAAAGGTTGTCGATTATATGGTTATTTTACACCGAGCTCACGATATCTCCTAATTGTTTTGAGCAGTGAACGTGACTGCAAGATGCTGTTCCGCAGTAGAAAATAAACTGATCCTAAAACTCCATTACAGATCTATGGAGAAAATGTTTTTCCAAACCTAAGAGTCGCACTTCAAATACTCTTTAGTACTTCATTATCAAATGATGTATTATAATATTATATTGTTATTAATAAATATATATACTTATCTATAATATATATTAAACTTTGAATTCTACTTTTTTAAAAATAATTATATAAATATGTAAAATAAATAATACCTTTTAAACTAATTCTAGATCATTGTATGCCTGATTTTTCCGCCGACACAGATACATTTCCGAATACAATACTAGTGTTATTAGTTAGTGACTATTCTTAATTACAGTGGGTGATCGGTTAACGAACAGTTCGGACAGCGAACGAATTGGACAACGAACACTTTCAGGAAAGATTTTTGTGTTCGGAAAACGAACAATATTCGGATAACGAACAAAAACTAATTCTAACGAAAAACCTCTCGGAACACTCAACACCAGTCCTCAATTCGTCCTGAAAATGGATGTGCGCGTGCGCTGACACGTCATCATTCATACTATGTAGCAGTGAGGCAGCACCGTACCACGCGTACGGTAGTGTGCGACGACACTTTGTCAATTGTGTACCATAGTTGGTTTCTGTCCTTGTGATTTTCGTATGTGCTACTCTAAACGCCTTATAAAAAAAACATAAAAATCTGACAATATTATGGGACCTAAAAAGAGTGGAGTATCAAGAACTGTGATCACCATAAAAACCAAGCAAGAGATTATAACTAAAGTAGAGAGTGGACAAAAAGTGACTGGTGTTGCTAGGCAATACGGCTTGAACAGGTCTACAGTAGGCACAATCCTAGCTAAGAAAGATATCGTCGAGAAGACTCAAGCCGCTAAAGGAGTAACGACAATTACATCTGAGGAGCAAAGAACTGCCATCCATGAAAAAATGGAGAGTTTGCTTTTAGTTTGGAGAAATGAAAGGGAGATGAAAAGAGATGTAACTAGTATGGCCATCATTCAAGAGAAGGCTAGAGAGATTTTTGAGAAATTGAAAGAACAAACTCCAGGTTCGTCATCCGAAAATCTAGAATTCAAGGCTACCACTAGCTGGTTTCCAAAGTTTAAAAGGAGATCTCGTATTAAACATGTGGCCATGCATGGTGAGTCTGCTAGTGCAGATAAAGAAGAAGCTGAGAGGTCTCAAATTTCAAGAATTCATTGAAAAAGAAGGGTATTGTCTACAACAAATATTTAATTGTGATGAAACCGGTTTGTTTTGGAAGCGCATGCCGAACCGTACCTTCATCACGAAAGATGAGAAAAGTGTTCCTGGGCATAAACCTATGAAAGACTGATTGACGTTACCTTTGGGAGCTAACACTAGTGGTGATATGAAGTTTAAACCAGTTCTTACTTATCATTCTGAGAATCCTAGAGCATTAAAAAAAATCCGTAATCAAGAGAAAATTGCCAGTGATGTAGAGATCGAATCAGAGGGCATGGGTCACGCAGGTTCTTTTCAAAGAGTGGCTATTTGAAGTTTGTGCCCCGAGCATCAAGGATTACCTTGATACCAATGACTTGCCATTGAAAGCATTGCTGCTATTGGACAACGCACCAGGGCACCCAAAGGACTTTGAAGATAATTTGCTGATAGACTTTCCCTGGCTGACAGTGCAGTTTTTACCTCCCAATACGACTTCACTGATTCAGCCAATGGATCAAGATGTTATTGCAGGTTTCAAGAAATTGTTTACTCATGCATTGTTTTCAGTGTTTCGGCGATGTTTTGAAGCATGCCAATTCTCCTCAAAAATGAGTTTAAAAACGTTTTCGATAGAAAAATGTGACATTCTCGAAGCTATTCGTCTTATTGAAAAGGCGTGGTCAGAAATCACTCAACGACAGTTGGTTTCTGCCTAGCGAAACCTGTGTCCATCCTTCGTTCAAGGAGACGGAGGTGATCAGGGTGACACCCCTAAAATTATGGATGGAATTGGAACAACTGCGAGAGATCTGGAATTGGAGGTGAACGAGGATGACATTGAAGAGCTCATAATGGAACATGAAGGTGATTTGACGGCAGAACTCCAAGAAATCTTGAATGAAGAACACCAAGAAACTCAGCGAAATGTGTTTCCTTCTGAAAAAGAGTAAGATGAAAGAGGAGCAATGCCGACATCTGCCATTAAAGATCTTTAAAGAAATGGGAGGATGTCAGAGCAGCGATCTTAAAATGGCACCCAAACCAAGCTGATGTCAATAGGGTTGCTGATCTCTACAACGGCATTACTATCAATCATTTCCTGAAGGTCCTGAAGGAGAGAGGAAAAACAATCGATATTGGACACGTTCTTTAACGCCCAAAGAAAGGAAAAGGACTGATTAATAAGTAAGACTATATATATGTGTTATATTTGTAATAAATAAACTTACTAAATTATATTTGTACATGATATTTTTCTCAATTTAATTTTTAGGATCTCCACAACGAATTAATCGAATTCCCTTAAAAAGCATCCAACTTTTCGAAATATCTTGATATTTCTGACAATCATTTTAAATAAAATTATCGCCTTCCATTTCATAAAGGCCCACAAACGGCCGAGCGGTAAAGTCGCTGAACACTGGTAGTTCACTCCGGGGTTCGAATCCCGGTAAACGGGCTGGTTGCATGGGTATTTTCGTGGATTTTCTCCTGCGTACCGTGTATGCCAGCTGGTTTTCCTTTGAAAGTTCTTCACAAAGGCATCCTTCCTTTTAGGCAGATAACCCTGCTTTGACTTAACTTAATAATCCAATTCAATCCATTTCATCAATATTTCGTCAGAGCCTTTATCAGTCTTTAGAGGCTAAACATTTTGAAGGTATGAGATGAAAGAAAAGACTGGTTTCATCAAGAGGTTTTGGTTTACTTAGTTATGACAAAGCACGCTAGGGCTATCTGCCTAAGGGGAGGGATGCCTTCGTGGAGGACTTTCTAAGGAAAACTGGCTCGCATACACGTTACACAAGGAGAAAACCACGAAAACGCCCATGCAGCCAGCCCGTTCGCGGGATTTGAACTTCGGACCGAACTACCAGAGTTCAGCGACTTTACCGCTCGGCTGCTGTTTCATCAGGAGGGGAAAAAACGCCTTTAGGTGACATTCACATACAATACTGGATAAACTCCTGAATCTTCAAATAATTCGACTGAGAAAATCATGGGATTCTCCATTTATGGTACGATATGATGTTCTATAACGTAATTTAAATTTATACAACCATATAGTCTAAAACCAGTCGCTCGTCACTCTAATCTGCAATGATATCGTTTTTGTCTTTTCTGATAACACAAGCTCAATTGATGGTATTTGCTGGTCTACACGCCCAAGTGTTTTCTCTTTGAACGCCTAAATTCTTTGAAGTAACCTGAAAGTATATTCAAAAGCGTCCAACTTTTTGAAACATCTTGGTATGTCTAAGAGCCAAATTTTCCCTGCAAATTTTTGCTTGCTTTTCTCCCTAATTTTCTTCTTTCATTCTACAGTTATTTTAAGTGCTCACACAAGAAAATTAAGATTTTTCGATCCATAAATTTTGCATTTTTGTCAATTTTTTAAAATATCAATTACATGAATTGCGTTCCAGCTGAAGACAGCTTTTCATTTTCTAGTCATTTTAAATATAAATAAAGTTTAAAGCGAAGTCCAAAGGATAAATATTTTAATTAAAAGATTTTTGCTAAATGACAAAGAAATAAAACAGTCCAGCAGGGTTTATTCTGTACTACTGAGTAACCCGATTCTTATATCGGCTGAAACAATCTAACTCATATTAAAGATCATGTTTTTTTATACAATCTATAACGCGAGGGAAAAATTAGCTTCTTAAAACATTTTTTCTAAGAAGATTAATATAAAATATTATATTCATATATATATTTTTAAAGCTGGGACTTGAACCAAACTGAAAAACTTTTAAAGTTTAATTTACATGGTGGTTATAATTAAAGTTCCAATTTGAAATGGTCATAAAAGGAAAACTACCGGACCAAATGTTATCAAACTTGGGAATCGTGTAAAGGAGGTTATGGGAATTTATTTTCCGCGGAAAAGAAATGAGTTCAAAAATTCACCACCAGGGAGAAAATGGCGCTGTATACAATATTGTTAAATGAAATAAGACACGAAAACATCTGTTTAAAATGCGTTTAATATTTTCCGAAACGTGTTACAAAGCAAGTTCAATGTAGCGTCCAGAATTTTTCGAAAGTAAGTTAAATCCTGTTACTGCATTCTCGACAGCAGCTCTTAGCATATCAGGAGGAATGTTACGGACATGTCAGTGTATCATATTTTTCATTTCTGCCAAATTGTTTAGATTATCACCATAAACAGTGCTTTTGAGATAACCCCATAGCCAAGAGTCACAGAGGTTGAGGTGGTGGAAAGAGGGGAAGTGTTGGCCTATAAGACTTTCATTCGTGAAATGTTGCCTAAGTAACTGTGCGACACACGTGAGGTAGGGCCCAGCCCTGCATAAAAATCTAGTATCTAAAATGCCACGTTACTGCAGTTCATGTATCATGAAACATTTTAACATTGACTCTAAGTGAGGTGCAATCACAGAGGTCCAACTGTCGACTGCTCTTCAGAGAAAAATGGTTCAGTTATAATATTAGCTGTCATTCAACACTTAACGGTGTGGAATGACTGCTATGCAATCGAATGCAGTAGGAGAATGCAATGGAACTAGATAGATAACATGAGAGATTTCTTTGGCCCAAATCGATTAAAAGCGTTTTAAATCAGTATTTTCATGTTTTAGTGCCGAATTCAGACTTCAAAAATTACTGTAATGTATTACTGTAACTGTAACTGTAAATTACTGTAACTGTACTGTAAGAAAACGATTTCCAGATTGTACGCACTTGTGAGAGTGATTTGCGATCTCAGATTTTCTAATCGCTAATTCGTGGTTTCCACGGACGAATTTCTCACTTACACGGATGGCGCACTCGACTTTTATCGAATTTAACGCCTTTATATGGTAATTTGCCTACTTCAAAGTTTCTTAAGGATATACAACATATTAAACCCGATTAACAAAAGGTTAAGTTAGATTCCGACCCATATTTCGTTTAACAATATTGCATACAGCGCCATTTTCCCCTGGTGGTGAGATTTCCAACTTTCTTTTTTTCGCAGAAAATAAATTCCCATGATATCCTTTACACGGTTACAAAGTTTGATAACATTTGATCCAGTAGTTTTCCTTTTATAACCGTTTCAAAGTGAAATTTTAATCATAACCACCCTGTATATTATTAAATTTTAATTTGGAGCTATGCGTTATATGTATACCATGCGTAAGATTTTCGCTTTTATGGAAAAAATAAAGAATCGAAGCAAATATACTTAGGATATTAGACCAAAACTGAAAAAATTTCCCCTCCCTCCGAAAATAAAATATTGAAACTTCGACCATGAATTTATTGAATTATCGAAATATTCAGTTTGACTTATCTTCTAAGTCCTAGTTCCGACAACAATTCCGTCAAAAATTCCGAATTACTGAAGCTGAAGTAAAAGGTTTAGTATATATTCACTGTATGTTAATAAAGTAATAAGAGTGTAACAAAAAATAGATTATAGAATTTATGCTGATGCAACTATTTGTCTGAATGCACAACATGTAATGGAAGAGAAGGCTTGTAGAGATCTGCTTTTGACATGCCTCTAAAAGTAGATGTCATACTCCTTTTGTCTCTTCAATGTCAAAAAACTTTCCTTTGAGAGGCCTTTACTTTTGGGGAGGAAAAAATCATAAGAAGACAAATTTGAAGAACATGCAGGACAATTGAGTACACATACTTATTTTCGGAGCACAAGCGGTTCTCCGATTGGTTATTGAATAATGAAAAGATGCATTGTGATGCAATACAAAACATTTGGAATACGTTTTCTGACTGAAAACGTAAGATTAAAAGTCATCTGCTTAATTCACAACCATTTACAAGTCAACTACTCGGGAAATTGCAGAATCGTTTTGATCCTAAGCTTGTAAGACAAACGTAATATCACTGGATTTAAACACTTCTTTAATCTTCCGAGAACGTTCCTTCTTTAGCTCATATTCCAAGAATATTAAGTGAATATAATTATTGCAAAAGAAATTGAATATTCATTTGCACTACGGCTTGGTAGTTTACTAACAAGTTAACAAAACTTAAATTCTGCTTTTTGTGTCTAAGAATACAACAATATTTTAAATATTTACAAATAAAATATTAAATTGGAGCCTCACCAGTTGCCTAGCATTTGAAGATTGTTAAATACTAATTGTTTGTTGCGAAGTCTAACCGAGGCTTTTGCATGGTTGGTTTTCGTAGTTTTCTAGGTTCTCTTTACAAAGGTTCTGTATGAAAGCATCTTAATCAAATAGCTCCCATGTTCTTTCTATGTTCAAACAAGGCCAACTTATACTCAAGGCCTGCCAGTGTGAAAATATTCTTTTGTGTTTTCGGTTGCCTGAGTGATATTCCTACTGATCGCAAGATGGCGCTACAATTCTGCTACACTTTGCGATGTTTACAAAGATTGGAAAAGTACCAAAAACGAATTCTGTCTTGTTATATGCAAAGTTTAAAAACGATTAATCCATAGTAGTCAGAAATTGTTGATTTCTTATCAGTAAAAATATTTTAATTAGAAGGAAAGCATGGAATTTTAAGCTATCTCACCTTTTTTTTTTTCACACATAAACACCAGCTATTTGATCTCGATTTTAATTCCTGCTTTGATCTAGACATGCGTTCTTCTGAATTGTACGCATTACAACTACTTATTCTAATTTAAAGGTAATTCAGAGTATACACCTTATTTTTTAATTATGTATATAGTAAGAAGTTAACAGATAGCTTCAGATTATGTACTATTTCAGTGAAAAATTTTCAAAATATTTCTATCGGCTGTACTGGGCCAAAAAATAATTTTGTATCCTCTATCAAAGATGTAATTAACATATTAATACACCGTGATCTAAAATTTGTATATCTGTTTCCACGACATTGGAGTAAAAATATTACTTAAAGAGATTAAATTTAGAATATTACTTAAAGAGATTAAATTTTACATACTGAAGAATTTTTTTTTAATTATTAAACACCTGTTTTTAGGAAATCTTAAACAATAAAAGTTTAAATAATGCAGATTTTGATCTCTGTGCAGTATTTGCATTGCAGATATTCAAAGACATTATAAAATTATTAGTCAAAAAAAAAAAAGGGGGGGATCTTACTGTGGCATAGATTTTGAATGAAACTCAAACCCAAAGTTGCTTTTTTGACTAATTTTAATATTACATAGGTGTGTTTCTCTTCACTTTCATTTGTATTCTAAATTTCATTGATGTTAACATTAAGAAATTAGTAACTGAATTAAGTGCACTGCATCAATTTACATTTTCAGTGTTAGAGAAACTTCAATTCTTCAAATGAAAATAATGACATTTTTGATAAAGCTATTGATCAAATCAATCTGTTTGTTATAAATAAAAGAGACACAGGCATTATAAAATATATTTTAACAGCACACAAAAAAATAATAACTCTCATAATCACAATATATACTTAAGAAAAGTTCAGTTCTGTATATCAAGGATAAAATTTGAAAACTTGCAATGGCTGAATACAAATAATATATCCATCACATGCCCACAATGCTAAGTAGAATGAGGTATATACACAATTTTAGATATATATGCATTTAAAGTTAGGCAAAAAAACAAGCTTATTAAATGCATCACTTAAATATACAGTAGGTAGACATTTTTACACACATACAACATTTATCAGAATGACATGTGTACAAAATTTTATTTACAAAGTTTATTTATTTACACGCTGGCAGCGTGAGATACTGATATAGTTCATTATCAAGAATAATGTATACATGAAATAAAATTACTGAATTTCACAAAACAATATTATCACTATTAAGCACACATACACATGAGTGCCATCTTGATACATTACCTATATGACATAAATCCATGTGTAGCATTCCCATTCCAGATTAATCAGAAGATGATTAATAGTATAATAATAAGATAATAATAAGTTCCAAACAAAGTTTTGAAAATAACAGCATTAGATGCACAAAGATTTCAGAATTAAATAAGCAGAATGAGGAATTTCAGAACTGAGTTCAATGATGTATATACACAATTTTAAACCTATATGCATATAAAGTTAGGCAAAAAAAAACAAGCTTATTAAGTATAGCCCTTAAATATACAGCAGCTAGACATTTTTTACACATATACAACATTAATCAGAATGACATGTGTACAAAATTTTATGGCTGGCAGCGTGAGATACTGATATAGTTCATTATCAAGAATAATGTATACATGAAATAAAATGACAGGTATATACAAAATTTTAAACCTATATGCATATAAAGTTAGGCAAAAAAAAAAAAAAAAAAAAAAAAAAACAAGCTTATTAAGTATAGCCCTTACATATACAGCAGCTAGACATTTTTACACACATACAACATTAATCAGAATGACATGTGTACAAAATTTTATGGCTGGCAGCGTGAGATACTGATATAGTTCATTATCAAGAAAAATGTATACATGAAATAAAATTACTGAATTTCACAAAACAATATTATCACTATTAAGCACACATATACATGAGTGCCATCTTGATACATTACCTACATGTAACTAGCTGACATAAATCCATGTGTATTATTCCCATTCCAGATTAATCAGAAGAAAGTTACAAACAAAGTTTTGAAAATAACAGCATTAGATGCACAAAGATTTCAGAATTAAATAAGCAGAATGAGGAATTTCAGAACTGAGTTCAATGATGTATATACACAATTTTAAACCTATATGCATATAAAGTTACGCAAAAAACCCAAGCTCGTTAAGTATAGCCTTTAAATATACAGCAGCTAGCCATAAAATACACTTTTTGTTAATAACGAACCACGTTACAAATAGTGAGCGTATAGCAAAATTGTAGCAGAATGCGAGCGCCACCTAGTGATGAATTTTGCGAAAGCCACTGAAAACTGGGAACCGGAATTTCGTTCAGTCTGGCAGGCCTTGAGTATAAGTTGGCCTTGGTTCAAATAACCAACTAACCTAGTTTAAGCGCGATTTCAAAGGGAAGTTACTAGCAAAACCCGAATACTCATTAAAAATCATGTAGCTTGCCAATCGGGAGTAACATGAAAGATACGGCGCCAATAATTGAATTGCTGTTACGGTACGCTGTTTCTAAACTTAGATAGTCATTCCTTAATTAAATAGCCCACCAGCGGCCGAGCGGTAAAGACGCTGATCATTGGTAGTTCGGTACAAGGTTCGAATCTCGCGAACGGGCTGGCCGCATCGGCGTTATCGTGGTTTTCCCCATGTATAACGTGTATACGAGCCAGTTTCCCTTAGAAAGTCCTCCACGAAGGCATCCCTCCCTTTAGGCAGATAGCCCTCGTGTGCTTTGCCATAATTAAATAATCTAATCCAATCCTTAATTAAATATAATTGATTTGTAACTTCTACTGGAACTGACGGTAAGAATTGAAGTGCAAATAAATAATATCGTGTGCAATCTTGATTAATATAAAATTTAAAATATTTGCATAGAAAAATATTTGCATTCAGACAGAAAGTTTTTTGAAATATTTGCAATTACTTTATAAGAAGGATTTATTAATAACCGTAATAATTACTTATTATATTACTGATCATTAGGAATCAGTTCTTGACAATTACACTCTAAATTAGAATTTTAAGAATTATTAGAATTTTAAATTAGAATAATGAAAATACGCTACGCACAAAAATACATTTTAGGATAAAAAATGAGTTGATTTTTTATGTTTTAAAACTTCTTGAATTCATTTAATAAACATCGTATCCTCGTTGTTAATTGAATAATTGAATTCAGAATGTTGGGTGTCGTTTATATAATTATTCTTACTTGTCCACGGAATCTGCTGACTTATCCAGCGATTAAGTAGCTGCAGATCATTTCTACATAACCATTGAACTTCCATTAATTCAGTCTCTAGAGGGTTGTATATTTATATCATAATTTGACTTTTATAAAAATGATTATTCTAAATATTATATTTCTATAAAAATATACTGCGCTTTAAAAATGTGGATGATAGTATCAGCCGCTCTTTCAGCCACTTCAAAAGCAACAGTTTGTTTAGAAATAAATTATGCAGTTAATGTCATAAAATTCAAATAAATATCAAACGAAAATTCTCAGTTTTAGACAAGTCGATTTAAACGAAGTAAAGTAGCAGACGATAAAACGCCGAAGGTAAAAATTTACTCTTATTGTTTTTTAAAAAGGAAGATAGAGAGAAATTTAAAAAAAAATAGTTAAAAATTTGAATAATATCATCTATAATTTTAAAAAAATAGCTTTTCATATAGTATTAATAAATATTTATTACGCTTCATTGAGGGAAAAAATTTCATATAATTAATTCTCCGTAAAATCTTACTTGAAATATAAGGTTAAAAATAGCTGTGGCAATTCACTGTAACAAAAATCCATAGACCACATTTGGCGTTATTATCGCTCAAAAAAAAGATGCCAAATTTCAAAACTCGAAAATATGTAAATTCATGTATATCTTAGAAAATTTTGAATAAAAAAGTCTAATTTTTTGCAGATATGCTTAAAAATACACCTACTTTAAGATGATGGTAAAAATTATATAGGTTATAATTCAAAATTTTTTTCGAAAAATTTATAAAAATTGTTTAAAAATAGAAATTTAAAAAATAAAACACAAAAAAATGGATAAATTTTATTTGGAATGAACCTAAATTTCGAAATGTGAGAGAAAAAATCAAAAAAGTTTAATAAAAAAAGAGATATTAATAAATATTTGCCAAATTTAATTAACATTGAGGAACTAAAATTTTGATAGCTAGTATTTTAAAAACTACTCGTACGATTTTTACGAAACTTGGTATTCTGGCATAATTTGAGACGTAGAATCGAAATATGGAAAAAAATTGGTATGTTATTTCAGAAAAAGTCAGATTTTGTGTCAAAATACCTATGTTAGAATAGTGCTATATATAAATCTAATATATATCCTAAGTCGCGCTTTCGAGACATGAAAAACGCAATTTGAATTTTGTCAATCGGCCCAGTAGAACGGTAGATATAGCACTGTCCCATTTTAATCCTTTGGTACACTCTCGTGCCCAATGGGGTCCAGAGCATCTGACACAACGGATTGGAAGAGTGCAGAGTTCCAAAGAATGGGAAAAGCCCTGGCACCGAAAGCACTGAGTAGGGCCCTTGCGGCCGCGGTAACGCTCAATGCTGATCTCTGTGCCCCACACGTCAGTGACGGCAAACAGATGATCGAGGAAGGGGTGTGGGATGACTTGTAAATAAACAAGTGGCATTGGATGTCTGAAGCCAGGCTGAATAAGCCTAACGATGCGATGCACTTTAAATCCCATCGCCTCAACTTTCTCCTTGATGTCCCCGACGTCTGTTTCAACAGGGAGGCCTCTGATAACAATTTTGACTGGCCGGTCCTGCTTGAGATCGAAAGTTTTGAACTGGATGCCGACTTGCTTCATCCAGCGAGTGACCTCCCTGAACTCCAGCTCTGTTTGTACAAAAATTTTTAGATAGGGTCCAGTCAGAATGCTCCGTAAATTTGGGGCAATTTCTCTCATGAAAGACACTTGTGTCTTCCAGTTCTTGCTGCTTTTGAGGTGAATTGCCGGAATCTCAGGATGCGGTGGGGGGGGGGTAAACGTTCCGTGCCTGCTCGGAATTTACTCCCTCAGTGGTGCTCTCACTATTCTTTTCAGTCATTTTTATCATCATTGATAATTGAATTCCTGATTCTTTCGTATTTATTATTAATCCTCTCCTTTTTTGCAGGAGTAGCATTTTTTAAACTACCTGATAATTTTGAATTTTGAATAGTAGAATTTGCTCCTTTAGTGTTGTTTGCTAAATCATCTATTGTGAGATCCCCAATTGGCCCCTTCCCTTGCTTACGCGCCGCGGGGGTGATAAACCCGTATGAGTCAATTGTCTGCGTTTTTCGCTTTCGCGATGACGTAGACAGAACTGGTTTCTCCCGGACTGCGTGCATGGGTTTGGACGCCTCATGGTACAGCTTTGGTCTCAAGGATCTTCTGTGGATTGAGCGGCAGCCATCTTGGCTAAGCGCTCGCTCTCCAATATATTTAAAAATTCCTCTCTGGTCGAGGGAAGGTGGAAAATCGGTACATCAAGGACATTAGCAATCTCATTAATTTTGTTTAAAAGAGTCTTACCCGCCCGGTCGAGCCACTTGAGTCCAACGGAGATGGAGTTCTCTTCAAGAAGTTCTTCTGTTGTTGAATCACTTCAAACTGGTGTTTCAGGTCGTAGAACTGGATAATTAATTCCATGCGTCCATCATCATTCGTCGCTGATTGCACAGGGGGAGCCTGATCCCTAATATCATGCATATTCTCGTCAATAATCGCATTATTAACATCAAAATTCCCAGAATTGCCCTGAACGAGCGACCGTCACCCTCGCCGTCCATCCTCGGAATCCTTACACAAGCGTCTACGGAGAGAAGGCAACTTTTGGGATCATGAATCTGATCCTACCGTCTTACGCGCATCTCAGTTTGCGCACCATGTGACGTTAACAGATACGTCAAAAATGTGTCTGTTTACATTTTGCATTTGACTTCGTGCGTTTTATGCTTCGTTAGTATGTGAATTTTGCTTTCACATATTTATAATGAACTGAAGAATCTCTCAATAAAAGACCCTTCTCACGGCCAAATACTTAGGAATATTGTGAGGATTCTGCTTCAGAATATTAGAATATATAGCACCAATTTAAATGAGCTGGGTGGTGATATCAATGATCATTCAAGACAATAGATCTGAAATTCACATTTCCGCGTTGATTACGATTGGTAACATCTTTCAGAAAACTGTAATTTCAAAATCTTACAACTGTTCTATTTGCAAAAAGTGTTTTTCAAATGCCAGCAATTTATAGCATCATTTGAAGAACATACATTCCAATAAAAAGCATATTTCTACTGCTGAAATATTTAATTCCAATTCAGATCATGCATTTTATAAAGTCGTCAATGGTAATTCGATTTCATATACTTTTACTTCAAAATCCAGTATAACGTCAAAAAAGTTTTAGCTGCCCTGATTCCAAAAAAATGTTTCTCAAGTAACAGCAATCTAAAATGTCACTGCATGAAATTGCATATATCACAACAAACAACATTACTCAAAGCAAGTAAAAATAAAGTTTTCCAATTTAAATGCAGTTTATATAGTCGTCAGTTCAACAATAATAAAAATTTATTATTTTCACAATCAGATAGTGCATTTACTGCCCTTGAGTGTTCATCATTAAAAAATTATATAAATGCACATTATGTAATGAAGGTTTTCCACAGGAAAACTTTTCATTACATTTGCAAATGGAACATGAAATAGTCATTGAAAAAGAAGAGAGAGATTTCTCTGTGTTTAATGATTTCATGTTGTGAAAGGAGAATTTTGAAATGGAAACATAATCTAAATTTTTTTAATTTACAAAGAAACATGACCCATTACATGTAAAAGATATTTATTTTGTATGCCATCATTCAGGACATTATTTTATATCTAAAGTGCAAGGCATGGGACATTTAAAAATACAAGGGAGTAACAAAATTAATTCTTATTGCCCAGTAAGCCAGTTTAATAATGGAAAATGTACTGCTTATATAGAAAAACCCATTGTAAGTCATAGAAATGGTATAGGGCATCTGTCTCTTACAAAATTAGAACGGCAGTTATACCATTCTAATGTTAATTTATGTAACTTAAATTGCTGGAAAAGTATCTTTTGATGAAATTTTAGATAAAATTCAAGATTCTGCATATGATACTGCATCTTTTGACAAAGAATGATTTATGGAATATTGAAAATTCGGTACTCTTCCGTTATCAGAACCAGAATCAGAAATGTATGCATGTATGGCTGGATGGATGTGTTCATGTATGCATATATATGTGTACATATGAATGTATACATTTTTGAATCTGGTCCCAGTAACAGAAGTGTACCGAAAATTCTTATAATCGACAATCAAATGCTGTAAGGCATAAAAATGATTGTATAAATGTTAATGAAATTACTAGTGAGGATAACAACTCTATTTTATTTTATAAGCCTTAAAATAGAATTTTAGAAAGTTATCCTGAATTTTAAAATGATGATTTCACATTAATGAAAATGAATGACTCCCAGAGGCACTTTCTTCAGAAGTTGGGATCAGACTATATATGTATAAATGGTACACATAGGTTGAACGGTTACAGAATTGAATTAATCACACTGCTTTTACTTGATGCTTTGCTTCACGGCTTTCCCTGTGCATTTATTATTACAAACAGAACTGAGCAGGAAGTTTTGTCTGTTTTCTTTGCACATCTGAAAGATAAAGTATGTCAGTTAACACCCGAAGTATTTATGAATATGAATACAAGCTAGTTTTGGCTCACCAGCGGCCGAACGGTAAAGTCACTGAACGCTGGTAGTTTGGTCCGAGGTTCAAGTCCCTCAAACGGGCTGTCTGCATGGGCATTTCCATGTTTTTCCCCATGTGTAATGTGTATACAAGCCAGTTTCCCTTAGAATGTCCTCCACAAAGGCATCCCTCCCCTTAGGCAGATGGCCATCAAGTGCTTTGCCATAATAAAATAAACCAAACCAACAAACTAGTTTTGATTAAAAAGTCTTCCATGAAGGTATTTCTTCCGCCACATGATCTTTGCCATATTCCAGTTCCAACAATCAAATCAACACATTGTTATTTAACTACTTAATTTGAAGATTTTTGGGCCCACCAGCGGCCGAGCGAGCGATAAAGTCGCTGAACACTAGTAGTTCGGTCTGAAGTTCGAATCCCGTGAACGGGCTGGCTGCATGGGCGTTTTCGTGGTTTTCCCCATGTGTAATGTGTATAGGAGCCAGTTTTCCATAGAAAGTCCTCCACGAAGGCATCCCTCCTCTTAGGCAGATAGCCCTCGAGGCTTTGCCATAATCACACGCACACATTTTGAAGATTTTATAGCAGATTATGAAATATACAATATTATATTGATGCAAAAATATATTTTTTACTCAATTCTGGAGGAGGGGGCAAGTGTTCATTTTCCCGTTTCCTGCAGATTCCTACAGTCTAGCATTTTCAAACCTAAAACATGATAACCCTAAGTAACATATCACCATCATTGGTACGCATTAGAGCAAACAGATCACTAGAATTTGCATATCTTCTATGTCTATTTGCTTCAATATTAAATCAAAGTCTGTAATAGTTAATGTGAAAGGCTTGAAATAAAGCAGTATGCATGATTGTTTAGAGCTCATATTAGCAATATCATTATTGTTTAGAGCCTGTTCTCTGGAAGTAATTTACAGACTTGCTGGGAATTTTATTAAAAATGATATACTTTTCAGTAGTTGCTGCATAAAAAGTAAAAGCCGTGTGTTGGCCATCCCTGGTGTAGGACGGTAAGGATAAAAATTGCCTTTCTCTCGACATGTTGCAATGCAGTGAATATAACTGAGCTTTATCTTCAAATATCTTGAGTTATACTTTGTGCAGCAAATGAATGACATATGTGTTATCCCCGTTTCATTCTTACTTTTATGCAATTCTAGTGCAGAACGTAGCTTGAGAGTTATACACCAGAAATATGAAATACTTGTCAGCTGGACTAACACCACAGATTTACACCAGTGGACAGGGCCGTCCCTAGGCCATTGGCTGCCTGTGTACTTTCCTAAGAATACAGTGCCCAAATTTAAAAAAAAAAATTCTTAATGATTAGTTGAATTTTTATTTCATACTCACTAAGTACTTATATGTGACAAATTGTATAAAAAGTATTTACATGTGACAAGTACAATGAATTAAAAATATTTAGTCGTGGTATCACGAGTGTTCAGCTGTTGCATAATTTTACAGCTGCACCGCGCTAGGAACGGCCCCGACAGTGGAAGATAACCATGTTCAAATCATGACAAAATTACTTTGGCAACAACACAATCAACTGGCTATTAAATTGCTGGTGAAGGTTACTTATCAAGTTCCTATAATTAATAAATATCCTTATTCAGGACTTAATTTCTAAACTTAGAAGTGCCAGAACCCTATGCTAAACTGTCAGCAAAGGGGAAGAAAAGTAAATAAATAAATAAAATGACTGTTACAATCATTAATAATTTAAAAATTAAATAGTTAATTAATACCAAATTAATTCATTATTATTTAATTAATATTAATAATTATCAATTATTTTTAATTAATGATTTTTATTTAATTAAATAAATTATTATTAAAAAAGCTAAATTATTAAAGTAATTTAAATTAAGTAAAATGTAAAGAGATAAATTAAAATTTAATAAGCGATTCGTAATACAGTTTTACTGCAAAAAATTAAATGTTTGAGATCAAATTTTTGTTCAGTTGCATAAAAGAAGTGCCGGAGCCTTCTTATTTAGGGCTCCGGCTATATTTATGATTTATTCCAAAAACTAAGAAGTACCGGAGCCAGGCTCCGGTGCAATTTAAGCTCTGTCTCTATTAACTTTTTAAAAAACTTACACATTTAGTCATTATGAATATCTTAAACTTCCATTAAGTTATAAGGTTATTCTTGGTCTAATAATGGAATTTTAGTCTTATAACCCTAATATAATTATCACTTGAGATATTATGACAAAGCTTTATGAAAGATTTTAAAACAACCTTTTTATTTAAACTGAACTTTTAACAAAACAGAGCATGGCCTGAACTTAGAGCATAACCACGGCTAGTGGCGATGCAAATAAATGCGAACAATCAAATAAATGAAAAATGTTGATCAGTAGTCTAAGACTACATAGTTAATTATTAAGCTAGCCACTAATTTACTGGCACATCAGATTAAAGTATCGGTGGCATGAGAACACAAAGCTGATACTTTTAATTATACTAGAGCTGGAAGAATCTGACCATCCAACACAGATGCCAGAAACACTCTCTAAAGATCCAAAATCCTCAATTTAAATAATGGAGGTAGAAATAAGAGGAGAGGTCTTAACTGGTTTTCCTCGTGTACTGCCCTGAAGCAGTAGTGCACCTCTCGTGGAAACCAAACTATTCAGTGACTATCCATTAAGATCAATAGGTTTTAACATAATCGGCGGTAAACATTTTGTAATTACATCGTAAATATACATATAAATATATATATTTTCTTTTTCCGTAATACTTCAAAGTCATAAGTATGTAAAAAGAAAATATTTTAAAACAATGTTTTATTCTGAGCGGAATTAAATGCTATACTTTCCCAGAAAAGTTTAATTTGAATGAAATATTTTCACAAGTTCTTGTTAATTACATTACAAAGAAATTTTAAGTTAATTTGATTTTATTTGGTTAATGATTACAAAAATTAAGATCAAAGTTTATTATAATACTAAAATCAAAATTATGCATTATTTCTTTCCTATTTACAGAGCTTCTTCCTGAAATACCTTCTCAAATGCAGAATGATTTTTTAGCTTCTGAGGCATCCTTTAAAAATCAGAGTTACTTTATAATTAATGCTCAGTTCGGTTAATTTCAAATTAGAGCAGCTGTTATTTCCATAGTAAAATACGTTAAATATTGCTACTGATTTCCATGTACTTAACTTTCTATGAGTATTTTTGAAATAGATTAAAAAAGTTTATTTTTAATATTGTTTAAAACTTGTAACTGATTTATTACAAAATGTAAGGAAGGAATTCTTTTGATACTTACAGTCAAAAGTCTTTAATCTGGACGTCCATAATCCGGACCTCAAAGCTACAAACTTTCTGCACATGCATCAACACAGAAATTATGGTTTCATATTTTTAATTGTATAATTTCTGCATGCCATCTTACCAGATTTAAATTTATGATCTATAATCTGGAAAAACCCCTAATCCGGAATCACTGAAGTTAACAGGAGTTTATGAAAGAATAAATCCTTGATTTCCAAATACATTTATAATAATTTAATAAATATTTATGTATTTTATGCTTTTTACAAGGATAATGTATACTCATATATTTAATATTTTTCGAAATGTGCAAATCTTAAATTTCTGTGTATTTACTATATTTTTCAAGTAAAGTAATTAACAGTAATGTAGCATATATCAGAATTTTTTACATATGAAATATGTATAAATTGAATGAAAATTAGATGTATTATTTTTTAATATGCACTCAAACTTCAGTTTTGCCTTGAAATTCCTCCATGAAGGCATATTTTCCTTTAGGCATATAGCTCTTGCATTCCTTAGCTTATTTAAAAAGATTAACCTGACCTATGTGCCTAATTACAAAGTATTTAAACATCCATAATTTTATATTTACACTCAGCCATCAAGTTTCAAACTTTTGACTCAAAACGTGTTTGGATACATTCATTATGAAATTCAAATTTTTTAGTAAACATATTTTCGCGTAGCATTCAATACCTTCCTTGGCGATTATGCCCAGTTTAATAATTCTCTGATAATATAATAAATAACAACTTTCCATTTCACATTTAAACATTAATCTCATTGTCATCGGATCACAATCTTGATTTCCTTACTCTGCATAATATTGCTTCATTTTTTAAAACAGTTAAAACAACTAATTGATCTGAATTCACAAATGCATACATTATACAAGTAATTAAAAATATATAAATTATACAAATTTTCACACTTAATACTATTTAGATGTAAGGAAACTGAGGTTTAAAGAGTGTTATATTTTTCCGAAATTTTGACATTTTATAATTATATATCTTATCATTTTATAATTATATATCTTTATAATTATATATCATTTTTAATAATTTTATATATCTTAAGGTATTTTTCATTCTTTACGCATAACATGAACATTTTGCTAAAATCTATATTTTTGTTATCCAGTAGCTAAGAATTTCCTAAAACAAATTTATAATCAAAATCACTGTTGCAAGTTATTGAAAAATAACCAACACATAATTTTTACATAAATGCCACCAAACTGTACAAAGTACTATTATCCATCCAACAATTGAATGTTTCTTTTATGTAGAAGTGTCCCCCGTTTTCGATTTGTGTTGAACTGTCATGTGTGGAAAAAACACTATCAAAGAGCTCTGGATGTAAAAACAAAAAATACTGCCTCTGGAGACAGTAAGTGAAAATACATGCAAGATCGAAGTACTGTAGGCAGTTCAGGTAGAATGTTATAGCTAACATTCAACCTGAAATGGTCTTTACTAATATCTCAACTATGAACTAGCAATAAAAATGTTGCAAATTTACTAACTGTAGTCTACTACTATACTGTTATGTTACATAATCCTTAGCCATTGAAAGGCTCCTCAATGATAAAATCACAAATATCTGAATTATTAAGTAAACTGCAGCTATGGCTCTTACAGTTATTTTAAAATTAGATACTTCTATTTAAGCTTCATGTCTATTAATTTCATTTTAAAATCCAGGTTGATGTGTGTTTTTTAAGACAAAACACAGAGCATCAATGATAATTCTGAGCACCTTGTTCTCCAGCTGTTACACAGACAGTCGATTCATTGGCAGCAACCATCCAGCAAGATGATGTACATAAAAACATGTTATTCATGGATTGATAAACCTCTTTATTTTAGTACTGAGTAGTGAATCATGTTTAGTTACAGAAAGAATTCTTATACTTTCTTTGTCAACCTTGTCCTTGACATATAATATACCTCTTTTAAAATGATAAATTATCACAAATAATACTTAGGTATTATTAGCTTGACATTGTAAATATATTGAGAATAACATGATGAATATGAATGTCTAAAGTATTTATTTTTTCCAAAAAGTAACAGTTTTTTCAAAGAAATTGACTTTAATTTTCTTGTTTTCACACTATTGTAATAACAATTTAATGCATTTGTCTCACATGCACGACTTAATGATATAATTAAAATACAGTACAGTCAGGATATATGGAAAAACAGTGCACTTCATTGCTCTTGTACAGATGATGAAATGTCAATAATTTAATTCATAGTTGAAATGCCAGTTGTAACACCAACTTATCACATAGCTGATGCAACAGAATGTGCTCATATGTGTCGTAAATAAGCTTTTTAATACACTTTAACGCATAAGCTTAGTATAAGCAATAAAGAAATTTCAGGAACAAATAATAGACACTCTCTATCATGGTCCTGTGATTACCTGCTAAGAAATAAACTAGCATAACGTATATTTCCTCATTATTTGCACATGTTTTAGCAATAATTTACAGAAGATAGGCATGCTTAATTAACAACAATCATAGGTAATATTTCATTATTATTTAATGTATAAAAAGAAATAAACTTTTTTAATGAAAAGTGCACTACTTAATAACTTTCATTAGCAAAAATTTTATTTTTTTATCTCCAAGCATAAATTAATTTTTTTAACAAACACCGATTTATTAATTGAACTGTATTTCACTGTAGATCAAATACAGATGTAATACAATTTCATCCATTCTCAACACATGACGCAAATTTCAAAACCACAAAGTACTTCACGTAAATAAACAAAATTTCACGAAGTGCACGGCAGCATATGCGCAAATTGAGATGCGCACGGGAGGATCAGATCACGATCCCAAAAGTTGCCTTCTCTCCGTAGACGCTAGTAATCCACACTAGCGAAAAATAAAATCGGAGTCTCTAGCCAATAAAATTGCTTTGAGTGATCACGTGCTTTTTCTCATCATTTGGAATAATAAACATGGCTGCATTTCGTTGGAGCGAAACTCAGCTAATAGATTTCTATTCAGAAAATGTTGTTTTGTGGGACACGAGTAATGTAAATTTTAAAAATAAAAAATTAAGGGATTCTCTTATTTTGTTAAGATTTGTCTTCTCCATTACTTTATACATTCAAATATTTTCTAATTCCGGGTGAAAATGATACTTCCCCAAGAGAAATTCCAAAAATTATTAATGATGCCATGTCATGGGTACTAGATGAAAATATTCAGAAACTACTTGAAACTGTCGTCGCACTAATTGAAAAAATTCAAAAAGCAAAATCTCCAGTCGAGAATAAAGCAGCGCAGAGACTCAATTGACTTCGCCGAAAATGGGAGTTAATCAGGTGACGAAGTACATAGCTTTTCCGACAGCTTCTACACCAGCAATCATAGCCTAGTGATAAAGAGTAGACTAGGTTTTCTCCGTACGTCGAGATCGTGGGTTCGATCCCCTATCTTAACTTTGGACTTGCTGTGCCTGGAAGAACTTTTTAATTTAGTTTCTCCATCACTAAATCTGAACTGCATGACTTAAAAGTCACGTTTTATTTTTTCGCCTACGGGTGGGGTGTTTATTGAATTTTAACATATTTATTTTTATTTTTCGAATTGCCTTTGGCACGTGTTTTAGATCTACTGGTCAAAAGTCACAAACTCAGTTTTGTGTTAATTGAATTTTGCGAAAGCAAATTACAGCTCAATTTAATTCAATATTGCTAAATTTTATTCGCTGATTAACTGAAAGAGTCATATAATCATAGTTTTCAGACTGTATTAGTTATTTTATTATGTTGATATTAGTTTTTTAATGTTCAATAAATATACTACTTAAAACTTTGCACCTTTATGATATTTCTTATTTAAAATTTTTGCACTGAAATTACACTGTTGCTTTGTAATGTAGTAATCTTTATTCTTTATTGTTTCATAAGAAAAATTGAATTTAATTAAATAAATTAATTAAATTTAAATACAAATTTAATTAAATAATTCTTTGCACCATTGCTGCAAGGAATGAAATTTAAATTTAAACATATTAAATTTAAATTTTAACAAACACGTATAAAAGTAATAAAAGCAAATTTAAAGCCAAAATTAAAAAAGCAAATATAAAGCCAAAAATATTAAAAAAAAATTTTTTTTAATGTGTAAACATATAAAAGATTTAAAAGATTTAATTCTCGAACTAATCTCGAACTAACAATATCATTTAAATTCAGAAGCATACCATTCCATGAAAATAAATTCACTAATTTAGCAAATTAAATTAATCCAAACAAAGTCTGTCTCCTGCCTGCTCAAAAGTATTCACTTATGCATTTTAAAAAAAATGTTTGGATAAATTTTAATTTGCTAAATTAGTGAATTTATTTTCATGGAATGGTTTTGCACTTGATTTGCTTATGCTTCTGAATTTAATGATAATTTAGATTAGTTCGAGAATTAAATCTTTTACATGTTTACGCATTTTTTAATTTTTTAAAAAAATTTTTTTGGCTTTATATTTGCTTTTTTTAATTTTGGCTTTAAATTTGCTTTTATTACTTTTATACGTGTTTGTTAAAATTTAAATTTAATTTGTTTAAATTTATTCTGTATTAATACTTTTTACTCATATTGGTTTGATATTCATGATATTATTGTCTATTTATTCATTAATAAAGGTTTTGATTTAAAGCACAGTAGTTAATTATTTTTTCTGAAACATGGTTACTTTATTATTTCAAGATTTAAATACACAAATAATAGGAGTGCCAGGAAGGGAAATTTAAAAATAAATAAATAAACTAAAAAAGGAGTAATCTGTGTACTCAGTACAGAAAAGAAAAGTTTTTTTTTTTTTTTCCTGCAAACTAAATTTAGCAAAAAATCAAAATCATGCGGCATCATCCGTAAATACTTTCCGAATTGTACTGTCTTCAATACGCAACTCCCGGAACAAGGAATTACGAAGGCACTATGAATTTCTCGTCGTTTGACCCAATTTCAAGTCCAAACGCCTTTTTTCCCCCCTTATGTAGCAGAAGCTAAGTTCAAAATTGTAGCTGTATCTATAGTAGCAATTTAAAATAGTCATCCATTATTTTGACTATTTGACAACACCGTAAGCTTTGCTTACAAATCGTAGACAGTGTGACGCTGTAGAGGGCGGAAACACTTCCTTTTATAGTGATTGGCTGAGCGAATTCCTGTACTAACGAGAAAATCGTCCCGTGTGAACAGGCGAGCTATCTCAGATATTGTCGGCCAGATAAGTCGGCCGAGATAATCGCTACGTGTAGACGGGCCTTTAGTCCTGGTACATATTCTTTGGTCACATGATGCGCAAACTGAGATGCGCATAAGGCGGGAGGATTGGGTCATAATCCCAAAAGTTGCCTTTTAAACTTATGTGATTGGGTATGAGTGACTTAGATAAGTTATTTGTGTTTAAGTGGATAGTTAAGAACTTTAGTTTTATACGTCCTGACCGTAGTAATCCGCTGTGTAGCTCGCATTTCAATGTGAAAGCATACGGTACTGCCTGCATAGACTTATATCCTGAAGGTGATTTACTCAGTGAAAAATGCTTGCTTCTGGAAATAAAAATTCCTGATGAACTTGAAAATGTAACAATCGACTGTGAGTTGTCAGGTTATGATTTACATGGAAAAGCACTAGAGTTCTCAAAAACTGAAACTAGTTATCGCAAAGTATGGAAATTTAAAAGAGTATCTGATGATAAAAAAGTATCTGAAACATCTGCAGGAAGTAGTGAAAAGATCAGTCTTGAGACTAGCCCAGAGACACTGATACGTCCAGCAAGGTTCAGATGGCCTCCTGAAAAAAGAGACGAAACCAAGAAGACTGTATCAGATGACACTGTTATTATTACATGCATTTTTTATCAGCTGAAAGTGCCATTAGAAGGGAACAAAAATTCCTTGAAGATCATGTATGATATTTATGATGTTGAACATTTGTCTCAGGATTTTTCGCTGTTACTTCAATCTTCTCAGTGTAGTGATTTATTATTATGTGCAGGAAATGAAATATTTCATGTTCATAAAGCCATTTTGTGGGCTCGCGCACCTAAATTCTTAAATGATTTTAGCTTACAGAACTGGAAGGTGTCTGCAGAACCAGTTAAAGTAGCTCTCGATCCTCCTGTGCTCAGATTACTGTTACAGTATTTATACTCAGGGAAACTAAAAACAGATAAAGCAGAATACCTTGCAAGTTTATGTAGAATAGCAGATAAATATGACCTTGTAGACTTGAAACAAAAGTTGTATGTTTTTCCAAGTGAAGTTTCTATCACAACTAACATCAAAGTTGACAGAAAGAGTTTTATATGGCCTGTAAATTTAAAATCACCGGCAGAAAAATTTTACAGTCCAACTTTCCGCTCAGGCTGTATACCTGGGTCAGAATTTCAGTTAATACTTTCAGTGCAGAAAGTTTCAAGGGGGTCAAGAAATGTCGAAGTTTGTGTCCGTCGTCTTTTTCCAGACAAAGAAAATCCGGTTCTGATACATTTGATGATATCTATTGTAGGAGGTGGTGACAAACATAGATTACCTGATACAAAAAAGCATTATTTTCTAGCCGATGAAGAATGGTGTTATACATGTGTTATTCAGGAACCAGGTGAGTCGTTTTTCCAGAAAAAGGCTATATGTAAGTGTCTCTCTCTCCAGTGTGACTTAGCTGTCTCTGCAGGAGACAGCTGTGTTCTTGAAAGATCCCTCTGTTCTTCAAATTCAGATATTTGCAATATGACTGACCTCTTTTGTTACAGCCAAGATTTAAAGCAACTTTATAATATATTTTTGCCTAAGTTTTCAGATTGCATTCTCAGAGCTGGGGAAGTTAGATATCCAGTACACAGAGCAGTTTTATCTGCGAGATCATTGGTATTCTCAAGAATATTTACCGAATCTGTGTCTGATAACAGTAGTAATGTAATTGAAATTACTGATATAGAACCAGCCATTTTAAACATCATTTTAGTATATATATATACAGGGATAGTGAAAGAATTAGATTATGTAAATGCTATTAAAATATATAGCATTGCCAATAAGTATGAGATAGTGTCACTTAAGAATGCTGTTACCTTTTTCCTCAATATTGCGCTTAACAGCTAATAGTTCAGATGATAACCTGAAAAAGTATTTAATAGATTTTATTTGTTCAAATCCTCAACATATTCTGGCACTGGATGATTGGGATTATTTGTTCACACGTAATATTAATTTAGCATCTGAAATATTACATAAAACAAATGTCCTGTTGTCTAAATTAGATGAATTCAGATAGTAATTAAACACATGCAATTATTTAATAGGTTGATCTTTACATTATGGTAACTTGGTGATTTTTTGGCGAAAATTTGTCTACCAACTCTCCTACAGCAACCCTCTATTTTTTTTTCCCCGCTGCCATTTTGTCTTCACGAAGTAAAGACATGTTTCTTTTCTTCTTATCTACTGAACACTTCTTCCAACAATCTACTAGCCGAATTACACTTATGCTAGAAATTTTATCAAACAAAACTGCTTAATCATGACAAATATTCACTGCAAAATTGGGAAAAAGTGCACAATACCATACTCCTTACGCGTTTTTCAAAATAACACATACACATAAACCATGTACACGCCGACTTATTTTTACTTAAAAAAAATCCCAGAATTGCACAAAAATGGCATTGCGCACACTCTTCACTATATTCATGTACACTGCTTTTTTCTCATAAATTAGAAAAATTTCACGAAAATACATGACAATTTTCTCAATCTTTAAACCCGGTAAAAAGAACATATATGAAACTACCTGATCGCGAAAAAGTATTTACCCTTTACAAATATGAACATTTCCACATATAAATTAAATAAAATATCCAAAAACTTTTACCTCTAAATCATCTATTACATTATACACGTCACCAACGAATTCATACCGCAAGTATTACAAGTACTTAGTATCAAATATTTAAATTATTTGCATGCACGTTTATTTCAACTTAAACGTATACCAAATTCCTACAAACATAAAATTCACAAAATAACTATCATTTCATTAAAATATAATTAAATTCAAAAACACTACTTAAAATATAAATGAGCACATACATTAAATTAATAAAAATTACCTTATAATCCTAATTACTTTAAACTAAATCATTGCTAATAATAATTTTCCCAATAATACCAAATTCCTTTCCACCTTACATTTAGAACAATGCATAAAAATAATATCCTCAAATAATTAAAAATACTAACTTGCCTAATCTTCTTCAGAATCTTGATTACGTGGCAGATACACTTTTCTAATTCATTCAATAAAATTATTGAAAGATGTTTTCTGCGAATTTTTCCTCCATACTTCCTCCGCTAAATAAAAAACAAACTTCTCTTTATCACAATGCCTAAATACCCATTTCGAATTCACTTTACTTAGGGCCATGAGATCCAAAAATTACACAACACTGTTTCACACAACACAGAATAAAGCTAAATACAAAACTTCCACATTTTTTCTCGATTTCCCCCCTTTTCCGATTAAAGAACCGTAATTCGTCCATTAATATCCCATGACATATCCCATGATCTCTCATTTCCCTCACACAAAATAATGCGTAATCGGAACTGAGTACTGCTCACATTATTACCAAAGTCCCAGGTAGTAACCTTTATCGCCTTCAAAATGTCGCCAAACTACCAGTTACCATATTGTAAAGATCAACCATTTAATTTGTTTTACTTTATACTTGTTGTGTTTTCTGGGAAGATTATATCTGTATTAAAGCATATTTTAAGAATTTATTATATTAATGTGTATACAGTTTTTAAATATATTATAAGAATTTTCCTAATTTGTGTTGTATTGTTCGTAATCTTGTTCTAATAACATGACATTACTATAAAATTATGATTATTAAAATAGAAATAGCTATAAATATGCATATGTACAGTATAAAGTCAGATCCAAAATCACCAGAGTTCCACTGATTCCAGATTTTGGAAATTTTTGAATTTTAGGTTATGAATTTAAATCTGGTAAGATGATATATAGAAATTATGAAAAAATATTCGGCATTAATATTTCTTTAAGAAATATTTATTTATTTATTTTATATTAAATGAAAATTTATTTTGCCTAAAAAAGGCTTTTTTCTTAATTATCGCCAAAAGGAATTAAAAGTAACTTGAAGCTGAAATGGTGATATTTTCAAGAATTTAAAACCATATACAGTCAAAAGTCGTTAATTCGGACACCCATGATCCGGACCTCAAAGCTACAAACTTTCTGTGCATGCGTCGCATTGACGCATTCACGTAAGACCTTTACGGCTGCGAATATGTGTGTGCGCAAAATACATTTACGAATGCGTGTTTAATGTATAATGGACGGTATAAGCTAAGCTAAAATTATCTAATTCAGTTAATGTTGCAGAATGCGTTGTTGCTAAATATTCAAATTTTATTATTTTTTGAAGACTGTTAGAGCAATTTTATAAAAGTAAGCTTGAACTTTCGATTATGTTAAATAGAATTTCTGATATATATACTAATATGTAAAGGATCTACAAAGCAAAAGTATGTTTCAAAGTCCATTAAACAAAAAGTCGAATTGCTGAAAAAAATTGATAAAGGCATATCCTTTGTTTATCTAAACTTTAACGTTTGTTTATCTTTAACGCCGCAGTGTGCAATGAATTGGAAGTTGATCTGTCGGCACTATCCTTATCTTCAGGGCGGATTTTTTATTTTATTTGGCTTATAATTCCTTACTAAATGCAGTATTTCATCTCGATGTACTCTGCCTTTGATATGATTTAAATCAAATTCCTCGTCATTATAATTCGCTTCCGATAGCGAAGAAAGTGACACTGAGGTTATTGAGAACGAAAAAATTTCGATTGACAAATTAGTCGGTACTCTCGACACAGCAATTATAGGACTTGAACAGCGGAACTTTGTAACTGAAAAAGAAATTATGTCTGTTTATAGAATTAAAGAGAAAGTATTATCACATAAAAAACAATTTAAAGAACTTACATTGAAAGAAATGTTTAATAAAGTAAACAAATAAATATTAAGCTTTTTTTTGTAAGTTTTGATATCCTTTAGATCATAATTGTTCTTTATTTCATAAATTACAGTTTCATATTTTTAATTTTATAATTTCTGCATGGCATCTTACCAGATTTAAACTGATGATCTATAATCCGGAAAAATCGATAATCCAGAATCGCCGAAGTCCCGACGAGTCCGGATTAACGACTTTTGATTGTATAGATATTTGGTGTTCTGTTAGTTGATTGATAACCGAGACATTGTTATTGCAGTATAAGACCTAAGTTATATCATCTTTATTTAGCATTTTTTCTGAATATCTTCTTAATCGGAAAATTTCAGTTTTTCTTCGAATCCCATGTGGTTAATCTTCGGATTATGGTAACTTAGCGATTTTTTGGTGACCAAGCCTGCTACAGCAACCTGCTAGTTTTCTTTTTGGATGCCATTTTGTTTTCACGAAGTAAAGGCATGTTTTTTTTTAACTTAAAATTTTTTTCCAACAATCTGCTATACGAATTATGCTTATGCTAGAACTTTTATGGAACAAAAGTGCTTAATCATGACAAAGATTAGGTGTGAAATTGGGAGAAAATGCAGAATCGTCCACTGGGTGCCGAGATTTTAAGAATTGCACATACACGGTATCATCTATGTACACATCGACCTATTTTCACTTAAAAAAAATCCCAGAATTGCACAAAAATGGCATTGCGCACAATCTTGACTTTATCCATGTACACTACTAAAGTCCTAGCAGTAACCTTTATCGCCTTACCAAAATGTCGCCTAACTACCTGTTACCATATTCCAAAGATTAGCCTCACATTTTTTTTATTATTTTATTTTAGGATCACATTTATCATTATCATCACTATGAAATTTGATGGCCAGCTATAAATTATGAATTATAAATAAAAAAAGTTAAGGGAAGAATGCAGTTTGCTGTGTTAACTGAACTTAGGTTCCTTGGAATCTAATTCTTTCTCTATTTTCTGCTGTTATGCCAAAGAAATTAGGGGCTGATCTTTAGAATATGGTAACTAGTAGTTTGGCGACATTTTGGAGGTGATAAAGGTACTTTGGTAATAATGTGAGCAGTACTCAGTTCCGATTACGCATTATTTTGTGTGAGGGAAATGAGAGATCATGGGATATGTCATGTGATATTAATGGACGAATTACGGTTCTTTAATCGGAAAAGGGGGGAATTTGGAAAAATATCTGTGGCTGTATATTATTTTGTATTAAGCTTCATTGTGTGTTGTGTGAAGTAGGGTTAAATAATTTTGGGATTGTATGGCGCTGTCTAAAGTGAATTCTAGATTTTTAATGCGTTTGTGTGATAATTCAAAAGAATTGGTTGAATGGTGCATGAGTGTAGGTTTCGCAGAAAAAATCGTCCAATAATTTTATTGAATCCATAATAAAAGTGTATCCACCATGTAAGCAAGTTTCTGAAGAAGATTAGGCAAGTTAGTATTTTTAATTATTTGAGGATATTATTTTTGTGCATTGTTCTAAATGTAAGGTGGAAGTAAAGTAATTTGGTATTATTGGGAAAATTGTTATTAGCAATGATTTAGTTTAAAATAATTAGGATTGTAAGCTAATTTTTATTAATTTAATGTATGTGCTTATTTATATTTTAAGTAGTGTTTTTGAATTTAATTATATTTTAATTAAATGATAGTTATTTTGTGAATTTTATGTTTGTAGGAATTTGGTATACGTTTTAGTTGAAGTAAATGTGCATGGAAATAATTTAAATATTTGACACTAAGTATTTGTAATGGTTGCGGTATGAATTCGTTGGTGACGTTTATAATATAATAGATAATTTAGAGGTAAAAGTTTTTGGATATTTTATTTATTTTATACGTGGAAATGTTCATATTTGGAAAGTTATTAGGTAATTTCATATATGTTCTTTTTAACGGGTTTAAAGATTCAGAAAATTGTCATGCATTTTCGTGAAAATTTTCTAATTTATGAGAAAAAAGCAGTGTACATGGCTATGGTGAAGAGTGTGCGCAATGCCATTTTTGTGCAATTCTGAGATTTTTTTTAAAAGTAAAAATAAGTCGGCGTGTACATGGTTTAGTGATATTTTAATTAAATGATAGTTATTTTGTGAATTTTATGTTTGTAGGAATTTGGTATACGTTTTAGTTGAAGTAAACGTGCATGGAAATAATTTGGGTAGAGTAGACTTTAAGGTACCCCTTGTATTATGGCAAAGTTGTTGTTTGATTTATTGCCAAGTTGTTGTTTCATTTATCATAGCCTGAGTAGTTGAATGTTATGGAAATCCTATTGTGACGTAATCGGGTGCATGATTCTGGGAAATTTTAAATCATGGGATGTTTTGTAAGCTTTTTTGTGGTGTGTGTTGGTTTGATTCTTTAGACGGTAGAATGGCCAAATGTAGTAAGATTAATTTGAAGTTTCTGTACGATTTGGAGCGAAAGGGGAAAAGAGCTTTAATTGACTGGTGTGTAAATGAAGGCCATTATAAGTGTCATTTATGTAGAAAGGATATGCGTCTAGTCGAATGTAAAAACCGTTTAGATGGATTTGAATGGGTTTGTAGGAAGAAAGGTTCAGATGGTCACTATGTGAAGCGTTCGATCAGAAAGAGTACCTGGTTTGAAAAAAGTTATTTGAGTATGATTGATATTTTGATTTTTACATGGCTCTGGGTGTACGAAGCAAACTCGAAAATCATGGTAAGGGAATATTTGCTTTTGGTAGTGCTTAAATGTATAACATGTTTTTCCTTTTTTATGTTATTTTATTGTTTGGTTTAAAATGTATTTTATTGAGATTATGTATTTTTTGTTTGCCTATATTGTAGAATTTGTTGCTCCTTTGACTTTTAAGTGATAATATATCAATGTGTACGTGGACAAAGCAAAGCGAGCAATGCAAGTGTGTGCAGTTCCGGGATTTTTTTGAAGTGAAAATAGGTCGACGTGTACATGGATAAAGTTAAAAGAGTGCGCAATGCCATTTTTGTGCAATTCGGGAATTTTTTTTTTAAGTGGAAATAGGTCGACATGTACATGGATAAAGTCAAAGGAGTGCGCAATGCCATTTTTGTGCAATTCGGGGATTTTTTTTTAAGTGAAAATAAGTCGATGTGTACGTGGATACCGACTTTGTGCAATTGTTTTTCTTGTTATTTTGGCTTTGTGTAGCGGTGCAAAAATCGCTGCTTCGCAAGCCAAAATAACGAGTCAAAGAATTGCACAAAATCGGTATCCATGTACCGTCAAAAAACGCCAAGGGGTACCCTAAACTATACTTTTACCAGAAATTAAATTTAAGTAACATCCAAGTCCTAATAAATATATCTTGAGGCATTACTTATTGTTATGGCTGACAGAAAAATTGGTACCTTTTACCTTTTAGATTTTTTTAAATATGTTTGAAGCTAGATAGAGCAGCAAATGTTAGCAAGTTAGCACACATTATTGATAGAATTATATGTATATATTTTACATCAGTATATTAAAAAACAAGTACATTTTATCCTAGAATACTTAATTACATGCCAAGTGATTAGTTGTGTACAGCATATCCAGTCTCCCAGTACATGCCTCAAATACCATTCCATTCCAATTCACTGATCATTTAGCCATATTTCACACTGTGTGGTGATTATGGCTCAGGGAAAATAAATTCCCTAAAAATATGCTCTACGTTCAGAGCCAAGGGTCTGAGACCTGTCTTTTACCCAAAAGAGAACTCCAAGGCCACTTTGAATTAAAAACATCAGATATAAAAGTCAACTACCATCTCTTTTTGTTGAATTTCTACAATAAAAAGTCCAAAATTCTTAAATCCAAAATGATTTAATATCTAAACCAGTAGTAAAATTTTTTTAAAGATATTCAATTACTTTTTTTTAATTTTTTAATTTTTTTGGAAAATATAATACTGCAGAAAAAGCAGGTGTGTTGTATTTGTAAAGTGATTTTTCTCCTGATTAATTGAGATTATGTCATTTTTAAATGCCTGCTGGCTAGGGAATGGCACTGTAGCCAGTGACAATATATTGATTGTACTTAGCCGTGATATACTGTTGGTCCTTGAATTGTTCTGGAAATGGAGGATTAGTATTTTTTCGCTGACCGAAATATAAGGGAAGCCCTAAGACATACTTTATTGGAATGGGATGTTTTAATATTAGTTCTTTTGTTGGTTTTGCAGCAGGAAGAGAGAAAGAATTAGATTCCGAAAAGCAGTTACTTAATCAAAATTAAAGTCTGAATTTTCAATTATTTCAAAAGTTTCTAATCCTATAGCTGTATCTGCAAAGCGAAAGCATATTTTCCTTCTGTAATGGCATTTGTTCAATTTGGGTTAATGAGAATGCAAAGTCTATATTTGGTAAAACAGCAACCGTATTTTGGTATGAATTTTGAGCTATATAAAAAGCAAAATTTTCCAATTCATGGAATTTGTAAAAAAATGCTGAAAAGTAGTAGTAAATACAGGTGATATAACAGAACTTTAACATTGCTATGACAATGCCTCAATCAGCAATCAATTAACAGACAACAAAATCGGTACTTGCGTATTAACGCAACCAGGCCAAAATTCGCATAAATCGCCAAATCGGCGGAATTTGCCGAGAAAAGAAAGAGACTTTTTTTGGTTACTGTACCTAAAGAAGCGCCGTTACCCTCATGGAAAAAATTTGCGAAAATATTAAGGAAGGAAGCATCATTTATTCGGATTGCTGGAAAGGATACAATACAAGTGAGTTCGAAAATGCTGGATTTCTGCATGGAACTGTTAATCACAAATATAACTTTGTGGATCCCAACACGGGCGTTCACATACAACATGTAGAGCGCATGTGGGGCTCAGCCAAATGGCGCAACAAAAAACAGAGAGGAACAGACCGTCATCATCTTCACTCATACCTTATCGAATTTATATGGCATTAAGCTCAAGCTGTTAATGGCGAAGACGGTTTTCAATCAGTGCTAAAAGCAATAGCCAAAAGATTTCCGCCGAAAAAATAATTCTGCAACTTATTCAAATTCGAAACCGGAAGGGTTTAATTGCTATTTTATAATTATCTGTAATTAATAAATGTACATTTTCTTTCTATTCATACTTTTTTACTCAAACTTACAAATCGCGCCAACCTGGTTGCGATAATACGTAAGTACCGCAAAATCTCTAGAATGGTTTTAAATCCAATAAATATCACTACCAGTAGTGATAAAAAAAGTATTGAGAGTGGAAGGATTTCAGTTGACAGATTAATGAGAATTTTTGGCATGGCAATTAAAGCACCGGACTTGTTGAACAATGGAACTTAGTAACTGAACAAGAAATTATATCTATGCAAATGAGAGAGAGCACAAAAAAATGAAACAGCTTAAACAATATCCAATTAAAGAAATGTTTGACAAAGCAAATAAATATTGAGCTTTTTTTTTATATATTTTGATTTTCTTACCTTCATTATAATTAATTTCAGAGTTTCTACATGTCATCTTATTAAATTTAATCTAAAATCCAGAATCATCCCTGTGATTCCGAATCTTGGACTGTATTATGATAACTTGGTACTATCTGCACTTTGCAATCTGCTTTTCCAGTTTCCACAAATATTTGTTTCTACAGTACAAAGTCTGTAATCTGGATTCGTTGGGACTTTGGCGATTCCGGATTAGGGGTTCTCCGGATTATAGATCATCAGTTTAAATCTGGTAAGATGGCATGCAGAAATTATAAAATTAAAAATATGAGAATTTAATTTATGAAATAAAGAGCAATTATGATCTAAATCAAAATTTACCAAAAAAAATATTTATTTGTTTACTTTATTAAACATTTCTTTCAATGTAAGTTGTTTAAGTTGCTTTGTTTTATGTGCTAATACTTTCCCTTTAATTCTATTAACAGACATAATTTCTCGTTCAGTTACAAAGTTCCGCTGTTCAAGTCCTGTAATTGCTGTGTCGAGAATACCTACTAATTTGTCAATCGAAATTTTTTCATTTTCAATAACCTCTTTGTCACTTATTCACTATCGGAAGTCATGTTTTCTGGATCTAGAACCATACTACAGATTTCGCTGTCCGTTGATTGATGATTGGGGCATTGTCGTCGCAATGAAAAACTTCTGTTATATCATCTTCATTTATTGCCACCCCTCCACATTTCGTTACAAAATCCAATAATTGGAAAATTTCACCCACCTTTAGTTTGCGATGTATGAAAACCTTCAAATTCATGGCTATCATCTTCGTGGCATCGAAAGTTCAAGCTTAATTTTTACAAAATTGCTCTAACAGCCTGCAAAAAATAATAAGCCGGATCCAATTAGAAGATTAAGGAAAAACGCAATCTACAACGTTAACTGAAATAGATAATTTTAGCTTAGCTTATACTGTCCGTTATACATTAAAAGTGCATCATGCATAAATGTATAATGCACATGCATAAATGCATTAAAAAAGGGAAGAATAGACACAAAGAACCGTGCCTTATCCTAGACTTCAAACTAGTAATCAGTTCCTATTCACAACTATAACATTCAGAACAGTGCTGGTTGAAATCTTAGAAAGTGCTACAGTTCCACTTTTGTTTGATGTCGTTAATTCGGACACCCATAATCCGGAATGATCTATAATCCGGACCTCAAAGCTACAAACTTTCTGCGCATGCTTAGCGTTGATGCATGCGCGTAGGACCTTTACGGCTGCGTATAATAAGTGTACGCATGCGCGTTTAGTGTATAACAGACGGTATAAACTAAAATTATCTAATTATCTATTTCAGTTAATGTTGCAGATTGCGTTGTTCCTTAATCTTCGAATTAGATCCGTCTTATTATTTTTTGCAGACTGTTAGAGCAATTTTATAAACGTAAGCTTAAACGTTCGATTATGTCAAATAGAATTTCCGATGCTGGAGCTCCCAAAGGATCTACAAAGGGAAAAAATGTTTCGATGTCCATCAAACAAAAAGTGGAATTGTTGCAAAAAATGGGTAAAGGCATATCCTTTGTTTCTCTAACCATTCCGAAATCTGTTTATCAATTTCACGCTGCTCTGCGGCGGAAGGGGGGAGGAAACGCCGCGGAATGCAATGAATTGGAAGTTGATCTGTCAGCACTATCCTTATCTTCAGGACAGATGTTTTTATTTTATCTGGCTTATAATTCCTTACTAAATGTAGTATTTCATCTCGATGTACTCCGTCTTTGAAATGATTTAAATCAAATTCCTCGTCATTGTAATTCGCTTTCGATAGTGAAGGAAGTGGCACGGAGGTTATTGAAAACGAAAAAATTTCGATTGACAAATTAGTCGGTATTTTCGACACAGCAATTATAGGACTTGAGCAGCGGAGCTTTGTAACTGAACGAGAAATTATGTCTGTTTATAGAATTAAATAGAAAGTATTTTCACATAAAACGAAGCAACTTACATTGAAAGAAATGTTTAATAAAGTAAGCAAATAAATATTAAGCTTTTTTTTGTAAATTTTGATACCCTTTAGATCATAATTGTTCTTTATTTCATAAATTACGGTTTCATATTTTTAATTTTATAATTTCTGCATGCCATCTTACCAGATTTAAACTGATGATCTATAATCCGGAATCGCTGAAGTCCCGACGAGTCCGGATAACGACTTTTGACTGTAGTAATCCCAGAATTTTACAAAAGTGGATTTATCTGGCAACCCACTGATGGCTATGCGTGAATTACGCAAGTGCATAATGCGCATGATTTTGAGATTCAACAGTCATTTTTGTGGTTTCTACAGTAATTTTTTTTTTTTTTCTTTTTCTGTAGTGACTTTTTTTGAATTTGTGCCTTTCTCTGCTTTTTTGCAAGTAAATAGGTTAATATGTTCTTTGAGAGCAGTGCAAGTTGCTGCGGGATGCTAATAGTTCTGCAATTCTCTGATGTTTATTCAAGTTGAAACAGATCGCTGTGTATATGGGCAGAATACAATGAAAAAAGAAAGCTAAATATTTTATTATGAATGTTAGTTGCATTTTTAATTTTGTTAATTTGTTGCTGTTTTAAGTAATTTTCAGTGAGAACCATTTTTTAAAATGGCTACTGTTTTTCAATTGTTAGGTTGGTGAAAAATTAGTCACCAGTGATTGGTGGCTTTGTTGGTGGTTTGGGCAGATAATCAAAGAGTATTGAAATAATATTTAAAAAATAATATATATTGAAGAATCATTTTAGTATTGTTTGGCAATTTTTTACAGAAATAAAGGTGATTTGGTAAATTTCTTGACTCAAGCTTGGAATGGATATAATTATCTAAAAACCATTATGTACATGGTTGCGAGAGTTTGACTACAGTACAAAGTCTGTAATCCGGACTCTTCGGGATTTCGGCAATTCCGGATAAGGGGTTTTTCTGGATTATAGATCATCAATTTAAATCTGGTAAGATAGCATGCAGAAATTATACAATTAAAAATATGAAACCATAATTTATGAAATAAAGAGCAATTATGATCTAAAGGGTATCAAATTTTACAAAAAAGCTTAATATTTCTTTGTTTACTTTATTAAATATTTCTTTCAACATGCGCATGCGTAAAGCATGTATGCACATTCTTTACGTGCATGTGTAAAGTTTGTGGCTTTGAGGTCCGGATTATAGATCATTTTGGATAATGGACGTCCGGATTAAGGACTTTGTACTGTACTACTTAGGTGGTTGCAATAATACATAAGTACCAGAATATAATTACAGTAATATCTCATTATCAACAAGGTTTAGAATTTTCCAGTATTCCATGTATAATGAGACTATGAAGACAAACAAATTGATGGATTTGGCAAAAATTTGCCATTCTTTTTGGATTTTGAATAATTTTAGATGAGATGATAATGTTACAAATAGACAGAGAAGGTTTGTTTAAATATGTTAATTAGGTTTGGTAATGGACACTTAATTCAATAAAAATATTCAGGCTAAGGAGAGGGGGATGTTATATATAACATTGCTCCTCCTTTTTTCATTCTTTGCATAATTTTATGTAAGGCTGTGATAAATTTTGACCCCTTCTTTTAAATTTCAGTTCATTTTTCGTAAGAGAATCCACCTTGAGAATATAATCAGTTAATTGTCTTTCCTAAGAAAAAGTCTTCTTGTAAAACCTTTATTGAAATCTTGCATAACATCTTCCACTTCTATCCAGTTCTTTTGCATTTTCAGTTTGTTCACTTTGTGACAAACCATTCTTGTTCTGCTAATGCCAACTCTGGAAGATCATGACATATGGCAATTTTTTCTGTGTTTATTTCATTTATAGTTTAAAAACTTTCCCCCTTATGTTTTATGCTGTGGCTGTTATGAGATATTACAGTGATCATATCTAGGTATGTGTTGCCATGATTTGTGCTAAGTATGTGTTGTGGAAATTTTTGTTATTTATTATGAAATGCAGAGAACATAGCAAAACCTCAAATCCTATCTTAAATGTATTTCTTCATGCATGCCAGGAATATCACAGGGTTTTGCCACATGTTTTAAGATGAGGAGACTGGAAAATTAGGGAAATGGAACAGTAAATGAAAAATAAACAAATTTGTTAACAATAACAAACTGTGCAAGATTTTATTTTTAGAAAATGTATAAGATAGCATGCTAATTTTTGTAATTTATTTAAGTTTATCTTGAGTCTACAGATAATGAGGGATTACTATGGATAACAGCATATATTCAAAATTAACAAGAAATTTTGCATAATATGATTTACAGAAACGATGTCTTATATTTCAGGGCCCAAATATTTGGCATAATAAATATATATATTCAAATTTAATTTCTTTATTTTCTTTTAAGAGCTGATTTTTAAATTTGTATTTGATGTAGAATTTATGTATAGTTGCTTTCCTACTCACAGCTTAATTTTTAATCTGCTGATTCATGAATATATTTTGTAAATATATGAATATATTTTTTTGCCAGAAAGTATTTACTACAAATGTTTTAAGTATCATGTTTTTTTATTCATTGTGTAGAGGGAATGAAATATTTGGTAGCTAATATATTGATTAAAATGTCATTGACTAGTATTTTCTATAACAATGATCTCCAAACTTTTTGATCACATACCCCTAAAACAAAAATAATTTGAAGTTCTATCCCGTGTAATATAATATGCACGATCATACACTTTCAAATGATTATGAGCTTACTTCTTTGGTGTACCCCCTAGTATCACTTTGTGTATTCCCAGAGTGCACATACCCCACATTGGATACCACTGTTCTATAACATTGTGCTCTAAAACATTTATTTGTTCAAAATTGAATAATTATTTTTCCAGGGTATAAAGGTATTTATTTTTTACATCTGTACTTTTGGAAAAAAATATCATTCAATTTCATGGAAAAAAATATTCAATTTCATATAAAATAAAGTTACTTTTCGCGCCTTATGTAAATTTTGATTTTGTTTTCTGCAAGAGGGCGCCTGCGAGCACCGAATTATATCTATTGTACGAACTTGTTCTTCTCACGGCCAGTAAACGCAATAACGAATGTCCGTGTCTGCTTTCCATCCACTATTACAGTTACAGGTATGTTTTCCAAATCAAATTGCTTTTGTTTAGCAGAATTTTGAATTTCTGTATGATATTGGGTTTTATTTGTATGCCCAACTTAAGTTTTTATTTTAGGATAATATTAAAAGCTATATTTTCTGTGACTGTTATATATAGGATTTAATGAGAGTTTTATGTCCATTTTATAAATATGAGATTTAATAGAATCTGCATCTGTAATTTTCATACCCACCGATAAAGAATTTTAGCATTGGTTTTTTAATATGTCTTGTTACAATAAATACATTAAACTTAATTTTGAATTCAAGTTATTGTCTCTGAATTTACAGTTTTCTACTCGTATATGCAACAAATATTTTCTCAAAGAAAAATGTGATAAGAGTACACAAAAGTTTTTGATTGGGTGCAGATACGTGATTGGGGTTTGCTAAAAAGGAACAAATGAACTATCATAGGTAAATGTAATAGATTTTCTCTTAAATTTAAGAATTTTTCATGTATATCTAAAGAAATGCATGCATGCAAAAATTATTAATACAGTCAAAAGTCTTTAATCCGGACTCGTCGGGACTTCGGCGATTCCGGATTATCGGTTTTTCCGGATTATAGATCCTCAGTTTAAATCTGGTAAGATGGCATGCAGAAATTATAAAATTAAAAATATGAAACCGTAATTTATGAAATAAAGAACAATTATCTAAAGGGTATCAAAATTTACAAAAATGAAAAAAGCTTAATATTTATTTGTTTACTTAATTAAACATTTCTTTCAACGCGCGCATGCGTAAAGCATACATTACGCACAGTCGAAATTAGAAAATTGCAACCAGAAAACTATTTGATGTGTATTCATGATATTTATAATGACGAGGAATTTGATTTAAATCATACCAAAGACGTAGTACATCGAGATGAAATACTAAATTTAGTAAGGAATTATAAGCCGAATAAAATAAAAACATCTGCCCTGAAGATAAGGATAGTGCTGACAGATCAACTTCCAGTTCATTGCGCGCCGCGAGACGTCCTTCCCCCGCAGAGCAGCGTGAAATTGATAAACAGATGTTTATCAATTTCACGCTGCTCATGGTAGACACAAATGGTTAGACACAAAGGATATGCTTTATTCATTTTTCGCAGCAATTCCACTTTTTGTTTGATGGACATCGAAACATACTTTCGCTTTGTAGATGCTTTGGCAGCTCCAGAATCGGAAATTCTTTTTGACATAATCGAAAGTTCAAGCTTTCTTTTATAAAATTGCTCTAACAGTCTGCAAAAAATAATCAGCCGGATCCAATTAGAAGATTAGGAACAACGCAGTCTGCAACATTAACTGAAATAGATAATTTTAGCTTAGCTTATACCGTCCGTTATACATTAAACGCGCATGCGTAAACGTATTATGCGTATGCGTAAACGTATTATGCGCATGAGTAGACGCATTATGCGTTTACGCATGCGCAGAAAGTTTGTAGCTTTGAGGTCCGGATTAAAGACTTTTGACTGTAGTAAATATCTTGTTCGGTTTAAGAAGAAATAATGATCTTTTGCATGCAAAAATGTTTACCATTTATTGGCTGTTTTACTAAAAACTCTTAAATGTGAGAGGTAAACCACATAAGGAAAATTGTATTGCTTATTATTACAGTGTAATATAATTCCTTTGCATACTGAGAATATTTTAGGAAAACAGTTTCTGGACACAGGGGTAAAATGCTGTGTATATATATATTGTTGCGTTCGATGGGTTCGTGGATTTGGAGTGATTGATGACAACACTTGATGAAGAATCAAAACACAATTTATTCGTCAGTAGAGTAGGGCTAAAATGCAGAATCGCCCACATATTTGTTTGGCGCTTTTTACAAGAGTAAGAAGAATTGAATTTTTGTCAATTTTGTTTGACTTATTAAGTGAAAATAGGTTGATGTGTACATGGATAAAGCCAAGGCTATTTTTGTGCAATTCGGAGATTTTTTTTTAAGTGAAAATAGGTCGATGTTTACATGGATATCACGTTTGTGCAATTCTTAAAAACGCGCCAAGCAGTGGGTGATTCTGCACTTTCCCCTACAGTAGAAGTTCAGAAATCCGAAAAGCCTGGGACCAGAGATTGTGCGGATTTCAGGACAGAAAAGATAAATCATAATATTCAGACTAAAAGTGCACAATAAATAAGGCGTATTAGATATATTTAATTAAATTATTATATACATTATTGCAATAACTTATATGCGTTAAATTATTATTTCATATATAAATTGATTATATTATTCATTATATTATATATACACAGCATGGAGGTTTGCTGATTTCGTCTCATGCAAAGATTTCCGGTGTTAGAACCACTGTTGCTCTAAAATTTCCACAGCTTTTCTTTATTTTTCCGTATATCATACACAATCGTATCGCAATTCCATACGATTCTGCTATAAAATGCACCTGTCCCCATCTTTTGCAGAATTTGCACTTTTTGCATTACTGTCAATGCAATGTGTTTACGTTTTTCAATGTTGCAAGCAGTAAAATCATGAGTGCGTTTCTTATCTGTAATTGTATTAAAAAGGGCTGAAATTTAAAATATTCTCAATTTATCCACAAAATATCCAGATTAAAAAAGGCAGCACTAAATAATCTCGTGAAACAACAAAAATACAATAACGTGGATCGTGAACTTGAATGAAGAGTGAATCGTCTGCATTTTTACCTCGATGCAGATTACAGGGGGAAAAACTTTTATCATTATGTCAATAATTTGGTATTTCCGTTATGACTCATTATTATTCGGTAATTATGTCATTATTCGGTAAGTATTTTTCTTCTCTATTTCGTACTGAGTGTTGCGGTTTCCGGAACCTATAAACTGAATGTTTATATTTTGAGAGGCAACGCGGATTTCAGGTCGGCGGATTTTCGGTATTTGACTGTATTACACAGGACAGTTCCAAAGAACGCGTTAGGGGGTATCACATCTTAGCGACGATCGGTGCTAGATGGGACTTTTCTGAGAAACGAGATTCTGGTTCCTAGAAATCAAAAAATCGGTCAAACATTGCTTCTCGTGATTTGCAAAAATGCATATAATAAAGTTGAATTTAATCAATAAATTTTGCATGTTGGGATTATATACTCATTTTTAATATATTTTCGGCATTTTTAATGGTGAAAATTTTGATGCTTTTATTTAACCCTGAAGAGAATGAATGGTAAGTATTATAATCAAACTAAGCAGCATTGTATTTGATTTCAGAATAATAATTTTTTATTTTGTGCTTGTATAGTTGTGCTTATGAATGGAATTTTAGTACAAACTATTTCAGCATGATGTGGCCTACTCTCATTTATAATGCATTTTGGGAATAACAGTATTATATTTTGAGTAAACCTTACGAGTCATTTATTATGAAGGTAGAGATGACTGCTTTTATAAATTCATTCAATCATTTAATATAAAAACGAGAAACAGAATAAAATATTATAATATAAATAATAAAATATGCTTTTTGTCCTTTTTTTTTAATATCCAAGCTCCCTATATTCACAGTCAAGAGATACTTTTTTTTTTTTTTTTTTTTTTTTCTGTGTGTGTGGGATGATACATTACTATTAAGTATCGTAAGCTGTTCATAAATAGTGCTAATTTTTCATAATGCAACAAATAACGATCACATAATTAATTTCAATAAAATGTTACGCAAAGACATATTTTTGAAATCTGCACATTAGTCCTCTCTATCCGTCCCTTGGGGATAAATATGGCCAGCTCCTGGGCAGATTCGTATTGTCATCTGCAATGTAGCCAAGCCCTTTCCGATGAGTAAAATTCAAAACATTGTTTCTCCTGTTTTCTGCGTATGAAATTTGTAGCAAAATGGAATTAATTTTTTTTTTAAATTTTCTACATTGATATCTGCTGCACAAGTAATATTTATATGCAAACATAAAACAAAACCTTGCTTTAGAAGAATACCACTAGTTCCTGAATAGACTACAGAATACTTTACAGTTTTTTTTCTATGTTTAATATGAATACAAGGCAGTTTCATTCAAAAAGTGCTTGAAGAAGGCATCTCTTCCTCTAAACAGATAGCCTTCAGGACCTTTGCAATAGAAATTCAACAGTTGAACATGCACTAAAAGATAACATAGTCCTTTTTTTAACTAATAACTTTTAAAGATAACAAAAACTTTTAAAGATAACAAATGTCCTTTTTTTAACTTTCAAATGAAGTGGTCGATTTAAATTTCACCTCTGGTGCTATAGCAGTATATGTGAATAGTATAAACAGCCAGTTGAAACAAGCTGTTTATACCATTCACATATATCCTTGAAATTGTAAGGAACAGGGTTTTTAATTTTATTTTCTCTTTGTATAGCAAACTAGCTTGTATATGTATATATGCAAGTCCAATTTATTTTTTACAAAAGATTCGTATTAAAATAAATGCACTTATGACAAAGAAATGTATGCACATAAACTATAACTAAGAAACAAATCAATTTAGCAATGTGTGAACACAGATGGTAATGGTTCAAGTTTGGTGTAACAGGGTATGACTGCACACCCTATAGTGGTGCTTCAAACATAAATTAGTGTATGATTCAAGACAGACTAGTATGTAGTTGATCCCCATATATGTGTAAAAACTATGTAATCAGAAAAGATATCACGTAGACATTGATTTACACAACTCATAAGCTTCGGTAAATGCCTAATCCACCATTCGCCTGAAAACTGTAGAATGGTCAGCACACTTCTGCTTGGGAAACAGCTCCAGAAAGACGTCTCTAAAAATTGTAGAATTGTGAGCTAGTCATATATGGATTCTATGGTAGACCTAATCCACACTACAGTAGAACATGAGCCTCTGAAACATTACCATCGAAATTGCAATTCCAGGGTCACTATGTACGTTAACCTCGACATTAAAGCACTGGTAGCTCCATTTGCAATTGTGCTAGTGTAAATGAGTGAACACCATAAAATGGCAATGAACAGTGTTAGGTTTATTTAGGAGAAAAAAAAAAAAAAAAAAAACATGAAATATTAGAAATGACCTCTCAGAAATCTGGCCTTCAAGATTGCCGTACAGAAAAGCTTCCAATTACATCATGAAGGCATGCGGTGAGAAAAAAGAAAATTCCTTACATTAAATCCTAACCTTCTTAGTGGACAGCGTGCTTTCGCTCCTGTAAAATATTGCGATTTAAGAAGTCATCCACGATGGCTGATTAGTTCTATAATTATATAAATAATAAAAATTAAGAATGAAAATTAATGTAACGTTAGTACAAACAAGAAGATGCAACAAAAAGATCAATTAGGAGATCACAAAGGGTGCTGTATTGTACAGCATGTACATATACGTAGCATGACATCTATGGGGTGTAGGAGAGGATATAAAGCATGATAATGGTGTACGCTCAAAACATGAACGGAAGCTACTGCACGGTACATTCAGTTTTAACAAAATCGATTTGTAGTCTCAGTACAGTTCTACAGACAATATCTGGACGACTTTGTCTGGAAGTTTGAAAGAAGGCCAAAGTTCGATTATACACATCATGTCAGCAGTTTGGATTACATTTCGAACAAAGAGAGCAGCTATCTGAAGGTTTAGTAATGCTCATTGCCAAATTAGACTTTTATATGCTCTAAGCAATTCAAAGATTTTGTTGCCCCCACATACATCTATAATATGAAGCCTCTTTTTCATCATTCCCTCTTTCTCAGCCTTGGATTAACTACACTGTGTATTCCTTTCTAAAACCTGCAGTGAGAATTTTATTTTTGTGGTACCTTTGCACTTTTTCTTTCAATCTTTCAGCACCTTTTTGTAACGCCGTGGCAGGATATGAAGAACTGATATCTTCTCTTACAGATGATGAGTTGGGTTCAGTTTATTCAGTTATGGCAAAGCATTCGAGAGCTACCTGTCTAAGAGAAGGGATGCCTTCGTGAAAGACTTTTTAAGGGAAATTGGACTGTATATATAGGTTACACATATGGAAACCGTGAAAACGCTTAGTTAGCAGCCAACCTGCTCGACGGAATTCGAACCCCGCACGAGTTCATCGGCTTTACCGCTCGGCCACTGGTGAGCCGTCTTTAGATGATGGGAGATCTATGCTAATAACCTTCCATCATCTGGTAGTGGTGACAATGGGTGAAATCCTAAGATGCATACAATCTATTATTGGACATGCAATATGGCTAAAGACTTGACTAGAGTTTTCAACGCCTAAAAAAACTGCAGATTTCATGCACCCTTCTGTTTTCTAAGTATGTAAACTGTTTCATTCTAAAACTTCGTCAGTTTGGCATTTTCTTGATACTACGCACAGGCACAGATGTCCACCCTTGCCCGTCTCTAGCTATGGCACTGATATCACTACGAAACAATCTGATAGTGTTTTGTTCGCTTTGCGGCCTTTGATGCCTTTTCGTCGGAGGCAGTGTCTTCTGTAGTGTTGCAAACAAAAGATCTGAGTAGCTCAGCAATGGAGTTGAGTTTTAAGGATGATAGCAGCAGCTGGCAAGACTAAACAGGGGCTGGGTGTTATCATCCAGTTTCTACGACAATAGAGCACCGCTGCAATATTATATCAGGGGTTATCAAACAGGTTCAAGAATAAGATAACAGCTTTAATCTTCCAATATTTAGATTATCTAGCCATTCTGGATGTCTAAATATCTAGATAAAGCAGAGATTACGCAGTCATCCCTCTAACATCATCGAAAGGAAACAGTTTGCAAGTGCTCAAATTTTCGTTTGTGGAAGTGAAATGCTTGGTCGCTATATGAAGCTCCATACATCTGAAGAAGATTAATTCACTACTGACTGCGGTTGTGCCAATGTTCTTCTCCTCACGTGCATCTTTTCCAAGATTCTTCGCGAACAACAGTGCTAAACCTCATGATATAGCAACTGTCGCTAGCTTGTTAAGGAGTGAAGATATCGCACCTGTCTTAGCGTATGCATTCTGAACGTATGCTCCAACTCATTATATGGTGTATTATCTGGGGATTTTTGACAGTTCGTCGTTAGTACTTGTCAATGCTTTCATAGCTGTAATCAGCCCTGCAAGAAGAATTGAGCATAATTTCGTGGACGGTTTCGTACAGAGTATGAATATACAGTAGGCAGACTGCATCACATTTAAGTAGGATCATATCCCCTAGTGATAATTGCATTTGTGTAACTCTTCCCTTATCATATGGGCATTCACCTTCTGATTTGAGCAGAATACAGATGTACTTCGAATCTGCTTTTGTATCCTTTGCATTCCTTTCTTAGTCATTGTTGTCACTTTTCTCATTGTCTAATATGTCGACGATGTTATACTGTGCTTTGTACCATTTTAATTACTGCTTGCACATGAGACTTAACATATGAAAATCTGTCGTCTCTACCAATATACACCAATACCTGACAAAGAATCCAAATACGATATTCCAGTAGTATAATGAAGGCCACACATAGCTTATTGCTGAAGACTGGCTGCGTCATTTACTGACACTTACACGACCTACCTGCACAAATATGTCCCTTATTGAGCATAAACCTACCAGCAAAATTGGTGAATACTGTTAGTTCGATTGGTTTGAAATTTCAGCGAACGGCTGGTCGCATGGGAGTTTTTGATGTTTTCTCCTGTGGAATGTGTATGCCAGCCAGATTTCTTTGAAGAGTTTATCAAGAAGCCATCTCTCTTCTTAAGCAAATAGCCCTCAAGTGTTTTTCTAAAATCAAACCTTTAAAAAGTGCTCCACAAAAGCATTCCTGTTCTTAGGCAAAAAGCCCTTGCGTGCTTTGCCGTGATCAAAATAATGTGACTTAAGCTCTATCTGGCCTGCGTAGGCTCAGTTGCCTCGATGTCCTCAATGTGAAACACAATATCTAGCAAGTGTGGAATGTTTGCCATAGGATTATACCAGTGCTTGTTCAATTTTATGCCTCAATGCATTGCAGTCAGTACTTAATTTATAAAAGAAGAAGGAATAGAGCCCTATGAATGATAGTCAGTAAAGATAAAAATAAAATGTAAATTAATAAATAAAAATAGGTAATTAAATTTAATTAATGAAAATAACTCAGTAGTAAATTGAAATACCGGAACTCATCTTAATTTAGACTCCAACTGGAATTTAACTCCAACTGGAGTAGAAATTATACTTTTGCTCAAAGAGTGTTAAGCACTGGGATTGGATTTTAGCTGGATTAAAGACTAAATGACTGATATCGTACTGAAGTTGATTGCACTGCATGCATATCCTTCCTTAATTGACCTGCTGCTCTGTTTCGATGATCAGATCTCAAAACAAAAGAACGGGGCATGGATCTCATCTACTAGCTAAGTTCAGAACCCAGAAATTAGACAGGATTAGCATTTTTTATGAAGAGCATTACTTATAGATTATAAGCCACATAATATCATGATAACGGTGTATATACAGGTTATTACGTTAACTTGTACACTCAACTTGTACAAGGCCCACCAGTGGCCGAAACGTAAATCCGCTGAATGCTAGTAATTCGCTCAGAGTTTAATCTTGAAGAATATGCTGGATGCAGAGGAGATTTTGCTATTTTCCTCATGTATAAAGTGAATCAGAGCCAGTTTCCCTTACATTGTTCCTTTAAAAAGGCATATCTGCTCTTAGGCAGATAGCTCTCACATTTTTTTGACGTAATAATCCAATACAATTCCTATTAACTATAAATGTAAAACTGCGTAGCAAATTCAGTAGTAAAATGCCGCTTTGCATAAAAACGCTGCAGCACACAAGACTAAAATTTGCCAAATTGCTGTTCCAGGAGTGAGAATTTCAGCTTATAGTCTATACACAATGTTCACCAGACTTGTCATCAAATGATTTCTTTTTTTGTTTCGAAAACAGAAGAAGTATTTGTATATTTTATACTGCAGTCTGATGATGATTTGAATGATGTTCAGGAATGAGCTGAAGGCTGTGATAAAATATATTTTTATATTGGAATTCAATGTTTAATTGATTGCTGTACTAAATGCATTTAAGTCTGCATAGGAAACTGAGAATGTAATTTTAGACATTATCTTCTACAAATTTTGTATGCTTAAACTTACTGAATATCTCTATATATGGAATAAAATTAAGCAGAGAGAAGGAATAGTATTTCACAAATGGCAGATTTGACAAAACTAAAATGTACATAGGCTGTACAGTGAAAATCACTAACATTATCAAGATATAAGACACAGAGCTCTTAAGTTGTCAGAATAATTTAAAAATAATACACTTGTTATGAATCCAGGCAAACATTGAAATTTAAAATGGAATTGAATTTAAAATGGATTTTGAATGTTCATCATAAGTTTGAAGCCTATTAAGTTAAACTGCAAAAAACTTTTCAAAGGAGAAATTAACCACTGAAAACAAAAAAATTACAGAATTAATGTATTGACAAAAAAAGCCAAATTAAAAATTCATAGGAGTTCACCAGACAAGCCAGATAAAAAATAATAATAATTGAACTAAGGAAGTAGCTGTTATTTTGTAAACCAATGAACAAAAACTTTTCATTTGAATAATAATAAAAAATATACAGTCAAAAGTCTTTAATCCGGACGTCCATAATCCGGAAGGATCTACAATCCGGACCTCAAAGCTGCAAACATTCTGCGCATGCGTAAACGCATAATGAATCTCCGCATGCGCCTAATTCCTTTACGCATGCGCATAACACGTTTACGCATGCGCGTTTAATGTATAATGGACGGTATAAGCTAGCCTAAAATTATCTAATTATCTATTTCAGTTAATGTTGCAGATTGCGTTGATGCTTAATCTTCTGATTAGATCCGGCTTATTATTTTTTGCAGACTGTTAGAGCAATTTTATAAAAAGTAAGCTTGAACTTTCGATTATGTCAAAAAGAGTTTCCGATTTTGGAGCTCCCAAAGGATCTACAAAGCAAAAGCATGTTTCGATGTCCATCAAACAAAAAGTGGAATTGCTACAAAAAATGGATAATGGCATATCCTTTGTTTCTCTAACCATTCCGAAATCTGTTTATCAATTTCACCTGCTCTGCGGAGGGGGGGACGTCGCGGCGCGCAATGAAATGGAAGTTGATCTGTCAGCACTATCCTATCTTCAGGGCAGATGTTTTTATTTTATTCGGCTTATAATTCTTTACTAAATGTAGTATTTCATCTCGATATACTCCGTCTTTGATATGATTTAAATCAAATTCCTCGTCATTATAAATATCACGAATACACATCAAATAGTTTTCTGGTTGCAATTTTCTAATTTCGACTATGCGTAATGTGTGCTTTACGCATGCGCCCGTTGAAAGAAATGTTTAATAAAGTAAAAAAATAAATATGAAGCATTTTTTTTTTTTGTAAATTTTAATGCCCTTTAGATCATAATTGCTCTTTATTTCATAAATTGCGGTTTCATAGTTTTAATTTAATAATTTCTGCATGCCGTCTTACCAGATTTAAACTAATGATCTATAATCCGGAATCGCTGAGGTCCCGACGAGTCCGGATTAAAGACTTTTGACTGTATATAGATTTCAAATCATTAGTGAAAAGGTCATTAAAAATGCCAGTCTGGTAATTGTATTAGAAATCTCAGCTTTTCTAGGTATAAATCCATTAGTAACTTTAAATAAAAAATAAAGGTCATCAAAGACATTCTGATGGTTCTGATGAAGTCATGCATGTGTGCTGATTCATTGCAGTTAGCAATATTTCTAGAATTGTGTTTGTCCTGAAATCAGTTTCTCTTGTATTTCAAGGTTTCGAAAAGAAGTTAAAAAAGTATTAAATTGGTTAAAATTTATGTAAAGGGGTTAAAACAAAAAGAACGGCATATATCTCATGTAAACATTTTAATTCTTTTAGAACTTGTATTTTAGAACAATCAAAAATTGTTTTCAGATTTTTTTCATTAAATAGCTTCACAAAACTCACTTCCTCCTCTGACGACTAAGAGTATTAAATTATATTGCTCATATTATATACTACTGTACTAAAAATGGTCTGCCTTATTAGATGTTGTGTATTATTTATTTTTAGATTATTATATTATATTGCGTTTATTCTTTTAGAAATAAAGATATAGTAATAATGTATATATGAAGATAAGTTGATAAAAAGGTAAATTTGTTTTTAATTGTTTACTTAAAACATTCAACAGAAGTCATAGACTTCAAATTTATATGCATAAATTGATCCACATATTTGCATTAAACTGAATATTTTTAAATACATTATCTTAGATTGACAATGTACTTATGCATAATTTACTAATATTTTACTCTATATGCATACAAATATATTGCATTATTTCAGACTTCCAAATTTAGATATTTAGATAAAAAAGGCCAAGCACTTTTAGATGTCACATTTATGAATAATATAAAGCAAAAATTTTACAGGGAAAAAAAGAGAAAAAAAAAGGACATTCGAAGTACAGTTCTTATACTAGAAATTAGGTGCTTTGATCCTATAGGTTCTTTTGATAAAGCTTACATTAATAACAAGACATAATGCTGCCATTTATTTCTTAAATATAATATATAAATATGCCATCTATTACTTGAATATAATATATAAATATGCTTGAATATAATATACAAATATTTTCAAGGAAATATTTTTTTTAAGAAAATATTCATAACATTAGAATTTTTCTAACAAAAATAATCATCTCTTATCATACTTCAATATCATAAAATATATTTGGAGGCAAAATTGACTTTCTGTGTTCCTGTATAAAGTTTTATTTTTGAGCTTATGGGGGCAGGATGTGATAATAAAACAAATACTGCATAAGTCATTTGTAAGCGATTATTTTCTATATTCAGAGTGTGTAATCATAAAAAATACCTAGAATTATTTTTATTATAATTTTATACATATTAGACAAGAGATTCATGTATGTCTTGTATACAACTGACATGCAAGAGAGTCAATTGTATTTTTAATAAATTATCAGGTACACTATCAAAGGTCAAAATTTTTCACGTCTTTATATTAAAATTTGAGTTTTATGAGTTTAAAACAAACCGACACACAAAAATTTGCTGTAGAAACTAAAATTCTGCTAATTTTTTTTTTTTTTTTTTTAAAGGAGCTGGGTGGTTTGTTTACATTTCTTTTTCAGCAAGACTTTCTTCGAGACCAGACTCACAAATGTATGTATTTATGCATGTGTATCTGTATGTATGTGCGTACAGGTGTGTGTGCACACACACAAACGTATGTACACACATATACATATGCTACATGAACACCTACATCACTACATACAAGCATATGCACACACATTTCTGAATTAATCTCCTGAACACACTCTTTATGTATATAAATGCTTCTGTATGCAATTTTATAGAAATATTTAGCTACGCATGATAGAAAAGTTACACAAGGTTTTAAGATGATTTTTCAATTCCGTTTCATAAGAATGTGATTTTACTGCTTGCATGCATGATTTATCTAAATCTGTTGATAAGAATTTCAAGAAATTCTGATTATATGTGTAAACTTCGTATCTGTATAAAATGGTTAAACATTAACAATTTAAAACAAGAATAATATTCAAATTTATTTAAAGTCCTTTATTTTATATAAAGTTTTAGATATCTATCAAAGAATGATAGTAATTAATCATCAAACGAAATAAAAAAAAATATTTCTTTTCTTGACATTCTAGCACTACACGAAAAAGCGATTCACGATAATCAACACAAATGTGAACAAACATCTCTTCAGGACTGGTCGGAATGCGCAGAAATCACGAAAGTGTCTCTGCGCAACTGGTCGGACGTTTAGCATTTTTACCATGTTTGAGCTAATCGTCCGACGTCGTACGGGTAGACATAGCCTCAGGAATAGGCGCTAGGAAGAAAAAGAAAATATATCGGAAAAAGCGAGATTAAGATGTGATTATATTTGTTTGGCATCTGATTACTAATAATTGCTAATGATTGCTAATTTGGTTCTGTTATATTGCTAAATTAGCATTAAAAGTTGAAATTACTTTTCGATCCGATTTCATATATGTATTAATATATCACATTCCTGCTTATATGATCTACGTATATATATTAGATAACTAGCTAGTTTTGACGCTTATTTCTGGATGTGTATTATTTTACAACTTTTTATGCTTTGAAAACCCAAGCATTTAAACATTATGTGTATGCTTGCTAAAATATTATTCAGATATTCTCGTATAACTAACTATACTATAATCTCATATTATTCAATTCTCATATAACTACGATAGAAATATGCTTCTATTATTTACTTAAAAATGTAGTATTTGATAGCCTTCCACATAGTAACTATTCTAGAATTAGTTCTGTAATGTTATAATAATGTTCATTAAATTGTCTTATGCATTATTTTGCCTAAATATTCATTTTCATAAAGAATATATAATTAATGTAGAGAATGTGAGTTCAATATATTTTAAGGATAGAGATAATAAACAAAAAATAAAAAGGAGACTACACATGCAATCAGATAAAAGTGACCATATTCTAAAGAAAGTTCAAGGAGACTTTCTTCTTCTTGTGAAATGAATTGTGGTGGAGCTTGAGAATGGAAAGGATTTTGGATCCATGAATATTTCTCGATATTTTCTTCCACAAAGTATTTTGCGAACCATTCAGTGAGCTCCGAAAGGTGTTCTGTGACACCTTTCGAAGTGCAGCAATTTTTGAGAGACAACGAGCTCAGTAGGGAATGCGTATTTATGCAAGTCAGGGGAAAGAGTCTTGACCGCCATACTCGTTAATTTTTCTTATCCACAACTGCAGTTTTCTTCTAAACGCCGCAGTCTTCTCCAATAGTTTCAAGATGTGCAATTTTTTTTTTAAATAAGCCAAAAAAAAAAAAAAAAAAAAAAAATTGGGCGAGTTTTGACAATTTTTGCTTACTCGCCTTTTTTGGCCCTGCATGCTTTTGTTATTTTATTTAATAAATGTGGGGCCTGGGCGGTTGTTGGGACTGTCTTTCGTGGGCATTTGGTCTGTTGGACTGCCCCCGGGTTGAATTTGGCTCTGTGTTTGGGCGCCCGGTGAGTGGCGTTTTGTGATTCCTCTTTAGGCTCTAGATATAGGTGGACGTGGTGCTACACCGATTAACCTTTTGGTAAAGGGACAGTGCTCACGTCCTCTGTTGCTTATCGCTTATTGCCTTGTAGAGACAGATTCAAGGCATTCAGTTTGTCAAAAAAGTATATCGCACAAATATGCCAGTTTTAGTAAAAGGTCTGGTTGGCAAAGTATCTGGAGTTTGCATGTTCTTCCTCTTGCAGAAAAGTGTGAATTTCTTGCTGTGCTCGAGTACATGGGATAAGACATTTCCACATGAAAGCCATCGTGAACTGCACTAATATAGCAGGGCTGTGTGTTCAGCTTCCATGTCCATGCAAAGTTTTTTGAATAGTTTGGCTTTCAGCGGCCTAGTTTTATGTAGTTTACTACGTCTATGATATGTTCAAATACCAAATTCAATTCACAGCTTATTGATTTCGATGCAAGTGCTTTTCTATGTATGATGCAAAGAGTCCACATAGTATGCGGTGCTTTACTGCGAATCCTCCATACCTGCCAGACACTGATCGAGCGCCGTCAGTACGCACACCGATAATTTTTTCCCAATCTAGTAAATTATCTAATATCACTTTAATGTATTAAAGAACCTTGGATAATCTCTAAGCAGTAAGGGTCCTCTAAAAGGTATATAGGAGCCTTATTAAGCAGGGGAAAAGTATCACGGCTGTTTCCCTAGAGGAAGTACGTCATCGATGACAACCATACGCTGATCGCGTATTTTTACTTCCTCCCTAGGAAACGTATGTATTGTATGTATTGAGAATACGGCAAAGCACACTAGGGCTATCTGCCTAAGGGGAGGGATGCCTTTCGTGGAGGACTTTCTAAGAGAAACCGGCTCGTATACACGTTACACATGGGGAAAACCACGAAAAACGCCCATGCAGCCAGCCCGTTCGCGGGATTCGAACCTCGGACCGAACTACCAGTGTTCAGCGATTTTACCGCTCGGCCGCTGGTGGGCCCCTAGGAAAACAAAACACACGACTAAAGCCTCGTTTGCACTACTGCGTACGAACGCGTTGCGTCAATTGAAGACAAGCCTACGGCATCCGTACAAGCGTTTCCACTGCCGCTTATTCGTAGAATATTTTCATTTTTCCGCCGCTAGGTGTCACTGTAATATTTTAGCGCCAAACAAGCAGTTCGCGAGTTACGACGCTGAACATCTGAATTTTTCCCGCTTATCGAGTATTGTTTGCTTTGGATTTGATATGGATCCTCACGTAAAACGCAGAAAAGTTTTGTTTACTAAATTCCATGTTATTGGAAATTTTTATTTCTGCTTATGAACTGCGAAAGTAAAGTACGCTAGCAATTGTTAAATAAGTAAGGTTATAATGCATATTATGAACATCACTAATTCCATAGAAGCTGAAGTAAATTTAAAAAAAAATTGCGTTTTTAGAAGCCTTAAATATTAATGAAATATTATATATATTATTAAAACTAAAATGTACTGTTAGTGAAAAAATAAACAAATAAATAAATAAAATAAAAAAGTTAAAGGAATTAAAAAATAGTTGGTACTTAAAAAATACAGAGCGACTGTAAAGAAAGGCCAAAATATTGACACAAAATTTGCTATGCTTGTATACGGCTGACTTCAGGGTCATAGCTGGATAATTTATTAGAAATCTCGTTTGTTTTAAAATGCACTATGGGCAGTTATATTTTATACATAATCTATAAAATATTATTTTTAATTTAAACATTTTTAATTCATATCTCTCTTTATAGAAGAAGCTATAAAAATAAGATTTTTCTCTTTATATATACGCACATTAAGTAAAGAAAATGGAAATATTTAATTAATTAATTCCTGCGCTTCTGCTGGAGAGAACTGAATTTAAAAGCAATTGTTATAGTAATTTTTTGTTAAAAAATGTTAAGGGCATTAATACTGTCTCATGTTAATTGGAATGAAAGTTTAGAGTCGTAAACATCCATCAAGAATCGTAAAGACTTGTACTCTTGCACATGTATATACATGTGCAAGAGTACAAGTCTGAGCACATGTATATACAATTACATAAAAGTGAAACGAAAAAATATATATATATCTACAGGGTTTCAAAATAAATTAAATTTAAATAATTCTCTTGCGCCATTGCTGCAAGGAATGAAATTTGAATTTAACAAACATTTTCTATTCCTAAAAAGCAAATTTAAAGTTAATTAAATTTAAATGAAATTTAATGCAAATAAATAAATGATTAATTATTCCTGCGAACTAATATACAATATCATTTAAATTCTGAGAGCATATGTAAATCAAATGCAAGTATCAAAATCCATGAATAAATATATAATTCCAAAAATTTATTTATCCTATTATTCACTTATGCATTTTTATAATTTTTTTAGGATTAATAATCTATCCTATTATTCACCTATGCATTTTTATAATTTTTCAGAATGAATAATCTATCCCATTATTCACTTATGCATTTTTATAAATTTTTTAGGATTAATAAATTTTTGGAATTATATATTTATTCATGGATTTTGATATTTGACTATATCAAATCACTCTATTTGACATAAGTAATTATCATTTTGTAACTTTTTCTTCATTAAGAGACTGTTAGTTTTCACACTTTAAAAAATTCTATAATTTATAATTTAATAACTTGTTCTAATGAGACATAAAAAGTATATTTTATAACTCATAATGATAGTGTTCCATTTAAAAACTGTTATTAGAAATGTAGGTACTTTTTCTATTATATGGGTACTGCAAAAAACATGTGATAACTTGCTAAAGATAGCAACAATGTGATGAGCTAAGTCATCATCAGTGAAATGAGCCAAATATTCATGTGTTATTAATTGTTTATTACACTTTCTTATTCTCATTAAAGCAGCATTTCCGAAACAATAAAATGTTGATCAAACCATGAACATCCTTGAAAAAGAAACTCTCACTGCAATTTTTTATATCCTGTATAGCATGGCTTTATACTGACTGCTGTTAGAGATATAGTAAAAAGTCAAAGATCTAGAATATTCGTGTCATATTGGCAATTTCAGATTTGGGATTTTGCTGCATATTAGATCTTAAGTTTAAATTCAGTAAAATGTTAAGTATAAAATTAAAAATATGAAATGGTGATTTATGAAATATCAAAGTATGTATGACCTAAAGGGAATCAAAATGTACAAAAAAGAAAAGCTCAATATTTATTTGTTTGCTTTATTAAGCATTTATTTCAATGTAACTTGCTTAATTTTTTGTGCTAACACTTTCTCTTTGATTCTATAGATAGAAATTCTTGTTCAACAGCAAAGTTGCCTGAGATTTACAAAAGAAAAAAAAAAAAAAAAAAAAAAAAAGAGGAGGAAGCAGTGAAATTACTACAGAAAAAAGGGATTCCTCATAGCTGAAAATTTTGTAAAAATAATTCTGTTTACCAATTACGATACACCAAAATAACGTTTCAATCTTAGATCTTGCCCAGAAAAAAAAGTCTCAGATCTCGCACTTGGTTTGAAGGGATCGCATCTAAATTTGCTTAGAGCTTTAAAATTTATGTATCATTGGTAGCATGGACTGACCTCAGTTGAGTTTTGTAATATGCAATACAATTGTTGATTGGAACAATTATATACGGAAATTTTTTTAACGATATTATATCTAGGTATGTCTCATGCTTGATTCTGAAATCTGTTAATAAATGCTATTCTATCAAGTCCTAGTTGATTTCTCATTTAAACTACAACAGTGCACAATCCTAAATGTTGGAAATTATTTCTTACAAATTTGATTTTAAAAAATATATAGAAGGATTTATCATGCCAGAAATTGGAGTTAATGGCAATCGTATGGACATTGAACAGGTTAAGAGAATTCTTAATCGACATAAGATTTACAATATAGAAGCATTTACTGCAAGAGAAAAATTATTTATAATGTGTCAGCTAAGTAATTTGACAATTGTAGCGTTTACCGTATTTGATGGCATCTAAGACGCACCCTTATTTAGAAGGCCTCACACAAGGAAAAAACGTTTCAATAGTCCACAATAAATTAAATTGTGGTTTCTTTTAGTTCTAAGGTTTGTAAAAGCCAAATAAAGAATCATTGAATACAATTACCAAACATATTTTTATTAAGGTAAATTAACAAACGGCAAGCTATTTTGAACTTGATATGTAAATTTCAGTAATGAATAAATGAATGAACGGCAAGCAATCAAACTTAATACAAAATAAAGCAGAAAGAACAAAAAACACAGATTCAAGAAAAACGTTGCCTATCATGAAATTAGACTTTAATCACTTTCAAAACCATAAAAATCCTTTTCACTATCATCATTACCGAAAACGAGAATATCGTCATTACTACTGTTTCCGTCATCTCTAGTATCACCTTTTTCGAATAATGCGTCGCCTTCAGTTCCGTCAAGAGCATTACTGATTCTGCACTTCTTAAAGGACTTAACAATTACTTCAGCCTTTACGTCCTCCCAAGATCTTTTTACTCACTCGGACATTTGTGAAATAGAGGACCGCTTCATTCTACCTGAGGGTGCGAGGGCGTGATGTGGCTCTCCTATCCACTTGTTCCATCGTTCTCGCACTTTTTTCTTAAATGGCTTATTCACCGAATTCATTTTATTATTCTAAAGGCTGCAATAGGCTAGTCAGTCCACCAGGATTGACAGCTATCTGGGTTTTTAATTCTCTCGCTTTATTCTTTATGGTTTTAGTTCTATGGGTGCTAAACTGATCCAAAACCAAAAGAGAGGGTTTTCTTAATGGTCCACCAGGTCGCCTGGCCCATACGTTCTGTAATCATAGTTTCATTTCAGCTTCGTCCATCCAGCCTTTCGGATGAACATGAACAATTATCCCCGTTGGAAGTTTTACTTTCGGATGAGTTTTTCTTTTGAATATGAAAAACAGCGGTAGTTTTGTGCCATTAGCACAACATGTTAGAACTACCGTATATCGGGTTTTTTCATGACCTGTGGTTTTTATGGTTATTGATTTAGATCCTTTAATATTCACAGTCTTCTTGTATGGTACATCAAATGTGAGTGGAATTTCATCCATATTTCCTATTTGACCGAGCTCAAAAGAAGTTTTCTTGCGCGCATTTATAACAAACCTATGAAATGCTAGTATTTTTTCTTCATAATCTGCTGGCATTTTCTGTGCAATAGTTGTTTTTGTGCGCATTGATAAGCCTTGTCTTTTCATGAACCTGTAGCACCAGCCCTCAGACCCTGAAAAGTTCTGATTCCCATGTTTTTCTGCAAATCCTTTGGCCTCATTGATTATCATTTTCGTTGAAACACTTATCCCAGATTTTCTCTTATCTATCCCCCACATTTTTACGGCATTTTCAAGTTCAGGCCACGATAGAGCTGGGCATCGAAGGTTATGTTTTTGTTTTTTAGCAGTCTTCAGTTGATCTTCCTTCAGTCGCCAAGTATGTATCAATTTTTCGGTAGGTGGTAGAGAGAAATGCCTTGCTACTGCTCTGTTTCCATGAACTTTGGCGTAGTTTAACACTCCTAGTTTATACTGAATTGTATAGCTTAATCTCTTGTTTCCTGTAGTCATATTTTCCAGGGTATTTTTTTAAAACAAATAGTTTTAAGCACCGCTACCATCACGTTAGTAGTAAGCGGCCGTACTCAGCCGACGCCCGAGGCTATAGGGGGCGTGGTCTCCGCCATCTTGGATCACGTGACAACCGGAAGTGACGTAGATGGATGGGATAACGTAGACGGAATGACGTCATGCATCGTTTTGTTTTTTATTCTGTGGCAACGAACAATTTTTATGTTTATGGCAACGGTATCTTGAACTACGTGTTTGGAATGACATCACTTTTAATTATTTGACATGTGATTAATATTAGTTTGATATTTGATTAATTTTTTAATACGTCATTAATTTTAACTTTTTAATTATTTACTCTTTTTTAATAAGTATCTTAATTATTTAGTAAGTCATTATTTTAATTATTACCTTTAATTAAATTTTATTGAATTTAATATTATTTTCCCTGAATTTTAAAAATAACTCCACGAGCGGGATTCGAACCCGCCATCTCTGAGATGAAAGATTTGAAACCCTCTTTTGTTCCTTTGACTTATTTGCACCATTGACGTCATAAGGCTGAAAGTCTGCGCATGCGCTTTGACATGAAAACCGCGTCACACATTTGTTTTTACCCGACGGCTAGGATTTCTTTTGTCTTCTTAATCATTACTTTATTCATTGCTGTTTTAAACGTAAGATTTTCCCACATTTTAAATTTCTCTTTTTTACTTTATTGGGTTATTTTTAATAGTTTTCTGTTTTCTTCTCATACTTACTAATAGTTAATTTATTAATTTTTCTAAGTTTCCCTTTTCCAAACATAATTTTTTAACCTTCGCAAATTGACGTTTATTTCCACAAAAGTGAATTTACATTTTCTTTTTACTTTTTATTTTGTAAAAGTTTTTTTTCTTTTTCCTTTTCGTATTTTTCCTTTTTTTTTGGTTTTACAAAAGTAATATTTTATTTTTAAGAGTTTATTTTTTCCTTTTTCACTTTTTTATTTCGCAAAAGTTTTTTTTTTTTTTTCAATTTTATTCCTTTTTGTATTTTTACTTAATTTTTATTTACATTTAACTATTTTACTTTAAAAATGTTTTTTTTTACTTATTTTTTTACAAAAGTAATATTTATTTTTACAAATTTAATTTTTTCTTTTCGTATTTTTACTTTAATTTTCTTTTTATATTTAACTTTCTTTTTTTGGTTTTACAAAAATAATATTTTATTTTTACGAATTTATCTTTTCCTTTTTCACTTTTTTATTTCGCAAAAGTTTTTTTTTTTTTCAATTTTATTCCTTTTCGTAATTTTACTTAATTTTTTATTTACATTTAACTATTTTACTTTAAAAATTATTTTTTAACTTATTTTTTTTACAAAAGTAATATTTATTGTTGCAAATTTAATTTTTCCTTTTCGCTTTTCATTTTTAATTTTATTTATTTTTACAAAAGTAATATTTATTTTCATAAATTTAATTTTTTCAGTTTTTTGTTTGCACAAACGCAGTTTTACCCCTAATGTATTTTAATTCCAAATGTAAATTTTAGTTTTTTCTTTCCTTTAAAATTTTTCCTTGTTACATTTTTATTTTAAACTTAATTTTTTATTTTTACCCTTGTGTTAAATACACCATGATGTTACACTTTCATTTCTCCAAAAGTAAAGTCTCTGTCTACAAAATTTCAAGCTGGGATTTACATGCATATTACTTCACTATGGATGGATAATATTTTCTGTAATTTTAAACCAATACGCACAATGTTCATTCTATATAGTTTAACTGGAATACTACATTTCTTACTTTTTATACCCCTAAGATGGAAATACTGAGAACTTTCTCTTCTAATGTATTGCATTAATTACAAATGACTATTACAATAAAATATATTCTCTAGATGAGGTGAATTTGTTGGGGAAGGAGTTTGAAACACTTTGCCTCTTGAAAGAAGACCGGAGGCCTGGGAGCAGGTCAAGTGGGTTTGTTACACGAATCCTGAGAGGTGGAGAATATTTGGAAACTACATACAACGACCAATCAAAGTGCTCAGAAAATTACATTCCATATGATGAAGACGAGAGAGAATTTTTCAGAGTCGTGATTTTGAAGAAACACAATTTTCAATAGAAAATTTTCAATAGAAAATTGTCAGCGCACAGAAGTATTGCGTTTTCATTGGTTATCTTGATTACGTGGGTTTGCGTGAAGCAAATGGGCAGCATGAGTTTCTAATAAGGATATCCTCCTCCAGACTCTCATAGGCCAGCATGTCAGGGAAGTTTCCGGGGTTGTTCATTATAGATGTATGGAAGAAATTTTCATTTATTCTTATGAAATCTTTAATGAATTCCATCTTCAGATATGAATGCAGGCTTCTATTTCGAATGAAAAAGTGTTCGTGATAATCTTTGTGATGAGTCAGAGCCTTGTTTTGTAGGACATGAATTTTTTTAATATACGTTTCTCTGGCGTTTGCCCAGGCACGAGAGGCAAATGTAACAATAGGTCTTATGATCGATAGGTAGGGTTTCCTCTTCAGATTTAATGTGAATCTAACACTTTTGAGCACAGGATCTTATGTCCCTGTGGAAAACTAACTGGACACAGGGCAGGAGGACATTTAATTTCCTCCCGGTGCCCTCAAGGGAATTAACCACTACAGGTAGAGCAATGACATATTTCCTTACGGCGCATGACTGTTTTGCAGCCTATCTGTTTCGCTTCGGATTGCACCACACAGACTCATGCATATGCGGCTCAACAGGAACCATCGATCACTATATGTTCGAGTGTGAAATCACCAATGACCTACATTTACGGCCGTACACAGATGAAAATGCCTAGGTATGGCTGAAACAACTTCAAAAAAGTAAGCTAAAAAAAAGAAATTCATTCAGCGCAGTCAAAGTCTTGCCAGAGTCTCTTTAATAACCACAGATCACAAATACCTATATTCTAAAGTAACTTTATAAATTCAGCTACAAATTAATTTAATTTTTAATTAAATTCTAATAGAGATTTTTGACTAGGCTTATCGATAACAGATTGCTCCACCAATTGAGTACAAATGCTGATAGTCATATAACAGACGGTACTGCAACTCAGCTGGTGGTAAGTAAGTAAGCCTTTTGAGCAGCAGGAAAGCCTGATCATCATCCAATAAGTCTTACCACACACGCCAGTCATGTGGCTGGATCAGTCCTTATTTAGGATAATCCCCAAATAATTGACAGGATTGACTCTAGGAACCTAAGTTCCGAAGAGCTTTAGTTCTTTCTTAGTAGCGCTTCTTTTGCGCAATTTTCTGATTAGGAGAATTTTTGACTTCTCAGTTTGGATGATAATTTTCCATTTGCTGCACCAAAGCTCGATGATCCGGAATTTTTCCTGAATTTTGACTACTGCATGATTTGGATTCCTGGACTTGGAAATTATTGCCTTATCATCAGCGTAGCAGGCAATTAGCGAGTTGATATCATCATTAAAATTATGCAAAGGCGGGAGAAACAACACTATTTCATAAGCAAATCAGTGAGTGGAGCAAAGAGAAAACGAATGCAGCTCCATTGTTCTGTGGTTTTACCACTATGCTGGGTCACAGCATAATTTCGTGACACTGAAAGAGGCGGTAATAGACTTAGTAAAATAATTCACTAGTCATCTTCACAAAATTAAAAATTTAATATTTTACCAAAGTAAGTTACAAGAATACATTCGTCTGCACGCGAGTGTCGGCACGTCGACATCACTAATTAAATACAGATACGGTTGCAATTAGATATATAAAGTTTCCTTTTAGTTAAAGTTGCAGAAGATTAAGAGTCCCGTTGTAGTTAAATCGCCACAGCTAGAGGAAACTGGTAAAAGCTTAAATGTTAAGGTTCCGAAATTGTTTTTCAAGAACTGTATTGGAATTAATGTCATTAACTAAAAAATGTAAAGCTTTGCGAACGTAAAAATCTTTAATGCCAGTTGCCATAGTTCACAAGATTCTCCTAAACATCTTACCCTTACAACTTTCAGGAGGTCCCACCTATTGATCTGCTTGGACGTTACATCTTTTAACTAATTTTTGTAACATAATGCACGATGATTTGCATGATCCAGTTTTCATATATCATTGTCTCACACAGGGTGAAAAGAAATTCATTTTTAGAAAGTCCATTATATTCGACTGAATTAATATCATATTTAACGTGTTTGCTGCAACATTCATTATGGGACTCAATTTTTTTCCTCCTTAAAGATTTTTCTCCTTTCTAAAGACTCACTGGATAGCCATGCACATTGTTGTGAAAGATTCCATCCCTTCGGTACTTCCGACCAGTGGAACAGTGAAACAACATTCTTCATGTCAGATAGTTATCTTCCATGTACTATATCGAACTGTGTTTTAAACAGCGGCTCAGAAGCGATTTTTTAAACAATAGAATCATCGGTCGCCATTTCTCTATGTCAGACCTACCTGATTCTCATACCTGAATGCATTGGATTTTTAGTTCTGTGGTTACCTGAAAGATTTACTCTGCCGTAATAGCATAATACGTGCGCAACATTTTAACGTACACTGTGCTGGACTACTGAACACAGTATTTTAAAATATTGTAACGAAACGTAAAGGCGCGGTAAGATGGCTTCCCCGCAAAGCAGTTTTAAGGTTGCTATAAAATAGCAAGGAGGGCAGGGTTGCCACATTTGGCGAGTGCATCGTCGAGAGAGCGTGTTGAGCTCCGGGAAAGACTGAACCGAAGAGTCAGGAGCTGTGCTCGTGTGTCGTCGAGTGCATCGCGAGTTGTAGCATGGAGAGTCTCGAGAGAACGTGGAGTTCCGAGAACGACCAAGCAGAGTCGGGAGCTGTACTCCGGAAAGCAGAGTCGGATGCTTTGCAGGAAGCTATCTCCACCGTGATAGCCTGATAACCTGATGGCTGTGTCGCTGATCGCGTCAGCGTGTTTATAGTGGGTCTTCGGCGACTGTAAAAAGTGTTATTGGAGCTGTCCCTGATTAATATTGGCTAAATAAAGTGTGTTTCGATACTTCATCAAGTGTCGTCGTTATTCACTCCAAATCTACGAACGTGAAGGAAGAAAACAACGTAACAATTGGTGTCAGAAGAAGAATAGGAAAAACGAAACAATATAAAGTAGTAAGTTAATCGCATTGAGCAAGTTTGACTCTGATTGTATAAATCAATTCTGTCGTTTAATGTCAAATTCTGAACAAAGTAGTAATGCGCCCTCTAGTAGTGAATTTATAACTATTTTTTTCCAGCTTTAATTCCTTCCCCCATCGCATTATTAAGACGCTTCTCAAATTCCATAGCTATTTGTAGGACATTTAGGTGCTACGGGTTTGATTTGGCTTGGTGAATTATGATAAAGCACGCGAAGACTATCTGCCTAAGAGAAGGAAAGCCTTTGTGAAGGATTGGCTCGTATCCGCTTTATACGTGAGGAAATCGGGAAAATACCCACGTATCCAGCCCATTCGAATGAAATCAAACCCAGGTTGAATCGAACCCAGGCGTTCAGCTACTTTACCACTGCTGGTGGGCTACAGTAGAGATTTACAGCAATGTAATACAAATATTTATCACTACATAAATCAAGAACACAGTTGAAAAGGAGCATATACCATGCGTGCTTGGACTTTAAGCTTTTTACTAAGAACTGTAGCTAGTGACATTTGTTATATTTAAAAACGCCTCGGGACTCATATTCTCTTTCTGTAAGACTAAGCAAAATAAAATCTTTGATTTATAATGTTTTACCATCATTAAAAGATAAGATTTGAAATTACATTCAGATATTCCGAAAATATGTTTCTAACATAGACAAAAATACAGATTCTTCTTATTTGTCAAGGAGTACCGAAAAGAGAAACAAACGCATGGATTAAAATTTCCTAAAATTTGTATTGCCTGTCTTCTGTTCGAAACTCTTTCTTACAGCTTAAAAATTTTTAGAAACTTTCTCTTTTGAAGCCAATACACGAAAATCCATTCCAGTTTTTTATATCTTTGCGACCGGTGAGTAATATTAAAGTTACAAGGAAAATAAAATAAAAGTTTTAGCTTTTCAGTAAGCAAAAATAATGGTAATAAACGTAGAATCTTCTCAGTCTCGCGATTCTCACTATTTTGAAAAACACATACATCATTTCGGGAATTTGGATATGTGATAAAAAATACATTATAATGTAAAATTTATTGTTTTCTCTTCTATAGTATTGTTAACATTTTACGAAAATCTCATTTGGGAACATAATCCAAGATTATATTTCTGTTTTCAAATACTAAACTATGCGGAAATGACTGCACAGAAATGTATGAGAATGCACTCTATGACACGTATGGTGTTAAAGCTAGATTAATTGAAAATCAATATTGAGAGCGCTATAAATGGCTTTTAGTTATGAAGCTTTATTCCGTCAATTGGATTCACATAGCTAGTTAAAAAAGTTCTTTTAATAACGCATTTCATGATGAAAACTATGCAAGTTCTTGCTGATGAACATATAATTATGGTTCAGAAAATATGATGAATGAAGATATATGCGCGTAGAGATAAAGAGAATCCTTGTTATAGAATCCTCAGTAAACAACTATTTTATAATTACTTAATATTTAAGCATCTAATTACAGTGGTTCACATTTTTTTCGGACACATGTATGTTTCAAATTCATTTGCATAGATCGTGTACTAAACACTGAAAGAAAGACTTCTAAATGTTTTCGTAATATATTAATATATTATTTTTTGTCTATTTTAAGACATAATTGTTCCAAAGTAAATATAATAAAAACATTTTTTAGTATAAAATAATTTATTACATAAAGTGTTAGTCAGTAATTCACATAATGATCACACTCGGAAACTTTGTTGAGATGTTTTGGCAAACCATGTTTCTTATCATATTTTTTTTTCAATAAAAATACATTATAAGAATTATCGTCTGCATTTGGAAATTATTACTTGTTTAATAAAATATGTTTATAGCTCGATATCTAAGGTGATTTTATGTGGCAAGACGCTAAAAATTAACGATAACTTTTGTTCGAAATTTAAGGATTTACGATTTTAAAGATGATAAAAATATTGAAAATATTCCAAAAATACTTGATGCAAAGTGTTCAACTATCTTAGTAAAACAATAGAAATTACATGGAACTGTTCAAAATGCACTAAAGTCTAGACCACATGCCAAGCTATTACGAAGGAATCGGAGATTTATTCTATGAAAAATCAAACAAAGCCCCAACAAACTTGCAGCTGATTTTAGAAGAACGGCTTGCAATAAAAGTTAACCCTGAATATGATAGAAGATTCCATTAGGGCCCATGGATACAATGCTCGATGACCAAGATATGTGAGGAAAATTTACCATCAACAAGAAGACAATAAAAATTTGCCTTGTAATCGTAAAATCCATTTCATGGCTTTTAACATCACTATAAAGTAAGGAATTCACAGATGGCTTTTAACATCACTATAAAGTAAAGAAATGCTGAAATTACTGAACAAAGACTGAGTTTATATTATTAATATTATATTATTTATAAAATAATTGAGCATGATAAATACTATATAAGTCATTTAAAGCTGTCTGAGGCCGCCCAGATGGTATAGTGGTTAGAGGAGCCTTATGTGGTACCGAAGGGCCAGGGTTCGAATGTCGGAGAAGGCATGGATGTTTGTAAATATGCAATTTCTTTGCGGCATGGGCGCACTCTAAATATATGGCGAGCCGAAACTCCTCTCGTGTGGTTTGGTGGAGAAGGGTAGAAGACGCTCAGACCACCTCGCGGAGTGCTCTTCCTCAAAACTGGGGTGGAAGAAATCGTCTAATCTCCTTGAGGCTCTGGTAACCATTCTTCCTTGAAATACGTGGACAAGAAAGACAATAACAACAACAATGACAATAAGGCTGTTTTAAATAGATATTCGGGTGAAGAAAGTCCTAGAATAATTCTTCCATAGTATATGTATGCCCTCATGGTCATTTGCATATACAGCATGTTCAAAGAAGTCTTTACTCGACCTTTATTTTCGCAACCATTGGTCGTTGACATATACTTCCAGTTATAAAAATGTTTTCAATGAAGCAAATACTTTTTTTGTCATTTTCAAATTAAATAAAACCAGTTTTTATAAAAATTACAAAATCTAACTTTCCATACGGTCAGACAATTATGCTTATATTTAGAACAATTGTACACTCATTGTACACAGAAAGTTTGACTTTCGTATGACAAAAATTAACCGAAATATTTAATTAAAAAAGTGTGGGATATTTGACATCTTTCCCAACTTGCGCTGAGGGATGGTTAATACATAAATCAAAAAACTTCCAGGTTGATGTTTTCCCCTTAATATGCCATAGGATGATAATTTTTTGTAATTTAGTAGTGTGTAGCATTCTTTAATTTTTAGTTTTGTTACAACTTTATACGAGGAAAGCATTTTCACGAATGTAATGTCTTTAAACGCAGAAAATACGTCATTAATAATTTAATTAAGGTTTTGTTGCTTTATTGTCACTAGTTAATAACCATATATTAAATTCATAAATCTAAAAATTATCAGAATTTTAATTCCGGCCAAAAAACAAATTTCGACCAGGCTATGTGATAACTCTCAACTCTGAAACCTGCCAGTGTTTTCTAGAACACGAATTCTGTAAATAAGGTATCCATTTTAGAAGGTTAAAAATGATGAGTACTTTTCACGGCAGTCTGTATAGAAATGCTTTTTATTTAATCTGTTAACATCAGAAACTTTCTTCTAAACCTATACTTTATTTTCAGTTATGTACAAATACAAATATTTCTCTATTCAATTTCGAAACGGTCATCTGAATATAATCGTTAGCTTTTCAACGAAATATCTTGGTCAATTTTTGTCGTACGGGAGAAAACATTTTCATATTTTGTTTTTCTAATGAGCATAAAATTTTTCTACATGTAAGTATAGGGACCGAGGAGCGTATACAACGTTAGATTTCGAATTTTCAGAAAACTGATTCTTAAAATTAATAAAATGTTGATATGATTTTCGCAATGCAAAAATTGTTTGCTAAAATGTTTGTTATGCTTTCATAAATAAATAATACATTCATAAATAAATAATACAAACATTTTCATATATTTACTTGCAAAATTCCTAGATATATTCTTGTATCATATTTTTAGAGACCAGGTATTAATGTAATAAAAATGTTCTTTTATCTAACTGAGAATCGTTAATAAGGGTCTTATGTAGTTGCTCCTTAAAACTGGTCAAAATGTTTCGAATTTCGCTCAGGAGCAGGAAATGAAAAAGTACTAGTACATACTACCTTTAATATCTCCGAAAGTTTTGTACGTAAACGTATGGAACGCATTGTAATTATAATATATGAAAGCATGATAAACATTTTACAGTTTGGAATTTTTTCCCCATGGCCATAGAGTCTTCTGCCGCCTAAAATGTTAAAACATTTTTCTATGATTCCTTGTTCATTTCACCGCAACTTTGGAATTAAAAAGACGAATCTGGAGTCAATATCTATGGAAACAAAGCCTGCAGTAGTCTTTGTAAAACCTCCTCATGAGGAAACTAAGTTAATAATAACCAGACTGAAAGAAACATTTGCATGAGTGAATGATAGTCCATCTTCGGATTCACTGGAATGTCACAGATGAACTAAGAACAAAGGCATTTTGATTACAGGGTACCTTTGTAAAAAATTATAATAACCTCCACATCATTGAAACGAAAACTGAAATAATTAAGAGATAAGCATTAGCTGAAGTGCTAGAGAAACACCGTTAGGGGTTAAAGAAAGCATTAGACAAGAGTTGCTTCATTGACACACAAACAGGCAATTATCCTCTGCGGTGAGGCACGCGAACGAACGTCGAAAGTGAAAGAGATCGGACTAGTGTTTAATAATGTGAACCATAATGCAGGTTACAGTCGCTGTAAAATTTCAGCTTTGGCCCCAGACTGAACCCCACAATTTTCGATTACCTCTTAGATTAACCTAAAAATTGGGTACACAATGAGTCTATAAAGTTTTAGAACTAATATTTTGTAAAATTCTAGCAAATCTGCCAAACGATAACTGCCAGTGTATATCAATACGACATTCTCAATTTATTTTTCCTAAAATACCGTCTAACTGTGGTCAGAATTCTTTGTGCGCTCAATCACTCGTTTTAATGCAGAGAACACCTTACGTCATAGATTCGAAAGCTGAGTAAAGAACAGCAATAGACATTTGCTATGAAGTCAAGAAAACTGCAACCAAAACATTTAAAATGTGTAGAGCACATTGAATTTTCTACATGTCATGATTTGGCTCATAGAACAGATATTAATTCTTATTTTTTCAAACAAATTGTTATTGGATATAAAATTTGTGGTGCTAATTTACTGGACATGAAACTTGATCCTGACGCTAAACCGTAACCATTTAAATGAATCAAAAATGTCTACCACAGCCAAAAATTTCACTTTCAGAAATCCCGAATAAAAATCCCCTTAGTGATTCTTTTTAGATATAAAGGTGTAATTCACAAAGAATTTTTTACAGGAGGACAGATGGTGAATTACATTCTTTATAAAGACGTAACAGACAGACACTTGAAGAAAATTTAGGGTGTTAGGCCTGAAAAGAATCAAAACAGCTGATGTCTGCTGCAAATAATGTGCCATTACATAATTTCTTTTTCATCAAGCAGTTCCTAGCAAAGAAAAGGGTCATCATTTTCAGCGAATCCACTTATTCATGCCCTTATTTCCAAATCTGGCTCCTGAATAAATTTATCGTGGTTTCTCTTCCCTAAAGTGATGCCTCAGGTTAGAATCGTTATTTTAATAGCACTTAAGAGGTTAAAAAAACCCAAATCACATATGTAAGCCCTATTTTAAAAGATGAGCTCTAGCAGCTTGCAGTGTGAACGTATCACGCGTCATATGGATTTACAAAAACTAAACACCGTGCTCTCAAATGTCCTTACCCGGTCTTTAGTTTCGCTATCGTTGGCCGTAGTACTTCCACTCTTAGAAAAATGTTTTAAATGATGCAAAGATTCGCGTTTTGGAATTTTTAAATTTAAAGACGTAAATTATGAAAAATGTTTGAAATCTGACTTTTTATATGGTTTCTACACTTATGCTTAGAAAAATTTTGTACTCATTATAAAATTCAAACACAAAAAGTTTGATTACCCTGCAATAAAAATTAGCCGAGATATTTCATATAGAAATCAGGAATTATATTCAGGACCGTATACAAATTGAGATGCGAAATGTTTGCAGTTGTACATTAAATATCGGTTAGAAGAAAGTTTCTTATATTTTAACAGATCGCGTTACGAGCAGCGCTATGCTGATTATTATAAAAAATATTGATCAATATAATTTTGTTTTTGAAAAACGAGACCTTATTTACAGAATCTTATACACTTCGTGTTCTAGGAAACACTCGCAGGCTTAAGTTTGGCGTGTTGTAGCCAAGTTGTAATATTATTTGCGTTTATTAAAAATAATAAAAATATTTGCACTTAATGAAATGTTATGATTATTAGATTGGATTCTGAAGTAATAAAACTTCATGAGACTATTAATAACGCATTTCTAGACTTTAAAAATTTACAAATTATTTAAGTTAAAATTCTTTTGGCATATCAAATGTAACAGAATTATAAATAAAAATACTAATAAATTATTAAAGAATGTCACTGAATGACATTTAAGAGGAAAAAAGTAAATCTCGAGTTATAATTTATTTAATAACCGATTTTCAAAGAAAATTCAAAATCGCATCATATATGACAAATTTTAAAATTAAATATCTTAATCCATTTTTGTCGTATGGATGTCAAACCATCGTGTTTCATTTTATATTTACAAAATTTTTACCAATGACGAGCCCTCAGCCGACTTGGCCACTACAAAGGCCGGAAGTGGTTGTCACTTTATGATGGAGGCACCGAATAGGTGGGCCACCTTTGCCTCCTAGGAAGGGACGGATATTGACATTCCATTTTGTATAAAGAACAAGTACTGTTTCTTTCCAGATCTTATTTAAATTTAACGCAGAGCTTTTGAAATTAGGTGATGAAAATTAAAAAAATCTGTTTTATGATGTATCCGATGTATGACTTGACTTCTTTGTACGGAATATTAAATTATACGCATTTTTTTCTTGCATTTCCTATAAATTTACTAGATTAAATTAAACTTACTTCGCCGACAGCGCATAAACCACAATAGAATAAATGCATTCTTTAAAATTCACTTTGTTTACCATAGCGACACTCTGGCGCTAGGTTTACTTAACAGTATTATATTTTGTTCATATTATAAGTCATAATGCACAAAATTTATATCATTTAAAGAATAGAATTATCTAATCGTTGCCACAGGTTCTATTCAAATACTATAACAAAACTAGAACGATGTATAAAAGAAAGTAAGCAAACAAAACAAAAAAAGAAACAGTTTTTCACAGACGATTGAGTATTTCTCATTCAATTAATTCAGTTTTCACTTCGCGACAAATCAAAACTACATAAAAACTCAAAATATCTGTATTAAAAATTACGAAGTAAATCTTAAACGCTTATTTCCTCGAAAAAATTCCAGAAAGGATTAAGCATGATTTAATTCGCAATAATAAATGAATGCGTTATTTTTGTGTTGCGAAGCTTAGTCTCTCTAGATTGGCAACAAATCTACAATTCTGCTGTTTCAAATGTAAACAAATATATCCGCCATGTTATTTAAAACTTAACCGCACTTTAAATTGTTGATAATTGTATAAATATTGCTTCCAGATTTACGAAAGGCATAAAAACTTTAACCGGAAGATAAAAACAACATAATTCAATCATTTTTAAAGAAAAAAATGTACAATTTACAAACATATAAGAGTAAAGAAACTGAGATCACTGAGCCGGGTAACAGAGTGGATATATTTATAAATATATTTATATACGTTTGGCGCGGCCGATTGAAACCAAAATACGAGTTGCACATCTACATGTTATAGTAGTGTTATATACAAAATTTCAACGTTCTGAGGCTAATCGTTTTTGAGTTATGTGAGATACGTACGTACACACGTACGTACGTACATACGTTCGTACAGAGGCCACGAAAAATTCTCTTCAGAATTCATTTTAAAGCAGTTTTTTAGTTTTTTTTGGAGGAAAAGAGTCTTTTATTCTGTCCTTACGTACAGATATCATGCAAAAACATCGTTAAATTGCATTCGAAAGCGGTCAAAGTGGATATCTTCTTTGAAATATGCTGCCTGAAGCTTTTAGCGATTACAATACTTTCTTTTTACTTCGTACAAGGAAGTAAAAGGAGCAAACGATGAATAAAAGAAAGAATAATAAATAATGTATTCGTACTAATGAAACGCTAGCTGCACTCAAAAAGCACGAGTCGGAAATTATTGTAGCGTCGTCTTTTCATCTCCTCCTACCTCATCTCTACTCTCAAGTACCATACGTACAAATCTTGGACTACTACCTTAATTCACCGTAATTCAGCGCCTTCTTGCATCAGCGCCTTCTTCTCCGTTATTCGAGCCCAGGTCCTTTGGTAGTGCAGTCGGTTATTTTCCAAAATAATAAGATTAGGAATTGGAGGAACGTGTAAAAAGTTAGACTTTGTATTTTACACAAAATTGACTTCTTTGAATGTAAAATGAAAGTTTGCTTTATTTAAAACATTTTTATAGTTGGAAATGCATGTCTATGACCAACGAAAATAAAAGCCAGGTGAAGACATTTGTGAACATGGTACACATTGAAGGCTAAAAAACAAGAATCTTTTGAATGTTTTATTTATTTATTTTTCACGAACCTTGTTGCAAAACTTTACAGTTTCTCATAAATAGTTAGCATTTAGCTTTGAAATATATAAATTATATGTAACTTTTATTGAACTTGGCTTTGACTGTCATTTGGTTTCTAAATCTGAAACATGTTTTATCTGTGACAATAATCAATAAAAGCCTGAAAAATCATTCATTTTTTTGGTAGCTTTAAATGCCGTATCCTTGGGTTTACAATCAAATGCCTCTTTTCACTCAAATTGCATTTATGTACGTTCTTTGATATCTTTATTAAATTCACTTCATGATTTCCAGTAAGGTAAGAATATTTTCTCTTGTACTTTTCTGATTTTTACTTTTTGTTGCTGAAGTTTGACAGCTGCGAGGATATGAAAAATTGTCCTTATCGCGTCTTCCCAAACACGGCAAAATTAAAAAAATATGTATTATAACTTTCTTGGGATCGTTCCTTGATCATTTTCGCTTCATAGGTTCTGAAATATCGTCGATTTTTCTTTCTTACATATGTTTTTCATCAAAAAATGAACCAGATATGAAACAATTTGTATTTGAATGCTGGTGATTCATCTTTAGTTGAATTTTTTAAACAGCTTTTAAAACCTTTTTATTACTTCGGACAGCTTCATTTATGAACTAAAATATAGTGAAAAAGTTTTTTTCCTTTACGTTTCCAAATGATTAAAATATTTCCTTGCTACTTAGGCAAAAGCATTAAAATAAGAAAAAAGTATAAATTATGTTTGAATGAATTTTTATGAACTCATAATTCTTTCTTGAAATTCTTTCTTGTCATTTTTGCTACTGGTATATTGTTTTAAACGCAGGTGCGGAGTGAAAAGAGTTATATATGAAGATCACACTATGAAACGTATTTTATTTGACACAGTATGGCATCCTACAAGTTAAATAAAATTTTAAAGTTTACTTTAATTTGGACAATAAAGTTAAGAGAAATTCTTCCAGACCAAACAATTAATCAAACACGAAAAATTCTAATTTTTATAATTGGAGGAGGAGCAAGATAATGTAAAACTCAGATCAGATATAAAACAGTCTTAGCTTGATGTAGATTTTAAATCAAGCATTATGAATTTCGAAGCCTATCTGAGAAATGTGCTTCTTCTTCAGAAGCAAATAATAGACATCTAAAGTAATTTACTTTCTTTAATTAATAACAGGTACAGGTACTCATAGGTGGTAAAACAGAATTACACTATTGGTCGAAGAGGTATAGTCCCACCGCTATACTGTAGCTTTCCACTGTTTTGCTGGAGAACATCCCAATATTCCAATCGCTCTTCCTCTGCCACATATCATTCGAGAGGGCTTTCGGCTTGATAGTATTTTAAGTATCCCCATGCAGCACAAACACTGTACGCCTACAGGTGCAGGTGGAAGCCATACCGGCAGTGCATTCCCGAAGGTATATTAGATATCGTAGGGCCTTGTTAACAGTTAAACGCCACCCCAAAGTTTAATAGAGAACATCCAAGGGAGGCGGCCTGAGTGTCTCCCACCAATGTTTCTTTACTACCAAACACTGGGGAGAGGACTTTCAACTCGCCGTGTATTTTGAGTGCCCCGTTGCCTCACAGAGACTCTACACTTACAAACTTCCATACCTTCTCGGGATTTGAACCGGCTCCATTGATACGACAGCGTCACTAATCGCTATAACGTTTGCGCGGCACAATTCCATATTTCTTTCCAACGCTTCCAGAATTTTAATATCTTAGTTATTACATTTCCTTGCTTTATTCTCGATGTATAGTGTAACGTTTGTTTTCTCTATGCTCAGTCTATTAATTTTCTTACAAATTTTTTGTTACTATTCCAATTTTGCAGTTTTTTTTCTCCTGAAGAACAAAGATGTATGTCAGATCGCTCTAGAAGTCATAAAGTTTCGTTCAAGATCTCTGTTAGCCTGAGTTTATTTTTTCCTTAATTTTAGTTATTAATTCTTATTTATATTTTTTTGGTTGGCAAATTTTACATAAGCTGCAATAATTGTTTTCTCCTGTAAATTTCTATGTATCCCTTAGTTCTCTTTTACATCTAAGACTTTTAACCCTCATTTATATACATAAAGAAATCAAAGTGGGCCGTTTTTTGCAGTACAGTGGTCAACATGTAGAATTCAAAGGATTTCAAGGAATTCAAAGGATTTCAAGAATTTCAAAGATTCAAAGGATTTCAAGGATTTCAAGGAATTCAAAGGATTTCAGTTCGGGCAAGGATACAATTTATTTTTGAGGATTCTTTGCTCCTAAAATTTTGATGTCTCCAAAGGGCCTTGGAGGATTTTAAAGATTACTCTCTCTAAATATTTGAATTTCTTAAATCTCCTAAAAATTTTTATTTATTATTAAATTTATTTTGAAATAAAAACTTTCAATTTTTAATTTAAGTTGAATATCTCTCCATATTTTAACTTAAAATTCATATATTTCTCTCTCTCTCGTGCGGTTACTTTTTTATCGGACTTGGCCTGAATTTTAGCACCTCATAGTTTTGCTTTACATTTGAAGACCGTACATTGAAGAAATAAAATTGTTAAATGGGTTTACTGTTTATTTATTAATATGTAAATAAAGAATAAGATAAAATCTTTTTAGGCCTTGGAAGTTTTTTAAACATTCTACTATATATTTCAAATAAAAAATTATGAATTCTAAGGATCTCGAAGTATACATATTTAAAAATAATATAAAAATAAGATAAATGCTTCTTATTACTTTGTAATTTTAAAATGTTTTCTTTTCTGTACTTCCCCAAAAATGATAGGAAATTTAACATTTAGTTGATATTCATATTTTGCTTGAATTTAAAGATATCATCATAAACATCATGACTTTGTTGTGTCACAGGCTATATCTGGTATTCTCAAAGCGGGCGGAGGGATTCCTCCACGAGGGAAATTTCGTAGCTCCAGGGAGAAAAACTGTGGGGTTCCAGACAGGAACTCGTACGTAATTGTAGCAATATGTTTTCCCGCATCAAAAGCTCTAACATACGCATGGCGAAAAAAATTAAATTGTAAAAACAGGTTTCGCTGATAAAGTATTCGAACCATAGAAATATGAACATTTCCTTGATGATATGCAAACATCATAAATCCAATAAAAATATGGTATTGACAAGTTCAGTTTACACTGCTGGCCATTAAAATTGCAACACCATAAGGAAAGAAAATGCAAAAAAGATAATTATTACACTTAAACAGTATAGCATGAAGACAAAATGATTAAATTTGTAAGCATTTTGGGGGCTTACAGGGCTACGAAATTAGTAGAAGCAGATGCCATCCCTAAGAAGCTAAAATGGTCCTTATACCATTAAGCATGGAGTCAAACTGGGCTTGGATGACAGAAAGGGCATCTCTTTCCATGCTGCTTCAAGTCTATGCCACACTTCATCAACCGTATTAGCCGGAGATGGGTGCCGGGTCAGTCTCTCAGCAACCCATGCCCAGATGTTTTCAATGGGTGACAGATTTGGAGACCGTTCAGGCCAGGGAAGAAATCGAATACTCTTTGTATCGAGGAAGATCAGAACACGACGTGCAACATGTGGTCTTGCATTATCTTGTTGGAACATGGCGTTTGGGGACCTCGGAGGTAGGACAAAGACTGGACCTGAGATGTCAGAACTGTACCGATCCGCGTTCAAATTACCGTCGATTCGAACTAGAGATGTGTTGGGGTCGTGTACCCAATGACTGCCCAAGCCATCACACCACGTGCAGGGCCCGTATGTCAATATCGAATGCAAGCAGGCGACGTGCGGTGTCCTCGGACACTCCAGACACGTGTACGGCCATCAGAATACGGCATGTGGAACCGGAACTCGTTTGAAAATGCGACATTATGCCACTCCTGTACCCAGCTTTGCCGTTTGGCGCACTAGAGTCGCCGTTTCTCTCTATGCTACATTGTCAAGGGAAGCCGAATAATGGGCACCCTGCTGATTGTCCGCACTCCTGGAAACGTTGACGCACCTTACGAGCTGATACTGGACGTGCTGCAAATATGCCCATTTCCTGACTAATGGTCCGTGATGCGGTCGTACGGTTTTGAAGGGCTGACCTCACAATATGTCTGTCCTCTCTGATGGGAGGGGGTTAAGATCTTGCACGCCTTTCAGTATGACCCTTAGTATGACCATTGATTCATATTCGCATGACAGTGGTTGGATGTCGACAAGTGCGACCGGCGATATCACAGAACGGTAATCTGCACATTCGCTAGACAACGATCCTGCCTCTATCGAGTTTTGACACTTCCTGCTAAGTATTTCCTCTTCTTATTCGAGGCATGAAACGATATTCTGAGCAAACTCGAACCTTACAAAGCACTTTCCTACTGAGTAGACTAAGACACAACTTATTTTTTATGCTGTGCTTAAGATGTCGTTTCTCCCTCCTGCGTCATCTAAATGCGCTGAAATACTAATCATTTTGCATTTCCCAACATCTTCTTCCTTTCATGTGATTTAGACATTCGTCATATTATTCTTTCCTGGTGTCGCAATTTTAATGGCCAGAAGTGTATTTTTAATCACACATGATTTTTTTTTTCATTTATTGTGAGATAGCGAACTCGCTCACCTCCATCCTATGATATTTGCAGTTGTTATTCCTATTAAGTACTTTTTGTAAATAAATATATGCTATTACGTTTACGCATTTTACTGTAGAAGCTTATAAAGTGTTGCTCAAAATAAGGGAAACTCTTTGCGCAATAAAAGCTAATTTTTATGGCGTTTTCATGATAGATAATAAAGCAGCCGTCACTTTTTCATGTGATTATTTTACACATACTTTCGAGGTTATGTAAAACTGCAAATTTATGTTATGGTTGTAAAATAAGTGAATAAATTGAGTTGTAAAGAGGTCAGATCATTGGTACTCGACTTGTTAGTGCATACATAATGTCAGTCGCGAAACTGTTAGAGTTGTTAAGAGATACTGTGTGAGAAATCATGAAATTATATAATATTTAAGCAAAAATACCATTTGTGAGACATATTTAAGAAGGAAAGATAAATTTACTGAGCCAAAAGAGGATTGTTATGTCAAAAAGAAAAACAAATTCGATTGTTGAACTTAATATGCACATAGAATTCTAGTATATAAGGAATTTAATATGCACACAGTTTCGGCACATAGACTACAAAAGGAAATGCATAGGCAAAGTATCTATAGCAATAAATGCAAAAAGATGGATACAGTTGTACAGAGGACTTAACAATAATTGATTTCATAAGCAAGTGTATCCGTATCTGGCCCTCATATGCCTTCTAGTAATTTCGAGAAGCAGAAAGTACTAGAAATATCTCGGCAGCCGAGTGAAAAGTATATGAGACCGGAGAGACCATATGCTTTTAGTAGATGTTAGTTGAATTCGGAGTAATGAGATATATCCGTGTTAGCTTTAGTCTTTAAATTACTTTGCATTGCTCTGTGTTGAACGTTTTTAGTAGTATGAAGAGTAACTGCTGATTATACTCTGTAATCCTGAGAGGAGCTGCACGTGTATTTTTAGGAAACGTTCTAGAATTGCAAAGTGTTTCTTTTGGTAAAATACATTTTATCAAGCTATCAAAGATTCTGTATGCATTCACTCCATTACGAATCTGTACGCACGCTACAATGTTATTTCCTATCTGTGCTTAAGAATGCAGAAAACCAAAAGAAGCTTTCTATCTAGACTGCTTGCTTGCTTACACGACTACGACAACTGACAATTAATATTGAAGGCATAAAAATGGTTATTTACAGATAAGTTATTGGTCTCACTTTGTGAGGATCGTGCTAGCTGCAAAATTCTCTTTAGCCGAAAGTCTTAGAGCTTTCTGAGTATTTGCTCTGTCTGGAAGAGTTTGCAGACTTGAGTAGTAACGCCCTTTTAATTTTTCGGTTGTATTTCCCATTTTATGATTCGTTATAGTCGAAGATGATATTAGAAGAGCCGCAGAATCATTGGTCGGTCAGTGGTGCCTGAAATCGAGAGTCTTTAATGACAGACACAGTGCAGATCGCTAAAGATCCCTGACACTGGCCATGGAATTATGGATCTCGTAATGTCTAGTGCCTGCATTACTGAAACGTTATTTCTCACGCAAGGTCAGAGCATGTCGTCTCACACCTCATAAAAGCTTGAAGACTGCAACTTCTGAAGGGACCGCACACATGAATTTCTTACCTTTGTGCGGTCTGTCACAGTCGCGTCCATCGAAGTTAAGCTGTTCAGTCGCAGTTTGAAGAACATGCTAAAATTACACATCTTCCCTAGGCTGAGCAGTTATCAACATATCTAAGAAACACTGTGGTTTGTAATGGAAAATACAGCGAGACTTCGATTTTTTCTTTCATCTTTTAAATAACAGGAGCAGTTGTTGATTGCAGAATCATACAAAATATCTGTAACTAGTATTCGGAATTTGTATCCTACTATACATAGAAGAATTTCAAAATTGTTATTTTTTTTTAAGTTAACGGTATTTTGAACAAGCTACTAAGACAAAAAGTGATCACAATTCATACATTAAATATGAATTTACATTCTTTGTAATCAGTGCAGAAAAGAAGCATCAGAGGGCTTATCTTCAGCAAAGGTCTAGGCGAATGAGTCTATGAAACCAACGCAGTAGAAGAAATATTTGGAGAACGTTCATCATTAAATCCAGATTAGGATAAAATTTGTCTTGAAAATTGCGGAAATTCTCTTAGAAACTTGAAGCTGAATTCAACAAAGATGCTCGATGAAGAGATGCATGCTTCCTTTGTCGTAAAAAGCAAAGAAGATTATACACAAAGGGAAGCGATCAAATAATTTTCTTGTAAAACTGTAATGGAAGAGTAAAAACTCCAAGGAGTTTCACTCTCAGATTGAATTATTGAAAGAAGGATAACCGATATGCGATTTATAACATAAGGATAAAGTTGTACATAAAAAAGTTTACAGAGTTTGGCTTATTTACAAGTCAGCTGAGTGAATCAACTGAAGTAACATCATGTTTCTAGTCGCTGGTGTTTGGAAGGTATGTTAATATCAAAAAGATGTTCTGCTTTTGCTCAGCTTTGGAAACCATTAATAATGCCACAGATATTTTAGGAAAGATTTAATATTCATGTTCTTAGAACTGAAAAACGTTTTTTGGGACATTGCTTTCAGATGCTGTACAGAGAAAGAACCAGCCATGTTAGGGTCAGAATCTGGATTTCAAACTTTCTTAAAAAAACTTTCTTCACAAACGAAAGGAAAACTGTACGTTAATAATATATATTGATCTCAAAAACACTTCCAATTTCAAATAAAAAGGCTATCAAGCAACTGAAACTGTGAATTTTGTGAAAGGAGAAGCCATAAAAGCACAAATTTAACTGAGACGGAAGTTATCGGTCTTATTTTAAATTGGTGGAAACAACAAACATTCCAAGATGCAAAATATTAACTTTATTTTCCTCACTAACTGTGAGTCAGAATAATACAAACGTAGATCTAAATCTCGTCTGGACTGTATTGACTGGAACGTACAATATCGTAATTGGTTACAATCAATGTTTCTACTCAAGGCTACAAATGACACTTCGGACCTCAAGGCTACAAATGACACTTCGGACCTCAAGGCTACAAATGACACTTCGGACCTCAAGGCTACAAATGACACTTCGGACAACCTAACTTTAATTAAAATCATACTTACCAATCCATGCCTAATATCTGGCTATTAGTGTTACCCTAACATCGGCTTCTGATGGTAAGGCAAGTCGACGGAACTAAATCATACTATTCTTCCTCTCAGTTTAAACTTCAGAGCTTGTCCATAAAATCTACATAAAAATCTGTACTAAGCGACTACATGATGAAACAAAGTAGTATAAAGGAAAGGAAGAAAATAAATACTTAACTGCTAGTTAAATGAAATGTCACAAAGTTAGTGAAAAGAAATATTCTTCAATGTCAATTTGAGAGAAAGAGAAATTTCTGAAATCTAGTATCTATATATTTTGCAACTCTTGTGAATAATGATTTTACAATATTGAAACTATTAGTAGAAATGCCTTTTAATTTGTGAACAAACTTAAGCGAATATTTTGCAGTGTAAATACTGCTAGTTACCTTTACCTTTACCTTTAGATTAGGATTTAAGGACTTAGTGTTAAAATTTACGTTATGTATTGCGAGAGAACAAATAATTATTTTCTGTGTTTCCGAATCTTTGCTAAGTTAAAAAGCGTTTTTAGTAGGGAACGAAACTTTGGAATTAGTTGAATTTTCTTTATTATCAGCAGAGCAAATAATCTTAAGCATTCAGTGTAAATGTACAAATGTATGTTTAAAATTCAGTATAACTTTATAATAAATGTAATCTTTAGTAGGATATTTATTCGCGTATTTTACCACCTTTTTTAACTAGTTTCACTGTCCGAAGATCGAGAGGGGCAATTTATGGGAGTAATTTAACTTCCGAAGAACGCGGTTACAGTTAGATAATAACAAATGAAAAATAGTCATGGATAAACTACTGGTGACTATCATAATATTATATCTTCAAAAGAAACGCACATTGCAATAAAAATACATAGTAATGTTAACATAACAATATTTGACAGATACTATATTTAAGTTAACGTCACGCTGTTCGGCTCAATTACTTTTTAAAGACCTACATAAATGAATCTTGACCCGCTCCCAAGAGTATCACCGAGTAACGAAGAAGGAGGCGGACCAACGAAAGATCTGGATTTCTACAGGTCCGAACACATGATTAGCAGATAACGTTACAATGAGGTAGAACGTAAATAAGCGATAAGCGACGGAGGACGTGGGCACTGTCCCTTTACCATTTGGGTTAATCAGTACAGCACCACGTCCACCTTTATCTTACATTTCATATTACATTATATATTACGATACATGATTTACACATTGCATTATATACTACATATCAAATTAATTCCTTATACTAACATTACATTAACTTCACATCAACTTATTACATTAAAATTCTTTTCTAATAAACCCTATATTGGTACATTTAGAACGTAAATAAAAGAAATAAGTTGAAATAATATATTTGTAAAATTTCTGAAGTGCGAAAACACCTGCCACATCCAGGTAACTTAGCGAAGAATCTGCACAAAATACTTTTCAGATGACAAATGCAAGGGGAAATAAAATGGATGAAATGCTAATGCAAAAAGGCGAACACAAATATAATACACAATAAATAAAAATAATCAAGCGAATAAAAATATTAATCAAGGAACTGCTATTTATCAATAAAGTAACCCTCAGAGGGAATAAATGTGCACGACAGAGGGAGGAGAAAATTATATGAATATTTTCAAAATATTCGCATAATTCGCATAAAACTAGAGGGAAGAAATACGTGAGAAAATGCGGCATTTAGTATATGTTTTTAAATTTTAGTGTTTAGCTTTAGTATCTAATATACCATTAGACAACCGAATTCAGTGCTTATATATTGTGCTGTAGACGTCTACAGCAACGTTGCTAATAATCTACAGAAATTAACTTACAGCAGAATGAATGTTTCTGTATTTCAAAATAGTAGCTTATTTTAGGATATTAATTTACCTATTAGTTTTTGCAAATAGTGAAACCTCTCTTCACGAAATAATTCGTTCATAAACATAATTCGTCATCCGATATATTCATTAACAGAAACAGCTTTCTTTCGGTAGGAATTACTAAAATGAATTAATCCGTTTATGAATCCCACATAATTACTTAGAAAAGAGCGCTTTGTATCTAATTCAGCAATTCAAAAAACAGAAGAAATTCGTTAACTCTAATACATGCACAATATTAGCATTTACATAAGATTTAATACAATTCTAAATGTATAAAAATTGAATTAAATTTTACCGTATCTCTACGAAGGAAATTTGACCGTGTAAGCAGAAAATGGTGAAGAAGACAAAAGTGCAAAATGTTTTTATTTGAAAGTTGCATCCTGCTCTGTAAAAATATCAGGTAGCTGCTATCTTTTGGGATAATTTTTCTTTTTGTATTCTCTTTCACATGACATCGCTCGCCTCTATTTAAGAATCGCTGAACCGTTATCCCGTTAAAGATTTGTTCACTGTGATTTGTTTCTGCCTACATTTTAAAATGTTCCTAAAGCAATACGCAACGAGAAATTATTTTTCCAAACGTTTATGCTTCAGCGTATTACTGTTTTATCAGGAGGTTAGCGGTAAAATCGTTGAACACTGGTAGTTCAGTCCGGAGTTCGAATCCAGGCGAACTGGCCGTCCGCATAGTGTTTTCGTGGATTTTCCCGAGTGTAACGTGTATATAAGCCAGTTTCTCTTAGAACGTTCTCCAGGAAGACATGCTTCTCGAGTGGTGTGCCATTATCAAATAAACTAAATCAACTCACTGCATTTGAGAGTATCATATATTGCCAGCTTATTCGTTCTTATTCTTCGGCTTATTCTTTTCAGCTGACGAAACATCGTTCGTTAGCTGAGACCTATTTCATTTAGAATATTTATTAGCGAGCCAAGGTTCCACTGTATTTAGTTCCTACAAGATGAAGGGTACATTGAAATAATAGTAATTTAACAACAACATATTACCCAGAAAGCTGTCTTTCTAATATTTAATAATCTAATTGAAAAAATTCATATAGTTTTAATAATTTTTATTTCTTGGTATTGAAAACCACGAAATGGAACTTCATAAAATTTATTTTAAGATGATATAGTTTTATTTGAGAAAGGATAAAGAACTTTCAAGTCAATGAAGTTTTTCACGTGATTAATCTTAAAAAAAAAAAAAAAAAAAAAATCTGATGTGTACACCACATGACTTCCTTGTACGGAATATTAAATTATACGCATTTTTTCTTGCATTTCATTTAAACTTATTGGATTGAATTAAATCTACTTCGCCGACAGCGCATAAACCACAATAGAATAAATGCATTCTCTAAAATTCAGTCTAGTATTTGTTTACCATAGCGACACTCTGGCGCTAGATTCACTTAACAGTATTAATAATTATATAACAGTTAACTTATATAATAATTATATAACGGAAACTAAGTTAACTGTTATATAATCCAATAATTATATAACAGTTAACTTATATATTTCATTCATATTATAACTCATAATGCACAAAATTTATATCATTTAAAGAATAGAATTATCTAATCGTTGCCACATGTTCTATTCTAATACTATAATAAAGCTAGAATGATGTATAAAAGAAGTTAAACAAACAAAACAAAAAAGAAACAGTTTTTCACAGACGATTGAGTATTTCTCATTTAATTAATTCAGTTCTTACTTCGCGAGAAGGCAAAAATACATAAAAACTCAAAATATCTATATTAAAAATTACGAAGTAAATTTTGAACACTTATTTCCTCGAAAAAATTCCAGAAGGAATTAAGCATGATTTAATTGGCAATAATAAATGAATGCGTTATCTTTGTTGTTGCGAAGCTAAGTTTCTCTAGATTGGCAACAAATCCATTAGTCTCCTGTTTCAAATGTAAACATCAATGGCCGCCATAAAGAAGGCTTAGCGGCACTTGGACAACTTTAAAATTATTGATAATTCTAAAAATATTGCATACAGATTTACTAAAGGCATAAAAACCTTAACTGGAAGATAAAAACAACATAATACAATCTATTTTAAAGCAAAAAATGTACAATTTACAAACATATAAGAGTAAAGAAACTGAGATCACTGAGCCGGGTAATAGAGTGGATATACATATAAATACATTTATATACGTTTGGTGCGGCCGATTGTAACCAAAATACGAGGTGCACATATACATGTCAGTACATATACAGAAGCAGTCCTATATATACAGAAGCAGTCCTATATACAAAATTTCAACGTTCTGAGGCTACTCATTTTTGAGTTATGCGAGATACGTACGTACGTACGTGGCATAACTCAAAAACAGACGTACGCACGTACGTACATACGTTCGTACAGACGCCACGAAAAATTTTCCTCAGAATTAATTTTAAAGCAGTTTTATAATTTTTTTGAAGGAAAAGAGTATTTTATTCTGTCCTTACGTACAGATATCACGCAAAAACATCGTTAAATTGCATTCGATAGCGGTCAAAATAGATATTTTAGTTGAAATATGCTGCCTGAAACTTTTCGCGTTTACAATACATCCTTTTTTCTTCGTACAAGGAAGTAAGAAACAATCTATTTTGTAATTAAATGATCGAAAAATAAGCTCCGTTTTAGCCTAGTATTGGTAGCAGTAATATAAAGTTATGCAGATAATAATGCATTTTAAAAATATTTTATGCATACGCAAAGTTGCTTGTCAAATTAGGATACCTTGTTTTTACTAATTCAAAGACTATAAACAGGAAAATCAACTTTTAGGAATATTTTCTATGCTATACATTAGAAATATGTCACAAATTATAATAAAATGACTTCTTAGACGAATGTTGTAGAACAAAATGAGCTATTAATCTTTGACATATTTTCTGAAAACATAAAACCAACGACAGTCTTCCAAGGAAGAAAAACCTCTACACTTAATTGAGTTTTTCTTTTCAATTACGATACAGAATTTTTCTCCGTGCAGATATTCTTTTAATAATAAATAGCTTTTACGTTATAAATGGATTATTTCACGTGATATATTTTGTAAGATACCCACCTTACTATACAGAAAGCCAGATAAATATTGTTAAAGATAATGTTTCGGTTCTAAAAATGTCTTTTATACTCAAGGGCATAAAATATTTTTTTCTTCCTGAAGTAACTTAAGTTTCGTAAAAGGATTAAACGTTATTTTTTCCTAAGTTTTGTTTGTGCTTTTAGTCATCCAACAAAGACGGAAATAGGAAATGTGACCTACAAAATGTGTTTCCGGAGGTAAGTGCAATCTTATTAAGGAAAGAAAAAGTAACCCCAAGAAATAAAAAGCGAAATAAAGGTAGGTATCAAAATTTATTTATTTATAATTATTATTTTTATTACCTTGCGCATAAAAAGTCAGAAAAAAAGAAGAGAAGTCATCGTTAAGGTCTATTTTAAAACCAAAAATAGTGCATACATGTATGTATACTTAAATCTGAATTTTAATGAAATACAGAATAATACATATATATATATATATATATATATAATTTATTTATATATGTATTTTTAATTTTCGAAATTTTTTAATAGTTTCGATTTTTCTGATGCCTGAAGCTGTTTTAGCGCTTCAAAGAACGTTATTCGAACCCACTAGGTTCGAATAGTTTCGATTTTTCTGATGCCTGAAGCTGTTTTAGCGCTTCAAAGAACGTTATTCGAACCCACTAGCATAAGACAACAAATTTACTTCAAAATTAAAAAAATTCTGATTTGCATTGAAAATGATTTATTTTCGAAAACAATATATTTACTAAGATCCTTCTGGTTATTTTAGACCTCAAGACTATAAATAGAAAATTTTTTGTTTAAAATAACAGCTTCCATACAGCAGTTTTTTTGCAAATACGTATTAGCAGAATTATAAATCAAAATATGTATTGAGAAGGGTTATGAAAAATCGAAACAGCATAATAGATTGTTGTATTCCAAGTATGTTATGCTATCTAACTTCAGGTATGAGTAAGGGCATTCTCTTTGTCCCAAGAAAAAGAACGTCCTCAATAAATAACGGCTATGATGATCACTCATTTGAAAGCAGGAATTAAGAAGAGGAAGTTATGCAATATTCGGGTACTCAAAGGAGAGAAACTACGCAATATTTACTCTACTATAAAGAAATAATACTGGAAAAGGGCATCAAGTTATAAAGAAGAATGCAAGGATGTCTCGCCTAGTGAACATAATCCGTTCCATGAGTTACTATGGAAAGAGCTTTACACTAACCCGGTTCAGAATCGCCAACCTTCCGAAAAAACTCCAGAGAATGTTAGAAATGTCACTAATATTGGAAATATTAAAATTTTACTAAGTAATTAGTTATGCACAATGGATGTAAACTGTGTTACAGTTTTAAAATTTCAATTTCAGTCAGTTTTCTTAAAGGTTGAAGACTCAATTATCCTTGATCTTCTTGCAACCTACAGTTGTTTTAGTTTGTCTAGATTTCAAGAAGTTATTTAAAGTATTTTGCTTCTCCCTCGTCTTCGCACATCTGAAATAATGCCTGGCGTTGTCATGCGTTATTTCAACAGATCATCCACTCTGTCCCGCCAGATTGATTGAGATAGTACTGCTTAGCTGGTGCCTAGCATCTTCCTGTTTCTTTACTCGTAGAAAGTTATTGACGGTTTCAGTAGATACGGGGCTTTCATGGTTTCAGTAGGTACGGTGCTGCGATATTTAATTAATATCGCGACTGATTAAAGTCGTACGAAGATGAGAACGGTATCGATGGATTCGAAGAATGTTTTGGAATCCGAGGATATGCGTCTCGAATTTCAATTCGGCGCCGTTCCTTAGATATTCGAGAAAAAAGAATTTGGCACGTAGTCAAATAACTCTAATAGGGAAAACCCAAGAAAAAAATGGAGAATGTAGGGAAAACGTAGGAGAAAATTAGTTTTTAATTAATATCTCGGCTAATTAAAGTCCCAAGAAGACGTTAATGGTCAAAATGGCGTGCCACGGACCTGCGGAATCCAACTGTGTGCTTCGCTAAGCCCGGGAGCCAGCTGTTTCGGAGGAGAACATGTTACTTCACCCCATATATATATGCGGCTTAAGTGTCAGTTTGTCGCCGATAGTTTATTGGTTGCTTGCGTAACTGTACTAGCCAATGGGGTGAAGTTGCCACAGCACAGGATTGCCGTTTCAATTGAGACGTAGGCAATTTACTGTAAAACTTGCCTTTGCTATGACCATCAATAAGTCTCAGGGCCAAACGCTTCAGCATGTTGGCATTTTTTTTTTTACCTGAGACTGCATTTGAACACGGTCAACGCTATGTTGCCTGTTCAAGAGTTCGCGAAAGAACGGACGTAAAATTAAAAATAATGGATGGTCCTCTGCAAGGCGAGCTTAAAAATGATGGAAAGATCTACACAAGAAATGTTGTGCACAAAAAGATCTTTGACATGTGAATTAACATTTCATTATTTAAATCACCTTTATTGATTGAGCTAGCGGTGGCTCTTAAGAAATGAACCGCCAGTGGTTTCCTTCATTCACTGGATATTTAAGCCAGTAGAAGGGAAAACCCCGTGGGGCAGTAAGCAAAGGGGCGTCCTCGCCGCCTGCCCTGGGTAATTCAGTTTAAATTAGCAGACACCTTTGCACAAATCATTTTAATTACAATTTATAATATCTAGAACAGCGGTGATTTCGTATGTCCGTCGGGCTTTCTAGTACGAGGGCAGTCCCAAAAAAAAAGGTCTCCTATATTTTTAGATATACAAAGAACCGTTTATTTTCTATAATTGCTACATCAATTTAAACATTGAAGCATGCGATATTTTTCAACATAATCGCCATTTCGGTCGATGCATTTTTGTAGACGCTGTGGCAGTTTTACAATGCCCATGTCATACCAGCTTGCCGCCATGCCCTTCAGGAAGCGTTGAGGAGCTTCAGGAGCATCCAGATGATCCTCCGATCTTTACGCATTTTACGAACTCACTCAACAATCGCGAACATCAACTCAACTCAACAATCGCGAAAGTTGAGGACTTGTCGGCCTCCCGCTCCTTTCTTCGTCATGAATTTCAGTACGACCAGCTGTAAACTCTCTACACCACTTGCGAACGTTTTTGACATCCATGCACGACTGTCCATACACTTTCTGTCAATAGGCGGTGAATTTCAACCGGTTTAACGCCTTTTGCGTTCAAAAATTGAATAACTGCGCGCACTTCGCACTTGGCGGTAACGTTTATGGGGAGCTCCATTTTGAATGGCTGCCAAGCCAAGACTGAGCATCCCAGCGAAGCGCCTGCGTGCTTATGTGGTAGCGAAGAAGGCACCACTCACAACAGTGTTGCCAACAACCGTATTAAAACTTTCTCTACGTCCCCCAAAAATAGGAGACCTTTTTTTAAGATTGCCCTCGTATATATATATATATATATATATATATGTATTATTCTTAAATGAAATATTTATTTGTAGGCTACCACAAGCTAACAATTAAACAATGCCTAAAATATTTATTATTCGTAGGTTATTACAAGATAATAATTTAAACAATTCTAATAAATAAATTTAAATAGATTTTTAAAATTATAACAGTGAACTTATTTATGATTAATATTTATTCTATTTATATCTGATTTTTTGCATGACTGCATTGGTGCTTTTAGTGTTAGATGGATGTGTTACTAGGAACACAGTGCATCGTTTGACGCAGATTGAACAGTTGTTGCGAGAAACTTTCATAGCTCTTTAGTTTCAAGGTAGGCTCTTCTTCTTTCTTTCAGGGAATTTATGTCCAAAAGTCTACAAATAATCTTAATATTTACTATTCATACAATTATCTTTAAGCATCAAATGTTGAATATTAAAAAAAATTGTAATACAAAAATTTAAATAAATATAAAAATCTAAAAATGGATTGAAAATTAATATTTTTTGTTTTATTTTTCGAAGAGGGATTCATTCGCAACACTGAGGATACCAGGAGTGGCTACTGCTTCTATGTACTTATAGAAATATTGTTCATTAGAACAATAACGTTCAATAACAAAAAGAATCAATTTCGCCACAGTGGTACCGATTTCTCACTAAAAATGAAACGACTTCCTCTGACTGACTGAATGTGTCTGGATAAGTTAGAGCTTCTTCTTCTTCTTAGAGAATTTCCTATGGGCAGAAATAATATTTTTCCAGACATTTAATGAAGGTTCCTGGAAATACGAGTATCTTCTAGTCTCGAATTTCTGGACTTTTCTATGAAAATTAGTATATTATTATTATTATTAAATTATTTTGTTAATAATATTTTATCATTAACACCTTAGTGCATATTATGGACTTCCGAAATACAGTTTTTTCTTTACAGCTAAGAATGCGTTTCTGGGTCCACTGAAAGCTTCTGTGGTCGCCTAGGTGTTCATGTAGATCTCTGTTGGGAAAGGTTGGTCTCAAGCTAAGTACAGGCGATGCATAAGCGGTTATCAGTCTGTCAGAAAAGACTATTCTCTTTGCATCCAGGCGTTACGTGAACTCCAGTTCCGTTGTAATTACAGTAGAACTGGATAATAAATTATTTTTAATATTAGTTTCACATATTGCGTTATTAAAAGTATATTAAAGTTATATTTTGATGCCTTTTCTAATTTCTTAATATCTGTATTTTTTAATATTTTTTATATTCTTTTTATTTATGTCTATTTTATTTATCTATATTCTTTATATTTTCTTTTCCTATATTTCTTAATATCTAACAGCATATGCTATCCACTTTAGTTACAAAATTTCTACTTAATTATATTATTTGTACATTATTTTGAGTACTGTTGCTAAAATAAAAAATAATGAATTAATATACATGTTTAGCTAAAAGCTGTATTGGACAAAAACTGGGATTTTTGATTCTCAAATCTGCAGTTAGAGGAATATTATTAATAGAAGTATGATTGAAGCCTCTGAACTTAATCAGCTTTACATAGGCATGATTCCAATTACTATCAAACCTTAAAACTCTGTACACGTCTAATTAAACGAGAGGTTTTGCGATGATTGGTACTGTCTTAGACGTTCTTTAGAAACCACAATGTGTTTCAAATCATTTACAAAGAGAACAGTATAAATATTTCTTATTATTATAATTACAAATTTATAAAACGAAGTTTGATAAAGATTTACGCAAATCTTCCTGAAATGTTTACTCTAAATACAAATGGATTTCATATGCTTCCCTGATTTTTGAAAGTTTAGTCTGTTGTATATGAGTGATATTAGATAAGAAGTTATGTAATATGCATTACGGATGTCTTAAAAGCAATTATTATACATTTTTTCCTACTTCAATTCTTACATACATTTATACTCACAAATATTCATAAATGGACATGAGTTTAGAAGTTACTTGAAAATAAAATATGCCTTTTTATTCGAAGCTTTATATTTTAAGCCTTTCCTATTACTAAAACTGTAATTACAGCATTTGGGAGCTTATATGTAGTTTATGAGATGATTGGGGAGAAAATCGGAGCTTAGAAAATGAAATCAAAGCTTTGAAACCGAGTTTTGAAATTTCTTAAGTTGAGAAAAAATTCTAAAGTAGTAGTCACATCAGAAGGCGTAACTATGAAACAAGTTTATAAAAATTATTATTATTGTTAAATTTTTTAATTTTTGCACAGAAAGAGTATCATAAACTATTAAGGTCAACACATTATTGATTCTAGTGTTTTTCAAGAAAATAAACAGAAAATATTAATACTACGGAATTCACTGAAGAAGCTAAGAGTGCGTTTTATTTTCCATTTACAATAAGGAAATTTATAGTCTATAATTTTTTTTTGTTTATCAACATTGGAATTGCTTATTACTATATTACTATGTATGTTTCTTTATAACTGCGCAAGTTAATGTTTACTACAAAAATACTAATTCAGTGTCACTTCTGGATCGTATTTGTGTATTATTGTTTACTGAACTTACAGCAATTTATTAATGTGAAAGCAGATGGTGGTGTGGTGGTGTATTTAATTATGGCACAGCACACTAGGGCTATCTGCCTAAGAGGAGGGATGCCTTCGTGGAGGACTTTCTAAGGGAAACTAGCTCGTATACACCTTACACATGGGGAAAAACACGAAAACACCCATGCAGCCAGCCCGTTCGCGGAATTCGAACCTCGGACCGAACTACCAGTGTTCAGCGACTTTACCGCTCGGCCGCTGGTGGGCCTGAAAGCAGATGGTAAAACTTCTGTATACTAGTTCTATTATGCAGTTTTCATGCACCTCACTGGTGCTGCATTTTTAAGCTATAAGCTAAAGATCAGAATGAGAATATGAAGATATAAAGTATTTAAATAAAGGTTTAATGGAGTTTCATTGAAGTGATTCAAATATGCATTCTGGTTCAAATTTCCTAAATAAAAATTTTCTCAAATCTTAGACGTCTTTTGGTTCTATAAATAAGAAAAATTAAATATTTTTGGCTACCCATCTTGAACTTGCCAGATAATGGCAAAGAATGTAACCTTTTTTTTTTCTAACGTTTTGGCAGTCTTATCTTAAGAAAACGTTTTTACAATTTTAAATCTTGAAATAGTTAATGCAAAAGTTTCTAACTTCAAAATATGCATAGAGATGGGCTGTTACGGAAATATCGGATTATCGTACAAATGCTGAGAAAGCAAATAACGTATTTACCTGCAGTCAGTGAGAATACTTATATTTAAAAATCATTAAAAGCTTATCTGATTCATCAACAGTTTTCGCAAACACAGGTCAGGCGGAAATTTTATTAGAAGCACGCTCTCTCAGACGCAGTTGAAGAAATGATTCTACTTTCAACATTTTACTTCTTAATCTAACAATGCTGCTCCTAACACCCTTTACCCATAGCTCTAGCAATCAGAAAAAAGACATCCAACGAGAGAAACCTTCCTTCGCTAATTCGTGCTATAATGGGTTTATATAGAAGAAAGACAGAAAATGGCGGGAAACCCCCTTTGACAATGTGTACCACAATGGATTTCTGCAAAAGAAATGCAGCAGGATGATTGGAAAAGTCATTTAGGAATGTGAACGGTAATGAATTTGTATACAGTGAACCTTTTCCGAGAGCAGACTTGTTCATCGCGATTTCGCATATACGCGTTAACTTGTTTTCATCTTATTTGCCAAACGCTAAAATTTCATTTAAACATGGTTCAGCATACATTCACCAAGACTGGATGCTTGCTGGCATCAGCTCTGACCAGAAGTTATCAACAATTTTACAGGATTTCTGTTGACTGAAAATAAAGGCAAAGAAATCGTAAGAATTGCAATCGCACTTATTGACAAAGGATTTTCTTATGTAAAAGAAGGAGTTAAAGAATTAATCAAGAAATGACGAATGAAGAGCTAGATAATCTTATAACATCAGCTGACAATGAAAGCAATGAAGAAGGAAAGAGAGCACTTTTGACTCACAAGAGGTTAAAAGAATAGTTAAAAAAAGCACAGGAAATGTATGTCTAATTTTGTAATGGAGATTGGCTTAAATGAAGAATGAAACGGATATTTAAAGTGAGGCATTGAAAAAAACTCTGCGATCTTTGTCGTGGCACTTTTAAAGATTTGCGTCCAAGCAAAAGTTACTGGCTTCCTTTTTTAAAAAAATAATTGTATTATGTACTTATTTAGCAGAATTAAAAATTCCTGCCAGTTAACATTTGCTTAATTTTTTTTTTCTTTTCCATAACACTTAGGTTTGTCTAAAATACGCATAGTTTTTTAATCTGAATTATTCCTGATACTTTTGGTCTGTCGAAAATTAATTTTGCGATATGCGCAATGTACTATTAATGACGTAAGCCCCTTTCGTCAAGGATTTACTGTCTAGCATCTGAGTTAAGTTACCGACTGATGCTAATAGTCTAACTACATAAGCAACATTCTCTGACAGCCGCACAGTCGGTATAGTGATTAGGGAAGCCTACTGCGGTGCCGAAGGGCCCGGGTTCGAATCTCGGAGAAGGCATGGGTGTTTGTAAATGTATAGTGTCTTTGTGGCATGGAGGGACTCTAAACGAGCGGCAAGCAGAAATTCCTCTCGAGAGATTGTTGGCAGGGGAAGAGGGATTGGGAGACCCTCGGACCCGTCCGCCTGGGGAGCTCGCGATCAAAATTGCCGGCGGAGCTGGACGAAGTTGTACTGACACCTGTATGTTGCTTAAGGCTCTTGCTAACGACAGTCACAATCTTGCTGTCCTTGGGATGATGAATTTCGTGGTCTTGTTCTGATATTACTCTTAGCCAAGTGAGATAAGTAACAACACAATAGCAACAACAACAACAGATTGTCTGAAAAGTTGAGGATAGTTTCAAGTTGCTGAATTTAACAGATACAGAAAGCTTCGGAATTCGTTATAGCGAATGCTTCAAAAATGGTTCTAAAGGAGGTACATTAACAAAATAGGGATCCTATCAATTAAGATTTTTTTCTCCGGGGGTACAACATTTTAATTGGACAGTGAAAGAAATGGAATGGGGAATTTTAATTGTTGAAATAAGATAATATGCATATGATTCAAATTTAATAATAATAATAATGCATCTTTAAAATGATTGCAGAAATATCATTCCTATAGTAACAATGAAAATTACTGACACTTAAAAAATACGCCAGGTTTAATATTTAGGTTTTTTTTAAAATTTGAAGTTCTGTAAAAAATTGACTAATTAAAAGTTACATTAAATAAATCTAAAACAAATAAGGAGAACTTCATCTGAAAACACTAATTCTAAAACCATTAATTTATGATGTTGGGAGGCCCCCAACTTGTCAGCAACAGTAGTAGTGACTGCTATGAACTGGAAATTACACAAACTCTTAAGAAGGGCTTAACCCCCTTTTTATTTGACTTTAGAAATCACAGTTGCGTTCACTTGACGCTCACAAACTACGCCGACCCGGCGGTTGAACAAAATAGACAAAAATGCAACTAAAAATAAATGACAGGATGAATAAATGACGAAGTCACTATCTACGAGGCTCTATAATCGTAACTAACTTAACCGCGTGCTAAGATACAGCTGAGATTCAGCAAACTTACTCATTAAGAAGTTGAAAGATTCAAAGAACTGCCGAAATAGGCACACAGGCCGAAACGTGCGGTTCTTAAACTTTCTACCAAACAATCTTCACGCTCGTGATTCAAGAAGCACACCTACAATCTCGTTTCCCTTCTATTTAACTCAAATTACCTCTGCTAAAAATTTGAATACTCTGCGCGTTCTACTACGAATTTACATACTCTGGCATTGGCAATTCTAGGCGAAAGTAAAGGCTTGACAGGAAAGATAGCTTAAAATAAATGTTAGTTAAAATAAATATAAATCCTACAAATTTTTCCTTCAATTTCTATTTCTTCATGGAATAAAAGTTAATATGTTAAATATGATTCTTAAATATATTTTATACAATAACTGTTTTATTTAGATTTTATCACGTGCACTATATCCAAGTATTTACTTTCTTTGAGATTTAAAGCAACGAGAAATAGTTAAAAAAGCATTGTCAGTTTTAAAGAAATATATAGAGTATTATATATCCTATGATACGATAAACATTAAAAAAACTGATTTTAATAAAAGCGAAGAAGTTAAAGAATTTTGTTAATAAAATTAATCAATCTAACATATTTTACCATAAATCATGTGATTTTCCTTGGAATAATGTAGTGTATTTTTTGTGTAAAATACAGCTAGCGATAACATTGCGTTAAGTCCAAATAGATGCTATGAGATGAAAGTATAAGGCCTAAAAATATCCATTATTATCCTAAAAAGTGGTTTCTTTTCTCTATAATCTGTTTTAAAGGGATTAAAGCATGTCTTTTTCATACATTCTTTCAGTAAAGAAAAGCACAAGAGAAGAAGATAATTATTTGCTTACCTTAAGTGATAATTATAATCCTATTATACTTAAAATAGGAAAATAAAATTGATTTATGCAACCAAAAAAGTGCACTAACAAAAATACAAGCTCAACTTATTTCTAGAGAGAAAAGTTGCAATCCGAAAACTTCAGATTATATTTTATCTTTTAGAAGAAAAATTTACCATTAAAATAAAAATATAAAGTAAATAAACAAATAAAAAATTTTAAACTGCAAAAGTCCATGCAAATATTTTGGTTCTCTTCTTAAATAATATCTACAGTAGAAGTTGTAGGATAAACTCATAAAACGAAAGCATTTACTGTTGAATAAAATTAAAACTCAATTCAAAAATAAACTCAGTTTAAAAAGTTTCGTGTGTTTTCGCATTTCGTCTTTTGAACGAAAAATGGCGTAAAATTTAAAATATAAAAACATTGAACAAGCATATTACTATTTGAAAAAAATTAAGAGAAAGAAAATTTATCAAGAGGTCTGTGATCCCTACGTTACTACTTACTTTACCTTACTATCTCATCATAAACATTACATTTCATTTTTAATGCACATGAGATGTACATAAGAAGTCAAGATAAGCCTTTTTTAAGTTCTTGACCGACAAAAACATTTATTTCTACATTAGTCGCGATTTTATAGAATCTGAAAATAAGACCTCTCTTTCCAAATGTCGAGATTCGCCTTCATTTTCTTATTTTTACGTCAAATTTAAAATATTCAAACATACAATCAAGTAATATTAAACTATACTGTAAATGATTTATTCTTATATATATGCCATATTATTATTTCTATTAGCCTAAAGGAGCAATTTGCCCAAAAGGCTATTAATTTAAGTTTGGCGTTTTGCGTCGATTCACTATAAACGGCGAATCATTTTTTACTTCCTTGTACGAAGTAAAAAGGAAGTATTGTAATCACGAAAAGTTTCAGGCAGCATATTTCAATGAAAATATCCATTTTGACAGCTATCGAATGCAATTTAACGATTTTTTTGCGTGATATCTGCACGTAAGAACAGAATAAAAGACTCTTTTTTCTCCAAAAAAAAAAATTATAAAACTGCTTTAAAATGAATTCTCAAGAGAATTTTTCGTGGCGTCTGTACGAACGTATGTATCTCGAATAACTCAAAAACGATTAGCCTCAGAACGTTGAAATTTTGTATATAGGACTGCTATAACATGTAGATGTGCACCTCGTATTTTGGTTGCAATCGGCCGCAGGAAACGTATATAAATATATTTATATATATATCCACCCTACTACCCGGCTCAGTGATCTTAGTTTCGTTACCCTTATATGTTTGTAAATTGTACATTTTTTGCTTTAAAAAAATTGAATTATGTCGTTCTTATCTTCCGGTTAAGGCTTTTATGCCTTTAGTAAATCTGTATGCAATATTTTTAGAATTATCAACAATTTTAAAGTTGTTTAAGTGCCGCTAAGCATTTTATTTGGCAGCGGCCATTGATTGTTTACATTTGAAACAGCAGACTAGTGGATTTGTTGCCAATCTAGAGAAACTTAGCTTTGCAACAACAAAGATAACGCCTTCATTTATTATTTCGAATTAAATCATGCTTAATCCTTTCTGGTATTTTTTCGAGGAAATAAGTGTTTAAGATTTACTTCCTAATTTTTAATACAGATATTTTGAATTTTTATGTATTTTTGCCTTCGCGAAGTGGGAACTGAATTAATTGAATGAGAAATACTCAATCGTCTGTGAAAAACATTATTTTTGTTTTGTTTGCTTAATTTCTTTTATACATCGTTATAGCTATATTATAGAATTTGGATAGAACATGTGGCAACGATTAAGTAATTCTTTAAATGATATAAATTTTGTGCATTCTGAGTTATAATATGAACAAAATATAATACTGTTAATTGAAACTAGCGCCAGAGTGTCGCTATGGTAAAAAAATAGAGTGAATTTTAAAGAATGCATTTATTCTATTGTGGTTTAAGCGCTGTCGGCGATGTAGATTTAATTCAATCCAATAAGTTTCAATGAAATGCAAGAAAAAAATGCGTATAATTTAATATTCCGTACAAGGAAGTCATGTGGTGTACACATCAGATTTTTTTAAACTGTTGCCACTAAATATTAGAGCCCTGTATTATATTTAAAGAAATTCAGTAATGAATAATCTGCATAAATGTATGTATGTTTCTCGCATTGTGATAAAACAACTGTACATAGAGCCATCAAATTTTGAATAACGTACGTCTTCACCCGAATATGGGCACGTGGAAGACAATTTGGAATTTGTTTTATTATCTATTTCATATTTTGTAAAGCATTTATGAGTTTTTGATTAAGAGACTCAACGATTTCAAAGCGAGCAATGGCAACACATTACGGAAAAAAAAAAAAAAAAAAAAGTATCTCTAGCGCGCGAGATTGTATAGCGTAAATTCTAAAGCTATACTCTTTTAAATATTTTGTGATATTGCTGTCGAATTGAATTTTATGTTTATGTGCGAAGAACATGATATTTAATAAATAAAGGTAACATTCAAAATGTTAAAAAACACCCTTTTGGGGGTAATATAAAATCCGAAAGCTTTCAATTTTTTTTTTATTATTATATTTTCTAAATGAACAAGCTTTTATGTCAACGGAAAGAAAAAGCTTAATTAAATTCAAAAATATTAGATAGCAACAGTAGACATTTATTAAATACATCTTTATAACTGAGAAAGATAGTTAATAAATAAAAAAACGAATAAATTCAAAATAATATGTTAAAAACCCGAATATCTGAGACAAAAGTCGCGAAAATTCATTCACTAGTATAATAAGCTTTAATTTAATAAGACATAAAAATTCAAAAATGAGAATAGTAATCTACTTAGGCTTTAATTAAGCTATTAATATTTATTTTCACACCGTCGTATAACCTGATAAAAGCATTTCATTAATTCAATGCTCAGATGATTATGAATGGACCACTGCTCAATCTTCTAAATGCCTCCAAACTATCTTTTTTTTTTTTTTTCTTTTTTTTCTTTTTTTTTTTTTTTAGTAAAGATTGTTAATTGGTGTTAATTGATTGATGTCGCAGTGCTATTCGATTATATGAACTTTATTCATTGCCCTTAAGAAATTTCTTGTAACGTGATACAATTAGAGGGCTTACTGGGGCATATTTATGTAAAAAAGGAACAATCGTAAAATCTGTGATAAAAATACTCACCCCACTGGTAGTTCTTGGCATGCACTGATGACGGAATGGGAAAGATAGCCCTGGGGAAGGAGAAGGAGAAATAGGTCGTTGCTTCACATTATGGATACTGAGGCACTGACAAAATATTGAAGGGCCATTCCAAAATCATACTTTGCTAAAACCCCTAAAAAGGACATTTCTCACCCTAAGCAAGCAGGTTTCAAGCTAAAAAATACAGGTTTCAAGCTTTTATCGTGCGAAATATGTTATAACAGCGTTAATAAATCTTAATAAATAAATTCGGAATTCTTGCAAAGTATTTACGTTATTTTTTAATTAATCACATGTGCAGAATGTATTAAAAACCACATGTGTATGACTGTCTTGCAATGCAGCTTGAAAAATGTGGAAGAGTTTCTTATTTGAAGCATTTGGAGTAAATATTAAGTTTGCATGTGTGGTGTTGAAAATGTGACTTCCTAATCTGGTGTGACACTAGGAGTATCAAATATTAATCATGTCTGCATAAAATTAGCTAGCCTGAAAATTAGTGGAGTACATTGCGTTGACAATTTAATAATAGGAATGCAAAAATGGTTGGCTTACCCAATAACCCCCATGCATGAGATTTGTTGAATCATTTAATCCCACATTTATTTCATAAAAAAACTTCTCTTGAATATTAATATATAACTCATAATACGAAAATCATCATGAAGATCTTAGAAACACAAAACTGATATGTGAAACACGCGTGTCACGAGTACCGTCTATTTTGCAGATAGAGAGTCCGACTTATTAATCTAAGAACATCGGTGGTACAGTGCTCAATACTGATTTCTAATTTTACTATTTTATGTGAAGTGGTTGTATTCTAAACGAAAGGACCCTTCTTTTATCATACATTTCTATTCTTTGAGCACATAGTCGGCTTCTTCCGAGGTTGACGAAACAGGTCTACACATATTAGGAACGGCACAGTTCAGACATTCGATGTAGGTTTACCTTTGGTCTCGCATCACGACAGATTAATTTCCATCCAAAATACTTATCACTAAATCATGCACTTTTTAGAAAATGGAGCATATCTTCTCATCCACCTCAGGGAAAAATAAAATAGCAGAGAGACGTGAGTGATGCTCCATAATACGAGGATGAGATGTGTGAGGCCGAAAGGCCCCACACACTCGGTTGAAACGTTGTCAGCAGAAAGAGATCGAAAAACCAGTCTGTCCAGTTTTTATGCATGCGGCGCACGTGGCAGTCCAGCGATTACGATTACAGTAGCGATGAAGATAAGCTGAGCGGCGTGAGAATTTTATGTTCTCACAATCTGTATGTGAGATAAAAATATGTAAGTATGGATTACACATTAAATTAACAAATCCTTTAATTCCAGTTTTTAATTTGGAGCATTTCCCCCTTTGTATTATGAGAATAAAAATAGCTTTTTCGAAAATGCATAATATCTGAAAACTAATTACGCATTATGTCATCTTAACTTTCTGCACTGTATATAGTTCTTAGCCAATCAAATTAAAGAAAAATTTTACTATAAATACCACTGCAATTCAACAACGCTCTTTCACTACTTCGTCGTCTTCCTGGCAACCTGCTAGCCATTCTCCCTTACGTAAGATTTAATTGGTATTTAAAATTGTTTGGCGCGTTTAGCACTCATAGGGTTTTATCAATTAAGAGGATTTACCAATTAAGGTTTACCAATTTATTACAAGTTAATAAATTCGTCATCCCCAAATAAATTATGTTTAACTTTTAACTTTAACTAACTAATCATGTTCGTGCTTCTTCCAAAATTTCATCCGCTAAACCGCAATTTCCAGTAATCTACGCAGTAATTCTCTCAATCATGACTACAAAGTAAACTGGCGCATTTTCTAATCCAGCTCTCTTAATTTATCGACAACGTAATAAATCATTATATGTGTATGCACGTGTTAGTGTTATATCTATAGGCGTGCTAACTCAAAATCAATATCGAAAAATTATTAAGTATTATACACAAAATACTACAATAATACTACATTTTTATTAAATGCTGATTAACAAAAACGAAAGATTTTTCTTCACTTACAATGAGAGTTGTTTTTATCAATTAAAAACCATTCGCTGGCTTATAATGACAAAATCATACATTTTAATGTCCGCCAAAAATTATTTATAGGATATAAAAAAGTGTTTTTTTTAAATCTGATTTCAAACAGAAGTCCCAATAAAATTTGCTATCTTTTAAGTGAATTTAGCGAATGATTAGATTACGTAATAAATTCCTAAATACCAAAAATCTTTTTTATAAAATTACTGAAAACAAAAAAGTTAATTTTGATAAAAAAACAATGATTCTTTTTCTCATGCACAAATTGAATGCGATTTTAAAATACATAATAAGTTTTGGGTTTAAAATTGCGTTGTTGTGGCTAATCTGCTTATCTGACAAGTCCACGAATTGTATCGTGACAAGGAGTGCAAGATCATATCTGTCCTTGACATAAACCTTCGAGCACCATATAGATGGCAACACGACGTTACACAATTCGTCCTAGTTTTAAAGGAGAGAAACTCGCGGGACAGGTCCGAGAGTAATAATCAAATAAACCAATCCAGTAAAAATTCTACTGACTTATTAAATGTAGTTATTCCTGACACTATATTACTACATTAATTTCATTGTGGATCTGAACGTGGTATTTATGTCCGTCTTTTTATATTTATTAAGTAATCAATAATCTGAAAAGTGCATCTAATAGTAAGAATAATATAAATTTAATAAATAAATAAAAATTTAATGAAAGTAGTTAATTACTTTTGTTCCCAGCGGGATCTAGAAATGATAATTAAAATGCAGAAGATGATTGGGATTTTAAAATACATTATAAGGCTTTTGTTCTCAAACTGCCATACCTAACGGACAATGTAAGTTTGTTTTGTAATGTAAAATTAAATTTTATATGCGAAAGTAAACGTATGCAACGCAAAGAGAGTAAACTTCGATGAAGTTAAAGTAATATATTACAGTGTTTTTAATACAGGATGGCTTGAAAAATTCCAGAAAAAGAAGTGAGAAGCAGAATTTTCTCTGCAAATTAAAGCAGAACAAATTGTCTAAAATTTCGTCGCTTTTACATTTGCATATAAATTAGTTTTATTTTTGTGGGAAGGAGGGATCGCTGTGAAAGAGAATGTTTTAAAGAACGTTCACGTTAAATCCATTTTCTGAAAACGCTAAAAGAACAAATGTGAGCTCTTGGTAAGAAAAAATACGCATTTTCTTCTATTCGTTTTTGCTGATATTCATACAGAAATGCTTATTTATTCAATGAAATCCAAGCTACGTATAAAATTAATTTTATGTTCCAATCTTAACACTAAGTGTTGCGTGATGTTAATAAAGTCATATAAATCTTTCAGCTCATAAATAAATCTCTTTATATGAATATCTAGAAGCTAAGATTCGAAAAAAATGTAGTAATAGCTATGGGATAAACGGGGAAAGGATGACTATAATGTAAAATTTCTCATATAGTGATACTTTATTACCACAATTTTAAACAGATTATAAATTATTATATATTTCTAATTGAAACTGAAAAGTTACTTTTCATTTTGTATGCAAATCGTTATGTACATCGTTTCCAACTAAACAGTGTAATATATGTTTTGATATTGCTATGCTGTAATAAATAACTTTAGCAGAATTCAAGTACAAATATGGAAAAACGCCAACAAATTCACTCTTGTTTATAATTAATTTTAACTGGAAACACAAAATTTATTTCTACAACAAACGAACAATATGTTTTCCTTTCTTCTCTTTTATTCTGCCGAAAATAACTGAAATACAGTCGTATCTAAAATTTAAGGATGGACAAAATTTTGCGTGTCATGAGAAAACTATATGTGAATGGAGACAATAAGATCTTTCTTCCCGATACCTACTGCATAGCAATAATTAATGAACTTTTGCAAATAAAAATCAAAGCAGTAGTAGCAAATTATTTACTGAAATGGGAATTAAACACACTCTTCAAAACATATTTTAATGCTATTTTTAGATAAAGAGGGATGTTATCACCTGTAATAAGAAATGATTCGACAATGGAATCATGAAACATGTGAAACTTTTCACAATAGCGGTATCAGGTTCTGTGTTCCTCCTTACTTGCTTTGGGAACATTAAATGTCTTGACTCGGAACAGGGAGCTTACTAAAGCTATGTTCAATAAATTTGGGAAGTAGACAATACACACAGGAAGGGTATACGAAACCCTTTATTTTTCTCTCTTTACAATGATTTCCGGACTTCGGAATACAGAGACCAACCACTTGTGGTCTGAACGTAAGAATATAAAAATATTAACTAAACTCTAACTATGGATTAATCAAACAAGTGCCTACTCCAAGATTGGCCGTACGTTAGCAAAAAGCCGTATGTAGTACAGAGAACTGCTAACACTACGATACGTTTAAAATTATCAAAAGGATTAAACCTCTGGCCTTGAAGGCAACCAGCAACCGAGTAAAACTACTATGGCAAGCGGCCTGCTTCTAATAGCTCCTTCCTCTCTCTTGCTTGGCAAAAAGCCACAACTTAAGTACTTGGCGTTCGCAAGACAAATTTGCATAAATAAGTTAAAGCTTTTAATTCTGGCCGGAAGTAGAAACTAAGAAGTGATAGTAAAGATTTAAAATAAAATAAACGTTAGTAAAACTTAAAATCCTTACAGCGGTCGCCGGTTATGTTGCCAATAAGGAAGATTTCCTTATTGAGAGAGAATTACTTCAAAGGGAAGCTTGGGAAAGGGAAACTGAGGAGGTGGACGGGTAGTCGCTTTAACTTTTAAGATTTATTGTAAAATAAACTCTCCAAAATGAAATTCCGATTCTTGTAATTCACTTTAAAATTTTCTTCACACTTGCTGTAGGTATTATTGTTGCAAGAGGAGTGTTTCTACGTAGATATAAATCGGTTAAAAAGCAGAGAGCTAAAAAGGAATATTTTATGATATTTAATAATACTTGGTAAGGTACATTTTAATTTTATAACAGTTATTTTAAGCTTTTGCTTCTTTCTTATCCTTCCTAGCTTCAACTTACAGCTCCCTACCAGAATGAGGTTTCAGAATCGCGTTAAATGCAAAAGAGAAGTAAAACAGCATTTAAGTCAAGTTCTACTAACTTCGCTAGTGAAAGTTAGGATTCCTGAATAGCGCACGTTAGCCTCTGGACTACATCTTTCTAAGCTGTTATTACTTTCGGCAGGATTACGTGCCTTTTGATAGTTTCGCTGGCTAATATAATATTACGGCCCAACTAGTTTAGAGCTGAGTTAGCTTCGGCTAAATCTCTTTAGTTAGTCATTAGTTAGTTCTTATTTCTTACATTTTGTGTTTAAGCCTAACTGGAGGCTTTGCTTTACGCCCTGAGAAAGGGACCAACTATTCAATATTTATTTCGAGCAAATAAAGGGTAATTAAACCTTCTTGAGTTTACGTTTCTGTTCTTGGACTTAAGCGATTATTCGCTTAGCAGTTCACTAAGTTATCTTATTACAATTAATAAGATAAAAGTGAGTAACCCTACAACTTTACTGCCAAATGATCTTGTATTCAATAACACAGAAGAGAAAAATCTAGAATGCCATAGACGATTTTGCTAACAGAAAAACAAGCAAAATATCACTTTCAAATGTTGTAGCTAAAATTTTATTTTAAAAATGAACACAAAGCTTTTATTTATTTCCTTATATATCTTTTAAACAATTTATAGATTTGAATTTTAGAATAGACTGAATGCAAAAATCTAACTAAACCTCTATGTTTCACATCTTTATCCTAACATCACCATAAAAATAATTTTCTTATATATACTCCTGCTGATAGGTCTCATCATTTTCACATCCGATGAACTGCATATAGAATCCGATTGCAGACTGAATCGTTTCTCATCGGAGAACAATACAGTGGCCCACTGCTACATCGTCCAGTGGGTCTGATTCTATTGAAAAACCTTTAACTGTATTCTTTGGATTCTGCCACATAAAGCATAATTTTATTTGTCATAAAGTCCTATGCAAATCAAGCTTTGAGCCTTAGTTTGACGGGAAATCCTCATTTCTGTGCTACAATAGAAGTGACTTGCAAGCTGGTTTGGCCGGATAGCGTTGATAGTGCTTCTTTGTTTCTGCTGAATATCGATGTTCTTTTATATTAAGGCGTTTGGAACATACAGTCGTTTGAAACACTTCCAAAGGACTGGACGCAAAACTTTGCTAGATTTCAGATCGCACTGCAACTTTGGTGATTCTGATATCTTTCTTCCAGCTTTTCTGTAATCCTTCAGTATACAAAATTCAATACACAATCACATTTGACCAGATAATGTCATTGAGACATGGCGAAACGTTTTGTTTTTAGATTTATACTGTTACCTTTGGAATTTCTGAAAACGTTAGGTTTGTAAACAGTATTAAGTTCCGAGTTACCGTGTAAATTATAAATAAATAAAAGATGTGGAAATCTGCATATTCACTACTGTAATCTTTAAATACGTAAATCGCAATAAGTTCTTAGTCTGATTCTAAGGCCATAACTTTGGACAGCTGGTGTTCAATCTTTAGACACGTTATAATTTCTTTATTTGGCCAATCAGGTTACGTTAATGCTTTTAACATTTGTAATATTTTGCTAAACATAATCAATTGCTTAAGCTCTAATTTATAGACAGATCATCTCAAAAATATGCATCTCCTTCTTTCCCTGCCCTTCTTATAATTTTGGCATATATCTTTCCATACATTACATTTACAGCAACATAACAAATGGTCATATGCAGATATTTGAGGAGTGATGTAGGTTTGCGTTTTGCAATGAATTGTTCCATTACGAACGGGTAGACAAGTCGAAGTCAGCAAGTGTCTGCAGAAAGATATAAAGCCAGCTTTTAGCCAGAAGATTTCATGGAAGTTATTGGGACTTATCCTTCTGATACGAATATTATCTTGACCAAGGCCCTAGAATTCTTCAAGGCCTGCAGTGAGTTGAAGCCTTGGGCACCATATATAAGAGCACAACTTTGTCGAACTTGATCCCACTTTGGATCCACGTTACCTTAGCAGCGACGAAAATGTCTTGTATTTATATTTATTATTTCTCATTTAGAAGTTTTTAAAAAGCACCGTTTGTCTGCAAAATTAATTTTCATTTCACGTGCTTTCGAGTTATCAAATGAACTCTAAATGCAAGATGCGGAATCCAAGGATCTTGTACACCCTCTTTTCCGTATCGCGAACCTTTTGAGACGGCTATCGATTCGACAGTTACTTTAAGTGCCCGCATGAAAAACACTACATATTTACAAATATTCATGGCTTTTCCGTGATTTGAATCTGGACTGAAAGATATGGCAGAGGCACTGCTAATCACCGATCAGATCAGGGTGACAGAGTCATCTATATCGCTGTCTGTAGTGTAGAAATTTATTTCTCGTATGCAGATTCTTCTCATTTTAGAAATCCTCAGTACTGAGCTAAATTCACAAATCTATCTTAGTTCCTGATGAAAAACAAATGGTGCATTTATTACGGCTAACATTCAAGCATATGAAAAATACCTATTTTTGATGACAAATGAATTTTGAAGCATTAATTTAAACAAAAAAACTAGACAAATACCGGAAATACGACAAATTTAATGTTTGCGGCATATAAATATAATATATTAATAAAAAACGTTTATAGCATGAATTGGACTAGTAAATGAAAGACTGCAGTAACTTTCGGCAGGTTTTAACCATGCATCGTTCTTTGGTTTTGAAATCGTTCACAAAATTTTAATAAACAGATTAGAAAATGTAATTCATTGCAAATAACACGCTTGTTAAGATGTATTCTTCATTTGTATTTGATATGCAAATGAAAATTAAAAATCCACAGAGAATGAGATACATTTAGGTTTACTTTTAAAATTAGCTGCATTTTTCTATCTAGTTACGTTCTGGCGCTATGATGTTGTACTCATGATATTGTGACTACCCTTAGTACTGCAACTTAATTTTCAGATATTAGCTCATTTCAGATTATAACTGTTTATTCCTTTAAATATTTTATTTTCAAAGGATTTATAAGAGAAGCCAGTTTTTACTAGAAATAAGAGAGAAATCATTTCTTTAAAATTCAGTCTTAATAATGTTATGTCATTTCATTTTTTATTATTCTACACGTAGGTTTACTGATTTAGTTTGGTACTATAAGGTAGCTTTCTATTTTATTTATGCAAAACATAATATTTCAAAAAACAATTTAAACTGACATTTTATATTAGGAAGCATATGTTTTATTTCCAGAAAGGCTTGGAATTTATTTTGAAACTGATACTATTCTATATGCAGAAATTCTTTTGAATGCATGCATAATATAATCTATATTGGTACAAAATTCCTGCCGTAACCTATTTTGAATTTTAGTGAAACCATATCCAGCATATCACAAACATAATTCTTATAAAATTGAAAAGACATCTACAGTATTTGCGCCAAAGAAAACTGGAAGCCTCAAATACTCCACAAAAAGTTGGTTAGGAATTCTTAAAATTTTATTGCTTTATCTGAAAGCAATTTTTTTTACTACACATAGCCTATATTTATTAAAAGGAGACTGGGTGCTTTGATGAAAATGTTAAACTTTAATAAAAAATCAGCCATAAAAATAATTCCGTATTTTTATTAGAAACCTCCTGCTTCAATAAATTTTCTTTTCATTCAAACGTCATATTACATTCCAAATATGGAATAGATAGACATGATTAGAAAAATTTAAAAGTTACAAATTTAGTACATCAAGCAGATATATATATATATAAGGTTTTGTCAAATGTATATTCGAAACATATGCAATGCTTTTAGATAGGACTTAAAAGGATAAAAAACGAGGAGAAAAGGTAAAGTTTGAAAGGACTGATTTATGTGGATTCCGAATATCTCAAAGAAGTAATTTTGTTTTGCTAGGAATACAGGGAGAATAATATTTTATCAAAACTTTAATTTTATCTGTAGTATGGAATATAAAAATAAATAAATAAAATTTTTAATTTCATAATTTTTTGAAATTTAATAACATTGCAATGTTAATACACAGTAGAATTTCTCTTAACCGGCGGCAACTGAACCTGACCGATTTCGGATAAGAGTTTCTGTATAATTGAATATATATATATATAACTTACCTGTTCATATTAAAGATGCCATGTGTGAAAATTACAGCATTCAGAGCTCGCTCATCGCGTTTTCCGATTTATCAACTGTTGTTAAATAAATAACATCGAAAATCGTACAGCTTATTTAAAACAAAAACTCATACATATAAGTTTTATATTTCAGAAAAATAAATTAAACAATATTTTAAAATTACCAGATATACTTTCATGAGAAAGTTATGAATTTTCTAGTCCGGTGGTTATAACTTCGAATGTCTGCTTGCTTACAAAAATGCCACCGTAGTTTGTTTATACAACGAAACTTCATAACAACATGCACAGGCATAGATGAACATTTCTCATCAAATCTTGTGGTGAAATTCTGTAATCCTTCGTCAGCTTCATTCCACGTAATTTTCTTGCTCTACGTGTCTTCTTCAGCTTCATCGGATACTTGCTCTTCATCATGTTTCTCCTTTCCCAGTACATGTCCGATTATTTCGTTGTCCTCTGCAGAGAGTTCTACTGAAGTAGAATTGCATACATCCATTCAACATTCAATCCTACACATTATCTTCACTAAACTAATCCTCTGCGGTAACTAAATCTAGTATGTTGGACACCGGATTAGTTTTAAAACCAAGCGTATCTTCGTCGTAAGTTTTGTCAAATATGAACATAAAACCAGGCCACAATTTAAGCCAACAGTGACTTAAACTAATATTCTTAAAATTTCTTCATATAAGAGTTAAAGTAAATGTGGTGTCTTTCAACTCGAATTGTTTTTGAAAGTCATGGACACAACCTTCAAAGGTCCCACATCGATGCATAAAAAGAGATCGTTAGTTCATTTTTATATCCCGGATTATTCATTGGTTGGATGCATTAGTAGTTACAGGGGTTGGACAAAAATATGGAAACACCTTTAAAAAAACATGTTTCTTTGCTTAATATGGTGTAGGAAACCCGTTGGCATCCAAAACAGCTTGCAGTCTTCTCGGAATGGATAAATACAGTTCCTGTATGTTTGCCAAGGGAATATTATACCATTCTTCCTGCCAAACGGTGGCAAGTTCAGATAACGATGTTGGCGGTGGATAACGAGAACGCACTTTCCGTTCGAATGTAGACCACAAAGGTTTGATAATATTCAGGTCTGGTGACTGTGGTGGCCAGGGGAGATGGGACAACTCATCCTCGTGCTCAGAAAACCAGTCCTGGACAACGTGAGCTGTGTGAACAGGGGCTTTGTCGTCTTGGAAGACACCATCACCATCGGGGAACAAAGTTTGTAACATGGGATGAACTTGATCGGCCATAATGTTCACATAAGTCTTGGCAGTCATGTGCCCTGACACAGTTATCATGGGGATAGCAGAGAACCACGATATGGCTGCCCAAACCATAACAGAACCCCTGCCATGTTTCACTCTTGGCAACAAGCAGTCTGTATTATAGGCTTGAAATGGCGTTCTCCAGACGTAAACTCGGCCAGAAGTGGGAAAAAATGTGAAAGAAGACTCGTCAGACCATATTACTCGCTTCCACTGCTCTATAGTCCAGGCTTTATGACTTTAACACCACCTTTTCCTGTTAAGGGCATTAGCATCACTGATGAGTGGCTTCTCAATTGCAGCAAGGCCAGCAATTCCCTGTTTATGAAGCTCCCTTCTAATTGTTTTGGTACTCACAAGGTTCGGTAACACAACATTCATTTCAGCAGTAACTTTTGCAGCTGTGGTCTTCTTATTTTTCGTCACAATTGCCCTTAATGATCGTCTGTCACGATCACTTAGGACACACGTTCGTCCGCGCTGTGATTTAGCAGATGATGTTTTTCCGCTTTTCAAATATGCGGAATAAATCTTCGATACAGTACCTTTTGAAACACTAAACACCTCGGCTACCTTGCTTACGGAAGCACCTACCATACGTGCTCCAACAATTTGCCCACGTTCGAAGTCTGTTAACTCTGACATAATGCAATGACAACCTCACATAACAGTACTCCGACAACAACTGAACTGTTTAGCACATTTACGAAGTTGTATAGGTGGCGTCAGTAGTCAAAAACGCCAGCGCCACCTACATATTTCATTAAAATTAATCTTTTTTTTCAAACATACATTTCACAAGGTGTTTCCATATTTTTGTCCATTCACTGTATGTTAGTCAGCAGAAATATAATGCCTATGTTTCCTTTATTTAATTCTTGAAATTATCAGCGCATTACTTAATTTTATCTTATAGTTCTAAATTTTGGATTTAAAATTTTGACTTACCATTATTTTGATATTGCCGATTATTAGAATGCCGGTTATGAGGGATTTTGTAATTCGCATTATATTTCATACCTATATTTGCGAAATAACGAAGTTTCATTTTCCTATTAAAATGAACTTTGTTTTTCAGTTTTCAAAATCAGTTTTCACAGATTCATCGTTAGAAAATATTTGGCTTTCATAATTGTGCGCTAAAACATTATATCCCTATAAATAACGGCAAATGTACTTTTGCATTATATGTTATTGCAAATTTTGGGTTTATGTTTTGTATTTCGTACTTATGGAGATTTATGTACGTACAGTTGTTCATTTATATGTATAAATATCGCGTTTTAATCGAAAATTCTGTATTTATAAACCATGGTAGCTTTCAAGCTGTATACAGGATATTTCTAATGTGAACGATATTTTAGAATTATTGCCAGATTACTTGAACTTTTGGATTGAAGACTTAGAAACTGATAGGTACAAAGTTTCAAGAAAGTTCTAGATATCTTCTTCACCTCTTACCTCATCTGTGGCAAATGCTAAATATGATTCTTGCCGTCATTGTCGTGAATCAGGGAAGATAGCTGAGTAAGTTAGTGTCTAATTTTAGGGTATTTGAATATGCTAAAGCTACGGGGAGGTAAGTGGAGCTACGATCTTAAGAGCAGAAATGCCTTTGCTGAGGAACATTTGAGGAAAACTAACTAGTATTCACTTTACATAGACAAAACCACGAAGACAACCAACCTTTTCCTGGGATCGAGTTCTAACAATATTCAATGATCTTAACCACTCGGTCGCTGGTGGGGAAGATTAAGTTTGAGATTTTAGGTTTTAGCTTATTAAAGAGATTCTCATTTTAGTGCGACTTTTGAATGTTAGACTTTTATTATATAGAATCTACTTTCGAGGAATTTTCATATATAATGATTTCATTTTCTCCTCTTTGTTGAAGAATTTTTGGGTTATATCATCAGTGATGCTAGATTTATATTTTCTTTTCTGTTTGGATAATAACAAGTTAATCACTTTGGAATTATAATGAAAGTCAAGTTTCGTTACCGTCGATATATTTATTCAGAAGATCACTCATTAACGCCTAAAATGTTATAAAGTATTTCTCCCGCCTTCTTAGCATGCCTTTGTGGTGAAGTTGTCAGCACACTCGGCGCGTATTCGAGAAGTGCATGGATCGAGTCCCGGCGGGGCCATTGCTCATTTTTCATATCTCCTGCTTCCAAGTAAACTAATGTCTCTATAGTGGCGTCCGAACTAAAAAAAAAAAGTGTTGGATGATGATTCTTCACTACCAGGATTTGGCGATTGGATCTCCTAATCCCCAGTCGCCCTTTAAAAGGGGGACTATATAAGGTATTTCTCCCGCCTTCTTACTACGCCTTCGTGGAGTAATAGTCAGCATGCTCGGCACGTATTTCAAGAGGTCCGTGGTTGGAGTCCCGGCGACGGCATTCTTCATTTCTTCAGTTTCCTGACATAAAAAAGACCTAATAACTCTACAGTGGCACCTGAACTAAAAAAAAGGTGGTGGATAATGAATGATTCTTCACCATCAGGATTTGGCGATTGGGCCCTCTAGTCCACAGTAGCCTTTTAAAAGGGGGTATATAAGGTATTGCTCACACCTTTTTAGCATGCCTTCGTGGTGCAGTGGTCAGCACATTCGGCGCATATTCGAGAGGTCTGTGGTTCGAGTCGTGGCTAGGGCATTGCTTATTTTTCATCTCTTCCGCTTCGAATTAACGTAGTCTCTACAAAGTGAGGTGTCTAATCATTTTGTAAGAAATCTTCTGATTCGTTTTGCATTTCTTTAGCACATCTTTTATTTTATTGAGTACAACCAGCCAAATTTCAGATTTGACTTCTGATGCTTCTATTTTTTTAACTTCTGATGCTTCTATTTTTTTAACTTCTGATGCTTCTGTTTTTTTATTTTATTCATATCTTTTAACATAATATAAACGCTTGCGCGGCCAGCTGCCTGAAATAGTAATTATAAAAAAGAAAAGTATATATACAACGATTTTAACAAATCCAGCTAATGTCATTCACGGGTCCAATCTAGTAATTAATAATAATTGAAATGAATCTGCGTTTATTGCTTTTAAATGTCTTAGCTTGTTGACTAATAACAGGATGAATTTCAAAGAAATATGAAATATTATCTCATGTTTTGCTAAACGACAACACACTACCACGTAAAAGATAACAATATTTTAATTCGGAGAGTGGCGACACATTTCTTTCAGATCGCTGAGTTTATTGGTTGACTTTCAAAGATTTCGTGTTTTCTTGAGTGGAAACACATTCCTTTTATATCGCTCAGTTTTCTGATTAAATTTGAAATATAAATATCTAACACTTTGCAGAGTGGCAAAAGCCGTTTGAATCGTTGAGTTTTTAATCAAAAGTTCTTTAAATTCGCACAAAACGCGAAAATTTTTAAAAAAATCGAAATTAAAAATTTGGACTTTGGCATGCACATGCTTAGGTAATACGTGTGATGTTAATTAATCTATTATAATTTAAGTCTTTACTAGAGCTTTTTCTTTGTGTATTTCTCACCGGAATGAAACTTAGGTTTTTGTGTATTTAAGGTGAGGGGTTTTGAATCTTTAGATTAGAGTTTCCTAGGTCATTTTGTCCCAGCGCCAGTTGTAGAAAAAACTCTCTTTCAGAATATCTAGCTCTGCGGATTACTCTGGGATGAGATTCTTCCAGTGGCCATAGCTGCACGTTGGTAGAAATGAACCATTGAGCTACCACTTTTAAATATCTTAGACATTCGACGATGGATTGGACTTTCATCTTCTGAGGTAAATCTTCATGTATTTTGTGATGTTTTCGAGCTAGTATATGGAGTAATGCTGTACATACGTTTACAGAAAAAAATGTTACAAAGGTTTATTTAGTATGCAGCTGTAACTGACTGAGTCCTCTAGAATGTAACTCTGCCTCAACTAGAGCTGTTCGCAACTGTAATTGAAATTCCTTTGCCCCACTATTTCAGTAAAGAAATTAGCTTAGACCTAGTAAAGCAACACTTTAGAGTGACTCCACTGTAGCTTAGATTTGAGGGTATCCCTAACCTTGCAAAGCATTTATCTGCAATCGAATTACTGAAATCTATCATTGCACTTCTCTAGCCCAGTGGCATAATTGCCGAGGTAATCAAAATTCAGCACATCATCTTTCACGCGGTTTTTCACCAGCAGAGCTCTTCACTTTAGCATTGTGCGAAGGACCACCAGGGTTAATGCAAAATGAAGCTGCTTGGCCGATGAAATCTGTATCGATGAACTGCCAACCTTCGGCTGAAGCGAAAACAAGGAAGACAGAATTCCAGTTTTTGTATACGATTAAGTTTACCCTGTCAATTCAATGGTTCAATTAAATGATTCAATGATTGTATCACACTAATCCTTCTGACAGTCTGGATTTCCCACTTCATCCACAATCGTAAATTACAGCAACTTTGATTCTTTGATCTTTTACAGCTGAACTAAGAGAGGCAAAGGATTATTAATATATTCTATGCAGAAAGAATGTTTTCCAACTGAAAAGGAATTTCTACAAAAAAATTTACCATTACTTACCAATTAAGCTAGGTAATTGGTAAGTAATGGTAAATTAATAATTGATACCCTTACCTACCAATTATTAATTTAGCATTACTTACCAATTAAAATGAAAAATTGCTCTTTCCAACTCATTTCTGAAAAAGAATATTTTACATCTAAAAGGCAAATTTTAATTTTCACAAGTATCTTCTTCGACATCCTCTGTTATTTGATGGATCTCATCCTTTTGTTTGCCTTCTGATTCACTGTAGGCGCATTCGTCTACATCGCGTAAGTGCTGGCATAGTTCTTTTCGAATTACACTCTAATTATTGGAGGTCGTGTAAGTCTTGCGAAATCATGAAGCCATTAAACGGACACATCGGAATTGCTTACCTTGTAAATTGTCGCTAGCGTACCGGGTAACCAAACAGATGTTCCCCTGCCGCCAGAAAGAGTTACACCTTTCAAACCATTTACTACAACTAGAATAGATTTTACCTATCTTGTAAGTAAACGTAAGACGAAACCCTTGAATACAGCGCATATTGTGCTAATCATATGTTAAAATACTCGAGCGTTGTACCTGGAACTCGCTTTAGCATTAGCATTTACAACTGATAAATTTTTAATAGCATTTTAGAGGTATTTCGGTCGACGAGAACTCCCTTACACCATCTATACTGACAAAGCCACTATCTTCCAAGCAGCAAATAAAGAATATGTCTCGCTTTGGAATGCCATAACAGCTTATACTGTTCAAAATTTGTATGCTACAAACGGCACTAATGGTAAATTTATTGTCCCACGGAGGGTTTATTGGGTAGGTTGGTGGGGAAGTTTAACAAGAAAACGATGTATTAAGAAATTGATTGGTCTTTCGTCGCTAGAAGAGGAAGCACTCTATGCTGCATGTGTAGGAATAGAAGACACCCTGAACAGCAGACTATTAGTGTATGAAAGAGCAAATGATAATTTCTAAGAAGCTCCAGGTCATTTCCTAACTGGTTAGAAACTGAAAACGTTTGCATTAAAACTGAATCCGAAAATGCGAAATATTCAGGAAATTATAGGATACGAAATTATAGCAAGATTTATTGGATACATTACGGAAGAGGAAATCTAAGGAATATTTACTGGAACTAAGCAGTTATCATAAAGTACGCAGTATCTATAAATGAGTTCCCATTAGGAAAGTAAATCTTGTGTTTCTACAGAAGGATGTAAGGCTTCGGCATTTCGACATATGTAGTAAAGAGTCTTTGTTGAAAGGTAATCAAAGTCCGAGACGGAAAATGCAGATCATGCGTGTTGCGTTTTTAATTGCTAAGAAGTGATTCGATCGGTGTAAATGGTCTTATCTCTCCAGGTTGACTAGGGTGGGGAGGATGTTCCGGATTCTAGATAAGCAATGCTAATCATGACATAGTCACGATTTTCTTTCGCGTCGGAATTTCATTGAACTTTGAAATCAGACAACAGAACAGAAAAAAAAAAAAAAAAAAAAAAAAAAAAAAAAAAAAAAATTAAAAGATGATATGTTTAAAACCATTGCATTTTGGGCAACGTAATAAAATATGCGTACAAGCTCAGTAAGATGGTAACGAATTGATTTAAAATAAAAGTCAGCATTTTATAAATGAGAATAATCAAAAGTTAGACTCTCCAGAAAACAGTTACAAGTTAAGTGAAAATTTAGCCTAAAACATTAGTTACATTTTTGAAATAGGTTAGCGTAGTTACGCTAGACACGAGGTCTAGCGTATCTAAAGCTAAAATAGCATTTTTAGAATGACAGAAGATTTCTTTCGTTAGTAAATTTTCTTTGCAAACAATTATTTTTAGCAAAATGAGGAGGATAAACAAATTGCTGTTTTGATTTTTTAGGCTCTTGAGAGTGATCCGTAATAATGTGGTTCCCTTCCAAAGGAGTAAATACACTTACTGTAAGTTGAAAACATAAGATTTAATAGCTGTTCTGTTTCAGTTTAACAAAAGAGATGAATATATAATGTCGGACTATGACACGTAGTAAAAGTATATAATGAATAACAGATGAATATAGTTGGCTGGTAAACATGAATTGAATTTACATGAGTTAGGTAAGGCAAATACTTGGCGGCGCAGTAAATGTAAATTATTCGGAGTCGCCACACCACGGAATGATTCATGGTTGTTGGTCACGTCGATAAGACACAACAGCACGACTCATAGTCTTCACCCCATTTCTTGGATTCTGTCGCAGGATTATATAAGTTACTCTTTCGGCTCAGCACACCCACAAAAGAGGAATGTAAATTTACCAACATAAAAAAAAAAAAAAAAAAAAAAAAAAAAAATCTTTTAGACGTCTATACGGAAAGCAGTAAAAAGAATCTGTAAGGAAGTAGGAGCTATAAGATATAAAAATCTATAATCCCTAAGAATCTATAAGAAATCTGTATGAAAAGTAGTGTAATATATAATCGCATCATAATTTGGAAACTGAGCTTCTAAACCAATTACGTAGCGTCTAGGAAAGGAGAGAATTTTTCCTTCCTTAAAGCCATTGTGCAGCATGTTTTAAAAATGGAGGAAGCCTTCAAATTAATAACTCTTTATTAGTCTTACTTTGAAAGAGGGCGAAGAGTTTATTTTACAATCTATAAAGATTTCGGAACTTTTCAACACAAACATTTTCAGGTAGTAAAGAAATTTTAAAAATATAAGCGACAAGCAGTCCTGCCTTTCATAAAAATAATCTAACGTTTTCGAACATTTGCCAAAAAATTAGAAATTACATTAAAACTTTCGGTACTATTCCGTTTTAGGAACCGTAAAAAATTGCAGCGAAAATATATGCGCGAAAACGTCAAATCTAGCAAGTGCGCTCATTTAACCCCACGCCAAATCTAGCGAACTTGCCGAAATGCATAAATTTAGATAGTTGCATATTTATACGTCGCCATTGAAATAATAGTTTAATTTTTTAAAATTCTTTTCTAATAACGTTATGGATTTAACAGTTTGGGAATTGCCCAACGACGAAAAGCCTGCAATAAAATTTTTTTAAAGAACAGGCATCATTCATGATAGAAAAATATGTTCGAACAACCACGAGATGAAATTATGCTTTAGCGATAAATCAGTAGCGAAATGGCGGTGCAGGAAAGAAACGTGTCATGAGAAGAAAGGATTAAGAAGTCAAAATTGGTTCGAAAGATCGAAAATCCCCCTTCTTTACAACCGTTTGGTTAATCTATTTTTGGTGTACGGAGATGACATCTATTGAATTTTGTATTGTGGTCCATCTATTGTATTGTGGTCCATCTGAAGATGAACCACAATACAACTGTAGACTGGAACAGTTACATGCGTGAAGTGTGTGCCGCAACTTTATTTACTCGGCTTAACTTGAAAATCGGCGGATGGGGCAAAATTATTGAAGTAGACGAAAGCCTTTTCAGTTTAGAAGAAAGAATAACGTTGGATGTGTCCTTCGCCCCAATGGTGTTTTCGGCGGATTATGCAGAGAATGCAATGAATGTTTCTTCTTAATCGCTCTTCTAGAACAATCGGGGAAACTTTATTGAACGTCATAAAAGAAATTATCGCAGAACGCAAGCATTAATTTATACTGACTGTTGGAAATCATACACGTCGGATGAACTGCAAAATGCCGGTTTTGAACATTTTACTCTCAATCACAACTACAATTTTGTGGACCCCGAAAGTGAGTGTCATAGACAAACAGTAGCGCGGCTGTGGGGCAGTTCTAAATGGCGTAATAAAAGTCGTACTGCTCGGCAGCATTTCGATTATTATTTGTCCGAGTTTATGTACAGACGCTGGCACAAAAAAAACTGAAATATTTTCTGCTATGTTGGAAGACACAAAAAAATTTATATCTCCCGTTTAATTTCAGTTATGTTTAGCCTTTCGTTTATAAATTATAACAAAAAAGTGTATTTACATGAAATTAACCTTTCATCTAGACTAAAACAATAATCTTAGATAGTTATTTACTATTATGTTTCCTTTCTTGCGTTAGGGTTACGGTAATAATTTTTGGCAGCATTGGCATCAACAGTAGTTTGGCGATTTTTTACGACCCTTATAAAGGAATAGTACCAAATTTTCGTATAGATTTAAAGCTATTTTTTCCGCTCTAACCAATGATGCAAGCAATAAATTCTTTTTTAATTTGTTAGATAAATGTGCGAAAAAGGTTTTCATTTTTAAATTTTAAAAAAAGCTAAATAGAATTTGGAAGAAATCTCTAATTAAAGCGTATAATAATAAGCAGCACAATTACCGTGAAAATGATTTAAAATGTTTATTGTTTAGTTTTGAGTGACAACGCATGCGCACAGATAAATGAACGTGTAAATTCTTTAACGGTTAGACGATTGCAAGGCAGCCATAAGAAAAGCTGTGTTCTCTAAAAAATTAGGTTAATATCATTTGAAGGGCAATGCAGTTTAAAACTTTCTATTCTCGTGTCATTTAAAAGAGAAGAATATGTAAAACCAAGGAAAAGTAATCTCTAGTGTGCTATTAAGAACGCAGAATGATAATTTTGAACGTAATCTCTGACATGCATTATTTACGCGCAATATGAAAAGTAGAGTATTTCTGAGTGAAACACAGTCTGTTAAATAAAAATTTTTCTTTAATGTATGACATGGTGTTTATTATTTGCAGTAATGAAGTTAGCTTTCGATAAATTTTGAGAAATATAATTGAGTTTGCTTCATCTTTAATGTTCATTAATATTCTTAAAATTTACCGTGAATGTAAAGAAGTAATAACAATTAACTGGACGAAGATTTTAAATTCGGTCTTTCTGTTTTACACTGCTTTAGTTAATGTTTTAATTTAAAATTTGCTCCACTTCGATTCCGGAAGCTTCCAAATGAATGTTTGGCATTTAATTACATCTCTTCCCAGAGTACAACTTTTAAAACTTAATGAGCTGAATGGGAATCAGAGAAGTGGCGAGTCATTTGTCTCAAATAAATTTGCTAGGAGTAGAACAATTTAATGCGCAATGTTTTAAATAAAGATTCGAATTAATTATTTGTTACTTTCAATTCAAAATTACTCCAGGGCATTTAATGACTCATTTCATTAACTTTCGCCGTTTAAGCATGACATTCTTTCATTCAGAAATTTAATTTTAAAGTGTTTCTAGTTTATAATTTAATGTTGAATAAAACATTTTCAAGGTAAATCAAATTTTGAAACAAAATCTTTCACTTCAATACAACGATTTTCTTAATGAGGCATGAAAAAGTCATTTTTAATTTTCTTTTCCTTCGTGTGCATTTCGGAGGCATACCTATTTAGTGTTTATTTTTGATAAACCACACGTATATTATTATTATTATTTAGCTACCTTAGGTTGGCAACAATGTTCCATTTTTAGTGATCTCTGAGTGAAAGCGAAATGGTAACAACCTTGCATCTCTGTGTAAATAAAGTTATATTATTTATTGTTAACAATAGTTTTGCTTTTCATTTTAAAGTTTGAAACATCTAGCATAAGTTTATTAGTGCAAAAGGGCTTTATCTCTCAATGACTATTGTTTTCGTTTTGCGATTTTGTGTTGAATCACTATAAACGGCGAATCACTTTTCAAACTGTTGCCACCAAAAGTTAGAGTCCTGCATTATATTTGAAGAAATTAAATAATGAAAAATCTGCATAAATGTATGTATGTTTCTAGCATTGTGATAAAACAACGGTACATAAAGCCAACCAATTTTGAATGACGTAATCCTCCCGCGAATATGGGCATGTGGAAGACCAATTTTGAAATTTGGAATTTGTTTTATTAACGATTTCATATTTTGTAAAACTTTAACGAGTTCTTGAGTCACAAACTCAACGATTTAAAAGCGAGCAATGGTAACACTCTAGGGGGAAAAATGACTTTTTTATCTCCAGCGCGCGAATCTATGTATTAAAAATTCTAAAGATATGTTCATTTTAAAATTATTTTGCGACATTGCTATTGAACTGAATTTTATGGTTTAAGTGAAAAGAATATGATATTTAATAAATAGAGGTAACACATAAAACGTTAAAAAAACTCCCCTTTGGAAGTAATTTAAAATTTGAAACCTTTCAGATTAAAAAAACTTTTTTTTCAATATTAAATTTATCTATTTAATAAAGCAATAGTTTAGTAATTTTGTTCAAGTTTCGTTGCGCTAAAATGATTTTATGAACGGTATTACTTCTATATAATATTAGGTAAGGAATAAAAAAAATACAAGCAAAATTGTTATTTACAACTGCCGTGTAAAAATAATTTGAATATCTGTAAGTTTTCCATTGTGATGCTTTCTTCTGATTTTAAAAGCAAGTATGCATTATGTTTCAAAATTTTGTTTATTTTTAAAATTATATTATGCCCATGATTTATTCATGAATGAAAACTTGAACTATTGTATCCAGTCATCTTGGTACTTAACTCCAAAAAATTCTTAGTATGACGAATAAAAGCACATTATAACAGTGACGCGAAGATGCTATCATTTTGATTCAGGGGATAAAATTGCATCCATTTTTAATACAGAGAAAGTGGTATCTTTAAAACATGAAAAACATACTAAACATTTAAACATACTACTAACATGAAGAGAGAGACTAAATCTGATATTACCCTCTTCAAGAAACTAATGCCATTTTGAGAAACGGCAGCTACTTTACTTAATTCAAAATATTATAGGAAGTAGTGGAATATACTTTCTTATAGGTATAACAAGCCAGTAAATAACAAGTACGAATTACCAGTAAATTTAGACTGAAGCATACCTAAAATAACAGCTTTAAATAATTTGGCCAGTATGTTTAATGATTAGCATTTGTTCACTCCTTGCACGTAAGTTGTGGAGAAGTTTCGAGTTTTATAGTCTGTATATGAATTATTTTAAGAAAATGTGCGTCAACGCTCAACCCTTATTTTCTAAAATGCCTTGGCGCCAATATACTATTTTGTTTCACTAACGGATTATGTTTATTATATAGATTTATAATTTACAAATTTATGTATGTTACTGCATGCATGCATAAATATAAATATAAATATAAATTAATATAGATAATATACAGAAAATATTGTTAAATATTTAAATTATATGGAATAGCTTAGATAAATAAATATACAGAAAATATATATACATACATAAATAAATATAAATATAATATTAAATATAAATTTACATATGTTTATTATATGGATTTATAATAACTTATGTATTACGTTTATATATGGATTTATAATTTACAAATTTATTATAGGGATTATTAACCCAAATTTGTCACTAAATTATGTGTTAAATTTTGATTGCTAGAAATGTTAATGTTGTTCTTCGTGATATGTTTGAAGTTCTCAATGGTTTTATGTAGATTTGTGTAGAATGGCAGTGTACTATTGAATTGATGCCGTTCAATTAAAAGAGAATATTTATTTTTTTACGAAGAGTTGTGCAGTTTCGAAAAACAAATATTTTCTTAAAAGGACGTATTCCTTTCGCCTGTGAAAGAAGTTAAATTAAATTGACAAGGAAAGAAAAAGCCATCAGCTGACTCTTTTATTTTAGTCACATATTTTGAAAATTGAAGAGTCATTGTCTGATGCTTGAATTTTTACATTAAAATAAAAAACCTGTTAGTCTAATCCATATAACTGCATTTTGGTTTGTATTTTAATAAAACGGCGTTTTAAAATTCAAAATATTTCGTACTATTTTCACATGCACTCTTAAATACTTTCCATTATTAAAAAATTAAAACACATATGTAAAACTATTTTTATTCTTCGGAGATTTGCATTTACTTCATTGCAAAGAAACCGATTCGTAAGGTCTTTTTAAGTAGAAATTTAAATGTTTAGATTATAAGTTTTGTTTAAATATATTCCTTAAATAATCAGTTAAATGTCTATATATTTTCGAAAGCTTTAGGATCTATCGAAAGTCATCTGCATAGGGAATACGAAGATATCTCTAACTATTTATATTAGCTGTAACTATTAACTAGTATGCAGTGCAATATTTTCTTTATTTATTCTAGCGTAAAGGCTTGAAAATAAGTAAAACTTAATGCTCACTGATTGATGGTAAAAATGCAAAATATCTAGTAAAATAATTAAACTTTGAGATTTTATCAACAGACAACATTAATTATTGAGATTTACCAATGAGCCGCCTAGACGGGATAATAGTTAGTGACTTGCCGTATCGAAGGGCCCGAGTTCAAGTAACCGGGAAAGGTATGAATGACTGTAAATGGATATGTGTCTACTATAAATATATGGCCAGCTGAAAGTCCTCTCATGTCATTTTGCGGTAGGTGATCCTCGGATCATCCACGGGAGTGCTCTTCCTCAAAACTGGGGTGGAAGTGGAAGTTCCTCAAAACTCTTGAGGCTCTGCCAATCAGTCTTTCATGAAATATGGACTCGACAATAAACAAACATTTACCAGTGAAAAATCGCAAAAATATTTGAATAAGATAAATAAGAACTTTCGAATGATATCAAATTCTCGAATGATACAAGGAATTTGTTTTAAATATTTAGGAGTTACATTTTGTTTCTTTACTTAGTAAGGTTTATTTTAATTAATTTCTTATTTCTCTTCTGTACTTCTTCACTTTCATGTTTCTTCTACTCTATTAGAATATGTAAATGAACACAGCTTGAAAGAATGGAGAAAAAGTTTAGGAGAGAAACTCGACATCATTAGCCTAATTTTAGCGAAATTACTGTCTATCTTAAGTGCTGTGGCTACCAAACTGGTGAGTTCATCTTTTATTGGGAATTTAGTTAGTAATCGTAAAATAGAATAGGCCGGTTGTCAGGCTTTATTTTAAATCTTGAATAATTTTTGTTCGCCAATGTTACAAGAAATGAAAGTTAATTTTTTTAGTGTTTCAGTTCTCTACTTCAAGAGAAAGTTCAAATAACTTCTCTAGTTGTTTTGCATTGTTGTCTTTAGTTGATACTAAAAGCGAAGACGGAATGAATTTTTGTCCTGCAGTCTATAAAATTAGAATAGTCCTGAAGTTAAGTCAGATTGAATTTACACGTATAATTTTAGTAAACTTTTTATTGAATTAAAAGTTACTTTTAGCAGCTTAAAAAGGTAAAATGGTTATTAAAAGCGTACTTTTAGTGGTCTTAATCTTTAAACTATTATATTTCACAACACCACTTCATAAAAGCTCAAAATATAAATATGTTGTTAAATATCATCTATTATTAGAATATATTAGACGTAATAGCCATATTCAGAGATTTACCAGCCTTCGAAATTTCGCAGTAGTATTTCCATTTACAGTGGCTCACATTCGTTTTCGGACACATGTGTTCTTAAAAGAAGTTTCTTTATTTACAAATATCAGTTACCAAATATTAGGGATATGACTTTATTTTCCTTTCACATACAGTGTAGATCACCTTTACTTAAACTTGCTTGTTTTGAAAAGAGTTATTCAAAACTTTTTTGTAAAAAAAAAAAAAAAAATCTGAAAAGGAACTCATTAGTATTCGGACAATTTGGACACATAATTTATATTTAATAAAGGCACGGAAACAAAGGGTTATTAAAGTTAGTGTTATATTACTTCTTTTTTTTTGCTGCCTTTGATTATTAGTTTCGTGAATTTTTTCTCTTATATCTTTGATGACGGATCGATGCTTGAACAGTAATAAACGTAATACTGCAGATAAAGAAAATATGTCTTCAATCAGTGGTACACTATGAAGAAAAGAAAATATCGTACATATCATGACGGTTATTTAGAGTTTGGTTTTACGTCAACAAAAACGAACGGTGAAGAGAGACAACAATGTGTATTGGGTATGAAACTATTTATTGTCAACGGAATGTATGATCCTACGCAAACTGAAAAGCCTTTTAGAAACTAATCATCACAGCATGGTTAGCAAACCTCATGATCGTTTTCCCAGGAAGTTAAAGGAACTGAAACAACAACAAAAGCAAACTACATTTTTAAGTTGCTTTATTTTTATTTATTCTATAAGATTACATGCACTTGTTTGAAGCAAATTAGTAAATACATTCTGGACCCATAGCATTTTTTACAGAGAAGCGCTTGCGTCAAAGGATCTGAGTGCTGAACTGAATCTGATGTTAGAATGTGTGGGAAATGTGATAAATTTTATAAAATGCCGTCCATTAAAAGCAAGCTATTTTAAAACACTGCGTGAGAATATGGGAGCCACACGCTCTCTAGCAGAGTATGATTGGATCTTTCGTGGTAATCCTTTGTCATGTACCTTCAAACTGCGGCAAGATATTTTTATTTTCCTTCAACAGGAAGGACAGAAAAATGCAGATTTGCTGATGTCGATTTTTAAACAAAACTATCATATCTATGGAACATTTTTGAAAAACTGAATTCCTTTAATCTCTCTTTGCAAGAAGAAAACATGCACCTGTTTAGGTTAATGGAAAAATACCAGATTTTATAAAAAAATGAAGTTCAAACTATGGAGAAGAAAACTGGATGAAGATGCAAGCAAAGACTAATTTTTAATGCAGCAATCTTTGATGTTAAATGAACTTGATCTTTCTCAATATATAAAATCCGTGACTGAAAGGCACTTATGACAGTTAATTATCTAGTTTCAGAAATAATTCCAAATAAAACGTTCTGTAACTTTGCATGGATTCATAATCCATTCAACACTAGTACTCCATCTGAATTTTCTTCCTCGGAAGAAGAGAATCTTGTCGGGTTATCTTGCTCAACAGTTTTAAAGCATATTTTGTAGGCATGAAATTGATAGAATTTTGGATTTTAATAAAAGATGAATACCCCTTTCTAAGTGCTAATGCTCAGAGGAAGCTGGCATTCATTTAGCAAAATTTCAGCCTAGAAGAATATTGAAAGAGACTCTTTTGAGCTAAAAATAGCTGTTAACACCATTTGCCCAGAATCTGAATTCGCGGCTATTTTGACTATTTCGGCTATTTTGAATTTGCATCTGCTTACTTACATGAACGATTTTGATACTGACTCTATTAATGTTTCAAAACCCGTCGTATTTAATTACTGTAACTTGCATTGCGGACGCTCATCTGCCTGATGAGTTCTAGGTGGAAAGGTATTCAGAACCTTCGGACGTGGATTCAGAAATTATAGTAAGAACGAATATTTGATTTCTCTTCAACAGCGATTCAAGTGGCAGCACGCCAAACCCAACCTAAAGATTGACACTGTGGTTCTCTTCATCAAAGATGGATTCCTCCTTTTATCCTGGTCTGTAGTGCGTATCATCTACATTTCTCCTGGCCAAGATAGATTAATCCTGGTGTCCGCCGAAAACAACGCGGAGAAAACAATGCAAGGAGAAAACGTCTTGGTACAAAACGTCGTGGGAGAAAACACCGCAAAGAGAAAACATCATGGCACAAAATATCATGGTCGGAAACAAAGCGGTTCAAAAACTTTGCAGTTTAAAAATATCGTAAAAAGTATCGAGGTAAGAAATAAAGTACCTACAAATCATCGCAGGACGATAACATCGCACACATGAGTTTTCAGATATTGGAAGTTGTAAATACATGTTCGTATAAAGGTCGTAGAGCACAAGAAGGGATTCTTTTACTTCTATATTTCATATACTTGATTGAACTAATAAAGTTTTGCTGAAAAAATAAGAAGGAAACTTAAGCATTTAAAAATTGAAAATGAGTAGAAAATTAATGCAACTTAAAAAGCTTAATAGAATTTAAAATTTATATAGTTAATTAACAAAAGTCATTAATAAATTAAACTTCTTTTATAAAGTTTACCATAATTTTTCATGAAAAATACAGTCTAAAAATGCTTAGGAAAAGGAAGATAAATAACTGCATGAGGTTACCTTGTAGAGCCATTAGGTATATTTTTTTGGAAGCAGGAGAGATGAAAAATGAGTAATAGCCTTCGCCGGGAATCGAACCACGGTCCTCTGGAATATCAGCCCAGCGTGCAGAAGCACTACACCACGAAGGCACTCTAGGAAGGCAGGAGAAATACCTTATAACCTCTGTAAAAATTGCTTAGTTAAAAACCAAATTATTTTCTTTCACATTTGTTAATCAGATATTGTTTTAATGAAAATTACATATTGTTTTGATTCCGAAAGTTTTCCTTGTTAAGAAAACTTTATTCTTAAAGTGTCGTTAACATTTTCATGTATGGCGCGCAATCAATTTTTTGGATGTCGATTTGTTAGTTATGACGAAAGTCAATTACATAATATGTCACTTTGAGATTTGAAAAATGCATGTATACGATGTTATCGACATCCGATAATTTGTAGTTACTTTCTTTTTTACTACGATATTTTCGACGATGATGTTTTGTGCCACGATATTTTAGAACTGCGATGTTTTCTCTACGCAATGTTTTCTCTCACGATGTTTTGTACCACGACGTTTTCTCCGCAAAGTTTTCGGCTGTAACCATTAGTTCTCTTAACCTCAGTCATAACTAGAATTGGTATCTCTAAAAAACCTAAACAAACTTTCACTTCTACCTTTGTATCAGGACTGAAGCCAGATAAGTTGGAAATCCTCACGCTTGACGGCCGACGTTAAGCAACACCATAATAGAGTATGTTTACTTTCATGCTTCTCGTAGTTAATTTACATTTTATTCATTGACTTACGTTGTAGTTGCCATGGATTTCAGAAGGTAGCTGATCTGCAATTAAGTTGACGTGTACTTTTATGTAAATTATATATTGATTGTATTATATTTAGAAGACGTAGTTTAAATTTATTAAAGTTATAAAAAAGTGAAATTTCATAGTTATTTTATTTATATGAGCGGCCAGTAAACAGATTTCGTCCCTCTGTAAATCGTCCATTGAACCTAAATATATTGAAGATTGATCATATGCAGATATAACGTTGTTACAATATGATCCATTACCATGGATTTTGCGACTGCTAGGCATATTTTCTTGACTTTTTACGAACCCACGTGCCCATGTACTCTAAAGTTTCTTCTAACATTTTCAGTGTTAACTTTTCAAAACTGCTGTTCCTTTTAATTGCCTTTAGAAATATGCTTTGGAGTCCTGAGTGGGAACAGGAAGCTTTCTCAAAACTATGTTTGTGCGTGTGCAGAAGATACAACGATAAGAAGGGTTAAATTTATCCTTTATTACTCACAGCGTACAGCCATTTCAGCACTTCTGGAGACAGAGACCAGCATTTATGGTCTAAAACATAGAATATAAAAAATAAACTAAACTAAACAAGAACTAAACTAAATGCTTTACAGAGACTAGTAACGCGAAGATTGGCCTTTTGACACTACGTATGTAGTGAGCGAAATGCAAAAGACTATAATTACATCTTCAAATATAAGCGAGAACTAAGTTTGGCCTTAAAGGCAGACATGAACTGAAAAGCACGCGCGTGGTAAGGTAGCAAGAAGTCGCTTTCTCTCTTGGCTAAAAGCCACCTTTTAAATAATTATACAGTTTGCAACTTCATTAGCATAAACAATTTTATTAGAGCTTATTCTGGCCGGAAATGGAAAATAAGAAAGGATAGCGAAGTTTTAAAATAAAATAAACGTTAGTAAAATTTAAAATCCTTACAAACTTTTACTGGAAACGTGTGTCTGGTTTAATATGTTATATGATAAATCTCCGATTTCTCGTTGCTAGCTTGGAATATGGTCCAGACTTCAGCGCATTTTCAACAGCCCCGCACAATTTACTTCGTTTTATAACAATTTTCAGCACAATTTCCTTCGTTTTAAATATACTTTAACGCTTTATACCTAGGATGGTTTGGATAAATCGAATACTTTCACCATCTTTAAAATGACGAATAATTAAATTTCTAACAGAACTTTTCTTTAAGTTGTAGCGTCTTGTCATATTCACTTCGGATTAGGAAAGCTGATGTATTTCGCTAAACAAATAGTAATTTCTAAATTCAGATAATTAGTTTTGTAATATATTTTTATTTAAAACAAATAAAATTATGACTAGAAGCATCATCTGATAAAGATCTCAACATTCGAGTATACGAATTAGTATGTAAGTTACTGATAATTATTTTCGAAGAAATTATTTTATTAAAGAACTATTTTATTTTGCAACACGAACGGCAATAAAGAAAAAAATAATACGCAAGAAAAAATTTGAAGTTTATGTTTCAATATTTAGTACAAGAACTACGCAGATAAATTTCAAAAATGTACTTTAAAACATAGAAAAAGAAAAGAAAAGAAAGAAAGAAAACCTGAAAGGATTTCAGATTTTAAGATCACACGAGAAAGTTTGTTAAGATTTTTTATGTTATCACTGAGGAGAACAGGTTACCAAGATGCTCTTAGAGTCACTCCTGCTAACATATTTTTTTTTTTTACCTTTTTAGCTTTTTTTCACCTTTCACCTTTTTAGTTTGAAATTTTAAATTTAAATATCATTTAGGTTTATAATTAAGCATCGCTTTTTTTCGCACCTACCCCACATACAAATTAACAGCAAAATCGCGAAGACGTTTAAAAGCAGCGTAGCAACATATGTTTGGAATTCCCGATGCAAAGTGTAGGTATTTTTCCATATTTTCATTTTTTTCTAACTTCCTTATAGCAATATTCAGTTTTCTTAGTAGCAAGACCCACCTTTTTTTGGTCTTTTTACTATAATTTTTTATGTGTTTTACTTTATTTACAAGATATCCCGCTTTCCGCACTTACGCCTTATGAAATTCACCAGCAAAATAACAAAATATTTAAAAACAGCGTATCTCTAGAATTCCCGCTAGAGTGTTAGCAGGTGCCATGCATTTTTTATATTAACTATATTATTTCCCTGAAAAATAGCAACTCATGCGATTTGCATTCTAAAATAATTATCATAAAAAATAAAAAGTATATTGTACTGTTGCACGCCTCCAACCTGCACGCAACAAAGTGGTGACTGCTGAAACTGTAAATTAGACAGAGTCTTGCGAAGGGTTTAAGTCCCTTTTTATTCAACTTAAGAAATTACAATTGCGTGCTCTTGACGCTCACAAACTACGCCGACCCGGCGGTAAAATAAAAATAAGAACCTGAAAAGAAATAATAACAAGACTCTAACTACGAGGCTCTCTAAACGTAACTAACCTCACCGCGTTTTACAATACCGCTGCTAATTCAGCAAACTTTGAATATCACGTTGAACGATTAACAATTCTCCGAGGCAAGCACACAGGCCGAAACGCGGGGTTCTTCAATTTCTGATTAACTACCTCCGCGCTCGTGAAGTAAGAAAGCACACCTCGAACTCGTTTCCTTTCTATTTAACTCAGAATACTTCCGCTGATAATTTGGATCCTTGCGCGTTCTACTAAAATTTACATACTCTGGCATTGGCAGTTCCAGGGGAAAGTAAGGCTTGACAGGAAAGATAGTTTAAACTTAAAATAAATGTTAAAATTAAAATAAATATAAACCCTACAATATAATGATTTTAATGAGCCTAACGAGTGTTATTTCATAAAAATATTTAATATTTCTAATTAAACATCACAATATTTAAATGTATTTTTTATTTAAATCGATCAAATTAAAGGGTAGAAAAACTATTATTAAGAATTGCGTTTATTGCTTTTTAATCACTTCGTTTGCACAGTAACTGAAAGATTAAATTTGAAATTTAAATATCTTACGCTTTACTGAAGGAAAACATGCTAGGGAGTGGAGACAATAAGTATTCTATTTTAGGCAGTGCTTTCAAATAGCCGAATTTGTGGATTAAAACTGAAAGATGTATACCTTACATTTTACAGAGTGGCAATAGTCTGGCCCGCTGGAGGTTAAAATGCTGTATTTTGAATATTAGTATTACCACTTTTCGCTTTCGAATCACTGAGTTTGCTAAAAAAAATTAGTTAAATTAAAAAAAAATTAGGAAATAAATCTAAAACAAATTGGAAATTCAAAAATCGGGCTTTGATGTGCCTATGTTCGAGTACAGGACTATTCGGTGGCTTTAGGTACCGTCGTTTTATCACAGTGCGAGAAAAATGCACACATACATACACGCAGATTCTTCATTATTTAATTCGTTTTTAATCGCGATAGCATCCGGTGGCAACAATGTGGAAAGTGATTCCGACATAAACTGATACAGATAAAAATGCGTTGCGGGACTAACAGTACTTCTGATGCTAACAAATGTCCGAAAACAAATCTGAGCGTAGTCAAAATAGATAGATGGAAAAATAAAAGGGTATTGCCGGAGAATGAAATATATTATTATCTTAACTACTAATTTCTTTGGAATTTAGAAAATTCATCATTCTAACTAGAAGTTTTAACTAAGTTCTTAACTAATTTTTTTTGAGAGATTTTCTATTGAATATTAATGAAAGGAACATTAAGAAGAAAATATATACGAATGGCAGAAAGGAAAATCTTAACAAAAGAACTGAAATCACTGGAATTTGTTACTCATCTGGTAATAGCACAAAGTTGCCAGTAATACTAATAGAAATAGTAAACGAAGTTCTTGACATAAGTTTTCCCGCTAACACTTTTAGCACGGATAATTATTTTCACAGTTCGATTCGGACTAAGGTTTCTGTAAATAACATTGATCAGGATCCTCCTTTCATTAGTTCAGAAATTAAAAGATGGAAATGTGTTACTAATCCTTTATATCCAGGTTTATAAAATTTCTACAAAGCAGTTAACAAAACGGCCACAGTATGTAAATGCATTACCATATGCCAAAATGTTATTTCGTGACAAACAAGCTTTCCCTGTGATGGCAATTCCGCAAGCCATTTTGCCAGAAAATTTCAGCATGACTACTCTAACATTAATTCTGAGAATGTAGTGCACTTAGAGTTATGTTTATTGCTGTACAAATGCGATTTAACTCATCTTCACGACTCCCCCTTTAAAGATGAATCATCATTCGGTCTCATCGAAGCTTAGCAACTGCTCCTTATATGTCAAAGTCGAGCACGCGCCAAGACCAGCCACTTTGCTCTTATTAATATCTTCAATCTGTCTTCCTTAAAGCAATGTTATTATTGTACTTAGCGGTTATGGTGCAAGCGATAATTCAGAGTTTCGGTGGCAGTTAATAAGTGTTTGGTTAATAGACGTAATTTTAACATCACTTTCAGCCGCACAGAAATGATGAAGTAATTTTACGTCACGATATCGGATTCTTTCTGTGTGTTTATGGAATCCTGAGGAATATGATTCTGGGAATAGGATTGAACGAGATGTAAGCGAAATAAACCTAATTAGCATCCAATGAAGAAAGAATAATTTATGAGATTGTTTTAAGCATAATTAAACTGATAAATCCTCCAAAATTATATGGCAGAGCTGTTAATATATATAGGAATTTTATATAAATTATATAGGAATATAAATGTAAGAACACAATTTTTAATTTCGTTTGACTAATGTAGTATCCTGTACTGTAATTTTCGGAAAAAAAATTAATACTTGAATACTCTTATTACATTTGTTTCAGAAGGCCCTTAAAATTTAGTGTATAAATATACTTCGTCATGTTGAGTAATAAATAAAGAGATGTTAGGATTTCCTTTGAAGTTATAACTGGAAGAGGGCTTTTAAATATTAATCGCAAACTTCTTAAGCAATTTTCAGTGTAAAACTATGCACTGATCAAAATTTTTATTCTCACAGTGGTAAAAATTCTGATGTGACAGCACACGATCTCTTGCACATTCTATGTTAAAACATAGGTTTGTCGAAATAACAACGAAATTTAATCCTTAGAAAACCGAAGCCTTTGCTAACCTATGTGCTTAACATACCGAAATGCTCGAAATGCCCTTCGAGAATCACAGCAATTTCGTCCACTCCCTGTCCATTAACGCTCAAAAAAGTGTGAAGATTTCAAATGGCAGGCGGAACCTAAATATAAGTAACTACAAATAAATTCTTTTAGAGCAAGATGTCTGCAATAAACTGATATTACACTAATTTTCAATTACACTAAATTTTAAGGGCATTTGGAAAAATCTGCACCTCATACCGTAGAGGCAGGTAAGAAACTAACATCGCAATCTCGGCGATTTCGGGCGGTAATGGGTCATTTGTAATATAATCTCTAAAATATAATCTTAATATAATCTCTAAAACATAATCTTTATTTACGCTCTTCATGACAGTGACAACGGCAAGATAGTCTTCAATGTAAAGAAAGCTAACCAGGATAGTTTTTCTCATTCATGTAAGCAGTTGGTTGATAAGCTGGTTTAAGCTGTCAAAGTATATTGATTGTTATAGAGATAACCGTACCTTGAATTCTTTCCGTTCCCATGCCTGTCAAAAAGGCAAGAGTTCACTAGGTACCTTGGTGGGATACTGAAATCGAAATGAATGCGAAAGCAGATTAATGCTGCTAGACGTAGATTTCAACAAATCAAAGACTTATATAAACAAAAATATCTACACTACAATATATAGTTATTGTTCAAAGTTCCAGGAGACAAAGCTTAACTTTTGGAGAGATTTTCTATTGAATATTAATGAAAGGAACATTAAGAAGAAAATATATACGAATGGCAGAAAGGAAAATCTTAACAAAAGAACTGAAATCACTGGAATTTGTTACTCATCTGGTAATAGCACAAAGTTGCCAGTAATACCAATAGAAATAGTAAACGAAGTTCTTGACATAAGTTTTCCCGCTAACACTTTTAGCACGGATAATTATTTTCACAGTTCGATTCGGACTAAGGTTTCTGTAAATAACATTGATCAGGATCCTCCTTTCATTAGTTCAGAAATTAATAGTGCTAATAAAAAGCTCATAAACCAAATAAAATTCCTAGTCTTGGTTCTATTTCAAATGAAATTCTGAAGAAATTCATAAAATGTTTCCAAATTTATTTTCTAAAATCTTCAAAACATGTCAAAATTAATATTTCTTCATTGCTGGAATAGAGCATATGTCGTTTTAATGAAAAATGGTCTTCGCATTCCACATTTAGCTTTCTTCTCAATCTTCGCATTAGCTTTCTTAGTATTAGCTTTCTTCTCAATTTCGGAAAACGCCTACAAAAATTGTTTGTTAATAGAATTACCTGGCTCCTATATAATAGAAAACTGTTAAAAAAGCACAGTTTGGTTTTGCTCCTCTTAAGAGTTGTGAAGATGCTCTCTTGTAAATGAAAGACAGAGTGGATGAGGAATTTACCCAAAGGTCTTGTGGTCCTTGATATGAAAGGCGCTTTTGACCACCCTTGATGGCTTGGAATATTTGTCGTTTTAACGATAGCTGGTGTTCCATATAATATTTCTCGCCTTACTAATCATTATCTGCAACAGAGATCTACATTGTTCTCATCTGGACATGTTTCAATTTCCGCAGTTTAGAAACAGGTTACCCTCAAGGCTTGGTTTCTGGACATTTACTAGGGAATTCAATTATGAATGATCTTGTCACTAGATTCTCAGATTGTCCGGTCTGAATTGCTTTTATTTATTCAGTACTCTTTTTAACACGCCTCAGAACACCCTTTGTAGGGTTTCAGATTGATCTAGAGAGTAGCAATTAAAGTTCAGCCTTAATATATCTAAAATTATCATAATCAAAAGAAAGCACATCATCTGTACAAACCCAACAACTGTACGTTGGTAATATGAAATGAAGTATTTTGGCATTATTTCTTGATCATAAATTTTGCTGGAAAAATCATATTATGTAATTATACAAATGATGGGAAAATGCACTTAGAGGATTTAATCGTATTTCTTAAATACTTCTGGTTTAGAACCTAATGTAACTAATACGATTTGTAAACAGGTTAAAGTCCGTTCCTTTTGTTTACTACACTTTGAGAATGTGGGAAACAGCTTTAGAAAAGAAGATTAATCCCCGTGTTCTTCGCAGAATTCAAAGATGAATTTTACTGAGAGATGCACGTAGCTACAGAACAATCAATTATGAAGCTTGTTGCTTGTTTCACAATTGTGAGGCTCTCGCCGACTGATTTTTATGTTTTACATGATAAAGAGTTTAAAGATAAATACAGCAACTCATGTTCGATACCAAGATGTTGTTTGAGGATATTTCTCACTCTGCTGACCGTTACAAATTCAGAATATAATTTAGGACATTTCCGTTTGAAGATAATTTTTCAGTTGTATTATACAGATGGCAGCAAAATTAATAATCGAGTTGGACTAGATTATGTGGTTTTTCACCATAGCTCAGAACTGGAAAACAAACGATTTAGAATTCTTAATGAATTTAGTATTTTATAAGCTCAATTACTGTCCATTAGTATTATACCATCTTCTGCAATAAATTAACTGTCACTTTGAATGCTATTCTTACAGATCTTAATAACAAAGAGGTTGATGCCATCTTCGCCCATGCACGTAGCTACACTAGGAATCTAGTAAAAGACAGGTCTGCCTGGTTGTAAAATCAAACTGCAAACTTTAAATTAACATCATAGCCTAAGACATTTTTCAAGGAAGAAAGTTTGAACAAAACAATTTTCAAGTGGAGTGAATTATACAGAAATTTTCTTCTGCCTCTCTGACTAAATTATTGTTTCCTTCTATTATTCCCCATAGACTCAGTAATAAATAATTTTTTTCTGCAATTTTAAAGTTCTAAATTTCCAGCTGCACGGTAGTTTTAACTCATATCTGAAGAAATTTGAGCTTTCTGAAACAAGCATGTGTTCATGCAGCTTTGGGGGAGTGCAAAATATCAAATATTTATTGTTCTATTGTTCAAAATTTACAGAAGGAAGAAAAGATTCTCACTTCTTAGTTAAATTCTTTAACATTAAATTCCACTCCTCTTTCCATATCCTTGTTCAAGATAAAATGACATTATCCTCACTCTGTGTATTTATTTATGAGTTCTTCTATTATTTATTTTTTACTTACCTCTGTAAGACTTGTGTAATACTATACGGTGCACTAGGAATTTAAATACACTCACTTCCAAAAGTTAAGCACGGTGGGAAAAATGCTAATTTCCGGAACCCAATCAGAATTGTGTAGGATCGGTACTTACTGTCTAGGAATATGAAGTCTGTAAACTTACGTCTTAGGTAACATCTCCTAGGTAATCATAAACGTCTTAGGTAAAGCATGAAGATGTCTTAGGTCTAGGGACTAATAAACTAGTCCGATTTATGGAAAACTCGATAATTTAATGAAACATGAATAGTTGCTACAAACTACAAAATGATTACATGTGTAGAAGGAAATAGATGATTTTTACAGATGAAGAGAATCGACCGTATTTTACATGCAAACATTTTTTAGTCGCATGATCGTCTTAATGGCGGAATCGTCTGACTTCTATCATCGGAAAAGTAAAAGATTTATTCTCACAGCTTGTCGCGTCATCCGATTATAATGAACGATGCCATCCCACAATTGAAGAGGATGCAATTCGCTGCAGAGGTAGATGGAAGTATGCAAATATGTTAGGTAACAGCCAATCGCGCTTTCATGTCAAGAAATGTGCAAAAAAGGAAGTCGTATAAGAAGCCAGCTTTATGAAGGGTTACAGAAGTTGATTGTTAGTGCTGATAAAAGGTTTTTAAATCTTTCGTATAATTTGTTTTCAAGACATACGTGTTTCTATGACTTCCAGAAGACGAATGGAAGATTCTGAGCGCTGGCGTGCTGTGCGGCGCATTGAAGCAGGACAGTCGATCACAGATGTTGCTCCTTTCTTCGGCGTTCTTCATTCTGTAATTTCACGTTTATGGAAACAATTTCAAACCACACAGACAGTTATCCGAAGACCCGTAGCCAGTCGCCCAAGGGTTACAACCCCCGCGGAAGACCAATATAGTGCTATTGTAGCCAAGCGGAATCGCAGAGCGACCTCCACACGTGTGACATCTATGGTTACAGCATCCATTGATAAGGCGATATCTGCAGCTACTGTACGCCGAAGATTACATATGAGGGGCCTATACGCCCGAGTACCTCGAGTTTGTGTTCCTCTATTCGTCCAGTCAAGAGGGGCACGATTACTGTGGTGCCGGGAACATGTCAATTGGAATGTATCTGACTGGGGTAATGTCATGTTTACTGATGAGTCAAGATTTGCACTGGAGCCAGATGACAAGCGTATAAGGATATGGCGTGAACAACGAACACGCAATCAGTCCCAAAACATCACCGAACATCACGCATTTCGAGGCGGAAACATTATGGTATGGGCAGGGATTTCATTAGGATACTGCACCAACCTGCACATCTTTAAACGGGGTTCTTTGACGGCTGTCCGGTATCGAAATGAAGTCCTAGAACCCATTGTGATATTGTACGCTGCAGTAGTTGGCCCTACTTTTGTTTTAATGGACGATAACACACGTCCCCATAGAGCTGACATCGTCGATGACTAGCAGGAGAGTGAAGGGATTGCACGTATGGCGTGGTCAGCATATTCACCCGACCTCAATCCAATTGAAAATTTTTGGGATGTTCTCAGCCGTGCTGTATCTTCACGTTTCCCACCTCCAGCCATTCTTATTGAGCTGGAAACTGCTCTACAAGAAGAATGGCGATTGCTTAATTCTGCGGTCGTTGACCACCTAATTAAAAGCATGGTCACAAGGTGTAAGCTTTGTATACAGATGAGGGGGATCACATACCATATTATTGTCCTTTTTTCATTTTATGCTGTTTATTTTCACTTTATACATAATTCTTTTTAAGTCTCCAGTATGTCATTATCTGACAACTTACAAAAATTTAATATTGTTTTCATTTCTGTATATAATTATTGATTTTGTTTTATGCATAAATATATATGGTATTTTCTTGCCGAATTTTGTGTCCATCAAATCAGTACTTGTTGATTTTTTTTTGCATTTTACATCTTCATGCTTAATTTTTGGAAGTGAGTGTATTTTTAACATAAAAATGTTTAAAAATAAGTATGTTAAAAAATAAGTTAATATGAAAACCTTTTCCAGTCTTTCAATTAGTTACTTTTGATTTTTTTATTCTTCATAGGTAAATACGCATTTTATAATGAAACATAGTGATCTCAGTGTAAAAATACTGAATTGTAAAATCTTTGTTTAGGAGATAACTCTTTGTATGATGCTAAAAAAACAAGCGTACAAGAAAAGCTACAGGTGAGCGTACAGACGAATTACGTTGTTTATGTAAACTTGGCCTATCTATATATGCACTGCAGCACAGTCACTTGATTAACAATGTTAAACGTATTTATTATTTATTATGGTAGACGCATTTCTATGGTTTGTACGATAAAAATGATATCCGAAATGACTCCGCTTCAATTAGTTCGGATAAATTGGTATTCTTCGGAAAATAGCAGTTGTGGAATCTGGAAAGAATATTGGACAAGCTACATCATTAATTTAATTTAGTAGTTACATAACCCTTTGATTTGCAAATTAAAAAAAAAAAGTAGGAAAATATCATTTGCATTTATTAGGTAAATAAGGGATATACAATGCATTTGCATACTTTTAAATATTTATTTAATTTGTTAAATATACTGTAACAACAAGAATCAATGTAAGTTTCGTAAATTCATGTTGCTGGGATCCCCTTAACATTTGTTCTTCAGCGTGTTATTTTTGTTGAAATTCCTTAAATTTATTTTAGAAAAGGCAGAGAACATTTCTTGCATCCAACTTTGATAGCATAGTGAAAAAATTCAATCATCATATTTTAATGTGTCTATGTAGTTTCTGACAGGGACAATACAAAGAATCAAACTGTAGTTTAGGAATCTGTTGGGCAATATTGCTAGTTGCCTTTATGTAGAATTTTGGGCCAAAAGCTCTCACAGGACTGCATTTATCTTCAATCAAGCCGAAGTTAGTGATGCAATCAAGCCGAAGTTAGTGACTGCAATCAAGTCGCAGCGAAAGGCGACGGATCCTTGCTGCTGGACGTAAACTGATCTTGAATCATACATGAACAACGATGCCAAACTACTGAGCTTGGATACAGGTTGTCCATAAGATCCTTAGAAAATACATGTTACGTCCGAGCAACAATACCAAATATTTAGTTATTTCATTTACATTGCAGTCCAAATAAAGTTTTTTAATTTAGGAAAATAATAAAAATAATACGAAAAATACAATTATAACCTATTTATGATTTTATACTTTTGTTCCTCCCACAAAGAGAAATTTTATTTCCCTTTTACTGGGAAATTCTAGGTACCTGCAAGGAAAACAAAACTTTTTTTCAGGCATGATTTACTTGAATTATGGTTATTTAAAAATAAGTTTAAAATTTTTCTTTTACCTCTCTTGTATTTTATCTGTTAAACTCTCTTTGTTTAAACAGTCCTCATTTCGTGTTCTTTACATGACGTAATGCCACCCCTAAAACCCTTTCCTAGCTACTTTTTTTTCCTCAGATAGATAAAAAGTGGGGAAGTAATAGCATAGGTATAACATACTTAGCTCCGAAAATTCTAACGAGTATTTCTGAGAGTGCTTTGTATTCTTTAATTTAATTTCACTATAGCTAACTAATGGTGTCTGCCGATAACATCGCGGACGAAAACGTCGCGGAGAAAACAACGCAAGGTAAAAACGTCTTGCTACAAAGCATCGTGGGAGAAAACATCGCAATTCTAAAACATCGTGGTACAAAGCATCGACATCGAAAATAAAGCGGTTCAAAAACTTCGCAGTTTAAAAACATCGTCGTCGAAAATATCGTGGTAAAAAATAAAGTATCTACAAATCATCGCTTGAGAATAACATTGCAGACATGCTTTTTTTCAGGTTTTAATAATTGTAAATGGATATTCTCATAATGATTTGCGAGCGCAAGATGTAAAGAAGGATAATTTTTACTTTCACATTTTTTTATTAACTAATAAATTTTTGCTGAAAAAGTAAGAAGAAAACTTAAGCACAGAAAATTAAATGCAATTTATAGATTATACTTTTCATGAAAAATTACCAGTAAAAACTTTATAAAAAATGATTTATTAATGGCCTCTGTTAGTTAACGATGTGGTTTAAAATTGTATTAAGTGCTATAAGTTGCATTAATTTTCTATGCTTAAGTTTCCTTCTTATTTTCTCCGCAAAAATTTATTAGTTAATAAAAAATATGAAAGTTATCCTTCTTACCGTCTTGCGCTCACAAATCATTATGGGAATATCCATTTAAAGTTATCAAAGCCTGAAAAAAGCATGTCTGCGATTTTATCGTCATGCGATTATTTGTAGATACTTTATTTTTTACCACGATATTTTCGACGACGATGTTTTTAAACTGCGAAGTTTTTGAACCGCTTTATTTTCGACGACGATGTTTTGTACCGCGATGTTTTAGAAATGCGATGTTTCCTCTTTGCGACATTTTCTCCCACGATGTTTTGTAGCACGACGTTTTCGCCTTGCGTTGTTTTCTCCGCGACGTTTTCGTCCGCGATGTTTTTGCCGCGATGTTTTCGGCTGTAACTCTAATATATGCAATAGCTTATCTATCAAAACAATTAATTATATTTGTTTACGATTTTTTATGGGATACTCCGACATGTTTTTTCTTCTAGAAGTGATCTCGCTTATAGATTTTGTTGGTAAGTATACGATTACAGGAATGATGCACATTACGCTTATTAGCTTAAAAGACTGACTTAAGTAATAGTACCATTTCTGTAATTAAACTGTTCTGTGGTGAAACGAAAGAAAATTATACCGATGTGAAGCAAGAATTTGGTTTTATCAACTTGATGCATACATTTGTTTTAACCTTATTGGATCTTCCTTTTCTTAACTAGCCTTGAATTGAGATAAAACTAATATCTTGGGAACAAATTCATTGACTGCAATTAAGAAGGCTAGGATATGAACTTTTTTTCTTATTTTATTTCTAAGAAAAGGTTCTTCGTTAAACACTATGTTCAGTGGGAGCAGTAATTTGAATGGATGAAAAGAAATTTGTATAAACGTTTTGTTATTACTTTTAATACAGCTTATTAAAAGTAATATATGATATAAAACATTGAAATGATGTAAAAGTTTTACTATTTAGCATTCATATTTTTACTTTCTTTGAGACATTTACATCTCCTTTATTGGAAAAGGTTATGCGCATGGAAAGAGGTTGCTAAAAGGGTTTTGAAATAAATTTGATCTAGATATATATAACGAAAGCAAGCATAGGAAATCCTCAGAAACCGATTTATTTCGTCTCATGACAGAAATATTTTTTATTTGATTTTTATATTTGCATATTCGGTAAGAATTTTAAATTGTGCTAATTAAATGGCAATCAGATATAAATAAGTTTCACGCAATTATATTGTTGAAATATTTTATAAATATTTGAATTTATTTTTTGTAGTTCCCCCCTAAAAGTCCTCCTTTAAGGTATTCCTTTCCTTAGACAGATATATTACCGAGCCTCTTTGCTATAATCTAAGTAATTCTAATCCATATCTTCCCTTTTTCAGTTCTTCCTTCGCTTAAATTTGATGATATAATTAATGTTCTTTTCAAATTATCATAGTCTCCTTTTATTGAAGTGTTATTTACGCTACTACAAATTACTGAATCGAACATTATAACAGAGTATTAATAAGAATATTAATCACGGAATAATGCAAAATTGAAAAAAAAAATTCTTCGCACGAAATTCTGTTAAATATAGCCTCTTGTACATCCTCTCTTGAAGAAAATTGTTAACATATTTTTGGGAATTTTGTTTATTATAGGAATATATTTTTAAAAATTTCTTTTTAAATTTTTCACCCATGATGGAAACAGCAATACAATCTTATTACCAGTTGTTATGAATTATATCTTAATATTATATCTTAAGTTATGAATTTTTAGTGAATTAGCATAATTTAATAATTGATGAATCTGCGCCATTGAATAATAATGCTTGATTATCATCGTTAATAATAATGCATTGATGAATTAGCATCAATAAATAATTCATTAATGAATTATTAATGCATTGTTATGAATTATTAATGAGTTACCATTTCGGCCAAAAAATTCTATTACCAAAGTTACCTTTACAATTGATCTACGTGATAGTGTCTTTGGGTCTGTTCACCAGTGTAGCGATTGGCGATAAAATTCCACTGAATGGGAAAATATTCAACCGGGTTAAAAGTCAGGAATCAGGAATTGAGAAAAAGATTCAGGAAAAGGGTATACTTTGTCTTGTACTATGGATTATTTGTGAAGGGAGAACATTATAATTTATTTCAGTTATATGTAGAGAATGAGGGTGTATGTAGTTTTTGTTATTTACTGTGTATATAACTTGTCATAGCGATTACGAGCTTGTCATAACGATTACTTTTTACTTCCGAAATAAAAAGGAAGTACTGTAATCGCGAAAAATTTAGGGCATCATATTTCAATGAAAATATCCATTTTGATGGTTATCGATCACAATTTAACGATATTTTTGAGTGATATCTGTACGTAACGACAGAATAAAGGACTCTTTTCCTCCAAAAAAGTCATTGTAAGCTCAATGAGAGAGCTTACAATGAGAAAAATAATTGTTTAATTTTTATTTGAAGAAACTCGATTATTTTATTAAGCGCTCAAAGATTTTATCGTCATACTTGTAGAGATATAAGGTTTTTTGGAGTAGGAAACGGGGAAAATAGTATATATGCCTTTTTCCTGGTTTCGAGCCACCGAACTTCCATCTGATAGTTGAACGTACTGAGCACTAACCCAAACGAAAAGGATAATGCGATAATTACTTGTGCATTAAACTAAATAATGCAAACAATATATATCTAAGATTTATTTTCCCTTCTGGGATTTAGAATTCTTAATTAAAATACAGAATATAACTCGTCATAAGAAGTTACACGTCATTTCTAAGCATAAAAGTGTTTTTTCTAAGCTGTTTGGTAAATTACTTTTGTTTCACAAAAACAGTACATACAATGGATTTAATAACATGTTGTTACCTAACATTCTTTAAGTGTTTATATCAACCATCAAAATAATCCACGAAGCAGATTTTGCGTAATTGTTCTTCAATCGGATTGTCACTTGAGTTAGAAAATTTTACCTTGAGCAATGTATAATCATTTATTTTTCTCTTTAGTCAAATAAAAAGATTAAATTAAGGAGCAACGACAAATTCGAATTCAGATTTATTAATTAATCATAATTCATTTAAACCATTATTGCAGAATTTATATTTAACTAGAGGGGAAACTCGACAGATGAGCGGGCAGCAAAAGTTATAGGTCTATAAACACCAGAAATGAAAGTATATAAAAACATTTCAATATGAATAAAATCGGTTCATTCTTTCCAAGCAACAGCAAATTCTTAAATAATTTTTCTGTTGCCAAACCAGAAAACAAAAACCTTTGACACATCGAGTTAATACATATACATATGATTTAATTTAATGTAATATAACAATTTTTTCTCAATATCAGTAAAAGAATCAACGTCGCAATAACATGAAGTATCAATTATCCTAAACTGAAATAAAAAGATTGCTAAATGCAGCTATTTGATGAATGCTGACACTAATGAAACATTATCGACATAAAGTGACGTCACATGCAATAGCGTGATTTCTTTTACTTCAGAATCGGACCTTACATAATAATAATATATTAAATGTCTGCCAATGCTATTTTTTATTTCATATTTTTAAAACTTACAAATTTTTTATTAATAAACTGTACAATTTGAAAGCGTGCAATGGCAACAGTTTTCGAAATAAAGCAGATCTCCAGCGCGCGAGACATACTATTTTTATGATAAAAATGAAGGCGAAAATTAGCGTTTTCATAGTTTTTAATTAATATCTCGGCTGATTAAAGTCGAGTGAAGATGAGAATAATCTAAATGGCTTTCCACCAATTTTTGGAATCCGGGGTGGGGGAGGGGAGAGGCTTCTTTTGAAACTCAAATCCCTGCTGTTCTGGAGAAGATGATGCCACAAACAAACAGACAAACAGACTGAGGTGCACATATTTTTAATAGTATAAATAGTTGGAATTAGTCATAAACAAAGAATGTAAAACCGACGCTCATTATAGCGAGTGTTCAATTTCAATGACGAGGTCAAAATATCTCTAAATGATGAACGTATATTAAATTCGGTTTCGTTATAACGACTGTTCGTATTGTCCTTTTCCTTTAAAACATATATTTGTGACAATGATTTCCAGCCTTTTTCTTGCATCGAATCATTTTAAAAGGTAATTAGTTTTCTTCATATCCCTTTATATTTTTCCTTACAGTGCACAACTCCCAGCATAAGGAGAAGTGGTTAAAACTTGGGAAAGACGACTGGCAGACAAAAATACCGTCTTTCAGGCAGAGCTTCTTGCATTAAAAGCAGCCATCAATTTGGCAAAATATCAATTAGGATTAAAGGTCAGCATATATAGTGACTCTGCCTCAAGTTTGGAGTCCATCCGAGGGCACAAGACAAGGAGTCCTTTGGTGCAAGATATTCAGAAAATTCTTCTAAGTATCCCACCAGATGACAGACCTATCCTGATCTGGGTTCCAGCTCATGTGGGTATTACTGGCAACGAAGTGGCTGACCTGCTTGCGAAATCTGCTGCCAATGACTTCAGTAGATTGGAAAACGCAGTAAGTGTTCCGAAGTCCTATTTAAAAAAACCACGCTCAATAGCCTTTTACAAGAATGGCAGAAAAGATGCAAAAGGGAAAGCACAGGGAGGAGAACCTACAAGTTCTTTCCAAAAGTCACGTGCTCAGTTAATACATACAGCGGAGCACAAACTCAATTCTACACTGGCCATGGTCCCTTCCCACATTATATTAAGAGATTCGGCATACGAGCATCAGATTTGTGTGAATGTGGTGCGGTAGGTGATGCAGATCAGTTCCTCTTCAACTGCCCACAAACCGATAAACTGCATTTAAAAATGCCAAGCAGTGAATACTGGCCGCAATGGGCGGAGAATACCCGCTGCAACAAGCAGACGAAAACTAAAATAGAGGAGGTAATCAGGCTTTGCTCAGCAAGATACTAAGAAATTCTCCCCCTCTCTTGAGAATTGTATCTTCGCAGCATAATTTTAATAGCAATTCAAAATACTACAACTGAATATCAACACTAGGAAAATAGCTTACCCCGTAGAATAATAACAGGACTGTAAGAGCAAAACTATTGTAATGTAAGCATATTACTATCCAGTTTGTATGTACTTGATAAAAATAATATTGTAAAGCAGTTTAAATGATATTGAAAATCCAGTCAATGTGTAAATGAATTACAAGTTTAATTTTGATTATCTCAGTAAAAGTATTGTAAATATGAATTCATATAATGTTTAAATGTACACATAGCTGTCATGATTTTATGTATCTATCATATTTAACTTGTACAAGACAATGATTGTAATCAACATATCTATGCTTATACACAGGCCCTGTATGCCCATGTAATATTTATATGTATATTTTTACACGGAGGAAATTTTCCCTTCTGCCAGGATGACTACTAACACTATAAGTCTTTTACAACAAAGTCAGGTCAGTGGTTATCTCAGGCGGCCCTCGGCGCTCAGCATAATCATAATATAAGTAATTGCACATAAATAACTTGTGGTGTTCCTCGCCCCTTGTCTGTGATAGAACGTCGAGAAACCTTGTGAACTATGTAGCGACTTATCGCTGAGTTCAAAACGACTAAGACGTACACACGGGAAGGGTTAAGATACCCTTTTCACTCAAATAAGAATAACAGTTGGCCCCCTTCTCGGGCTTACAGGCAAGCCTTTACTCAGAAGGCAAACACGCGACACTAAGGTATCCTAACACTCTCCATCGAAGTCAATTGAACCTTACTTAAATACTTCTAACTGATTAGCATTCAATGCAATTTTAAAATCTCATTCAGGTAGGGAATTGTAAGAGGAAATAATAACAGAAAGGAAAAGGTTCCAGAATTAAAATAACTGTTATAAATTTAAAATATACCTTACAAACTTAAAGACAAGAATTAAACTATTAACATTAACAAAAGTTTAGAAAAATTGTTTATTAAATTTCTGTTTCATTATTTTTCCATTACTATTATTTTTGATTTTACAAATAGCAGTCCACTAGCATCAGTAAATTCGTTTATCACAGGTAGTTCGGTGTGAGGTTCGAATCCCGCGAACAGGCTGGCTGCATGGGCGTTTTCGTGGCTTTCTCCATGCGTAAGCCAGTTCCTCTTAGAAAGTCCCCCATGAAGGCATCCCTTCAGTAAAGATCCTTTCCTTATTTCAATATAATGAATATTGAATCTTGTAGGAAGAATAAAGCTAATTTTCAGAATAAACAAAATACTTTTATTTAAATTTTAAAACAGAACCAAAAAAAAAAATAAATACTGCAGCTCTAAACTCTCAAAATTTTAAACTCTTAACTACTGCAGTTAAAACTCTTACAACTATTAAAAAACTCCAAATCTTATACTCTCTAAAACAAAATATATAAAAATCTTTCGAATCCTCTTCTTGTTGCCACACCGTAAAATGCAAGTTCTTGTCCTATTATTTATATTTCACGTTCTCTTTAAGTCACGATCTTCACAAGTCATGATCTTTACAAGTCACGATCTTTACACCTTCCCTTAGGCAGATAGCCTTGATGCTTTGCAGTAATCACGTAAACAAACAAATAAAAAACTTACAAATATAAACAAGTTTCCAGAAGCAAAATCTTAGATTCTAATTGCAGACAAAAGTTTGATTTGATGTATTGAGGTAGTTTTGTTATATAAACAAAACGGCATAAAGCTGCCTAACTTAATTCTTACACCCATTTTGTTAAAAATTTTAACCGATTTCTTGCTTTCCTTAGTAAACTATTCACTTGACTCAGAACCTGCTTTTACTAGATAAGAAGAAGTCATTAATATTGGGTCGGTAAGAACTATTCATTTTGCGATATTTATATCGGTTTTGAATTTCAAATTTTAGATTTTAACATAACCCATGTGTTTTGAATAGGATTTGATCTTGAATAAATTTTCTTCAATGTAGTCGACTCTTCTTCGAACATAATATCAAGATCAGATATAACGCAATTCAGTGATATGAGGCATGCTACCACATTCAAATTTTCAGTATCTTGGGAGCGAACATTAAAACCTTCTTTTAAATATCGCAAGCGGCTTGTACATAGCAATATATCTTCTGTGGAACTAAATTCCTTCACAAAAGGAAAAAAATCTATTAAGTAATCAAAGTAAGTAATAGACTTCTTTTTGATTTAATATCGATATAAATAAGTCAATTTTATAATGAAAACCTATGATAAATTCTTTCAGCTTTTATGAGACTGATATCTCTTCCTTACAGTTTGTTTGAACTGTGAATGTATGCAATAAATATTGCCGCTGCATAATCTACTATCGATTACCAATCGACCCCTAGCTCATTAGTAAACTCCTTTAAAATTTCCTCGATCCTCCATTTGGGAAAACCTCATTTATAATTTCTGTCTTCCTTTTTTTTTTCAGAGGCGAAAGGCTCATATAACGAGAGTTATTATACAAAAATATTTACATTATTTCTTTATTAACTTTAGTTCCTTGATCAAGTAAATACAGGATAAATATCAAGAAATTTTGCACATGCAGCTTCATCAGCATCTGTACGTGACACCGAAAACATAAAACAAACCCTAATGCTTCGCTTATGTTCCTCCTTACAATAAATATGTAAGATGATATGGAATTATGACGAAGTTTTTCTAGCTTCCTATTCCAGAACTCTCTTTATTTGGATAAGAATACTTTATTTTGGGCACTTTTACAGAGGATTATGGTGATAAATGTTTGACATTTATTGCTTCCCATAGCTTACCAGCTCAGTTTCCTAAACATTGTCATGGTTACCTCTCAGTGTCTTTGTTTATTGGCCAATCCTAAATGCATCTTTGCAACAATGGTAACTTTAGAGTCAAGAATATTGAACATTTTAGGAAAATTTAATTATCGACTAAAACACTGAAATATATGATGCGTATGTAGAACAACTGAGCTTCTTGTGATTGAGTAGTGAAATTTAATATGTAATGTCATTAGAATTTTTCGATGTCACATAACTGAAGAAATCCGCAATGCTCTCTCCGGAATTTAAATTACGGGCCTCCCGAATACGCGTTGAGCGTGCTCCTAGTTACAGCACAGCACGAAGGCATGCGGAAAGGAAGGAGAAAATACTTTATATACTTGCCTTTGAAAGGGCGATTGGGAAGTAGAGGACCCAGTCGCCAAATCCTGGTGGTGACAAGTAGTCTTTCAATTCGAGGGCTATTTATAGAGTCTTTTAGAATGTTTCGAAGCAAGGAAATCGAAGAAATGCGCAATAATTTATCTGAGATTCGAACTCTGGACCTCTCGAATACACGTCGAGGTTCCAACATGAAGAAACGTGAAAATGAGAGAGAAAATACTTTATAAATAATTGGTTGAGAATGATGAGTGATATTAATTACAGAGACATTCTATTACTGACTGTCGCCCAGATGACATAGCGGTTAGGGGAGCCACCTGCGATACAAAAGGGACCGGATTCGAATGCTGGAGAAAGCATGGTTATAAGTGCCCGTCCCTTCATAAGAGGTAGAAGTGGCCCACCTATCAGGTACCCCTATAATAAAGGTGACTACCAATTCTGGCTTTAGTTGTAGCCAAGTCGAAGATCTGAGGGTCCGCCATTGAAGAGGGGGGATCACTGACTTGAACTACAGTCTCAAACAAAGTGGAGAACGTAAATGATGTGAGGTGATGAAGTTACGCGTTAGTATTTCAAGCTGGGGGAGATGGTTGTTGCCTTGAAGTGTCTGTATTAAAGTAACATGTCTTAAAGTAATATGTTTAAAGGTATTCTCTACATTTTAGCTCTTATATCTTTCCTGCGAGAATTCTTTTATGAATGTCTGTCAACGGTGAAGCAAAAGAATGCTGAGGATGTACTGAAGTATGAAATGTTAAACTTTTGAATTTTCTTTTAATTCGTGTCAATTATGATCATAGATGTAAGTCATTTGTAAAATTTTACTGTTCATAAAAATAACTGTAGCATAAAAAGGCATGAAATATTCAAAATATTGAAATTAACTAAACTGAATGAAATTTAGCTCTCTGGCTTTAAAAGCTGGATTTTAAAAATTGAATTAAATGTTCTATTTAAATCTTATTAATATTTTTTCTTATCATGCATTCAGTAAAATAAAATTAATCCACTTTTCGTGTAATCTGATATAAAACTTCTAAGAAAATGAAAATTGAATTTCAATATTTCGAATATTTTGGAAATAATTAGTTTTACCATTTTTTTTCCAAATTCATTTCATATTTTGAAAAAAAATGGTAAAATGAAAGAGCGTAAAAATGAAAATATAGGTGTTGAAATCATTGAGATAACTAACAAATAAAATCACATTCGCCTGCCTTCGTCTCATTAGGGGTTAAATGAGTTTTTTGAAGTTTTAATGACAGGAACAAATGTCGCATTACATAAGAAATGGTATTAATTTAGGAAATTATAGTCACACGCCATGCATGTTAGTTATAGTACTAACACCTTCTTTAGACAGCGAAGATTTTTAATTAGTCATGATTTATGACACAAAGGGGAAAAATTAAACTTTGATTAATGGGGGAAGTTAGCCCATTTGGAAGAAGATTAAAGGTTTTAATTGATTTTTTAAAATTTTAGATTAATTCATGATATTTCGCCTTATGAAAGTGTGTTTTAGTTACAAGCAATTTTATAGTCAGCGTTTGCTTGCATTTGCTATTAACATGCTATGCAGATGCAGGTGTTAACATAACACTGGTTAATATAAATGAGTTTATTAAATTATTAAAAAAGTGAGTTATTATTTATTTATATTGCTTATTTATTTCTTTTTGTGTGGTGATTGCAAAAAGAAATCATATTTTTTAACACCCTCTGTTTTTTGCTTTTTTCCTGCTAAATTATATTTTTGAGTGCCTAGTATTGCTTCAATAGTGTTAAGCGCTTTAAAACATGAATTTAATCATCAAGTGAATAATTTTAATCACGTAGATGTTCACCAATTAATTTTATACCTTGTGTGGTGTTTATACTCGTTACATTTAATTTACCTTCGCAGACATAGTTGTTTGATTAAAACTGAAGTGCTTTTCTGTAATTCATGTCAATAGCAGGGTTAATTGGACTAACAAAGCAGACAGTTAAGCTAATAGTGTCTGATTGTCTATGGCAGTCTGTTTTTCAATTATTTAATTAGAAAATGTCACAAGGAGAACACTTTTATTAATTTCTGCTTCAACTGGATTGCTTTTATGAGATTCTTTCGTAGTGAAAATATTTTTAAAATGTATATCGTCTCAAAATATAAAATTTACTTTTGAAAATAACTTTATGCGTAAAATAATATTTATCAATCCGCTTGAAAATCAAATGTTTGACTTTAAATGTTTTGTTAACTTTTCTGAAGAATTTAACAGTTAATTTTAAGAATATCTGCTGCTAATTATTTTTTAATAAATATGTAGCCTTGCATCCTATGTCTTAAGATGTAAACGCGTAATTAAATTATGCTACTTACTGATAAATTAGAGGGAAAATAAAGATGACTTAGATATTATAGATAAGTAGGTATAAAAATCCTGTCTGCGAAAAGCTCAAATATTTTGAATATCTGTGAAACTATTCATGCAACTTTAGTGTAATATAATAAGTCTGGCCTTGTGAAATGTATGAGTATATAGCAGCGTTTTCCAAAATGTGTTCCTGTACTGGCGTTCCATAAACAGTCAGTAAGAGTTCTGCACAAAGTTATGAAATCCAGGTTTAAAAACACCGAAACTGTGTCTGCTTTAACAGAAGTTAAAGCAATCCTTTAACGAGAAAACATAAAAAAAGTGTTTTGAATAGCGAGTATACTAAATTCAGTAATGTACATGTCACTAGATGGCTGATGTTGCCGGCAAATACATACAGAATGCATTTCTGCTAGTATTTGTTTTTCTATCCTCAGAAGTAAAGCAGTACTTCAGTGTCACTTCGCGATAGAGTGCTAGGAGTTGCACACATTTTTTATATTTACTGAGTTAGTTCTTTGAAAGCTAGCTGCTCGAGCAAACAGCTGCCTAAAAGAGTTATCATAACGAAGTATATAATAATTTTTATAGTCTATGTTGGGAATGGCATCACTATGCCAACGAATCAAAAGCCAGATAGAGACTGACCTCAGGAGACACCAGAGACAAGACGAGTTGTTGCGGTTCAGATAGCTACCTAACGTAACATAACATTTGTGGCGCAAAACGTGGGGCGCGATAACAGCTAAAATAAATTGAAAACGGAGCTTACACAATGGAAATGTCTAAGAACTTCCTTTACCACATGTGCAAACAAAATTGATGGAGAACTGAAATCAGATATTCACAATTTGAAGCTACTTTCGGTTCTGGAACTACAGCTTAAAGACAGGTTTAATCGACTTGAAATTTGCCAAATGGAAGAATTCTTCAATCTAAAGAAGATGAGCCTTATAGAGATAATAATTTTTAACTGTGTTCTTAAATCGAAAAGCTGTTGAAGAATTCTTTACCAACTGAATTACCATTGAAACTGCCGAAAATCTAACTAAAGAAATTCAACGGCGAAGCAAAAGGATTTTTGACGTTTTGGAGGCAGGTTTTGAAGATCCATGAAGATACGACAATTCCAGATGAAGATAAGTTTCAGTACCTTCTGCAAGCTGTTGTTCCTCAGTCCAAAGCCGCTCCGGTAGTGGAGACCTTTCCGGCAACGGCGTCAAATTATCCGAAAGCAATCGCCCAGCTTCGAGAGAGGTTTGGAAGAGAAGACTTACTTGTACAGATATATGTAAGAGATCTTCTAAGCATGGTTATGCGTAAAGCAAGCAGTGGACGTGTGAAGGCGGATCTTCCTGCTCTCTACGGTGATTTAGAAACCAAGATTAGAGCTTTATTAGATTAGTCTTGGAAGAACGCAAGAGAAGTATGGTGATTTCTTAAGGTCTTTAGTTGAATCCTGCCTGCATGAAGAAGTATTAGTTGCTTAGGAGAGAAACAGAAATTTAAAAGAAGCACCTCAACCTGATGACAGATGCCTTGAAAATTTGATGAATGTTCTGAAACATGAAGTGAAAGGAGAAGAAATGATTGTGTTTGCCCGCACCGGGTTTGGTTCAGACCATATTTTGTTTTTTTTTTAAAAAGAATACACTAAATAAAAATCTAGAATCCGCCACCGCAGCTGCGTTAGTAAGTACGTCAAATTCTGAGAGCCCAGATAGGCGCAATTTTAACTGTCTCTTTTGTGAAAAACGGAACCCAACAAAAGAATGTTTTTTTGCTAGAAACATGACATTAGAAACTAAGTAAAATATATTAATTAAAAAAGGTGCCTGTTTTGGATGTTTCAGATTGGGACACACTTGTATAACATGTCGAGTAAACAATTCTTGTATGTACTGTAATAAAAATCACCATTTTTTAATGTATCCCAGTCGCCAACAAAAAAGCGCAAATGAAAAGTCTAGAAGTTACGTAACTGAAACCAGCACATTAACTAATTACTGTAAAATAGAAAATGTTTATTTAATGACTCTAATAGTTAAAATTAAATTCAAGGATGTTGAGCTTAAATTACGCACATGACTGGATACAGCTTCTCAGCATTCGTATGTCAGTAAAAATTAGTAGAGAATTTAAATTTAATTCAGGCAAATTAAATTGATTCGGGGGAAGAGAAACGTAAGCGCAGATTCATGATGTTTATAATTGGTGCATTTTGGGGCTAGATGAAACTTTCTCCTTTAAACTCGAAGCACTATCAGAGAACAAACGTTGTGGCATAGGGCCAAAAGTGAACGATATTAAAATTCTTAATGAATTGAAAGATTGCGGCGTCAATTTGTCTGAATTGGGTTCTGATCCTAAAATAATAAAAAGAATTTAGAACATTCTAGAGTTTTGGAAGAGTTTAAAATAATGTGAAAATTCTTTCGGACGGTAGAAATGAACTTTGTTTACCTTTTAAATTTGATATGGCCGATTTGCCGACAAATAAAGATTTAACTTAAAAGCGTATGCCGCTTTCGAAAGCGTTTGAAAGGATGTGTCAGCGAGCACAAGATAAAGCATTTTTAGAAGAATATACTACGTACGATTGTCCGGGAAGCATATTTCACAAGTGCACATCTGTGTAGCCACCGAGGGAGGGGCTTCTAGGATGGACCAATGAGCATCTAGTAATATTTCTGTCATGTCACATGATCTTTCGCGTGCTTTAAGGCCACTTCCGAAGATTTAAGATTTAAGCAAGATGGTTGAAAATATTCTGCCACGCAATTTTCTGTACAAAATAATTAAAACATCGTCGACTGCTTCTGAAACTTTTTATTGAGAAATTAGATCAAATATAGAAAATTATGAAGATTTCACTACCTGGTTGAAATAAATACAAACACATGTTAGACACTTCGCAAAAATATCGATGTGAAATATTACTTAATAAGTGGTAAATAAGATGAAGAAAGAAATATGTGATAAACATCTGAGCCCAAATGCAATCTTTACATAAAACTATGCGTATGAGAAAAATATTTACACCAATTATATATGTAAATAGAAGTCAGCACTTTTTATTGCAGTCTATATGAAAAAGGTGTTCTATAATAATAACCAATGCAGAATTTTATTCAAAGTGAACTTTACTAATTTGCATTTATATACATTTAGTGCGTTAAATTTCACATTTAATAAATGCTCACTCTTAAATGTACTGTCTACACAAGAAATACCCAACAGAGTGAATTTATCGTACTCACAATGAGTATATTCAATTTATTCACATATAATTTTTAATGTTAACAATGGATATAATCAGATTATATGTGTTCTGAATCTTACACTTTAAAAATCAAAAGAATGCAAGCACTGAAATAAGAAAGCATTAGATTCATTGTAACACTTTCAGTCATTCTCAGCTCAGTTAAAAAAAATATACACTTGAATTCTCTTAATCCACATAATATGCCGTGAACATCAATCCTAATATTAACGCGTGATAAAAATCGCGAAAGTGAGATGTTAGCGATTAATCAAACTCAGAAAACAAAAGCACTACGAGAGTTTTTACTATTACGCCATATATTTATAACTGCGAAACAAATGCAAATTAAAACGTAAGCAAAATACTCTGACGTGCATGAAGATTTAACGTCACAAGAGCAGTAGCAGCTCATTGGTCCATTTTCGAAACCCCCTCCCTCAGTGGCTACGCTGATGTGCACTTGTGAAATATGCGTCCGGGAATGGGAAAAATTGAATGTTTATTGAACAGATAATAGATAATATTGACACGACGCATTTTGTACCTCATGAAGATGTTGTTGATATTAATGATGATGACAACAACGACGACGATGATGATGATGACAGTCATGTAGCTAATGCTGCTGATGATGATGTCGTTGATGATCTAATCGTGAAGAATAATGAAGAAACTGTGTAAAATCAACTAAATCAATTTGAACAAGGATGTGTTGATCAAGCAAATGAGAAAACACTTGCTAAAAGTGCAGAAACTCCCAAAGAACAGAAACATAACTCAAGGAAAATACTTATCTCTGACATTCCAGCTGACACTACGATTTCTCAAATTCCCGAACGTTTCCCAAAAGCATCTCAGATAACTCTGAATTTATCACCTGTACATCCAAATGCTACCATCAGTTACATACAGGAAAAAGATGAAGTTCAGGCTCTCGAGACGACAAAGAATGCTGAAAAATCTGGAAGAAAAATTACTGTTTCATGTTCTTTAGCCGTTTCACGCCCAAAGAAACGCCAGAAAAGAGCCTGAAAATACAAACCTCGAGACCAAATGCCAATCCAACTTGGACTTCGTCCCAAATTCTTCAGTCCTTATGAGACAGCGAAAGTTCATCCCTCTGATTGTTACGAAGTACGAAAGATACGCCATAAAGGCACCATTATCCTGTCAACCTCTGCTGATCAGATGAACTGGTGGTGGTGCACAAAGTTAACATTCGCCACCTGAACATTGATTTTTTTTCTCTTTTTTTAATTTGTTTTTTCCCTTTATTTTCAGATCCACCCCGATCTACGGACCTCACTGATGTTTTCGATGTTTGTGACAGTTCTAAGGAAACAAAGACACGATCTGGTAGAACTTAAAGATGCCTCTTAGATGGAACTTGATAGACTTGAATGTTTTGAGTAGCTACCCAGCAACTCAAAAGGGAGGAGGATGCTGAGAATGGCATCACTAGGCCAACGAATCAAAGGCCAGATAGAGACTGACGTCAGGGGACGCTAGACATGGACCTTATAAGAGATAGATTGACTCAGTGGGCGGGGCACGCGTCACCGACATGTCGGCAAGAAAGAGTAGGGACGATCTGGTTTACTTTAACACTGAAACCTATGGTTTTTGTGTCACATAACTCTTTTTAATTATTAAATGTGATACGTTGTATAGTGATGAGATTATAAAAGCCACAGTTTTTTCCAAATAGGATTTAATATATCTCATTAAAGCATTTTTACTGCATTTCGCCCATTTTTTTACGCGTAACTCTTGTACAAACATCCTTACTTTGGTAAAACGGTAAAAACTCTAAGCACAAAATTTATGAACTTAATTTTGCGTAAAAATAAAGTAAAATTAAATAAGATTGATAGTACGCGATGCTTTGAAATAAATAAGTTAAAATTAAACAAGATCTATTAATTTTTTTAAAATTTAATGAACATTTTCATTCAGTGATTTTCCAAACTGTAATAACATTACAAAACGATCATATTTATTTGATTATATGATCATTAAATTATTAACATTAAAGTGGATTAGTTATTTTAATAATTCGTAAAATTCGGAGCATAAAATGTTCTGAGCGTAATGAAGGAAAAAAATAAAATAAAATAAAATCTAGAAGCACTCAGATTATATATTACGCCCAGAAGGAACCTTTTTTTAAAGTTTTGTGTGTTACCTATATTTATTGAATATCATGTTCTTCCCGTAAACCATATACATTTGAAAACAGCACATCTTTAGAATTTCCACACAGGAGAAAAAACTGTTATTTTTCGTACAGTGCTTGCTCTGAACTCCTTGAGTTTGTTAATCAAAAATTCGTTAAAAGTTTACAAAATATGAAATAGATTAAAACAAATTCGAAATTCGGCCGTCCAGATGCCCAAGTTCGGGTGGAGGATTGCATTATTCAATATTTGATGGCTCTAGATACTGTCATTTTTGTCACAGTGAGAGAAATATACATGAATTCATGCAGATTCTTCATTATTTAATTTCTTTACATATAATATAGGGCGATAATATTTGGTAACAACAATTTGCAAGGAGACACGGACATTTATAGTAATAGTAAAACAGCGCAAAATGCCTCTTCGAAACTAACAGCCTTTCTAGGCTATTGCCGCTTTGGGTTAATAAATTAAATTAACAGTAAATAAAAAAAAATCTTATGCAGAACTAAAAATAAATTTAAAAAAAATAATCACTATAAAATACAAGCAAAATTAACTATTACGGTTAAATACAATTTTAATATTAGAATTAAATGTATAAAAATTAAGATGTCAAAAGTGTTTGTCACTATGATGTATTATGAAATATAATTGAAATAAAATTCCTTTATAGAAATTGTGCCATAATACTCATCTATAATTTTAAAAAAGCAGCACAATTTAGAATTTTAAACACAACTTTCAAAAATTCGTTTTTAATTATTTTAGTATTTTTTACTTATTTACTCCAATAAAAAGCATAAAAATTGCAAGAGAAAATTGCTTGTTTGAAATTTTCTATTAGTTTAGATTTAAAATATTATTTTCTAAAAGAAGTAGTTAAAAATTTCCTTACAGCATAGAAAAAGCTAAAAAAATATCCAGCCCTGAAAGCATGCAATAGCTTTATAATTATTTGGAACGTTAATTATGCTTGATAAATATGCTTAATTTTTAAAAATCAATCTCAATTTCAAAAATAAAAATATGTGAGAATTCTAATTTGTGAAATGAGGCGCCACAACCAGCTTTTTCTTGATAATTAAACAAGCTGCAATAGGCAACCAATGTTAAATTTTTGCAAGTCGTCCCTAATCCTCCGGATGTGATCAAGGTGACAGCCGGCAACGCCTCAGACGAGGGAGAAAACCCGTTTAGGTTAGTCTATTTCTTATAAGGTCCGTGACGCTAGAGGAAAGACGAGTTTTTGCGGTTCAGATAGCTAAGAACGATGTTTGCATGATGTAGCTAGATAGATATTTCTAATTCATTTAATTTGTACAAATGTGTAAATAAACCTTTTTCCTTAAGTTTAAAATATTTGAAGTGCTCCATTTATGATAACATTCATCGGGTAGATGACTTATGAATCCTTTCTGAGCTAGTCATTGTTTGAAACCTAACGCCTTACGTAACATAACAGTCTAGCTAGTGTCATTTCATAAAAATATTTAATAATTCTAATTAGATCTATCATGATTTAAATGTATTTTTGTTTAACTCAATTAGATTAATGAGTAGAAAAAATATTCTTAAGGATTAAGTTTATTTTGTTTTCAATCACTTCGTTTGTTACTCAGTAACAGAAACATTAAACTTGAAAGATAAATATCTTGCGCTTTACTGAATGGCAACATGTTGGTGAACAGAGATAATTCAAGACAGTGCCTTCAAATAATCGTATTTGTGGATTAAAATTGAAAGAAAAATATTTTACATCTTGCAAAATGGCAACAGTCTGGCTCGTTGGAGATGTAAATGTTCTTTTCGAACAGTGTTGCTACTTCTAGCTTTCAAACCGATGAGTTTGCCAAAAAAAAAAAAAAAAAAAAAAAAAATTATAATTTGTATAAAATATAAAAAAAGTCAAAAACGAAATTCGGAAACAAAATCAGATCCAAAACTAGGGTTTCAAGATGCATACGTTCGAATGAAGGAAAACTATGTATATAAAAAATTTCGGTGGTTTTAGGTGTTGTCTTTATCCCACAATGCGAGGAACGTACATGTATGCATGCAGACTCTTCATTATTTATACATCAGCATTCACTGTCAACAATACCATTCGCTGTCAACAATTTGAAAAGTAGTTCAGACACAAGAATTGTACGCACAGAAAGGGAACTCGAGAATTATAGCATATAGACCTTTGATGCTTGAATGTATAACGCGAAGCACATAGTTTCTGATAAAAATGACGGCTGTTGACTCGCCTGAGGTCCCTTAGGTAATGGCCTCAATATGCTTCCGAATTTCGGGAAAAAAAAGGGCCTGGATACATTAAAAATAGCTGTTTGAGCATCCTCCTGTTTTTACTAATATTTTAATACCCGTTAACCAGTTAACTATACCTCGCCTTTATGTATTTATAGTACATCTTTTGTCATCTTTGGTCAGAGTTTGGTGGCTTTAGTTGGGAATAGTTATCAGATTCGATTTGCTCGAATCCGATTTATAATGTCAGAGTAAGAATTATAGAGTCTTTGGGTTCTCTTTGGTAGTATATACTGAAGACTGTACAGTAGACTGCTGTATATGCATATACTGTATATGTAGAATACGAAGTAGCGAATTCTCGTTATGTCTTGACGACTAAACAAAGCAGAATAAGATTTAAATAACCTTTTTATTTCAACCAAATTAAAATAGATGCACGCACTTGGTGTTCACAAATCACCACCACTTTCGGCTAACGTAAATTTAACAGAAAATAAGAATGTAACAAATCACTAATAAATTAAGATATCTAACGACTGGTTCTTTAGCTTAACTAAACGCTAAATTGGCTGCTTATAGCAAAACCGAGCCTAGAAATATTAGTATAAATTAAAAAATATCTAACACGGAGTAGAGAGCTAATTTCAAACACGCAGCATAAACTCGGAACTAAGTCCGATACTACTCTATTCGAACTCTTGAAACGCAGCTTAAATACTGCTTCTGAAACACGTTTAGAATTTGTATCTACGTCATACACAATTTAAATTCCGGCAGGCAACTGAAATCAGGAGGATAGGAAAGTCAAACTAAAAATAATTGGTTAGGATAAAGATCTTACAGAATCATGAAATAAAAATATTTTACCTCTATAATAGGTGCACTTTACTAAAATTGAGGCCAACTATAATCCTAAAGTTAGTATTTTCCCGAAAGAAACTCTTAATGCGTTTAATGAAAATCAAACTAACTCGTTTAATGTATATTTGGGAAACTTTTGCTGATTGTAGTTTTAATTCAGAATATTATTTGCATTTACTTTTCAACATATTATTATATTTTTCAATAAATTCAAGCTAAAATACTCTAAGGTTACGCAGCATAAATTATTTCACTTAAATATAAAATACTACTTCACCTCAATCGTAAATCATTTTCACAGCTTTTTCTTAAACCAGCAGAATAAATAAAAGAAAAGCTAAAGCGAAGAAATCAGTTTCATACAATAGCATATGCATCGAAAAATATCTCTGGACAATATTTTACATGCCAAAATCCTTTACTGCATATTCTGTATTATAGCTTTCTCCTATCGCTGATCTCTTTTTAAGAATACGGCTCTTTAGACGTATCTTATATTTACTGAAAATTTATTTGTCTTTTAAATTTTAAAGAAAGCATTTTTCGTTAAAGAAGTCTGACACGTTCCTCTTCGAAGGCATCTTAAAATTATTTTATGATTCAGTAAAAGGGTTTTCTTTTGAGCTGCCAGGCGCTGATGGTATAGTCATGACGTCACGTTAAATGATTTTGTGTATTTACTGAATCTATTTGAGTTAGTTCTGTATTTTGCATATGACATTCTTTTAGCTTGATAATCTAGATAAATACGAATATTAAAAACGACTGGATTTCTGACAGCAATAAAATATACTATAAACTTATGGGTAAATTCTACCTTTATGTCCGACGTCGAAATTCATAAAACAAGGTCATTATCTCTCCTGAAAGCAGTTGTGAGTGCTATACAGCAAAAGCCCTTGTACCCACACACGAGTATAGAGTAGTTTTTAATTCTCTCGATCATTTGCAAACTCAGTGTTTTCTCAAGAAGTGTGCTGTGGTGTATATAAATTTAAACTTTTATTGTAAAAGAAGAATAAATTAATTTTTGATTCGATCAAAATAATAAAAGACTTTTCGTTTCAGTCCATTCAAAAGTACTGTTAATGTTTGCTGCGTTTGTCCACTTCTATATGACTTTAAACAGCTCTGTATAGTTTAAATACATTACCTAACTAATTTTAATGTGATTTAATGTAACCAAACACTGGTTCTTGATCATAAATGGACTTAGGATTTCTTCATAAATGTTGTTTTATTTAAATAATTAAACTCAATTATTTAAATTTAAATTTCTCTTGTATATATAAATATAATAATTAATTTTAAAATTTCTTTATAAATAAGAACAGCTAACAAAGTATTCAAAATTTAATCAAAAGTTTATACGAACTGTTCATCCACAAAAGTACTACTTCCTTAAGCAAACGGTGCAAAATATCAAAGTGTTTAATTTTATTAATTTTTCTTTTGAATCTGTGGACGGCAACAATGTACAAGACACTTTGAAACGGAATTCTAAATTTCCAAACTTTTATCTTTACTGTAAAAATTGTTTCTGCTTGGAGATCAAAAAGGTTCTATTGATTATTCTTTTTAAGAGAGAAAATCTCTTCCGGCACATTTGTTCACAAAGTTTATACGAAAAGCGCACACACAAAAATTTTAATTCACTACCTCAAAACATTGGAAAATGTCAAAAAAATTAATTTAATTATTTGTCGTTTTGAAGATGTGGATGAAAACGCTTTGTAAAGCAATTTAAGTTTCCTAAGTTTTAAAACTTTAATTTTGGAAAACAGGTAAGATTTTAGTTTTTATGCATTTAAAAAACTGAGTTCAATCTTAGAATAGGCTGCATCAGTCCATACGTTGTTTACATATCTTGGACACTCCTTTTTATGACGTAATATTGGTTACGCCTCTTCTTAAAACAAGTATGCTATAGCTTCTTATTTAAAGAAAATTTAAATTATAATTTGATTTAGTTGAAATGTTAGGTTTATAATGTTCTGCACGAGATTTTTTAAATTATAAATCTACTTTTGTGTGTTGTGTGGTAGAGTTAGCATTTAACGCAATGAGTTATTTCTCACAAATATATTATTAAGATACCAAACGATTGGAAACAATCATTACCAAAGGACTGAAATATTGAATGCATGATTTAAAAATTATAACCGTAACTTCTCAAAATACAGAAAAGAATTCTTGCTTAAAGAATTTTTTGATTATTGATGAGTGTGTTTGATTCGGTGCTTCCTGCAGAACGGATGATTATCTGAATCTGGATTTTTTTTTATCAGTTGGAGCGAAGAGGTAAAAAAAGCATGATTGAGTTGTGTATGGAGAAAGGTTTGATTGCAAGATCGTATAAATGCCCAATTTGTGAAACTGATATGAAACTTGTAGAGCGAAAGAACTGTATAGATGGTTTAGAATGGATGTGTAAAGTTACTGAGGCGAATGTAAGCATCGAATTACAAGGTCTGTTCGAAAGCACTCGTGGTTTGCGAAGAGTAAATTGAGCATGTGTGGTGTTTTGCGAGTTAGCTACATGTGGTTGGGTAAATTCGGGAATGATTTTATACGTTCGGAATTACGTTTTGCTAAAAATTTGGTGACAGATTGGAAACGTTTTTGTAGGGAAGTGTGCATAGAGTTATGCTTGAAGAAGAATGTGGTGTTGGGTGGGGTGTTTGAAGGAGAATGTGATAAGGTGCAAAAGGAGAAAACTGAAGATAAGTTTCATTTATTATTCTTGACTTGAATAAAATAGCGGAGTTATGCTTGAAGAAGAATGTGGTGTTGGGTGGGGTGTTTGAAGGAGAATGTGATAAGGTGCAAAAGGAGAGGACTGAAGATAAGTTTCATTTATTATTCTTGACTTGAATAAAATATCGGGTGCTTGTAAAATATGGCAAATTGGCAATTTGGATGTTCGGTAGTTACTTTATTCTGGTAGCTTTGTTTTCGTTTTTGTAATTTTTCTGGAAACATTTTTTTTTACAACTCGAATCAGTGGAGTTGTTTATGCGCGAGTTTCTGCAATTCTCCGATTTTTTTTAAGTGAAAGCAGATTACTGAGTATGTGAGCAATGCCGAGTTTATTCAATGCCTGATTTTGTTAAGTAAAAAGATATCCCTAATTACATGGACAAAGTGCACAGTGCCGAGGTTGTGCACAATGCCGAGTTTGTGCAATTCTCTGATTTTTTAAGAGAAAATTGATGGATGATTTTTTTTTATTTGTATAAATGCTGAAGCTTAAAAATCTTTGAAAATACTGAAGCTGTATGAAACACAAGTAATAAAGACTACGACGTTATTTATCGTTTTAATAATCGGTAGAATTCGCTTACTGTATCATAGTAATTTTAAATATAAACAATTTATTATACTTATTTTCAGTAACGCCTAAGCTTAAATGTTAGAAATGTAAATTTTAATGAAAGAATTTGATGTTAATTAACAATAATAAACAATTCATTACTGTTATTTTTAAGAGAAAACAGAAAGCACGCGTAGCGTAAATGCGAGAATACATGTGATGTCACAAGCTTAGTCCCACCCATTTATATGGATATCACACGGCTCCAACATCTCAACTTTGCTGATGCAGCCTATTCCTTTTTTACCAAAATCTGAATTTTAAGATTGCAATAATACAATCAATAGCATGCCATAAGTTAACAGCATATTATTATTATGACCTAATTTTTATGATTCGCATTCTGTAAACTGCTTTGATGTAAGTTTTAAGATATTATGAGATGAAGGATAGTTAAAGCTTGAGTTTCATGCTTTAATTATTATTTATTGCTACTTTAGTTATTGTCTTTAACGTTAGTAGTTATATCAGCATATTGGTTAATATCATTCAGAGAGATGAAGAGGAAAAACTGCGAAGGAGAGAAGAATGGCGAAGGAAAAAAAATGTGTGAGTCGCAAATATGTAGCTGCAGCTAGCGGTATTCCAAATAATAAATAATTTATTTATAATTAAATACGTAAGTTTATTAAATAACGTATTTAGAAGACACAAACAATTGGAAACAAACTTCAATAATACGTTATAATACATTTAATTTTAGATGTTTTAGTTTTTCTGTTTTCTTTTTCGTTCTGATGTGCTAAAAATTATTGCAACATCGACACTAGTTGAGATTTACAAACATGAATAAAGATTACGTGTAAAAATATGCATATGTAAGTAAGATAAGGAAAATAAATTGATATTTCGATTTTAAACTGTAAGGATCTTAACTTTTACTAACGTTTATTTTATTTTAAATCTTTACTATCACTTCTTATTTTCTACTTCCGGCCAGAATTATAAGCGTTAAGGTTTTTATGCAAAGTTTGTCTGGCGAACGCCAAGTATTTAAGTTGTGACTTTTTGCCAAGCGAGAGAGAGGAAGCAGTTAATCGAAGCAGGCCGCTTACCTTAAAAGTTTTACTCAGTTGCTGGTTGCCTTCCAGGCCAGAGGTTTAATCCTCTTGATAACTTTAAACGTATTGTAGTGTTCACAGTTCTCTGTATTACATACGGCTTCCTGTTAATATAAGGCCAATCTTCCACGTTTATTATTTTAAAGTTAAATTGGAGTTTAGTTTTATTTTTATATTTTTACGTTTAGACCACAAGTAGTGGGTCTTTGTATTCCGAAGTACGGAAGTTACTGTAAATAGAGAAAAATAAAGGGTTTGGTATACCCTCTTGTGTATCCTGTCTACTTCCCACAGTGATTGAACATAGCTTTAGTAAGCTCTCTGTTCCGAGTCAGGTCCTTGCATGTTCCCGAAGAAGGTAAGACGGAACATTGAACCTGATAGTGGCGCCCAACGAAAAAGAATAACCATGGCCGAGTTTCAAGAAGAACCTGTGCTGCCTGCAGAAGCGGCTCAGAATCCAGAAATGCCAGCTGCCGCCCTGGAAGGATTTGGTTACATCGTCCAGACCATGCGCGCTTCGATGAAACCAGAAGCAACATTTAATGGAAACCACCATGGTTAGCCACTTTTAGAACAGTACCTCAGGGTTTAGAGTTGAAATTAGGGTGTGTTACGAGGTCTTGTTATGTTGAATTTTAACACGTTAGTGTTTTGATTGTAGGAGGAAGTGTGGAACACGTAGACAGAAACACATTCGTGTTTGGTGTTCTTTTACAACACATGTCAGAGAGCACGGAGAGAGATAATTAAAATAGTCATGAATGAAATAAGAATGTTAAGAAAAGTATAATTATACATGTTACTTGCCATTTCATTGTGTAACATTTCATTAAACTAGTTTTCCTTCCAGATCTCTGGAAGGAACCAGATTTGAATAAGAGCTCCTGTTTGGATGCAATACAGATGAAAAAAAATTGTTGTATATCCTGGGAGCTGCTATTGTAAAAAAAAAATTCTTTCTTTTAAATTTCTAGTTTCTAGCGAAGTATGTTTGTAAAAGATTGGCCTCGAGTTAGATTCTAGAGCTAAAAGTTTTCAACAAGGTCGTTTTAGACATCAGTTTCAAACTAATTAACTCTGGCGGGAAGTATGTAAGGATCTTAAGTTTTACTAACGTTTATTTTTATTTTAAATCTTTACTATCACTTCTTATTTTCTACTTCCGGCCAGAATTATAAGCGTGAAGGTTTTTATGCAAAGTTGTCTGGCGAACGCCAAGTATTTAAGTTGTGGCTTTTTGCCAAGCGAGAGAGAGGAAGCAGTGAGTCGAAGCAGGCCGCTTAACTTAGAAGTTACTTAGTTGCTGTTTGCCATCCAGGCCAGAGGTTTTAATCCTCTTGATAAATTTAAACGTATTGTAGTGTTCTCAGTTATCGGTACTACATACGCCTTCCTGTTAATATAAGGCCAATCTTCCACGTTTATTAGTTTAAAGTTAAATTAGAGTTTAGTTTTATTTTTATACTTTTACGTTAGACCCCAAGTGGCGGGTCAGTGTATTCCGAAGTACGGAAGTTATTGTAAATAGAGAAAAATAAAGGGTTTGGTATACCCTTCTTGTGCATCCTGTCTACTTCCCACAGTTATTGAACATAGCTTTAGTAAGCTCTCTGTTCCGAGTCAGGTCCTTGCATGTTCCCGAAGAAAGTAAGACGGAACATTGAACCTGATAAAACTACTGCAGACTTTCTCAGCTGATAAAAGTTTGCATTTCCAAATAATGTCTCCAAGAATGTGAGTATGCGCGAACGTAGTGAAAATATTTTAGTTCTCTCTGTGTGTGAGTTAACATCGACACTGAGCGCTCGAAAAAGGTTTAGTTCTCTTTGTGTGCTGTATAAGATTTAACACAAAGATTAACACATTAAAAATAATTCGAAGTAAATCATTAGACCTGAAACGTTTTCAAGAAATAGGTACATTAGGCTGGCTATTTTAATTTAAAGCACTGTTCAATTCGTCAGAGAATCGAAGGCTTACTAGTTCAGTATAAAACACTGGAAAATAAGATTGCTTGATTTTGAATTGATTTAACAGTTAGAAAACTACCACGATACACAAGAAAATTTATTAATTGTTGATTCTATGAGCTTTTATCATTAGTTATGTTACGGGGCACCGTTCAGATTCGCATGCCCGAAATCAGTTTTGTAATCTAGAAGCAATAAAATAAGTTGTACAAAAAATCACAGAAAAACATCTGGAGAAACATCTAGTTTAAAACAGCTAAACATTGGCTGCTATGTTAGATACTTTATCAAGATTAATTGTTAGCTGTCTGCGAACGTTGTTACTTCATTCCCCTTTTTCAACGGCGTGGAACTAAATTGATTGGATCATTAAAAAATCTGCAGTAAGGACCAACAAAGAAAATTGAAGATAGTTGAACCAATTTTAGATATACTCTCAGTATATGTTCTTAAGTTTGTTTTTATAGATTTTGTTTATGTTTTTTGTATCTTTATGTGACATTTTAAAGAAAATTACATTGACTACGTTTCTTCATGAAACGTATCGTCGGTTGAAGAAATTTCTAAGGCGACAATAAATCTTTTAAAATCTTTTAAAGAACTTAAAATAATAAAAGTGTCTGTGAATGCATGACGACAAATACCGAAAATAATTTCAAACTTATTTCCTAATAAAGTATACTATTTCAATACATTAATTGTTCTTGCAAATTTAAAGTTCAATTTTTAAAACCCTTTTACAACTTTCCAAGTGTTCTAAAATCTTGAATTTATTTTTACAAATATAATATATCTCCTTAAGAGTTAGTTTCATAAATCTCGTCAAGAGATATGAACAAGTAAACAATAAAATAAATTTAATGTTTTTGTATGCAAAAATAATGTGCAATAGCAGTTTCTCGGATAGTCTAGTATTTCAAATATTAGTGTATTACAAAACATCTTAAAAAATCAAGCTGCGTATTAAATATAAAAAATTAATTTATATAAAATTCATTGCTTTCCGAAAATATGAATTTTATCCATATTAATTCATTGATACTACAATCCATTGAACGGAAAGTAGTTTTTCTCAATTTAATGGTTTTATGATACTTGATTATTTAAAAGAATCTTATTTAACACTTAATAAATTTAATGTGAATCAAATCAGTGGAAAAATATTTAGTGGTAAAAGAACATACGTTTCTAAGAATTTTGTTTCGGCCACTAGATAACAGAATAAGCATGAGACTTAATCCAAAGAATTTTAAATGAAATTATTCATTTAATTAAATATGCTAGATATTTTGAATACAGCAAAGCTATGAGGGCTATTTGCATAAGAGGAGGGATGGCTTCGTAGGCGGAGCTTCTTGAGAGGAGCTGGCTTATTTCACATTACAGAGGCGAAAAACCCGAAAATAAACCATACAACTAGGCCATCTGCCTGGACTGGATCCAAAGAAGGCCTAACTACCAGAACTCAGAGGTGTTAACCAATCGGCCACTATTGGGGCCCGTTTAATTAAATAAATAACATTTTTGAAAAAGTAATGTGAGCTCAAACACTGTTTTTATATAAAAAAATATAATATTAAAACTATAAATAGTTCGAAATAGTCTTATTACGGAACTGAAATTTGCTATGTTTATCAAAATTCTATTATCATTTTTGTAGGTTGCGAATACTTCAATTTCCTGCAATTTATACATTGAAATCTGGATTTATAAAAGGCACTAGATTACTTAAAAGCTATGTTAAGTAAAAATAAATAGCTTATCTAATAAGAAATACTCTCGAATTTAGAAATACAAATTTTTGAAAGGTGGGATCTAATTTTGTAGAACTTTTAAAATGAATTAATTACTTTTGCTTAAATTTTCATTGTTCTTTGTTTTTCGTATCCAACCGAGCTTATTCTCTGAGATTCAAATTAACGATTATTTAAGGAGCCCAGCTCAAAGTAAGGACATCAGATTTTGATGATTAGGCTCATAGGTCTTAATACATATAATTGTATTATTATTAATATTCTTATATAGTAAGCAAAATCCTTTCATAACAATGTACTGTTTTTATTTGATTTCAGTGCAAAAAATCAAAGGTTTATTCTCTATTACAATTTAATCAACGCTTAGAAATTCTCACTAAAATTTATTACATGGAAACGGAATTGGATGAAAACATCTTGGAATTTTTATGCTCTTCTAATCTATTCTATTCTTGCATTTATAGCATAGACCTGTGCTTTAACCTCTTTCCTGCAAAGCTGATATATTGCGTCCGTTCACAAGCGTCAAGATCCTATCTGCTTTTTTATGCTTTTAAATTATTTTCTGTTGTTTTGTTATTTAAATATAGATATGACAGATTACTTTAATCAGTAAGAATATGAACACAAATATACTCCTAGATGGCATATGAAATAATATTTTTTATCTCTGAGCCAACTACGAGATAATTCAGAGGTCGCCGCCCAGTGGTCCGCGAAAACATTTTGATGGTCCGCAGAAAAATTGGGACATTATTTATATTTTTATGAGGATTCAGTTTAAAAAATGACGAGTAACAAAAACTATTATGGAATATGGATTATACTTTTTTTAAAATTTTAGCTACTACTTTTAGCGAAATTCCTTCTGAATTTAGCGACTTTTTAATTACTTTTGCAGGTGTATCTAGCGACATTTTAAAGTGACAGTTGGCATCTATGGATATGCTGCTGTTATCAATAATAGCGCGAACTGGAATTCTCTTTCCTTTCGAATTACAAACATATGCTATTGTAGTCGTTAATAACACAATTTTTCTCCGTGTCGGTAATTAACTTGATGGATTTTTCTGAGAACTATGCATTCTTGTTTATAATTGCATTACTGGAAGTTTCCTTTTTTTCTTTTGTCTGACTGTTGATAGATGGCGCCATTGTTGAGTAAGCGATGATTATTATGTTTACAATAATTAAAAATTGGCGGCATAACACTTTCAGTTTATTGCTATTGCTTTGAGTTTGTGAGTTTGTTCTCCTTTTCATGAAATTCCTTTTTAGTAATATGGAAATTTGAAGCTTTCTTCACAAGAAGGGAAGATTTTTGCACTTTTCATATAACTTTTCAATGTGAACATACTATACGTATCAGTGAGATGTTAATAGTGTTTTAATTGTTACTCATAATCAGGGGCATAGCCTGAATTTCCATAAAAACATGCTGCTGAAAACCATGTTTCGAAAATTATATTAACAAATGAAAATTAGAATTACATGTATTGGAAAGTTGAATATAATTTTTGAGTATTAATATATTGTTTTCGAGGTATGTTTTAGTTTTTTAATTCATATTAGTGGTTCGCCAAATATAAAATTATATATGTAGTGGTTCCTGAATTTCTAAGTGTTGATGACCGCTGATATAAACACCAGCTCGGAACTAGTTAAATGATACTCACCCGTTCTGCTCATTCAGGCATATTTCCTCCTCATGGGATACGTTATTGTCCATTAGTCTTACATGAGTCATTGAAATAAGAATTTCATCAGTCTATTTTTAGCATTTCCCAAGTAAATACCGTCTCCAGAAAAAATAAGATTTTGTATTCTACAGATTTAGTAACTGCATCTACGTTTTGAGAAATAAATGATCCATTTAAAGTCGTCAAGTGTGTTATTTAATCCCTTCCTGTATGTCGAACACCTAAACATTGCACATATTAACTACTGCAATACTAGTACTCGGTGATTCAGGTAAGGGGATCAATAACGAGTTATCTCGTAACTGGCAAATTAGTCAACTACGAGTAACTCAATAAGTCAACTACGAGTATTCTCGTGGAAGGTAGCGGACGTGCTAATAAGGAATGGATTGCGGTAAATCAAGCGAGCGCTATATTCCTGAGTGGAAGGATATCTTTATCGAAGAGTTTTCTTAAGAGAAATTGACCTTTATCCACATTACACATGGAGAAAACCACGAAATCTGGAATGCAGGTAGCACATTTGCAGGCATTTGAGCCGGGGTCTAACTGTTAGTTTTCAGTGATAATATCTACATCTTAATGACTATTAGCTTAGATTATGTGAATATGGAAAAGAACACAAGGACTATCTGCCTTCTTAACGACGGTCTTTCTGAAATGATTTGACGATTATTTGCTAAGTAGTAATCTTAACAAATATGTAAGATGGCTATCATTACTATAAAATACAAAATTTGAAGTAAATATACAGCTTTCTTAAAGAATATATCTTTTAATTACCATTTTCAACAAAATGATAATAAATAACTTTCTTTTTAACTTTTTATGAAATGGAGAGCATTGCTTTGAAAGCAAAATGTTTGATTAAAGGTTATCCACTTTATTTAATGAAAGCATTATTTTATGCGTTTTTAAAAGCTCTTTCAAAAGACTGAACGTTTTTAGTGAAGACTATTCATTCTGCGCATTCTTCTGTTTTTTGGGACTTTCATTGGAAGATATGTTTCCGTTCCTATTTTTCTCCTTTTCATTATTTACTACTATGCCCTTTCCCGAATGTCTGCATGAATGTTTGCTTTCTACCTAGTTTCTTTCATTTGATCATCCTTTTCACTGAAATTCTTAGGTTAAATGAAATATATTTGTTTCTTTCTCTCGAAGTTCGTATGAGAAAAGAAGCTATAGAAACAGAAATGACCACTACACAAAAGATACTCGTTAAGAAGGATTTAATACACAAAGTTTGATTATTTATTTATATTAAAAATAAAAATCAGTTTATATATGTATATCATAGGGGATGGTAAATTGAATTTATTACAATTATGTTTCTTTTAATTCTAAGAAAAACAATGTTTATTTGTGTATAGTAGTACGTTTATTCATAAGGTTAACAATTGTAATGGGCTTGAGATAAGGTAATAATAGTAATGTTAGTCACTCATATTCTTTAACAGCTCATTAAAAGGGATTTAAGGTGCTTATTTTTACATATATGGCAAAAAGTAATTGAACTTCGCTCACCATCACTGAACATCCTTTCCTTTGGGAAAAACACTGTTTTTTGAAAGACAAATGTAATACCTACCGAAATGCATTTAGTTTAATTTTTTTTCAATTGAAATCAATGTCTATCAAATGACAGATTTTGTATATTAATTAAGAAACATAAAAATTCATCGCATTAAATTTGAAATATTTCAGTACCACGATTAAAACAGTATGGGTAATATTCAGCTGTTTGAATGAATACTATGTGTAAAAGTTTTATTAATATTGACTACACTTATAATAGATGTGAGGATTACTGATACTTTCTGTGTTTCAAGCTTAATTTTGTTATTTTTTTTAGGTGAACGAATTTTAAAGAACTCTTTTATAGAATAAAATTCTACATATAAATAAAAAGTTCTACATATAAATAAAAAGTTCTACATATCTATTTGGAAGGGCAGCATGAAAATGTAAGATGTGAAGCTAAGGAAGGCAGAGACTGGCAAAGAAGTTAAATAAAATATCTGGGGCAAATTTCTTCAATCCTGAAAAAGAGTAGCACTTGTCTTATGACATCTAAATATACAAGTTGTATTTAAAATCTTCAGTAATCTGCGTTTCTTCTGTTATACTTCCCCTGATCTCATTTTACAAAGTACAACTATTATTTAACTTAAGTACGAAATTTGAAACAAAAGTAGTGTAGTGTGTGTATTTAATTATGGCAAAGCACACTAGGGCTATCTGCCTAAGGGGAGGGATGCCTTTCGTGGAGGACTTTCTAAGGGAAACTGGCTCGTATACACGTTACACATGGGGAAAACCACGAAAACGCCCATGCAGCCAGCCCGTTCGCGGGATTCGAACCTCGGACCGAACTACCAGTGTTCAGCGTCTTTACCGTTTGAAACAAAAGAGTTCTTGGAATTGTGGTGGCTTTGCTCGGCGCGCAAAAAAATCATTGCTCCAAATTAGCCGCTGTAAGGCAGCTGCTTAGTGTGACAACATTAAGCATGGTGCTGTCAGCCAAAAGATCTTGGGTATCGTACTTGGCCAAGAGCAGAGCTGTTAAGGTCATCGATCTTCCTAAGTGCCATATATTGGCGAAGGCGGGCATTAATAACTCTGTTCGACGTAAAAGAAGAAAAAAAATGATCTGCACTAATTACCAAACAAAGATGGGGCCAACGATATCAACAAGGTCTTAAACTGATTGTGGACAACATCGTCTGCTTAAGCGGCCGCAAAATCTGGGTAAGGTCAAACAGAAGACATAATCATACGGCTAATAGTAAATAAGGATTAAAATTTAAACATCAAAAATCAAATTAAAAGAATTTTTGAAAACGCAGAGCTTTCAGAAACCTAACTTAATTCACAGAATTACATAATACCTTTTAATACAAAAACAAAAGAGAAAATATCATTAACCAAGTGGAGCTTTCAGCTGAAAAATTACCGACATAAAAAATTAAATTAAATATTAATTTTGAAACATTTATAGTTTTTGTAAGCTTAAAATATAAGCAAAAAGCAGAACGATGTTTCTTTTTAAGAAAGTTAATTAACAATACGATTTTCGGCACAGCAAGTTAACACGACTTTTCTGCATAGTTTCTGAAAATAGTTTAGGCTATTAGCTCTTCAGATATTATATATATTCTTATAGAATAACACCATATATTCTCCATATTGCTTTCCCAAATGAATAAATTACTGCTACTTAAAATTAACCAATCACATTAGAAAGTGACTTCGAGAAAAGTTGTTGGGGATCTCAAAATATAAATCAAAATGTAGTTTATTAAACTACAGATTTAATCAACAAGTGGGAAGCGTTATCATTGATGAAGCGAGTCAGATTAATCAACCTGATTATGAGTCAGTCATCCATTACTGGCGAGTTTGACACCTCATTGGATTTTAATGCTAAATAACAGACTTTCCCATCACTAAGGATTTCCTGAAATTTCATCCCGCTCTCCTTCAGGTTCATAATCCTTTCCATCTGTGTTGAATCTTCGATTCCATTTCGAGCAGAAGTGTATTAACGCTGTAATAAAGATATATTGCGCTGGATATTTCCACAGTACCATATTTAACAATTAAAATATGTCAGAGAAAATTATAAATTGAAGATCAAGTATTGCATCACTATTCATTAATGCAATTTCAGATAAACCGATAGAAAATAATTAAGTACAGAGTCCTTACAATTAGTGGGCCACAAAGCATTTTATGAATATCATGATAATACTAACATCATTAACAGTAAAACATTTGATATCTGTACCACCTTTTTACAGTAAACGCAGTTTAATGCGATCACGATTAATATTGCCATTGGAAAAGCCTTATCGAATTTCTGAAACCCCGCCCTTTGTATCAGAAAATATGGAAAATATTTCGCTTATTATAAAGAACAACTTAGTTAATACGATTAAAATACTATGGAATAAAATTTTTTAAACTAAGGTAAAGCCGTCAAATAAGATCAAAATAGATTAAAAAAAGATCAGGTGACAGAGAAACATCGCTAAATAAGGGATTAGTCAACAAACAGCTTAGTTTCAATTTTTTAACCATTTAAAACTATGCGAAAAAGCAACCTTAGGTTGGCATAAACTTGCACTAATTCTATATCAATTTTGTTAGCTGCTAAGACATAGATGCAGTAAAAAGCAATCTGCAAAATTTTCGTTTCTTTTTTCCTAGCTTCTGAAAAAAGGAAATTGAACATCTACTCAAGTTGCCATTTTTTTGCCTAAATATTAATTTTAGGTAGCAGGTTCACTTTTAATGCCTCATGACCTCTAAGTATTTAGATTAGGAGCACATAATCAACCAAATAATTTTTAGAAATGTTATGACTACTTCATAAATAAACTTTTGCATGGAAACATTATGAACAATTGATAAACAATTTTACCTTTGCCTAATAAAGTATCTTACTTGAATTAAGAAGTTATTATGATATAAGTAAGTCTTTATTATAACTTCTTCTTTCCGTATACATCACCAGATCTAATTTAGGTTTGCGTATATTTAAACTGAAGGTTTTGAATGTTAGTTCAGAACTTTTGGCAGCCACGTCTTGCGTTTAGATACTCCTTTTTTTTAATTAACTTCCACAAATAACTTGGCACATTAATCGTGTCCGTTGCAGCATATTTATATCTTTCAGGTCTTTGACGGAAGAAGAGAAACTGTAAGCAGCAGTCTACCTAGTTGGAAAAACAGGAGCGAAATGTGATGCGTAAAGCTAATCAATCTTAGCTAAAGAAAACAGTAAATTAGTTTCGATTTCAATATAATTTGATAGGTCAATAAAGAGATCCCTAAAATTAGCATTGGTTGTTTTAGTTCGCAAAATTATTTGCGTCAACAAGGTTTTGTAAAAGTTATATAATATGGATTAATCTGGATATGAATCAATCGAGAGAAATTTTAGTAAATAAGCAATTACAATTTCTAGAAAAGAAAGGGAAAATGTAAATCAAAATGATAATTTAAATTTGTAATAGACCCTTAACTCTTCCTTTTAATTTGGGTATTTTGCCTTCTGTTCTAAAATAATTGCTTGCAGTAAATTTTTTCTGTACTGCGTCATTTTCAGATTAATCCATATCATATGACGTTTACATAATGCTTTGACGAAAATACTTACATAAAACTTCAGCCAATAACAATTTTAGAGCTTTATTAATTAACCGATCAAAATGATATCGAAATCGAAACTAACCCACTCTGAATTAAGATTTTTTTCTGAACACGTTGCCTTTTGCTTTTACTTCTCGTTCTAGCTAGAATGCTGCTTATCGATGCAAAGACCTCAGAAAGTGTAAATACTCTGTAACGGGCACGATTAATGTGGCTCTTTTTCTCCTGGCTCTTTCACCAAACAGCACATGTGGGCACGCCCACGTAAAAGCATACAATACAAAGGCGGTCAAATTTTACGTAAGTTTTAAAACAACTAAAAATATATCTGCAAATATTATTCGAAGGAAATGTTTTCGCCCCGATTTCGACGTTTCGATTTTATTGAATAGTACTGAAATCGTTTTGATTGTACTGATTGACTCAAATTGTGCTATCTTAGTAATTGTCATATGCCATATTTTAACTAATGAAATGTTTTGAATTAATATACCATTCAATGGGAATTTTAATTTGAATGAGAAGCCAAATAACGTAAAAATGAAATTAATTTCAAAATATCAGGTATTTTATCTTCTAAACCTATCAAATTTGAAGCTTTTTTGAGTGTCTGAAACAAAAATTTTCCTAGTAATTGAATTTAGGCAATGTAAAATACATAGCGATGTTTGGTTATGCATATAATATGAAAAATTTCAAATTTAAAATGTCTAAAATCTTAAAAGCCAGATATTTTCACATGAAATTTTATTTTTACGTTATTTTTGTATCAAGCTAAAATTGCCACTGTACTGATTCTAGTAAGATTTTTACTGATGGATTGATAAATGGGTTACTGTACTGATTTCAGTAAAACTATACCGACAAGAATGACACTGATATCCTCGTTGGACTGCGTCCCTGCCTCGATGCAATGCACCCGTTTCATGACCGACTAAAAAAGCAGTCTCGATGTTTAGGTGATTATTGATCACTGGCTCACTTGTTCGCCACACATCACACAAATTCTTGCCAAGTTCCGAGTGCGTAAACTTACCACTTGCTCCCCTATTTGCTCGGAACAGCGTTTTTTCTACTAATAATAAGGTACTCATTTACAAGATCATGTTGCATCCCATTCTGACTTACGCCTTCAAAAGATCTACGCAGAAGTTCCAACATGCACAAAATATTATACTTCGGGAAGCGGTAAACTGCCAGAGCTTCATTAGCAACTCAGCGATTCACCGCGAATTCAAAATCCTTGAAATTAATCAGTATATGACCAAACTAGCTGAGACTTTCGAAAAATTCCGGAAGTTCAAAATGATACAATTCCTATATAATTTAAGTTTAAAAAATGTGGATTTCTAAAGAGATTTCAATAGTTGCACTGTTGATAACTGGCTCTACTCGTATTGACTAATGAGTTTGCCGACCACTGTGCTAAGATATTCGAGGCCGCAAATATTTAATTCAAATAAGCCAAACTACTGAGTTTGCTATGGTTGTCAAGTGTGTTCTTCATTACGGGTCTTTTATGTATGCTTCATTATCTATCTACACGATAAATTCTTTTAAATCACTATATATATTCGAAGGTTTTCAATTTTTTATTTCTACATTTTGTTACATTAGAATTTTTTTATTGAGTTTGTCAGGACAACTGTTCCTTCTAATTGCCTTTCGAAACATTTACTAATTCTGAATGGGAGCAGGGAGTTTACTCGAACTATTCTCGTGTGTGTAGGACAAACAACAACATTAAAAAGGTTTAACTTTACCCTTTATTTCATATAGCGTAAAGCCGCTACCGCACTTCGGGATACAGAGACCAGCACTTATGGTCTCAAACGTAGAAAATAAGAAATAAACTGTACTAAATAAGAACTAAGATGCTTTACAGAGACTAGTAACGTGAATATTGGCCTTTTGACACTACGAATACAAAACCTACAGTACGTGTTCCAATATCAGCAAGAACTAAGTTCTGGCCTGAAAGGCAGACAAGAACCAACTGAAACGCACGCGCGTGGTAAGGCAACAAGAAGTCTCTTTCTTGGCTAAAAGCCTCTTCCTAAATACCTATACAGTTTGCAACCTCATTAGCATAAACAATTCTACTCGCGCTAATTCTGGCTGGAAATGGTAAATAAGAGAGGACAGCGAAGTTTTAAATTAAAATAAACGTTAGTAAAACTTAAAATCCTTACAAGTTTAATCATCTAAAATTCTCAGTTTATCTAATTTCCTTACTTAATACATTTTAGGATTTGCTACTCCATGCTATAGTCTTGTTTTTTTCAGAAAAGTTTGTTTTAATTGTAACTTATTCATCATTAATCATTCAGCATTATTTCTAATTAAATCTGATTTTGAATATTATCAGCTGAAATTTCCGATTCAAATTGAAAATTATAGAATTTCTAACATTTAATTAAGTGAATAGAAATAAAAATTTTCAGTTATATTATGATGTTATATTTTTTCATAACACTATTTACACTGAGTACTCATTCTGCTTTCTTCTTGAATGATTGAAACCTTGTTTGAATAAAAAGGCGAGTTTGTACACATTATTTAAAATTTCTTGTTACCATTTTTATTTTTTCTATCAAAACTGTCTTTTTTTCACAAAATCAAAATTATCCATTCCTTAATTAATTTCTTATTTAAATTATCTATTCCTTATTTAATTTATAATTCTTTACTCTTATTATCAAAATTATCTATTCCTTATTTAATTTATAATTCTTTACTCTTATTATCAAAATTATCTATTCCTTATTTAATTTACAATTCAATATTTAATTTACTATTATTATAAAATTTATCTATTCTTTATTTATCAAAATTATCTTAGTCTTGCTGCCTTTTTTTATCAAAATGGTCTCCCTTGTACGACCTATTAAATTATTCACATTTTTTGCTTCATTTAAGGACCCATCAGTGGCCGAATGATGTCGCGGTTTGAATGAGAGTTTTGAATGCAGATAACGGCTGGCTGCATGGCCGCTTTCGTGGTTTTTTCACATGTGTAACGTGTATACGAGCCAATTTCCCTTAGAAAGTCCTCCACAAAGGCAGCCCTCCACTTAGATAGATAGCCCTCGAGGCTGTCCCGTAATCAAATAAAATCAAACGAATAAAAACAAATCTGCTTAATTTAAACTTATTTACTCGAATTATTCTAACTTAATTAACCAATTCCTTAAGGCAAGTTGAAAATGATATAAAGAACTGCAAACTTTGAAAATAAATATTTTTTGTCAGTTTTTGTCGTACGAATGTCAAATTTCTTATAAATTTATCTCTTCATAACGAGAGCGAAATTTTTGCAAATACAATTAACAGTTAGACCATACTAAAAATAAGATTTCGTTATTTGTCGAAAATAATTTTAAAAAAAAATTGTTATTGCTAAACATGAATATTTTTGTCAATAAAATACTTCTTCAACATGAAATAAAAAATTGCTTTTTAAATCCATTTTATAATACGTTTTGGAAAAAAAAAGATTCCTTTATTCTGTCCGTAAGTACAGACTTCATGCAAAAATATCATACAAATGAATTTGGGAACTGTCAAAATGGATATTTCTGTTGAAATATGGTACTCGAAATTTTTCGCGATTACAATAGTTCGTTTACTTCGTGCAAGGAAATAAAGTGAATTTACTCAAATCCAGACTAACCTTCAGAATTCCTTTTAAGTTATTTCCTTTTCTTGTAGTCCTAAAGTTCAGGTAGATGCTTTTCTTTCTTTAAAAAATTAAGTATCAGAATAAAACCTTTCCCTGTGTTTTCATACATTTAAAACGCATTATTTTGATTTTCTTTTTAATCGTGTATTGACAAAAAGCAACATTTGTAAGGAGTTGTTATCCCCAGTCGACCTTTAAAAGGGCGAGACATTTATTGCTCCAAAAATGCACACTAGAAGTGTTATTGGTTGGTACATATTTGTAAGCTGTCTATGTGCATGAGTGTATAATTTTACATTTGTTGATCAGCTTTCTTTTGAACAAATAAAAGAGTTCAAGTTCATTATTAAAGCAGTCTAAATAATACAATTCTTTCCTATAATTGCATAAAACTATTTTTTTTTAATTTTTAAAAATTAAATTTTTTAATTTTTAATTATATAAGGTATTTTCTCCCTCCTTTCTGCATGTCTTCCTGGTGTAACGGTAGCACAGTCGATTCATATTGAAGAGGTCCAGATTGTTCCAGTCCCGGCGAGGGCAGTGCGAATTTTTTGTATTTCCTACTTCAAAAATCCTAATGATTCTACAAGGCAAAACAGATTCCTGCAGTACTCAAATCGATTCTGCAACCTTTGGACGTACAGGTTAACAAACCGTTTAAAGGCAATATAAGACGAATATATGGAGACTGAATGGCCAATGGGAAGAAAGAAAAAGGTCCCAGTGGAAAAAGAAGACTTTCATCGCTGGGAAAAATGCGTAATTGGATATTACAAATCTGGACTTTAATAACAAGCGATATAATTTTAAAGTTTTAAGAAGACAGGTATCTCCAACGCTGTGGACGGAAGCGAAGATGACACTTTATGGAATGACGGAGATTCTTCAGACACCGATTCTCATTGCAACAGTGATAGTGATAACTTCAGTGAAAGTGATTTATTACGATTTATGTATATGCTATTAGAATATTTTGTGAAAATTTTCAAAAAGATTATTTGTGACTATGTCTATGAAAATATTACCATAAAAAGATAAATGCCGCTTTTTGTGTTCAATTGACGGAAAAACTATTTAACAAACAGCACATCTGGAAACATTTGGTAAATTACTAATTTTTTTAGAATGTATATTTTTATACCAGTAATGTTTTAGGATTAGAGTGTACAATATTTTGTAGTAGATTTCCCAGAATAATAATCGCACCTAGACTTTCACTATGAAAAAATGGCAAAAGACGCGTGAGTAAGCACGGTAATTTTTTATCGTTTAGACATTTATTGCTCCAAAAATGCACACTAGAAGTGTTATTGGTTGGTACATATTTGTAAGCTGTCTATGTGCATGATTGTACAATTTTACATTTGTTGATCAGCTTTCTTTTGAACAAATAAAAGAGTTCAAGTTCATTATTAAAGCAGTCTAAATAATACAATTCTTTCCTATAATTGCATAAAACTATTTTTTTTTAATTCTTAAAAGCATATTTTCCTGGAGGAAGTGTAAAAAAACCTACGGATGCAAAATAATACGGAAATAGAATATATGAGAATGAGTTTTACATCCTTGCTCCGATAATTAATTATAATAATTCTCATATGAGAACTGAAGTTAGAAAAAATAAAGTTGTGTATTCCATAATACATTTTTGAATCAGGAAAGCAACAAAATGTTTTATGAAACAGGCTATATACTTATGTGTCTGCCCAGTTTTAAAAGATATTTTTAAGTGTAACTAATGCGATATCTTAAATTTGAAATAAATCAAATGCCTTAACTTTAGAGAGAATCAAAAGTACCTTCGCTATAATATACACATTATATCTAAAGTACAAATAACTATGAAACGGTGAACAACATACATAAAGCATGAGGAGTTAAAAGAAAATACAGATGCAGTTTAAAGATAAAAACTTCACGTAGTCTTTAGTTGCTGCTAAAAGCAAAGAGAAAATGCAATGCATGTATTTCTCATATACGAGGCTATCATAAATGATTCAGCGTATTTCAAACATACATGACACAAAATACATACTTGAAACAGACTGGAAAATCACTAAGATTTCCTCCACTATAGATGTTTTATATGTATCTCATTGATCACGCCAGCATTCATCCAAGACGCAGAGTGCGCGATTTTTTAGTAGTACGGCCTTCCAGGTTTTCTGATAAAACAATTGTTGATTTATTCCTTTGAGCGTTCCTCTGTTGCCAACAAAACTAGTTGAGTTGAGGAAACGCCCCAGTGTTGCTGCACTAACCACTAACTAGAAGAACGCAACAAAAGGTATGGGCAGAATTCGATTTAGTTGATATGTGTGACCAAACCATAGAATATTTAACAATCTGAGAGGAAATTTTGGGAAGTTTTTGGTTATAATCAGATGTTAATTTTTATCAAATGTATAATATTTAAGATGGTAAGTGTTTTGAAATCCGATGAATAATTTAATATAGCCCTACTTTAATGGAACATAAGGATGTTCAAACTGAATGAATGATGAACTTCAGGAACACAAAATGTTTTCATTCTAGTATTTCATGCATGAAAACATTTTCTATTCATATATTATCATGAAGTGAAAACTATAATAAAATTTATTACTTTAAGAGACTGTCAATAAAAATGCTAAAAATTAGTTTATTCGCAATGATGCCATACGGAACTGTAAACATTTATTGACCTAAGTCATAATTATAATATTTTATGTAGAGTTATTCTAATATAAAATAAATACTAATTCTGCATGTTATATACGTTTAAGACGTTTCCAAATTACTACCACATATGATGGCTGTGTTATTTCAAAAGGATAAACAGTTTGTATGACCGCGAAATTATTGTCTACTATTAGGTCAAAGTATTAGGTGCCTTTTGATCTTTATCTTTCAAAGTTCAGTTGTTGAGGAGTTTGAAACATAAATATTGTCATTGTCAGTATTTTTCTCTAGATGGCGGATACCAAATTTACCGAGGTATCCTGCACAGTTGGGATTATTTGTGTGGCTTAATTTATTCTTTTGATAAAGAGCTAGATAATCTATGATTTTATTGTAAATAAAAGTTCCTGCGTGAGAAACCTTTACAAGGGCTATGCCATAAAGATTCGTTTAGTTAAAGAGACCGTTTTCTTTGGTATTTGTAATACTCTAATCATCATGGCATAATCCTCATATATTTTTAGTAGTTACTGTAGGAAGATATTTTTAGATGTAGTCATTGCAGGAAGAAATGTGCAGAGATGGCGGCGATTATGCTGAAAATAGTAAATATATAAACTTTTAAAGTAAGAAGAAAGTATAAATGATGCAATCTTTTCTTGCATTACTTCATTGTTTACGTAAATCTTGTTGACGAAAAGAAGTTTCTAATAAAAGTCCAATTGATTAATTTCAGTTTGAATTTGACATTCCAATACTAACTCAACATGTAAGGTTTGAGGTTTATCTTTCTTCGTCTGTCTAACATTGGTTTGCTGCTGTGACTTTTCCTCTTCTCAACTAACAAATGAATGATCTTCAAATTAACAAAACGATAACCATTGCTACTTGTTGGGTTTCAAAGTAACACAGTTATTGAAAATATTAAGAACACAGCGTAAGTTTCACTTAGCAAGACTCGTTTCCAAAACCCAGTTCTTCCAGCTAATCCTAAAATTTGACAGTAAACAAAAGTCAATTAACATTCTATCTGACAACGGCTCTCAGCAAAATGTTCTAGCTTTGCCTTATTATTTTAATTCAATCTGCATTCTGATGGTGGTCGACGGTAAAACGGAAGGGAAAGGAAATAATTAATATAAAGTAATTTATTAGCTAAAATAAGCTCATAAATGTTTAAAACGTCAATTTGAATGTAAGTATAATAATAATAATAATAGTCTATGAAATTACAGTGTCATGAGATCATGATTTCAGTTGAAAATTGCTATCATCTGGAAATGGTTGGAAGTCACTGAATTAAAGCTTCAAACGCAAATTTTATTTATAGGGAAGAAAAAACAACTTTCACGCTGGATTTGTGAAGAAATTTTGAGAACAAACAGAAGTTTTTTTTTGAAAACTTGATCAGTGATTTAAAATAGACAAACCGTCCCCAGTAACAAAAATCCCAGTTAAAGTACTCAATAATTCAGATGTAAAATGGACCAGAATGAACTATCATAAATAAACATAAAACAAGGAAATATTATTTTTTTTTCTGTTTAACAAGTGATCAGAATTGGGCACTAGAAAACAAGCAAATAGGAAAAGATTTCTCATGTACGGAAGCTCTGAAAGTACATCTACTTTTGGTTTACAAAATATTTATGAATATTAAATAACTTACATGATTTAAATATAAAAATTTCTTACAATTCATATACTTACAAGCATCAGGGTAAAAATTAGTAAGAACACTTAATTACTGAACTACACAAAATTACAGATCGATCTGAAATAATGAATAATATTCAGTTCTTCCTATTTAATTCTGACACTTCATTTGTATAATTTTTCACATCATGTAATAGTCGTATGTGATTAAGTATTATATAATTCATAAATAACTATTTTTCTGTGTGATAGGAAACAAATATCTTCACCTTTTTTGAAACCTTAAACTGATGCATTGCAATCCATGTTTATTATAGTAAGTAGATGGGTTCAATAGCATTGCAGATTCTCCAGAAAAATATACAAAAATATTGCTGTTATTTTCTCTTCAAAATTAAATGCTGTATTTCGTGAACACACAATTATAATTTTGTATACTGCGGTCGATTTATAAAAGCTCTCTTCTCACTTGGTCCTTCGAGAACCATTCATTTTAAGGGACACGGTACATTTACTGGCTTTGAAAAGTTATAAGGTATTTCCTCCCTCCTTCCAGCATGCCTTCATGGTATAACGGTACCACCCTCGGAGCGTATAAGAGATGTCCAGGTTCGTGTCTTGGTAAGGGCACTGCACATTTTTGAAGTTCCCAATTTTTAAAAAACCTTATTGACTCTACAAAGTTAACTAATGATTTTGGGGCCTTTTGGAAAGCAAGTCGTGATTGCAACTCACACGATTTTTAAGATCTGCGTCTGGTGCGGAGTGGTCATGCAAGTTGTGATATACGAATATTAAAGGCGTGTATGCGACTTGCGCATGTCGCGCAAGTGAAACATATACCTTCTGCAAAAGCGCTCTTGCCTTTAAATACTCAGTTAACTCTATATTATTTATCGAGATTATTTATTTAAAGTTTATCGAAAAAAAGCAGACTTTTCCAGTGAATTTAAGCATCGTAGCTGCCAATAACTGGAACCCATCTTTATGTATTGGTGATTATTTCCAGGTATTTCCATCTCTCGAGTGCGTATAGAATTCGTACTCTAAATTTCTAGTATCTTCCAAAATTGCTAAACTTACCTCTAAGTTTATCAGGTTTCGAATTTCAGCAACATCAAATTTACTAAGGTACGAAGTGGTTATATGTACCAAATTGCTTATGCTCTTGGCTGGAATATGACAAAGTGCAAAATGAAAGAAGTACTTAAAAGTTCTATCCTACCAGGTTTCAACCAAATAATTGCGTCAAATTACATGGATTCCATTGACAAATAGGAAGTATCATTGACCGAGCAGCTCTCTAGGTAACCATGTGGTAGATTGTCTGTTCACTAAAATGATTTCCTGGATTATGAATTTTTTTGTGTTTACTACAAAAAAATATGTGAAATGCTTTTACCCTTAATATATTGTATAAATCATTCTTTAATATCTAATTATGTATTTGTCTTGCTTTAAAGTTTAACAGCGAGTTTAGCAAACGCAACATTTAATTGAAAATCTACGGTCAAATCTCTCTCTCTGTATATACGTATATTTCCCTACCCGCATCCATACCTGAATTATTTACAACAACATGATTGCATGACATATAAATGATTTCAATTTCATGAGTTGCATGACATGTACACGAAAAACCACGAGTATTCGCTAATTGACAGATCCTTGACTATCACGAGATAAATATAAGATATCAGAAATTCTTTAGGTATAGTGAACTAAGTAGTTATAAATCTGCGCATTAGGAAGAAACCTTGAAGAAAGCCCGGAGAAATATTTGCTTTAGTTGAACATACTTTATTTTATTATTGCTTTAGTTGAATATACTTTATTTATGAGACGTACTTTATTTTATTAAAGTTCCTTAAGAATTTTCTCATTACTTGCATTAGAAAGCACCTATATTTTATAAATACATTCTTTATCTTATAGTTAATACTCTTATAATTAAATAAAGCCATAATATATTATAATTAAATAAAACGACTATAATAATGATAATAAACGATTAAAAATAAACGTTTTACTCTTATAATTAAATAAAACGAGAAAGCATGGCAGGAATTTTAAACTCAATTTCTGACTTAAGAAATACCTACAACTTATTCATTCATTGGCTGTTGTACAATCGTTAAGTTACGTTACGTTAATTAATTAATCGTTATTTATCATCCATGTTGCCTTGTAAGGATCTTAAGTTTTACTAACGTTTATTTTATTTTAAATCTTTACTATCACTTCTTATTTTCTACTTCCGGCCAGAATTATAAGCGTGAAGGATTTTATGCAAAGTTTGTCTGGCGAACGCCAAGTACTTAAGTTGTGGCTTTTTGCCAAGCAAGAGAGAGGAAGCAGTGAGTTCGAAGCAGGCCGCTTACCTTAGAAGTTACGCAGTTGCTATTTGCCTTCCAGGCCAGAGGTTTTAATCCTCTTGATAAATTAAACGTATTGTAGTATTCACAGTCTCTGTGCTACATACGCTTCCTGTTATTATAAGGCCAATCTTCCACGTGTATTATTCTAAAGTTAAATTAGAGTTTAGTTTTATTTTGATATCTTTTGCTTTAGACCCCGAGTGGAGGGTCATTGTATTCCGAAGTACGGAAGTCATTGTATATAAAGAAAAATAAAGGGGTTTGCATAACCTTCGTCTGTATCCTGTCTACTTACTACAATTAGTGAACATAGCTTTAGTAAGCTCTCTGTTCCTAGTCAGGTCCTTGTATGTTCCCGAAGAAGATTAGAAGAAACATTGAACCTGATAGTGGCGCCCAACGAAGAAGAATAACCATGGCCGAGTTTCAAGAAGAACCTGTGCTGCCTTCAGAAACGGCTCAGAATCCAGAAATGCCAGCTGCCGCCCTGGAAGGATTTGGGTACATCGTCCAGACCATGCGCGCTTCGATGAAACCAGAAGCAACATTTAATGGAAACTCACCGGTAACCAGTTTTTTGGAAAAATTGGATGACCACTTCATGCTCTACCCCGTGCACGAGTTTCAAAAAGTTACCTTAGCTACCAGCGCTTTGAGGGGCCAAGCGCTTAACTGGTTCAAATGTATCGGCAGAAGTCTCTTGGGTCAAGCAGGAAGTCCCACCTATAGTTACGAAAATTTACTAAACCTACTAAAAGCCTTCCCTGTTGTAAGGGATCGTGCGAAATTAGAAACAGAACTTTTCAGTATATATCAACAAAGAATGGAAAACCTCTCGAGCTTTATTTTAAGAAAAATTCACGTTTTCAAGCTCTTGTATGGAAACCGTCCGGATCCTGAAATAATTCAAGTGATTTTGCCGAGGTTACTACCCCAAGTGCAAGACTTTATTGAATTACGAAATCCGACTACACTGGAAAATTTATTTGAGCTAGCAATCCAGTTTGAAAGTAGAAGAACGGCGGACGTCGAAAGAAGACGCCAATATCAACAGCGAAACCAATTTGGTACGCCAAGACTACAGCAAACTCAAGCACATGGCTACGGAGAAAAAGCGAATCAGTGGGCAAGGAAACCCGAGCATTCAAAAACAGCCGGCGAACGTCGACAGTTCAATAGCAACCCAGGAAAAAAGTCTCAAGGCCAGGGGAAAAAGAAGGAAAGCACGGAAAGGAAAAATAATTTAAACTAAAACGGATTTCTGCTGACGAGAGGGTGCGGAAATCCGAAGGCCACGAAAACCCCTCTTCCTACAAGTTAAATACAGTAATGGTGAAAAATTTAACTCTTCCGAAGATTGAAGTCTTGGTAAATAATATCCCGGCCACCGCACTCCTGGATACCGGCGCGCAGTGTTCCTGTGTGGCAGAAGTCTTTTTTAGAAAGTATTTTCGCAAATACCGCATATATAATTCGGATAATACGACAGTATTAGCGGCGCAAGGAGAAGAATGTAAGTTCGTAGGTAAAGTACCTTTATATATCCGTATCAAAGACGAACAAGTAAAGGTGATGTTTTTATAGTAAAGAATTTGCAAGCACATTTAATCTTAGGAATAGACTTTCTTTCAGACGCACAAGCTACACTGGATTTTAATGAAGCGTCCCTTAGGCTGACAATGAAACCAGTGCGTGTAGAAAAGGTTGAACCGCCAAGGTTAAATCTTGACCACCTGCCTAATGACGAGCAAGATAGAATCCGACAAGTGGTAAGTGAATTTGCTTCCTTATTTAGTGATATTCCAGGATTTACTCAGGTTACTAACCATAGTATTGACACCGGATATGCATTGCCAGTTTGTCAAAAACCATACCGGTATGATAAGAATAAGGAAAAAATTATAGAATGGCATATTACCGATATGCTACGTAAAAAGATCATAACGCCCATCTCAAGTAGTTATGCTAGCCCGGTGGTTTTATGTAAGAAAAATAATGATTATCCTTTGGAGCATCCAAAAAGGTGGAGATTCGCTCTTGATTACCGTAAGTTCAATTCCATAACGAAATATCCGGTATATCCGTTACCGATCATAGAAGAAATTTTAAGGAACATAAAATCAACCAAATTTATGACGACTTTAGACTTAACGAATGGTTATTTTCAAATAGGGGTCAGGCCTGAGGACGTGCCTAAGACTGCTTTTATAACCAAGTCTGGCACTTATGCATTTTTGCGTATGCCGTTTGGCCTTTCTGGGGCCCCAGCAACATTTCAGCGATGCATGGACATTGTGTTAAGACCTGTTCTTGGAAAGTCCACATTTATCTATTTAGACGATATCATTATTACTAGTGATAATCTCGACCAACATATACAGGATTTAAGACAGGAGTTTTCTTTATTAAATGAGGCCGGTCTAAAAGTTAATGTCGAAAAGTGCAAATTTGCAGCCTCTGAATTAAAATATTTAGGTTACAAAATATCGCAAAAAGGGATCGAGCCAGATGAATCAAAAATAATCGCTGTACAAAAGTATCCGACTCCAAACACGGCAAAGAAGCTCTCTTCTTTTCTAGGACTTTGTTCATATTATAGGTCCTTTATAAAAGATTTTGCGGCTATCGCTGAGCCATTGTTAAAATTAAAAAGGAAAAAGGCAAGATTCTCGTGGACGGCCGAAGCCAATAGTGCTTTCGAAAAATTAAAACAAGCATTAACGCAAGCCCCTGTGTTGAAATTTCCTGAAAAGGATGAAAATTTAGAAATTTCAGCGGACGCTTCGGATTATGCGGTAGGAGCGGTACTTTCGCAAAATCAGCAGCCCGTGGCATTTTTTAGCCGAACTTTAAATCAAACACAAAGAAACTATTCCGCGACCGAGAGAGAGGCACTTGCAGTTCTGTTAGCAGTGCAAAAGTTCCGAGTCTATTTTGGAAAGGCGCCGATAACAGTATATTCTGATCATGCGGCGGTAACTAGATTGTACTCAGGGAAAAATTTATCCCCAAGGTTAATAAGATGGGCACTCAAGCTGCAAGAATATAATCTGGTAATCAAGCATACCCCCGGAAAGGAAAATATCGTAGCAGATGCCCTATCACGAATTAAATTAGACGAACAGGGTAATACCGTAAAAGTTGAAATGCTTACAGCGTGTACAATAAATTCCCGAGAAACTGTAATAACCGAACTGGGTAAGGATCCTGAGTTTGGAAGTATTTATGAGTATTTGAAGGATCCTGAAAATTTTAGCCACCAAGATATTGTGGCGATAAGAAATAGGGCGGCCCATTACGAACTAATAGATGGTCTATTATTCTACACAAAAACTACGAATTCCAACAACGAATTTCGACCTGTTATCCCAGCTAGTCTTAGATTAAATATCCTGCAAGAGCTCCATGACAGCCCTTTAGCTTCTCATGCTGGTATTCGAAAAACTATCCAACGCGTACGCGAGGCAGTCTACTTTCCTGAACTGCAAAAGTTAACAAGGGCGTATGTCCAGTCCTGCCCAACATGTCAAGCCGTTAATTATATTAATTTTCGCCCGGCCGGGTTTCTAAATAGTATTAAATCCGAATTTCCAAATGAAATAATCGGCATCGATTTATTGGGCCCTTTCCCAAAAAGTCAGTTAAACAAAAGTCGCTATCTCCTGGTTATGGTTGATCATTTTAGTAAATGGACCGAAATTGTTCCCTTAAAACGAGCCTCCGCGAAATTAGTTACTGATTCTATTTTAAATAAATATATTTTAAAATACGGGGCGCCCCTAAAAGTTATATCGGATAATGGTCCTCAATTTGTAAGTAATATATTTGAAGACGTGCCAAAAACTGGGCATACGTCATTTAAAAATGGTCCCGTATCGGCCGCAATCAAATATAGCGGAACGGGTCAACAGAAATATAGTGAAAATTATCCGTAGTTATGTTAAAAATTTTCATAAAAGCTGGGATAACTATGTCAATGAATTTGCTTTCGCCCTTAGGACCGCAAAACATGATACAACGGGCAAAACTCCTGCTGAGTTATTTCTAGGCAGAAAGGTTATAACACCGTTAGATAAACTATTTTATGTGCAACAAAGAGCCCCAGAATTTAAAATGGGTGATATAGAAAAACTAATAAAAGAAGCAAAAAAGAATACGGAAATAGCACAAAGAAAACAGAAGTTATAGTATGATCTGAAACGACGGGGAGTAACTTATAAAGTAGGGGATGAAGTTTTAAAAATTAAGCATTCACTTTCTTCAGCACCAGAAGATAAAACTGCCAAATTTTTTCCACGCTTTGAAGGACCATATGTTATAGAAAAAATAACTCACGCTGTTGTAGTGTTAAAGGCAAGAAATGGTGAAACCTGTTCCGCAAATATTGATCAGATTAAACCCTACTTCGATCGTAATAAAATGAAAATCTTTTCAGATCTTTTGCAGGATCCGGTACGGCAGACACCGCAGGTACAAGTTCCAGAGGTGGGAAAACGACAAGTACAAGGGCAAGCCAATGAGAGACAGAAGCAAGTGAAAAGAAAATTGCCCCGCGGAAAAATTGAAGGTAAAAAGAAAAAGAAGCCGTTCCACCGTCCAGAAAACAGAGTTCACGAACACCCCCAGAATGAAGAAGGGAGAAGGACGACGTATGTGGAAAGGACCGGGAGAAAGGACGGCAACTATAACCCGGCTTTGAAACGGAAGATTGACTCATCCGACAGAACTCTCCGCAGCAAAAGTCGCCGAACTGCGGAAGGGCCATCAGCGGCGGAGGAAAAAGTACAAGAAAAATTTGAACGGCCAACAACGAGGTCCAAGCAGGATCACGACAGAAGTTTCCCGGTTCCGCCAAGACCAGCTGCCTTCAAACGGCCAAGACCACAGGCAGAGGAGAAAAGGAAGGTGTTCAAGGGTGGCCGTACTGGTGAAAAACGGAAGCTTCCAGAGGAAAGCACTGAAGGGCGAGCCCGTACAAGAAGGAGGATAAACCAGGCTAATATCTGCAGTACCTTTAAAGACTGGGCCCAGAAAAGGATGTCCGAATATTACAAAGATAAGTAAAATTTTATGTTACTTTGCAAACTTAAGTTAATCTTTCATTCTTTCTGCAAGTGGCAGATTTCAAGAAGTTTTACCTCATGCGAGGTCTATCTTTATCGCCAAAAGGGCGAGAAATGAGTTGTGACCGATTTTCGTATTATGTTTTTAAATTACTCTTGAGTAAAACTAAAGTTGATGTATAATAGCGTTGTGTAAAGACTTAAATATTGTAAAAAGTTATTGTATAAATTTTATTTAAAACATTCTAGCAAGAAAGAAGTTTTAGTCTGAAAGACTTTTTGAAATGTAGTATTATTTCAATGTAGAAAGAATTGGCACTTGCTTTGAAAAGAATAGAAGTTAACAATGTACTACTAATGTATGTTTTCAAATGTGTAAAATTAACGGCATGTTGATATGTTCTTATATACATGTGAACTGTTATTTTAAATGTTAAGAAATACCGTGATATGGTAAAAGTGAAAGTAATGTTAAAAATTTGTTATTCGTGTGACTGTAAAGATTAAATCATGGCGAATATGTGGTAAAGGTTGAATGATGTAGTTAGGCTCTCTGACGCTACACTTTAGAGTTAGCCACTTTTAGAATAGTACCTCAGGGTTATAGTTGAAAGTAGGGTGTGTTAAGAGGTCTCGTTATGTTGAATTTTAACACGTTAGTGTTTTGATTGTAGGAGGAAGTGTGGCACACGTAGACAGAAACACATTCGTGTTTGGTGTTCTTTTACAACACATGTCAGAGAGCACGGGGAGAGATAATTTAAATAGTCACGAATGAAATAAGAATGTTAAGAGAAGTATATTCTATATGTTATTTGCAATGTCATTGTGTAACATTTCATTAAACTAGTTTTCCTTCCAGATCTCTGGAAGGAACCAGAATTGAATAAAGCTCCTGGTTAGATGCAGTACAGATGAAAAAAAAGATTGTTGTATATCCTGGGAGCTGCTATTGTAACAAATTTCTTTCTTTTAAATTTTCTAGTTTCTAACGAAGTTATGATTGTAAAAGATTGGCCTCGCGTTAGATTCTAGAGCTAAAAGTTTTCAACAAGGTCGTTTTAGACCTCAGTTTCAAACTAATTAACTCTGGCGGGAAGTATGTAAGGATCTTAAGTTTTACTAACGTTTATTTTATTTTAAATCTTTACTATCACTTCTTATTTTCTACTTCCGGCCAGAATTATAAGCGTGAAGGATTTTATGCAAAGTTTGTCTGGCGAACGCCAAGTACTTAAGTTGTGGCTTTTTGCCAAGCAAGAGAGAGGAAGCAGTGAGTTCGAAGCAGGCCGCTTACCTTAGAAGTTACGCAGTTGCTATTTGCCTTCCAGGCCAGAGGTTTTAATCCTCTTGATAAATTAAACGTATTGTAGTGTTCACAGTCTCTGTGCTACATACGCTTCCTGTTATTATAAGGCCAATCTTCCACGTGTATTATTCTAAAGTTAAATTAGAGTTTAGTTTTATTTTGATATCTTTTGCGTTAGACCCCGAGTGGAGGGTCATTGTATTCCGAAGTACGGAAGTCATTGTATATAAAGAAAAATAAAGGGGTTTGCATACCCTTCGTCTGTATCCTGTCTACTTACTACAATTAGTGAACATAGCTTTAGTAAGCTCTCTGTTCCTAGTCAGGTCCTTGTATGTTCCCGAAGAAGATTAGAAGAAACATTGAACCTGATAGCCTGACAAATGTTGCCATTTATGATGTATCCTTCATCGATATCCATGCACCTCGGCAACCTGTCATTTTTCAAACACTGTCATTTGATATTTTAATGAGATTTTTAATCTACACTCTAACCAAATTAATACATTATTAATCGAATGGTTTAAAAGCAATATGCATGTGTCTCAATTTGTACACTTATTTTACCTTTTAATAATATTAAATAATAGAATTTATAATACATTTATTATAACACACATATATATATCTAACTGCAAATGTTAACAAATATTTGCACTTATAAATTAATTAATAAAAACATTTCCAGCACCACATTTTTTAGCTTTTTGCAAAATAAACGTTTGCGGTCTACATAATGACGTTTCCTTTTTTTTAAATTTCGTTTCGTAATAACTTTATGACCAGTTTTTCATTTGTGGATAAGAAGCATATGGAAATTGTTGCTTCGATGTGGTGTAACAGCTGTTACCAATCTTCTTTCTGCTATTATTTTAGGAAGAAAAAATTAAAATTTGAATTTTCATGGCACGGAAGAGCATTCTTAAGATTCATTTTGAAGTTTGAAGTTTTGCTTTTCAACTAACAGTTATGTTATTACAATAAGGCAATAAAATATGAAGAAACAAACGAAAATTAGAATTTGTGTGGACTCAAGATGGAGATTAAAAATAACATGTTCTCGTGGTACGAACAATTTTCTTTGGAAGTTTTTTTCAGAAAAATCTCCAAGAATTATTTTCATAGTAAGGATAAAAGTAATGTTTATTCATCTGAAGTTCTGTGTTTATAGAAACGGCTATGAAAATATTTTTTGTTATATCGTATATGTATACGTTATATGTATACAAGCGAAAAATGTACCATATTATGCTAATGTTAATATCCCCAATAATTTACGATTAAAATCTTTTCGATAACTTAGATTATTTCGTTAGTTTTCAAAGAATACCAAATGAAGTAGTGTATAGATAAGTTAGATTTCCCGATGCAGTGGTACAAAATATAGATAAAAAATTAAATATATTAAATTATATTAACAAAAATATTATATTTCTAGAAAAAAAATCTGATGTGTACACCACATGACTTCCTTGTACGGAACATTAAATTATACGCATTTTTTTTTCTTGAATTTCATTTAAATTGATTGGATTGAATTAAATCTACTTCTTCGACAGCGCATAAACCACAATGGAATAAATTCACTATATTTCGTTTACTATAACGACACTCTGAATGCACAAAATATATATCATTTGAAGAATTATCGTTGCCACATGTTCTATTCAAATACTATAATAAAACTAAAACGACGTATGAAAGAAATTAAGCAAACAAAACAGAAAAGAAACAGTTTTTCACAGACGATTTAGTATTTCTCATTCAATTAATTCAGTTCTCACTTCGCGACAAGGCAAAAATACATAAAAACACAAAATATCTGCATTAAAAATTACGAATTAAATCTTAAACTCTTATTTCCTCGAAAAAATTCCAGAAAGGATTAAGCATGATTTAATTCGTAATAATAAATGAAGGCTTTATTTTTGTGTTGCGCAGCTTAGTCTCTCTAGATTGGCAACAAATCTACAATTATGCTGTTTCAAATGTAAACAAATATGTCCGCCATGGTATTTAAAACTTAACCGCACTTAAACAGCTTTTAAATTGTTGATAATTGTACAAATATTGCTTCCAAAATTACGAAAGGCATGAAAACCTTAACCGAAAGATAAAAAAAAAACATAATTCAATAATTTTTAAAGCAAAAAATGTACAATTTACAAACATATAAGAGTACAGAAACTGAGATTACTGAGCCGGGTAACAGAGTGGATATATATATAAATATATTTATATACGTTTGCTGCAGCCGATTGCAACCAAAATACGAGGTGCACATATACATGTTATAGCAGTCCTATATACAAAATTTCAATGTTCTGAGGCTACTCGTTTTTGAGTTATGCGAGATACGTACATACGTTCGTACAGACGCCACGAAAAATTCTCTTCAGAATTAATTTTAAAATACTTTTATAATTTTTTTGGAAGAAACGAGTCTTTTATTCTGTCCTTACGTATAAATATCAAGCAAAAACATCGTTAAATTGCATTCGATAGCGGTCAAAATGGATATTGTCCTTGGAATATGTTGCCTGAAACTTTTCGCGATTACAATACTTCCTTTTTACTTCGTACAAGGAAGTAAAAGTAGTGTACAAGGAAGTGTAGGGCAAGTACACGTAAATATAAGCTATTTAAAAGAAGGAATAAACTTTACGATATCGTAGACATCAAAATGATCTTTTTTTTTTTTTTTTTTTTTTTTTTTTTTTTTTTTTTTGTCAAAAAATGCATGGTCGAAAATAAACGTTAAAACGCTACTGGGCGTTTTTTGCAAATAAGTTGAAATTTCACATGCATAAGGGAGCTGCATTTTCAACTACTGAGATAACGGAGCAATAATTAAATTGCATGAACGCCACTATGCACTTCACCATCCGACAAGAGGAAGTACCGCTTTGCCCTTTAAGAATTCTTGCCAAAAATTATAGAGGCTGTTCCGGCAACCATCCGGCTTCGTGTGTGTTCCATCATGATAGAGTACTAGCTCAATTTTGAAAAGACATAAGGAACTATCGGGATATCATCTTTACAGATCGATGGATTCAGCATCGAATTGGTTAAACACTCAGACTCCCACAATCATCCGATCTGCAGTGGCTGGATTTCTTAAGACATCCGAATAACTTTGTCTACATGAGACTTCTTTTGAAATTGACGAGGAATTCGCCTTTATAATTACGGTTAATGCTGAAGCCGTGTGTGATATCTTTGGTGTGTCTAAGGAAGTTCATCAATATCTGTACAGTTTATTGCTCGTTGGCGATTTCTCTTGCGAGGAATTGCTCTAATAGATCTTTATTAAAGTTGTTTTCTGTCTTCCGTGAATTCTTCATTTGGACCTACCCTCTTCGGCTTTATTATCCAATGAAACACCTTTATGTTTCATTTTCGAACACGCATTCTGTAGTAAAAGAGATAATGCGGTGCTTTCTACCAGCTCTTAAAATTTGCCTCATCGTTAAAACAACCTGACTTCTAGTTTACTTCGATATTAAATTGCATTTATCCCTTAGCTCCTGCTAATGAGAAGGTCAACCCTTTCAAGACGGCGCCCGTTTTGTTAAGATGTTCCCTTGGGACGGATGGGAGTCGAAATGTTTCATCCCACAGGACAGAAGTTTTGCATCTGTTACTCCTAACTGTAGAGAAACAGAGAAACGATAACCAAAGAAACGTTTACCTCCTACCGTCATAATTTTTGATACTGTTTTAGATTATTACTTAAGCTATCATATATGTTAAAATTAGCTTTTAATAATCTTCTTTCTTTACTTACTGAAAATATATAAAAAAATCGTTTTCTTTGACAAATAATTTTTAGACTCACTCTTCAAATTATTTCAAGTTTTAATCGATAAAATACAGTAATAAACTTTTGAATTACTAAAAATATACAAGATAGACTAGTGAAAGAAGAATTAACAAAATATTTCACGTAAACCTGAAGGCAGACCCTTATTGAGCTCGGTATCTGAAAAAATACCCATATAAGAATCACTAGAAATATCGCTCTCTAACTCTTTAGAAAATGAGTCTTCACTCTCATTCATGTCACTAATTGGCTCAAAAGCGCTTACTCGCCACAATAAACTTAAGGTGTTCCGAAATAAAAAGGGAAGTACACGAAATGTAAGAGCTAAAAGCAATGCAATGTGTATCGAACCCCACTTAGAACCCTAAAAGAGCCTACATAGCAACATTAGTACATAGTACGTTACAGAACACTGGTACAAATGTGTGACTGTCGGGGTTGAACGAGAAAATGCTCTGGTACTCTAGTGTGCCAGCCAGGAAATGAGTGCATTTGTTGCTGGAACACATGCATGACATTCGACGCAAAAGGACATTCCCAATGAATGCTTTCTAAGAAATATCCCGCCATTTGAGGAAAATATGTTTTAGAATATGAAGGAAAGATGAAGATTGCCATTTAAAACGGAAAGGGCACTGCAATGAAGTATTAAAGGAATTCATTACAAAAGGGTACTTACTTAGCAAACTTTTCTGGCTGTCAGGAAGCTCAGAGATATTATAAATTTAATGACATCAAGCAAGAAAAATAATCGCTTATAAAATTTAGTATCAAAATAACACCTAGGAACATTACAAAGAACAAAACTGAGGATTTTTACACAGCTAGTTTCTTTGCTTGCCCCTATTTTAATCGCCGTGCTCGAAGCAGAAGAATTAACCAAGGGTAATAAATTTGTAAAAAACATACTGCGGGAAGAATAATCCTCCAGTTCGATTACTTGATGAATAAAATTTCTGAAGACTAAACAGGTTCTCAAAATAATCTTTATTGTGCCTTTTATTAGAATATCCACGGACAATAATTTAATTAAAAACTCGTATAAAACTATACTTATTTGTCTAGTTAGGTCAAAATCATGACTGAAATTTCATACGGATTTATGAAATGAATATCAAAACATACATAAAAAGCGTAATGAAACGTAACAGAACCATAAGCTTATTGGCAATTTAACATATAGGTTATAAGTAAACATTTGACTAACGGACATGGAACAATTCTAAAGTTAGAAACAACTGGGGCTAAACGAAACACGGTGTTAGCGAAATTTAGGAAAGACGTGTATTTAACGCCATTAGCTGTAAGTGGAATTAGGGAATGAGCTGAGAGAATACGTGACGATATCACAGAAATGTTAGAGAGAACAGTTTTAGTTGAAGGATCTTTAAGGATTAAATATTAACGGCTTTACTTAACAGCTACGTGATCCGATCAGGGTATGTGTTTTAGCTAATGACAAAGTGTTCTATCATCTGCATCTGTTTCAGAGATACCTCGAATCGACAGAACTTCAGGCGAACTAATTTTATCTTTCGGATTGCGATTATGAATGAATCATTTAATGTTGAGATTTAAGTGTTAAATAATTAAATGACTATTATCCATAATCTCTTGAGCGGTTTGGGAAATGTTGGTTGATTTTGAGTACATATCAATAAAAGAAATTTATTCGTTTTACTATTAGATTATTTGAATATAGCAGCAACAAAGCACACTAGGGCTATCTGTCTAGAAGGAGGGATGACTTCGTTGAGACCTCTCCAAGGAAAACTGACTTACATTTATCAGGTTCAATGTTTCTTCTAACCTTCTTCGGAAACATACAATGACCTGACTAGAACAGAGAGCTTACTAAAGCTATGTTCACTAATTGTAGTAAGTAGACAGGATACAGACGAAGGGTATACAAAACCCTTTATTTTTCTTTATATACAATGACTTCCGTACTTCGGAATACAATGACCCTCCACTCGGGGTCTAATGTAAAAGAAATAAAACTAAACTCTAATTTAACTTTAGGATAAGATTGGCCTTATAATAACAGGAAGCGTATGTACCACAGAGACTGTGAACACTACAATACGTTTAATTTATCAAGAGGATTAAAACCTCTGGCCTGGAAGGCAAATAGCAACTGCGTAACTTCTAAGGTAAGCGGCCTGCTTCGAACTCACGGCTTCCTCTCTCCTGCTTGGCAAAAAGGCCACACTTAAATACTTGGCGTTCGCCAGACAACTTTGCATAAAATCCTTCACGCTTATAATTCTGGCCGGAAGTAGAAAATAAGAAGTGATAGTAAAGATTTAAAATAAAATGAACGTTAGTAAAACTTAAGATCCTTACACATTCACTTGACATATGGAGACAATCACGAAAACCAATCAGGGAGCCTGGCAATTCACCTGAGATCAAAATTGGATCGAATTTCCAGTATTCAACTGTCTTAACCATTCGGCGAGTGGTGGAGCATTCGATTTAAGGAATGGAAAGTTTCTAACTCTGCTATTCTATAGTACATTAGAATGACATGAGCCGAAACTAATTGGAATCACAGATAACTGTAAATAGTTGGATAGCTTTTCTTCCTTTGGCACAAATGCGTATGTTATGCAGTTTATTTTAGGTAAAGAGACTTTAGACGTTTACTAGACTGACTTTATTTTACATAAAGAGTCTCCATCTTCCATTTATCATGCTTACTTTTCCATTTATCATGCTTAGTTTCAAAAAAGGTTATACACATAAAAAGAATAAAGTACTTTTATTTTTATTTAAAAATGCTAAACATAATATACTTTTAGCAAAGGTAAATTATGATATTATCTTTGATGTATATGAACTCTAAAACGGATAACATTTTCTCAAAAATTAAGAGAATCCCATAAAAATTGCAGGGTTTATCAAAAGATATCAGAAAGTAACTGTTTGCAACTACACAGCGCACAATAAGACTTAAATGCCTTGGCTGAAAAGAAAATACATAAAAATATCACATAACGGTTACCTTTTTTTAGAAGAGCTATGCAGTGATGTATATATATGCAATAATTCTAAGGCAGTATATGTGTATGCAATAATTTTATAATATAAGGGTTTTGCATGGCTATGTAATAATTAACAGCGTGAACAAATAATGTATTGCTTTAGATATAGAAAGTAATTGATTTTATATTAACACTTATTATACATAGATTTGCAAATAATATATAGATTTGTATTAATTTTATAATATTTAGATATATGTGATAATATGTTACAGATATAAAATTATATGGTTCTAAATAAAATGAAATAAAATAAATATGTACGGAGCATATGCATATGACAGAGGCAAGATACCAATCACAGAACGCCGATTGACAGCAATTCAGCGTAGGAAATCGATAAAATGCTAGGCAGGTATGCGAAGTCACCATTCGGGAACTACATATTGTGACGAAATGGCTTTTCATGTGAAAGTTCGTGGTGAATTGGTAAAATTGTGTAATCAGAATGGGATAAACGCTGCAGAGGCTTTGAGTGTGTATCGCCGAAATCATCTCCAACGACGTGTCCCATGTACTCCGCAAGCTCTGCGTGATTGATATTTTGCTTTTTAGGAGTTAACATATTTTAGGAGTTAACATATTCATTACTTTGATCAACGGAGAAGTAGTAAAATGGACAAAAATCTTCCATTTGCATTTGTTGTAATTTAGAATGGGTGATTGCTGGTACTACAAATTTTGAATTCCCAAACCATGAGCAAGTTTCAGTCAATACGTTAAACTTAAACAACGAGTAATGGATTAAATCATTTTGGAATTGGGAACAAATTCCCACATCGAAACCTTTAACTAAAGTGAGATTTCGGGAAAAACCATTTCGTGTAAAATCACGTGAAAATGGCCATTATTCAGTAAAATTGCCATTCAAACCTAAATGAAATGTGTTAGGTAATTCCAGACCATCAGCATTTCTCAACTTTCTTAGTCCGGAACAGAAACTAATAAAAACTTCTGAAGTATATCAGCATTATAAAGACTTCCCCCCCCATGTCTGAATATTTATCACTTGGACACATGGAAGAATTATCCGATGATAATCTAGATAAAGTAAATGAGCACTTTTACGTACTTCATCATCACGTGTTAAAAGAATCGAGTCTTTCCACAAAATTACACGTCGTTTTCAATGCTAGTGCCAAATCTACATCAAGAATATCGCTTAATGACACACTTATAAATGGTCCCACGGTACAGGATGACTTATTTACTATTCATTTGAGGTTTAACTGCTATCCCATTGTCATTACCAGTGACATATTGAAAATGTATCGACAATTTCAAACTCATGATAAAGATCGCGATAACCAAAATGTATTGTGAAGAGATGATCCATTTAAGCCGTTTAAAACTTACAGGTTGTGCACAGTTATGTATGGGACTACTTGACCTTCATACTTAGCTAATCGCGTACTCAAACAACTAACGATTGACAAAGAGGCCAAATTCTCAAAGGCGGCTGAAATGATATTACATAACTATTATTTTGATGATGTCTTATTTGGTTCAGGCACAGTAGATAATGCTGTAGAGCTAATTTAATAACGCGGTGAGTGAACTTTTACAAAAGGGTGGCATTCAGTTGCATAAATGGTGTACAAATGATTGCTCGATTTTAAAAATTCCATTGAATGCTCAGAACACTAATCCTTCACAGTTGTTGATATTAAATCAATGAAATTATTAGATTTGGAGTGGTATCCAACGCAAGACGAGTTTACTTGTGACTTTGCAAATCTGGAGAACAGAGAGCATTCTACTAAAAAAATTATTTTTTTTCTATTTCAAAAATCCTTCATCCACTTGGTTGGTTAGCACCTTTCATAGTTACTGCAAAAATCTTGCTATTTAAAGTCTTCAAATAGTTCTTCAGTTTCGGTGCGGCTACTAACATCAAAGCCTCGTGTAGCTCCCTTGAAAATAATTTCTATTCCTTATTTAGAACTCTGCTTTGCCGCTCTATTAGTGCATTTCGTTCAAGCTATGCAGAATTCTTTACAAATTCATGTTGACAATATTTACGCATGGAGTGATTCAATGATTGTTTTTACTTCCTTGTACGAAGTAAAAAGGAAGTATTGTAATTGCGAAAAGTTTCAGGCAGCATATTTCAAAGAAAATATCCATTTTGATCGCTATCGACTGCAATTTAACGATATTTTTGCGTGATATCTGTATGTAAAAACAGAATAAAACACTCATTTCCTTGAGAAAAATTATAAAACTGCTTTAAAATGAATTCTGAAGAGAAAATTTCGTGGCGTCTGTAAGAACATATGTACGTACATATCTCGCATAACTCAAAAACGAGTAGCCTCAGAACGTTGAAATTTTGTATATGGGACTGCTATAACATGTAGATGTGCACCTCGTATTTTGGTTGCAATCGGCCGCACCAAACGTATATAAATATATTTATATATATATCCACTCTGTTACCCGGCTCACTAATCTCAGTTTCTTTACTCTTATATGTTTGCAAATTGTGCATTTTTTGCTTTAAAAATTATTGTATTATGTTGTTTTTATCTTCCGCTTAAGACTTTTATGCCTTTCGTAATTCTGGAAACAATATTTGTACAATTATCAACAATTTAAAAGCTGTTTAAGTGAGGTTAAACTTTAAATGACATGGCGGACATATTTGTTTACATTTGAAACAGCAGAATTGTAGATTTGTTGCCAATCTAGAGAGACTAAGCTTCGTAACAACAAAGTTAACGCCTCCTTTATTATTGCGAATTAAATCATGCTTAATCCTTTCTAGAATTTTTTAGAGGAAATAAGTGCTTAAGATTTACTTCGTAATATTTAAAACAGATATTTTGAGTTTTTATGTATTTTTGCCTTGTCGCGAAGTGAGAACTGAATTACTTGAATGAGAAATACTCAATCGTCTGTGAAAAACTGTTTCTTTTTGTTTTGTTTGCTTAATTTCCTTAATTTCTTTTATACATCGTTCTAGCTTTATTATAGTATTTGAATAGAACATGTGGCAACGATTAGATAATTCTTTAAATGATGTAAATTTTGTGCATTCTGAGTTATAATATGAACGAAATATAATACTGTTAAGTGAACCTAGCGCCAGAATGTCGCTATGATAAACAAATAGAATGAATTTTAAAGAATACATTTATTCTACTGTGGTTTATGCGCTGTCGGCGAAGTAGATTTAATTCAATCCAATACGTTTAAATGAAATGCAAGAAAAAAATGCGTATAATTTAATATTCCGTACAAGGAAGTCATGTGGTGTACACATCAGATTTTTTCTTGTATGCAATCAGAACCCACACACTGGAGAACCGTCGTAGTCAACTGCGTTTCGGAAATTCAATCAGTTCTACCGTCATCGCATTGGAAGCACATAAGAGGAAAAGATAATACTGCTGATCGCTCATCAAGAGGAATTTTGCCTTCAGAACTTTCTACTCATGATTTATGGTGGACAGGACCTCAGTGGCTCAGTTTAAATAATATTTCATTCTCTATCAACTTATTGTTTCAGAAGAGTCTTAAAAAACAATGCAAAAGTGTTTCTTGTTCAATTGGAATGTTCGCTTCGCAAATTCCAGTCCTTAATGAAGTTTCTTCATTCTTGAAACTTAAAAGAATCGTATTTTCGTTTTGCGAATAATTCAGCTAAATCTAGAGCTTCGAGGATTAAAATTTATCTTAAACCGAAGAATTGCAATGTGCTAGAAATGCAAATGTTAGAGTAGTTCAAAAAGGTAAGTTTTTAAATGAATATAATCTTCTGAAGGAGAATCAACCATTAAACTCAAATAGTAAATTACTTTCTTTGAACCCCTTTATCCATAAGAATATGTGTCGGAGGAAGATTAAGACAAGCCAACATCGCGTAAGACAGAAAATATCCTATTTTGTTGCCCAAGAAACATCACATAACGCAAATTACACTGAATTAGTTTCATTAATCCCATCTTCATGCTGGCCCCCTGCTATTGCTCTCAGTGATTAGAAGAGAATATTGGATAATCCAATTTAGGTTAGTTACAAAGCAACAGATTTGGAAATGTGTGAAATGACATCGTTTTACGTACTAAAACTCGTCTACCCAGATATTGTCTGACTTGCCATCGTCTAGAGTCGTTCCGTCGAAAGTTTTCTCCAGGGTTGGAATTGATTGTGCCGGGCTCTTTTACGTCATGCCCAGGCAAGTTCAAGGTGTAAAACCAATGAAATGCTACATTTGTGTATTCGTGTGATTTAGTACAAGAGCTACATATATTGAATTAGTATCGAATCTAGCTTCAGAATCTAGCATCATTTACTGCCACTCTGAAGCGATTTGTATCTCAAAGAGGAAAACCGATAGAAGTGCATAGCGATTGTGGCTCGAATTATATTGCTGCAGATAAAGAACTGAAAATAGTAATAAATTCTTTGAAAGAAAATGGATTCATTAATAAGTATTCATGAACTGAAGATATTAAGTGGATATTTAATACTCCTTCAGCGCCTCGTGTTGGAGGATTATGGAAAACTGTAGTCAAGCCTACAAAGCTATATTTCAAGCAAACCATAGGGAAACAATTTCTGACGCAAGAAGAATTTACGACATTGATAGCTCAAACTGAAGCTTGTTTAAATTCGGTTTAAATTCGGTGTGTCCAATGTCTGAAAATCCATCAGAATTTTCTGCACTTACGCAGAGCCATTTTTTAATTGATACCCCGCTAACTGCCTTACTTGAAGAAAGTCTTCACGATAAAAAAATCTCATATTTGAACGCTGGAAGCTTGTTTATATAATGTTTCAAATTTTTTGGAAAAGATGGTCTAATGAATACATTCCTAATTTACGACGACGTTCAAAATGGTTTAAAGTGCAACCTAATTTAATGATTAGTGATTTAGTTATGATAAAAGAAGACAATTTACTTCTTCTACGATGGAAATTAGGAAGAGTTTTTCTGGAAGTTTTTCCTAGCGCGGATAATATTGTGCATATCCTGAAGTTTAAAACTGCCAATGGTGTTTTCAGATGGCCAATTCACAAACATAGCGTTTTGCTTATCAGTGCTTAAAAGTTTTCGCAAAATATTATAACTTTACATTTTGCTTTAAATATATTAAGTTCCTGAATTGTATAAAGACTTCTTTGCATCTGTTTTGAGAACAATTGTGCTTCATTTTCATAATTTCATATTATGTTTCTTGTGAATATTTTATTGTCTTTTTTACATAATTTAATACTGTTATGAAAATTTCATTTGTTAAAGGTATTTAGATTTGAAACCATGTTTCAACGCCAGGCGGAGTGTTTCAGACACCAGATCGTCTGCCTGTTTGTGAGATTTTATTTTGCATCACGCAGTTCGATACGTAGCCTGCATTTTTTTTTTTTTCATTCTTGTAAACGGTAACTGTAACTTTCACGCTTTGCCTTTTGCAGTATTGTGTTCTAAAGTTTGGGAAAATGAAGATCTTGGGCATCGACACATGTATTAGTTTGCGCTATGTGCTACCTTAAATATTTTTTCGCCTTTAAATATTATTACCTTATTTTTTCCTCATGCTGTTCTTTGCTATATAAGTTTACTGCCCAAACGTGGAATGAATTATTTTACTTTGCCTTGAATAAATTTCTTAGAATTATGAGCTAATATAAATATAGCGTGCCACAATGTATTTAAGTAGCGTTAATTAGCTAGTAATACATTATGATAGTAAACTGGTAATAAGTAAATTAGTAATAAATTATGATAGTTAAATTAATTAATAAATATACTATGTTTAATTAATAAATAAATTAATTGATATTTTGATAATAAACTATGTAATTTTTCTTTTATTTTTTTCTTGCCGATGTTTCGCTTTGTGTATGAATTTATGTTTTTGTCTGCTGCTGTTAAATCTATGAAAATGTTGGCAACGATAATAGCTAAAGTTACTTTAGGGTTAAAGTAATATATACTTTTGTCTGATGTTACGGGTCTTTTTGCTGTTGTGTCGCAGAGTGAAAACATACATATTGCCTTGTATTCCATGCTAAATACCTTGATACGAAGCATCTCAACTCTGTCCATTTTGCATTTTGTTTCTTCCCATCATCACGTCTATTCAGCTTTACCAAACACATTCACTACACACACTTGGAGGACACTATTTATTGTAAATAAACACAGCTTCCTTTCCTTTTGACTACACTCATGGACATAACTGTATTTTAGGAAATTTTCTTTTTCATTTCCTTTTCTTACTATAGGTTCTATTTTCCTTCTATTATTTTGGAGCATTTATTTTATATTTTATTTTATCCCACCTTTTCTTCATGGCCTTTCGGACTCGTATAAAATATACGAAGTTCCTTTTCACTCTCTTCTGAAATACGAAATTGCCCCCTTTCTATTATATAATTACCTTTTCTTCGCACCTAAGCTTGATTTTTCGCCTATCGTTGCAGAAAGTCTTAGCGGGCGCAAAACAAGACATTTGTTTACTTTGGCTGTCTGTGTAAAGTTGAAACAGCTGAATAAAAAGTTCAAAATTGACAGTCTTCTCGCAAATGTTGAATTCTTAATGTTTATTATTTTAAATTTAGGATACCGCGACCCAGCAGAACTTCTATTACTAATTTTCAGTAACTTCTTAAATGCTTGAAAATACTTAGTGTGAATAGAACTGTTTAAACACAGTAAGAAGAACAATGGGAATGAATATTGAGTTAAATTAACCCACAGTGTCTACTTTACAAGGAATTAAACACATTTTACCGCTGTCTTTTAGCTTTTCATCAATTCCAAGTATGCCTGATAATTTTCTTAAATCGTGCATTTTATAACATTTTTAATTGATGGTTTTTCCATTACATATTTATGGATGAAATAATAATATTCGTAAGGCAAAAAGCTGCGCCAAATTTTCACGTACTGAGATACATTAACTTATAGTGTTTATTTTACAAGGAATCAGAAAATTGACTAATGTCTTTTATCTTCGTATCAGTTCCAAATGTACTTGATAATTTTCTTAAACCCGTATTTTATAAATTTTGAATTGATAGTTTGTCCATTACATATTTTTGGATTTGAAATAATGTTCGCAAGGCATAAGTCTGCGCCAAACATTCACTCCCTTATTTGTGTCTAAATGTTTCCTAAAAGTTCAAAAAGATGACGTCCTCAAAGTTGAAAAAAGATAAAAGTGTCTAGAGCTCTTTACATTTTTTCAAACAATTCCTATTGTTAGCGATTTAATAATTAATTAATTAACTTCTTATCTTTCAGTAATTTGATAATGTTTAGTAAAACTAGAGTCTTAGATGTTAAAAATGATGCACTTTAATTAGGGGTAACAGATTATTATTTGTTAATTTATTAATTTCCTTACAGATCTTACAGCACAGATCTAATAGCCGTTTTGCTGAAGTAGGCAACCATGAAATCTATCCCATGAATCTCCACGGAAGAAGCGGAAGCAAAACAACATTAATTTCACGCGACAGTAAGAAAAAGAACCCAAGACCTCATTTGTCAACGTAAACTACCTTTTCGCTGCCATGATAACACCTGTTGAGAACATTTATGTCGCCGAAAAAATGTCTTATCCCCTTCGATTATAGTTCTTTGGCAGCGGCGACGGAAGAAAACGAGAGTTTGATGACGTGGCCAAAATTTCATCCGGGTATTGAAGAACCGGAAGGACGTCACACGACAGGCTGGGAATGATCCAGTTTAAGAATCATCATACTGTCATCAGATATGGGATCATGAAGAAAAATTGCTGGCATTTATTGGGCGAAAAGAGCTTTGAAAACGAAAAGGTATATAAAAATAGCTTTATATATTTTTATATTTTATTTTCAGAATAGAATATAAATTTGCAGTATATGCGACATCCTTTAAACTTTCTCTGATTGTAAGCGCGATTTTTCAGACGTAAAGACGCTTATAAACGATGATTCCGAAGAAATTTTCCTTTTTTTGTTCGAAGTGTTGTTTACCATGCGCACAAATAACGTTTTCATAAATAAAATTGTTGCACTAAATTAGCGTATGAAATGGAGGTATCTATGAAAAAATAATTCTCGGTAAAAATTGGTGGTGTAGAAAATGATAACGAATTATTGCTAAAAACGATCTGGAATCATAAATGCAAATATGAAGATTCTGTTGTGACACGTGACGTTTCGGACTAAATATTAAGCTTTTGAACATTTAATTATGTGACTTACAGGATTTCGTTTTTCAAATAACTATAATAAAAAAAAACACTAAAGTGTTCTCTTAACTTCGTAAATGTAAGGAGTTCCTTTTTTCAGTTGAAATAAGATTTTAACATAAAAGTTTCAAGCCATAATGTGGTTGAATGAAAGGAAAGAAACAGAGGTGTAGTAGAATCAAAAACGCTTATTGCTGAAAAATTATTCCAGCACTGTGTTTAACATCAGTTTAGGTTATTGTCTTCACATATATAAGTACATCTGAACTTATAAGGTATTTCTCCTGCCTTCTTGGCATGCCTTTGTTTTGTGGTTTTCTGCACGCTGGGCACGTATTCCAGAGGTTCGACTCCCGGAAAAGGCGTTGCATATTTTTCATCTTGCATACTTCCAAAAAATATCTAATGGCTCTACAGTGGCGCCCAAACTGAAAGATTGTTGGATGATGATTCTCCACACCCACGATTTGGAGACTGTGTCCCCTAAAAACCCCAGTCGCCCTTTAAAAGGGGGAGTATATAAGGTATTTCTCCCGCCTTCGTGGCATGCCTTCATGGTGTGGTGATCTGTACGCTGATCGCGTATTCCAGAGGTCCGCAGTTCGATTTCCGGCGAAGGCGTTGCATATTTTTCATCTTGCCTGCTTCCAAAAGAATCCCTAATGTCTCTATAAACTTACAGTGGAACTGAGTTACATAAATCGAACACTGTAAATGCTTTTTATTAACGCGACGAATTTAACTCCAAAAGTAAACGTTGGCTACTAACTAGATGGCAGCACCTCATGATGCTTAAAGCTTCATGAAAAGAATAATTTTTATGTTAAATCCAGAATAAATACAAAATTAAAGACAAATACGAAACTACAGAGATACAGAATACAGAGATAAAGATACAGAAATACTGATTTTACCAATAGTTTCAGATTACACAGGAGGCATAAAACTGGCGATTTGATTTAACATTTCCAAAAACATTTAAGACTTTTTTATGCAACCTGTACAACATAAATTGAGGTAGGAATCAAAAACAGGTGCTGCTAGGGCCGCACTGACGTTTATTTCCCCATTTTGCGCATAGAAAGTCTGGATCAGGATCAACAAAGTTATATTTATGGTTAACTTTTAGGTATTCATATCCGGCAACTACCAATTCACCCACTTAAAGAATTGAAAATTTAGGACAGAAAGTTCCTGGCTCCTATAGACTGATGTTCATTCTGTTTGCAATGATGCCTTTGCACAATGATGCCTTTGCACAATGATGCCTTTGCACAATATTCACGATCTGATATAAACCACCCAATTTGGCGCTCTGGATGCACATTTGGAGACTGGCACAGAATTGACGGAAAAGCAATATTATACCGTAAATGAAAAATATCTGTATGGCACAATGTCTTACCAAATTTCATAGCTCAGTTTAGTCTATCTTATCTATATTCATTACACTTTTATTAATTTACACATGAGAAAGATAATTGAATGAGTTACAACCACAACTTCAATAGCTCGTAACTTTAATTGAATTATATTAAAAATATATACTGTTTTAAAATTGAAAGTTAGGTTCGCCTTAGTAGCTAGTATTGTTTGCACAATGTAAGTTGAAATACTGCTACTAGAACAATTGCAAGTCGAAACGGTTACTGGTACAATTCTTTTATTTTTATTAAAGCACTCAATTTATTCATTAAATTCATGTAAAACAATTCGATAGATAATTACACATATCATATACTATCATATATTTAGAATACATAAATCATAAATTGTCATACATTTTTAATGCATCAAATGTACATAATATGACATATACTGTGATAGTTAATACATTAATCATATATTCTCATATACTTTTAATACATAAATCGCCTGCTTCCAAACTTCCATTACTATCGCCATCATTTTCAGTACATAAATCATATGCTATCATAGTTTATTATAGTTTATCGCAGTCACCAACTTATTTAAGAATTTTTGTCAAATGTAATTATTTCCATATGTACGCGTCACATAACTTAATTTTTATTACGGCCAGCGTTTAATTTTTTAATTTTGTGAATTCTCGTTAAATGTATATGGATTGTTTAAATTTTCAACAGTTTAAACTTTCAAATAGATTTTCAGATTTGCTAGATTCAATATTTTTTCTACTTTTCACCCACTTAGGTTTTGGATACCAAGTAATTTGCAAAGCACATAGACCAAGTTTAAATGAAAATATAAGAAATACAGTTTTATTTATATTTGTTTATAAAACAAAAAATTGCATTGTTATAGATTTCTCAAAAGGGTGTAGCGTTAGACATCACCTTAGAGATAAAGATGGAACTGTTCTACTATAACTATGCTGAGCAACTTATTCCTGGTGACACAGGAATTCCTCTCCGGTTTAGATATACATTTACTCCAGTATCATACGATACGTTCTTGACTATTTATTTCCTTGAATAAAACAGCACCGACACTCTCATTGCTCGCATTTGTGTCAAGAATAAATGGCTCATAGAAATATATTATTAATATTATATGATTAATGTATTAACTATCACAGTTTGTCGAGCTGAGGATACGTCAGGATTGTCGCAAATATTAAAGCTCCTTATAAATATAAATCGTCACATTCGTTTGACCACAAGAACCTTTGCAAGCTCACTGTGAGTCTGTAATGGTGTCTTGCCATGGAAGAAAAGACTTTCGCGTGTCTCATATAGTAGATGCAAAGCCGAAGGAAATTTCTCAGGTGATGGACATTTATGCGGCGTTTACAATCTTCAAGTGTTCACATTTTGTTTCGATCCGTATTTACACCTTCGGTAGAAATGACGTGTCCTAGGTCACTCATTTAATGTCAGAACAATTTATATTTGACAGGACTTGGCTTTAAATTGGGTTCCTACAATTTCTAAAACACCTTGCTAATATTTTCTAAATGCTCTTCAAAGCTTTTCCCTACGGTGACCATGTCATCCAGGTATATCATGCATGCTTCGTAGGAAAGACCTCTCGGGGCGGTCTTCATGAGGCTTCCAAATGTCGCAGCCCCATTTCATGATCCAAACGCTTCAGTCTGAATTTCCTGTCCGGTAGTAAATGCCATTATTTCTGCGCCATTATAGATGCATCTACGCTTTCCATCACACATACCTGTAGATAGCTTTAGAGTGGATCGAGTAAGCATGGGTATGAATTTAAAGCCGTAACAATCGTTTCCGGCTATCACTATCAATTCCATTGCTGTCATCTTCGTTTTCGGCAGCAAAAGCTTTGTCATCGATTGGTTTTTCTATAACAGATATTTTTTCTTAGATTTATTGTTCGACAGCAGAAACTGTTTTCTAAAACTTTATTTCCAACCATGTCTATTCTGCTTCTCATTGCTTCGCATTTGATTTTATAATGGCAGAATTTTTTCTTCTCATTTAGACAAGCAGAGCGTATCCAATTGTGAATATAAATTTTAGGAATTTTAAACTTAAGATAGTTAATTATTAAAACCGTCAGTATGTTAATTAAGTTCTGAATTTCTCCTGACCTACTTAAATTCTTAAATTTTTTCTTGAACTCATTTGATCACCCATCCATCTTTCTTGACCCGCTTTCATTTCGTCTTTAACGGACTTGACGGCCCTTTCTATCTCTTTCTTGGAACGCAGCAAACGCTGTCTCCAACTATCTTAGTTACTCATCCATCACTTTGTGCATTGGTATTGAACCCCACTCCTGACACCAAACATTGTTAATTGCGTATGGGACCATAAACTATTGAATTCATACAGAATTGTTTAAAGGATGATGAAATTTATATTTCCAGAAACACTTTACAGTTCTGGACCATTTCACACTAAGGTACTTATAAATCTCTCTTCTGTACGAGATAGCATAATTAGGCGTTACCATTTCAAACTAATAAGCATGCTGAACACAAGTCAATGCAAGATGCATAGAAAAGCGAAACCTCGCACGTTGATCTCTAGATACTCTAAACTCTAAATACTCTGAAACTGAAAACTTATGCTCCCTCGGGTCTTACATTGTTTTCGCTCGTCCAGCAGAGAAATTTTCAGCAGCTTCGATTTCTCGAAATGCGTGGAAGGCATATACAGTTGTAATTACATAAGGCCGGTTACAGTTACATTTACACAGAGATAGGATAAAAATGTCGGCAACTGGTCTCCAAGTTTCGTGACTTTTGATGATTTCTTGTAAAATTTGGCAACAAAATTTAGTTACCAAATTATCGCCAGCTTGGCGCTATCCTCCCTAAGGACATAGCCATTTACCTCAATGTTAAATTGATTTCCCCCTCTACCTATATTTTTCCTGCGATGCTTCATATTCTAAGGCTTTTCATACTACTTATACAAGACATACTACAATTTACTTATAATTTCGCTAAGCTCATTTACTACAATTCTTACAATTAAAGTACATAAAATTCATAACAATATTATTAAAAAAACTTTTAATGACCTTACAATTTTTTTTTCAAATGAAATTAAAACTTGTGTTTTTGCACTTATTTTGTATTGTTTCAAGAATGTTTTTGTGATTTTCTAGATATAATTCAAATAAATGGCTATGTTGTTGAAAATTTTAGGCCAAAGAAATTTTAAAATTTTAATAAGGCCAAAGAATTTTAAATTATTTATTACATAATTTTATTTTTTAATATTACTTTTTAGCTCTTTTCACTTTTCATTTGTATTCATTTTGTTTACCATATTTTGATTTAATTATTATCGCTTGAATATTTGATTAAATTAATTAACATACTGAGCGATTTTAATAATTAATTATCTTAAGTTTAAAATTCCTAAAATTTATATTCACAATTGGATACCCTCTACTGAAGGCATATTTTGCTGTTTCCACTTCACCTGAAATTAATTTTATAGACAACTTAGATTATATAATTTCAGAACTTATTGAGGATTATTAATTAGAGGTATCTGAATTACAAGCAAGTGATCTGCTTAAATGGATTTAATATGCTTAACTTTGCATTTAGTTGAATAGTGACTTTCAAACCAGATGTACCAACTCAGAACCTCTAAAAGGAATTAATTGCTGTTGGGCTTTTTCACGTCTGGGAATAAATTTCCGATTGAAGTGAAAACTTGAACTGATGATGGTATGTAGTGATCTAGAATTACTGCCACATAATATGTTCTATTATGTTTTCCTCCGTTATATGTTTAAGCCACTGTGCTTAAATAAAATTGATGGAATTAGCCTCTGAGATGTTTATAAGTACACTTCAGTATCACAATATGCTAAGTGTCTTTAATCCGCGAAATTTGGAAGAAAATGGGATAAGATGCAACGTTTTCGCGTAAGAATTTAGCCCTGATAAAGTAACAGCAAACTACGATGCAAGCATTTTCAATGTCAATATCAAACCTCACTTAAAAAACTTTTAAGACATAGACAATAGCGAATCACATTTGGTGGTTCGGTGAAATTTTGAGTGAAACAGAGGCCAAATGAGTCTCAAATAGAGTTTAATGTGACTACTACTTTGAGACAAAGATAAAACAAGTTGCTTTTTAAAGATAATTTTTATGGAAGAGATTTTCTCATCTAAATAAAAACATCTTTCTTATCATTTTATAATAATACCGCCCATTCTGCTCTGTACACTCTCTAATATTATGTTTACTTTTTTTTATTATATTTAACATCCATTGGCTTTGCGTTAAGAATTTGTGAACAAAGTACTGTTGCAAAGTTTAAACAAGAAATCATCTCTGATTCAGGAAGGAATTAATATACTTTATATTTATTTCTAAGGTGAAAATTGCTTCGGCTTACGAATATTTCGATTGATGAATAGTCTTTCTAAAACGACGTATACTTGTGAACTGGTTTCATGAAATATTGATCCAGGATTTTGAAATAGAGCCCAAAATATTGTCTGATGTATGTTTAGTTCGTTCAATTAAGGGATAATATTTAACATATGTTGCATAATAATCTCTGATTTCTTCAATTTGATGAATCACTCTTGAGTGATTGCACTAAACTCTCCGAAATGCATAGGATTAATGTAAAATGAAGGCTGAGCTGAAATTCAATATGTGCTAGTTTCAGAAGTTTTAAGGTATATATTAAAAAGATATGTAAATATAATATGTTATATATGGTATATATAAAAGATGTATGAGATTATCCTCCTAACAGCCATATATTTGAGAAATTTTGCATATATATATATGTAGATATTCAGTTCTTCTACTATGTAAAATATGCATTGAAAGCTTTAAATGATTATTGACAAAGGATATTTAAACTAACACAAATTATCATTATGCTCAAATACTTGAAGTAATATTTGTACAGAATAAAATAACCTAAGTATACGTTTATCTTTCATTATTATGTTATTCTTAAACTTGGGGTCGCGGGAACCGCAGTAGGGGTTCGCCAAAAATTATAGCAGTTTTGATATTTCTTTAAGTTATTATAATAATTTTACTATTACGAAATATTTTTAGACAATTTATCTGAAAATAGATAAAAAATAAATCAATATAGACAAAGAAAAAAAAACGAAAACATTTCAACGCATTCTTTTTATAATATAAACGTTCATTTTCCTTACTTTACACGTCACTATATCATTTCGTCTGTTATTTAAAATTTTCACATTGTTCTGTGTCTTAAAATTAATGACCTAAAACTGCAATAGTATACTACAGTACAAGTAAAAAAATTGACAATTTCACTCACGCGTGTGTCGGATTTGGCAATACTTATGGGGTCCCACAAAATATTTGTAAATATTATGGGGTCCCACAAAATATTTGTAAATATTATGGGGTCCTGGGGGTTGCGAAAAAATCTCAGTGATAAAAAGGGGTCGTGACTGAAAAATGTTTAAGGAAACCTGATTTAAACCATTAGCATAAGCAGGAATTTTGAACACAAATATAAAAAGAATAAAATAAATGACAAAGTTCGAGTACTTAGTTTGACCAAAATCTCGTTAATTCCGCAGTTTACTAATACTGAAATTGAGCAATTTACTAATACAATAAAAAGGATTACTAGTGAGATTTGATATATGACGGAAATGAATATGCTTAATAAACTGAATCACAAAATGCATAAAATGTGGCAGTAGAAATGGGATACTATTGTAAATAAGCAATAGAGTTATATTAATTGCTCCGACGATCAAACAGTATTCCTTCTTACTAATTTTTTACTGTTTGGATTTAAAATTGAATAGGCCTTCATTCATGAGCTTTTAATCAGCAATAAATGCGTAACACGGAAAATTGTGAAAAGAAATAGCTGGTAACAAGAATGCTCAAATTCTTCTGTCTCATTTAGCTAGATAAAAAGGAAAGTGAAAATATTTGCTATTAGTCCCTGATGTCGAAATAATTGCTGTCTCGCTCATGTCAAGAGCGAGAGATAAATGGCTCTGTCTTCGACAAGAAGGTAACTCATTAATTCACTTCATATCAAAGAGGCTGCTGTGTTTTTTCCAAGAAATATTTGTACCTTCCAGTATAAGAGAAAATTAACTCGGAAAGCAGCTTCTATCATTTTTAATATTTGAATTTAAACTTTCATGACAATTTGTATTCACGCAAGGAAATATGGGATTTAAAAAGTTTTTTATTATATTTTAATGCCGCCACATTTCCAATTTTGTAAAATTTTCACGTTAAGCTTTAATAAATTGCTGCAGAATAGTATGATGGAATAAAATACATTTTGCTGCTAATGAGTTTATAATACGGTAAACTGTGTATTCATTCTATTATTTAATGAATCTCCCTATATTATTAAACGATGAAGAATGAGTTTGTATATACATGTATGTGTGTGTGTGTCTGCATAGACACTTAAGTATTAATTTTCAATTTATGATTACCTCCTAGGCAAAGAAATGCAAAACTATTTTGCAAACTGAAGTTAGTTGATATAGTTATTCATATATGTGTGTGTATATAGATACTTAATTTTTAATTTTCTGTCTATGATTATATCTTAGGAAAGAAATGCAAACCTATTTTGCAAACTGAAGTTAGGAAACGATAATACTAAAGAGGGCTGTGTTAAAAACTATAAAGAACGTGTAATAAACTTAAAGAAAAATTAAAAATCAATATTTGAAATGATATGCGTCAAAATCCTAAATTTCAAAAAAGAAAAAGTATAATACATACGTAAAATTAAGGTAGAACAGTACCTGCATAAAAAGTAAGTAAATTATTGTTGATTTCCTTGTTAAGTCAAACCCCAGATGAGGGTTGACTTAACAAGGAAAATATTTATATATATGTATGCATGTATGTTCCTAGCTTTGTGGGAAAAAACGGCTGAACCTAGAGCCATCAAATTTTGAACATAATGAGTCTTACCCTTGAACATGGGCATTTCAAAGCCTGAATATTTTTATTTATTTCATATTTTGTGCGAATTAAATAAAACTTTGATTAACAAACTCAGTGAATTTAAATAAAAGAATGCTTTTCCACTGTCCAATAAATATAGGGGTACCTTAATATATGTCCTTAATATGGTCAAAATCCTAGCACGTACACCAAACACACTTCTTCAGTAGGAAATAGAATGAAAAATATAATAAATCCGTTCAATATACGAAAATCCTATTGTTATTATTAAAACACTGTTAAATACTAAAACACAAATGCAGTGGATGAAATATGCACTGTAATTAAATAAAGCACCGCATATGTTTTACATAAGTGTTTTTCCGTTGTCCAGAATAAAAGCAAATTTTAAACATGCTCTAACGTCTCAGATATATGTTTGGCAATTGATTTCATACCTTTCGCGAGGTTAGCCGATTTAATATCATCTTTGCTTTTCACGTTCATAGACACCATTGGTACTAGGCATAAGGTACGCAATAGGTCTAAGTCCCCGATACGCATGCCATCAACAATTTCTTTTTTCACTTTTTAACAACTAATCAACTTAACAACAATCTGTTTCTTTACGGAAATCTAAAGCAAACGATTAGCAGGATAATGTTAAATTACATACAGCGAGAGTCACTTGACAACATCTAAACAACAAGAAAGTCTTAGATACACAGGAAGCGTGAAATGATTTGAGTCTAGTAAGAAATAAATACTGCTAAATAGTTAAAGTAATGCAGGAAGGTAGGGTGTGCTTTGCCACCTTACCTTCCTGCAATTTCATGACATTGTTACGCTTTCTCCTCTGCTTTTTTTCAAGTGGAAAATGAACGGAAATGTCAAGAAAAGGCTGGTAATTCTATCAGAAAGACCTCACTTTAATAGAAATTTACCAGGAAAAGATGCAATAGAAAAATTAAGTTCTATCATTTGCATCTCTTTGACGGTAATTTCTTTAAAGTTCTTTCTCTTTGACGGTAAAAGCTTTTCAGAAGAACCGCACGAACCACAAATAACAGAAACAGTATAGTAAATTACCCGTGCTGGGCTGGATTTCGTCATGGAAAATAGTTGAATGTTATATAAAGAGTGTATGGAAATTTGTACTTATTAGTTAAACATGTGTGGCAAATCCTCCATGAATTTCTCTCCATCACTGAAGTGGCTTATCTACTAAATACCCTGAACTTTACTAAATTAATTAAATTAAAATAGATTTAAAATGGTGAGGAATTTTTAAAACGAAAGAAAAAAAAAAGAAAGACTAATTTTGGCTGATTTTGAGATGAAAGGCTCCATTATCAACATTATCGAGGGGTATATTATCCGAAATTCAACTCACAAGTAGTTTGAGGGTGAAGATATAATGGAAAACAGAAAAGAACTATCCTGCATCAAGAAAATGCCTCTACTAACCGTGCCGCAACGGCATAAGTTGTTTTGATCGACAATCAATTCATCTCACTTCCTCATTCAGCTTATTCGCCCGACATGGTCCCATCAGATTTTCATTTGTTGAAGGAGGATGTCACTCTCACAAGGAATATTATGTCATTGAAGAGGTCACTCAGTAAAATGAGAATCAAGATAAATCATTATTTAAGATGATTGTAAATAAATTACACCACAGATTGCGTTAATAGATTGATGTAGGGCTGCTTAGGTAGAGAAATATTAATGAGAAACTGCAGCTCAAACACTCTCTTCAATATGAGGTTGAAAACATTTCACCCTTTATAATATACGTCCCTAAACACCAAACCTACAGTTGTACCTGTTTCAATCTCTGTATCCTTCTTCTGTTTTCCACAGTAAGCAGGACATTAAGTATTCAATACTAACTAAATGCTTTGCAGCGATATTGAGTAAATTCTTCAAAATAGGATTAAAAATTTGCATAAAAGAAAATTTACTAAAAAGATAGATATTGTTTTTATCAATAAGCAAATTTATAAAACAATATTTTTTACTTATTTTTAATCACCTGTCACAATCCTACAGTACTTCCTGGTCATGTTTGCAAGTCTTAACGTCATTTGGAAAAAAAATTAATTTATCGAATATTCCGAATCATAGATTCCGTTCAACGTGTTAAAGTGCGCTCAACTTATCAAACATTTTAAAGTAACAAAGTTCAAGTAATCGTAGTTATACTGCATGATTTCTTTATGTACTGCTATAGTAACTGGACTAATAGTACGTTTGAATACAGTATTCGCAATACTTATTTTAAATGCATACAACTTTAGCGGGAGAATCAATTTTTAATTTCCATAGGCAATGAGAAATCTTTAAAATATTATAGTTGCTTAGATATTTTTTTAACCTGTAGATGCTTTACGTACTTTCGAAACAGGATACATGAAAAATGAGCAATGAGTTCGGGACTCGAACCACGGATCTCTCGGACGCTCGCCGAGCGCGCTAACCACTAATGCTAACCACTACACCAAGCATGCATGCTCAGAAGGCGGGAGAAATACCTTATATACTTCCTCTTTTAAAGGGCAACTGGGGATTAGCGAACCCAGTTGCCAAATCATGGTGGTGAAAAATTTTACACCACCTTTTTTAGTTCGGGAGTCACTGTAAAGATATTAGGTTGTTTTGAAGCAGGATATACGAAAAATGAGCAAGGCCCTCGCCGGGACTTGAACCACAGTCTCTCGAATACGCGCCGAGCGTGCTAACCGTCACACCACGAAGGCATGCTAAGAAAGCGGGAGAAATACCTTATAAACTTACAATAATTCCGCAGTCTCAAAGAAATAAACCTTTAATAGTCAGTTCCTGCGAGAAACATGGTAAACGTAATTTAAAAATTAAATTACATCTTGCATATAAATTCTGGATTGATGAAATTTGATCACGTTATGAATCGTAGTATTTAGATTTTCCAATTAGTATTTAATTATTGCACTTTTATATAACATTCTCATTTTCGTTATTATGGAAAACGCATCAGTTGAGTTTTAATATTGCGAATAATTTACACTCGTACTCTCCCATTCATAAATGAAAGAATTTGTTACTCCCGAAGTCTTTCGAAATCATCCGGAACAACATTTTTTAATTTCCCATTTCTTTCACTCTCGAGATAACTTGAAATCGGATATGACTCTCCTTCGCTCGAAATAAACTGGCGAAACGAAAGACGATCATTTCTTACCAACTTACTCTTTCAAGAGGCCAGTCTTAACGTGATAAGCTATTTCGGTTGCCTAGGCGACGGGCAACATGTTGACGATTTTTCGGTCTGACTGGGTGAAGAAAGAAGGCCTCATTAAGAAGTACTGGCCGTCATAACAGTTTAGCCAATTTCCTTCTGGCAAGAGACTCTTGGACTGCAGTTTAAGATTCGTTTTTTTTTTCTGTAATTTAAAGCTTCAAGAACTTTTGATGAAACCTTATCAAACAAACTGTGTTTCTCTAAAGTTGAATAATGATATTAAAAATTTTATTTAAATCTCACAATCAATAAGGTGTCTCTTTCTTTTGTGAATTCTACATTGATATAGAAATGAATTTAGTAATAATTTAAGCAACTTAGCATATGTATATATAAAAGTGTAACAGATGATTATAATATTAATTTTTAAAATACGTAACAGCATTTTAATTGAAAGAATGTCATTATATTTGTATTTAATTTTATAGGGACCTAATTGTGTAATTTTAACTAAAATGCCCTTCAGACTCCAGTTGGCGAACAAAAGAGTTATCACTCCGACTAAAAACTAAATCCTTTGAAAGTTTAAATAACTTTTTTTTATCTAACGTGAATTTAAACAAAAGACACCACTTGTGCGCGGAAAGAAAACTCCCACACTTGCGAGTAGTAACATAATAAAGTTGAAATTACAAATTAAAAGTATCACACTACCAGCGAAGATTACATACATTTTGCCTAACTAAACTGAATCAAAATTTTAATGCTGTGTTTTAACGTTGGCTAGCAAAATGGCTAAAGCCGATATATTAACGGGCAGAACTGAGCAGAAGAAAACAAAGCTATAGAGCCGCCAGAAGCTCTGCCTCTAAATCATTCAAAACCATTACAGAAAAAGTTTAATCAAAAGTTTACTCTGCAACCTAATAACGTCTAACGGAGAACAGAAGTTCTAGTAAAGTTTCAAATCTTAATTAATAAAAAAATATCTTAAAATTTTAAATGCGTAATGATCAGTTGTATGTTTGCGTATTTTTAATGTACCAGTTTTAAACAATAGTCAGTTTTATTACTGGAAAGGCTTCATCGCTACAATTTTTAAGAACTTTATTTATTCCAGTGAACCGGATGAAATTACTGTTAAAAATTAAAAGAATGAAACTGTTGCCTAACTGCTTAACATTAATTAGCTTTCAAGAGCCGATCTTATAAAGGCCTACTATATAATTGATCAGTTTTAGAGGGAAAAGCTTCTTCCCAAGTTTTAACTTCTTTTTATTACATTTATTAATAAAGAACTAATATTTTATTGTTCACTTTAAAGTTAGGGGCTCGCTTTGGCTGTCAAAATCATTTTTGTAGCTAAATCTGATTGATTATTCACGCTTTGAGAAAGTTTGGTTGAAACTATTTCTGTTATATGAAATATCTGCCATAGGTTTTGCTAATATACAGGAACCCGAAAAAGACTTTGAATTTACAAAACACAGGGAAAATGCTACAGGATTCTGCTTTTAATTTTATCTGGGTGATTAAAAAATAAGATTTCAACTACGAAAAGCCAGAAATATTTAGAATAGTTTGCAGGGAGTATTGGCTACTTACAGAAAACTATGTAATTGGAAAAAGGGATAAGTTCGTAGAGCCATTAGGATCTTTTGTAGAGAACTTCGTGGAAAAGTTGAGTGAATTTTCACCAGGTAACGAACCTCCGTTTTCAGCATAGGTCACTGATTCAGTAACTCATAGAACTAGTGTCTATAGTTACATACGGAAAGGAATTGGTCACTATTTGGCTAACTGAAGCGACTTTTAATTTGATATCCACATCAAAGCTTTTATATTTAAAAAAAGGCCATATACTTGCTATTTGACACATTTGTCCAGAACGGCTGTAGAAGACGGCCATATAGCCGTCACATCGCCGAGAGCGTTGCCCAGAGTGTACAAAAGGAAGCGGCAGATTTTCACCAAGCAGCAAGAGGGTATAGTTATTTATATACTTATATGCTCTTTCCAGGATTCGATCTTGGGTTCAGAGCTATAGTAGTCGGCTCCTCTGTCTGCGTGCCCAACAGACCGACCCCTAGAATGAGATTAAGATAAGAAAAATTCATCAAGAAGGATTTTTAATTGCAGGACTAATGATGATATTAGTATTCATCAGCTTACAAAAGCTGCATTCAATCGGAAATATTTTAATTATCTATAGATTCACCTTACTTTTAATTTCCGTAATAACTTTTGTGGTATTATGAAGTCTGACGTCAATTATTTTGTTCATTTTCTCTGCTTCCTATAATGTGTTACTTTAAAAAAGGCACTTCAAAATCTTTTAGAACCTTTCCCATTTCCAAACGTAACACTTGTCATTGTAGAGCAGTTATTTTCTCCACCTCATTTGAGATTGTAATTCATCTCAGCTTTCATTAGTGGGAGTTTCACGACGCCAAACTTGATAAATTGAAATAAAGTGGAGAAAGGACAGTTAAGGGACTATGTCATCTGCTGCAACTGTCGTCATCATGGTTACGAGGCAAGCCAGGTGGAAAAATGAACCTACAATGCCTATTCTAGAGTAGAAGTCTATGGAAAGTTGTTTCTTACTATTAGAGATTAATCACTCGTAAATGATAGTTTATGTATTTTACACAGTTAAGATGTTTGAGTACACTATCCTCTATTCAGCACAGTTTTATAAAAGAATTGTAAGTAAGAATAACTGTGAAATCTTTATTTTTTAAGTTAGAGACTTTGCTTAAATGAAACGCAAATATAGAATAGAAATCAAAGCTTTCGGTCTTTACAAAGATTTAAATTGAAGTCTTGAAATAAAGAAATTTCAAGAGACTCATTCATAAGTCTTATATATACCTAGTCTTACCTATTAGGCAATAAAATAGCTGTAGTATATTCCAAAAGGAGAAAGTAATATGTTGAATAAGAAATGAAGCACAAGTATCACGCAAGTACAAAATCTTTTTAAGACTTCTGCACCAGAAAACCTCCATTTAGCTAGCACACAGGTAGAATCCATTCTCTACAATATGCATCGTTTGGCGCTCGTTTGTTATTCATGTTGCCAAGTTTCATTATGTAAAAATAAGACTAATTTACGATAAGTTAAACACGAAACTAGATTAGTCAAAGGTTAGTACAAACCTTAACTTTTAAATAAACTCGGAGAAATCAACATCATAAACTAAAATTTGTTGCTAGACCACATATGAACTTAAAAAATTAAACTGCTTCTGTATTTTAGACTCCCTACAAAAAAGCAGCATTGGTGTCTGCAATGCAAGTTATAGAAGCGAACAATTTTTAAAGTATTAAATAAAATATATTTACGTTCGAGCATGCTTTGTCGAACTTAATCAATACATCTTAAATTCGACTTACCTCTGGAAGGGCATTTTATTTTCTCTCAGTGAGTCTAGTGAGCGACTGAAATAGAGAGTGTCGATAGCATAATCACTAGACAGAAAAGCGAATTCAAGTAACTAATAATATAATTTGCATTTAACTTCACTAAGCTAGTTAAAAAAGCTAGTTATTCTTTTTTTAGTAAGTAGATTAATAGGCGTACATATGAGGCCTAAAACATGAGGAAGATGTCATTGTCATAAAAAAATCAGTATTAAAATTATAAATAGAAATAATATACATTAGAATCAATAATATCACTTGATTTAATGATTTAAAAGTGAGCCTTATTCTCTTGTATGAAGTTATTTATCAGAAGGCTATCCGTATACCTTACAGCTCAGTTTCTTACGTTATGCTATAGATTTTTATACTTTTGAAATGGCTGAATGAAGCGGAAGGGACGTAATCTGCAGGAAAGGATTTAAATGTGTCTATTAAATAAAATACTCTAACACGTTACTGAGCTAGAATGAGCACAAAGGTTAAATTTAGGTTTCCATTAGTTGTACAAGGAATCATTACATGCCAACGGGCATATGTTCAGACTGATAGGGTTTGAAAGAGCAGAACTCGAGCTACGAATCTTTCAATTGCTTGTTGGTTGTGATAATTACTTACACTAATGCATGCTATGAATGCATGGTGTTACGTCATTCATTTACATAATAATGGAAGCATATACGCCAGACAACAGAACTAATTAAAGACTGCATAATTTTCTCTGTTTTAATTTACAGCTCTTTATACTAAATAATTTAGAAAACCTGCTCTATCTCTAATGCAATGATACATTGTATTTATAAACTCAGAAACATACTTGAAATTACAGAGACAACAAGCTATTAGAAAAATTACAAATCTGATTCTTATATAGTTTGGAATAGAATAATATAAATATAGAATAATATAATGTTAACAAAATAATAACAAAACCAAAAGAGTATCTCTAGAAACCTGACCAAAAATTTAACAAAAGTCCCAAAAATAAACAATCTGAAAGTTTTCAGATTTTATATTACACCCAAAGGGTATTTGAGTTTTCATTTACACACACATACACGTTTAGAAAGCATTTGGGCTAACGTCCATTTCGACTAAAAATATTTAAAAACAGCACATCTTTAGAATTTTCCATAGACAGTCTCGCAATCTGGAAATAAAAATGTTTTATTTACTACAGTGTTGGCATTGCTCGCTTTGAAGTTGTTGAGATTTTTAATTAAAAATTCATTGAAGATTTAAAAAATATGAAATAAACAATACAACAAATTCCAAGTTCCAAGTTCCAAATTCCAAGTTCGGGCTTCCAGGTGCCTATGTTTGGATGGAGAACTATGTTATTCAAAATTTGGTGACTTTAGGTACCATTGTGTTTTCACAATGCTAGCAATATACATCCATTCATGCAAATTCTTCATTATTTATTTCTTTTAATATAATGCAGTATGATAATATTTGTGGCAACAATTTGAAAAGTGATACATCACTTGTAGTGAATCGACGCAAAATAAAAATACCGTTTGGAGACTAACAGCTGTTTTGAGCTAACGCTTCTTTGGGCACACAATAATAATAATAATAACTCCTTACAGAATTAAGAGCCATTTTTTGAATCAAATTCATGTATACCTTTTCTAGCAAAATTTCTATCTTTTTCTGAACGATTTTAGTCCCAGGCCATAGCTCGAGATATTAATTTAAAATTTTTTTAAACAATGCGTCTCGAAACTTATCTCTACATATAGTAAAAGAAAGAGTATGTCTGCGTGTATGTATTTCGTTCGTGCTTTTTTGCGCATAAACTAATAGACCCACGGCTACGAAATTTGGTACATAGGTGCATCTAGACAAGAGCCAGTGCACCTTTTTAAAAATTCAAATCAGGTTTTTTTTATTTTATCTTTTTTGGTGAAATCGCATCATTTTGAATAGTTCCATTCTTTTAGAAATGTGATTTTGGCAACAGTTTTTCATTCAATGCTTTGTATACTGGACTGCTGACCTGTTGAAAATATGAGATAAAATACTTTTCACTGTTTTTAAGATAATAAAAATTTTAGCACGATTTTTTTGGCAACGGGAAGTTGGTTAATTTATTTATTAGAATAATTAATATTTGTATTAAGACATATTGCTTATTTCATGCTGCCTATTTTCTTTTGATTTTTAGACACGCAACACACACTTCGCAATCTTCTTATTTTGACGAGCGCGTGTCTCGCGAGGCACAACGAGAAGAATTTCCTTTTTTTCCTCTCTCTCTCTTTATTAGCTAATGGCAAAGAGGTTTGTATATTTTGAATTATGTCATCCACAAAGCATAATTTTGATTGGTTATTGCTTTCTGATGATAGTTTTATTCTTTTAGAAATGTGGTTTTGGCAACAGGTTTTCATTCCTTGATTTGGATACTGGACTACTGACTGTTCTCTTGAAAATGTAAGATTTATTGTTTATTTCATTGTAATTTTTTATGATATTTTAATTATATAAAATGTTTTGCATGATTGTTTTAGGAAAACAGAGTTTTTGACTTCCTTTATACCGTTTGAATTCTTAAGATTTTGCAAATGGAAGTTTGTTAATTTATTTATTAGGATAATTAATATTTGTATTAAGGGATATTGCGTATTTCATCGTAATTATTTTAATATGTGATATATTTTTATTGAAATTTTTTTTTGATAAAGTTGTTCTGCAAAGTAAAATTCTGTGCAGGTTTTAAATTTAATGTTTGGTGTTCTCTTTAGGTATTTTTACGGTACATTTAAAAGCCAGACGAAGGCTGGCCGCTTAGCGGCTAGTAACAGATAAATAATATTAAAGGGGGGATACAAACTTGAAACTTTTTAAAAACAAATAATATTAATGCTAAAATTGAAATTGAAATTTAAACAAATAAGTGAGAATGATGATGTGATACAATTAATTTTTAGACATAACAATGGGGAGAATGAGTTCTGTCTCGCAAAAGCAGAGACATGAGGCCCGCCTAGTAAATTCCGTAATGATGAGTTAAGAGACATTTTTTTTTTACTTCGGTTGCTACTGCAGCCATAAGTATTTGGAAATTAGCAATGTTAAAAACGGATTTACTCCTTCACTGGAATTCAATCCACCAACTTTTTAATGCCAGATTGTTGTACCACTTGCAATATCACAAGAGCATGAGCAGAGGAAAGCCATTATTTCATATAAATTAAAATTCTCTCATTTACTGCAGTTTGCAGTTAGATATACTTTAAGAACACAAATGCCTATCCAAGAACTGAAAATTAACAGATTTAGTACATATTTTTTTACAAGAATTTGGTCTATCGTAAAATTGGAGTCTTTCATATGTAACATACAAACTTTATTTTTTGTCTTTGCAACACTACATAAACTTTTCTAATCCAACGACCTGCAATTATTTTGATTTTTGCAGAAAAGAATTCCTCTTTTCTTTCCCAAAATAAAAGACACATAGAAAACATTCTGAAACGCCCAGAACGCATCAGAGGAATAAGAACAAACACTACAGAAAACATCAAAACAACCTATAAGCTATTATCCCTATCCTTTCGAACATCTTCTTCTCTTATTCGCAAAGGTTTTATTTGCTTCGCTTACATGACCCTAGACTGTTTTGAAACTTCAGAACAAATTCCATTTACTTTTATTGCATCTTGGTCCGCCTTTTGAATCTAAGATGCTTTTTTCAACTATTTCAAGCACTCAAAGGACTGCGATGAATCTATACTGGCCTTGAAGAATTTTTGCTTTGTATATACATATAAGTATATATAAGCACTCTAGTGTTTTAGAACGTATCCAGTAATTTATTTATGAATTCTTAGTATGTGAGAGCCTAGACAGTTTGAGAAACGTTCATCGTATCTCATGAATCTTTCATGTTACAAGTGTATCTTAACATTAATGAAAACTATTAATCAAAGATCTATTTGTTATGGAACGGAGTGAATAGCTATTAAACTTTTAAATGAAAATATGTAATTTTAGAAAAAACTTATAATTTTAGGATTTTAAAATTTTTAATTGTAGAAGAATAATAACCGCTTTGTAGGTATGATCATAGGGCAATAGGCTGCCATAAACTTAGGCGCGTTTCGAATCTTGGAGGAGGCATGTAAGTTGGTAAAGTTATAGTGACTTTCAGCATATAGGTACTGAAATTACAATCGAACCGAAAGTTCTGTCATTACGCTGTGGTAGAAGAAGAAGAGTCAGATGTGAGACACTCGGATTCGCAACATGCAACAAGCTCTTTCGTAATTCTCTTCGTAAACTCTATCGTAATTAATACTTTGTTTTCTCTTTTTAGTGGGTGTAATTCGGTCGTCCTTTAGTCAACGTTATGGGTGATAAGACTGCCAAATGACCGATGAAATTGTCCATTCCCGATAAATGTTTAGCTAATAAAGTGTCCGTCATTGAAAATTTAGGATAATAACAGCTCACAGACAAAGATATCAAATATTACGAAGATTCAAGGATTCTAAGCTTAAAGTGTCGCTTTTTAAAATATAGTTTAAAATATAGTTAAGTAGTTTTCGAAATATAGTTAAAAAGAAACACTCTGATTTACAGGTTCAAATTGTATGCAGATTATATATCAATATATTACTATGTCCTACACGTTATGTTATATCCACATCATGTCATAATACATAACTTTTTTATTATCTGCATTACAAAAAATGTGGTTATTTATGAGGCTGTGCTGTAAGTATTGATACTGGAATAATTTTCTAAACTTCTTGTGCTTTCTGACTCCATAACAATTTAAAATAAAATAAACATCAAATTTTTCACATAACGAAAAAATTTATCAGTCAAAATATATCACAAACAAAACTAAGCATTCATCTAATTTTCCTGTAAAACCTCAAGAAACATTTCAGTTTACAGATAAAGATACATTGCTTAAATGCTAGCTGCCTGGCAATATATGTGCACGAGAAATGGGGTTTAGCATTTCACTTTATTGTAGAGGAGATATGGAATGAAGAAGTTAACCTATGTTTGCGAACATAAATGACAGAAAAACTTTGAAGAAACTGTAACAAAGGCATACATTTTTACCCATAATTATTTTAAAACCTGAATAAAGAGAACAGTAGGAGCGAAAATTGTACCCAGAAATTATTTTAAAAGGTCTTTAACTGTGTTAAATACTGAGGTATTATACTTAAAGATATGAGTTATGTATTTCATGTAACAAATATAAAATACGTTTGCTTTGAATTACATTATTGTATTAACACTAGATGTAAAACTTAGCGATAAAAAATTATATCTCCTGTAATTGTACAAAGAATTTTATAAATTGGTTCTAAATTTTTGCTTAAGCAAATAAACTAGATTTGTTTCAACATTTATTGAATAAGTAAATAGAATCACCTTTTCCTGCAGAGAAAGTAAAATGTGCAAGAAGGTAACATAATATGTATAACGAAAGTATAGATATTAAACTGATCCAGAAAGTAAGAGCCGTTTGCGCATTTGTCCCACACATCTAACAGCATGAAGGTCGCGCATGCCTAGTTACATAGTTCAACTGAAGAACGAATTATCCCAGCAATTTTGTTTGTTTACGGTGATGTTTGAAATCATTGTTTGTCGGTAATCATGTTTAAAACAGTCGATCGGCCCACTAGCTCTGAAATAAGAGCCTTTATTGAGGTTTTGAATGCGAGAAATATTCAACCTTGTGAAATTTATCTTTAGATAAGTGAAACTTACTAAAGAGAGAATGCGAGAGAGAATACTCTTGAGAGAATGCGATGAGTGAAGGTATGGCACGAAAATGGTTTAAGATGTTTAACGAAGGCAGGGAAATGTCCATGACGAGTAGCGCAGTGGCTGCCCGTCATTGATTACTAAAGAACTGGTGCGATGCACCGACGAGAAATTTTGTTCCAACAGGCGATTCAAGATTTCTGATTTGTCAATGCATTTTCAAACATTTGACGTTTTTATTACACGGAATTGTAACTGAACATTCTTATTACGAAAAACTTTGTTCGGAATGGGTACCGAAAACACTAACGTACGTTCAAAAATGGAAACGTATGGGAACAGCTTTAGAGATTTTGCAGCGTTATGCGACTGAAGCAAAGGATTTTTTTTAAAAAATGACTGTCACAGGTGATGAAACATGGATATAGTACAAGACACCTGAAACGAAAATGACAGTTACTGGATTTGATTCCCCTAAACGCAAGAAAACAAAGTTACCGCTTTCTTCACGAAAAATCATGTACACCGTGTTTTGGGACTGCCAACGAATTTTAATAGTGGATTGGATGGAACTGGAGGGACAATAAAGCAGTGTGGTATTTTAGGTGGCGATGAAATGATACTGGTGACCTACGTATTGCTGAAATTACTAAATTCGCATACTTGTTTTAATGAATACCGTTATTGAAAAACAACGAAATTCATCATTCCAAAATATTGTGTTTGAAACTTTGGCCATATTAGTTTCTACGTCAGGTTTGGAAAACTAAAACGGCGCTAAGTTTCGAATATTCAAACTTTAAATTTATTTTCAAGATTCATGGGATTGGAGGATTCAAATGATCATCGAATCACTTCATTCGTGTATAAAATTAATTCTGTTACAAATTCTTTTATTGCCGATCCAAACCATATAAAATTCCTGAATTATAATCTGCTTTACTATATTTCGATTTTATGAGGATAATACAGCATGACAGATTCAATAAATCTATTCCGAAATTGAATTTTTCATACTTTTCAAAATGTTGAGCGAGGATACTGAAAGACATTTTAAGAAAATCCGCTGGTGCGAGAGATGAACCTAGTTGAGTACATACATACACAATGTTTAGGTAATGAAAGGGAATTAAACCACTAAACTATTGAGAAAATGATAATTTTATTATAATATCTGAATAAAAGCTAGGTGCTACTTTGGTAGACGGTTGCACGGATTTTGGCGATTTTTTTTTGGGCGAGAGATACGACTTATGGTAAACCCATTGCTGGACAAGTTATGTATGGTAACCGATACTTTGTTGTCATTTTATTTAAAAAATAATGCATTTTATTATGCATAAATTCCGTGTTTTAAATACTTTTTATGGCTTCTAAATATTAAAAATCAATTTAATTTTGCATTTTTATTTGAAATAAAAATTTTATTGTTTATGATATTTTGTATAATTTATGTTGTGGATGATGTAATCAGTGACGTCACCTTGCTTTAAAAGTGATTGGTTTTCATATTTATAAATTTAATCTAATGTTTTAAACATTATTTATGGCTGTTAAATATTAAAATCCAATTTAAAGTTGCATTTTTTTTGAAAAATGGTTTTATTATGTATGATTATTTAAATAATTTTAATTCTAGGTGTAATGTACTCAGCTCCCTGATTGGTTACAGAATATTTATGCATTAACGAGCTGTAAGCAGCTCCCTAATTGGTTACGGAATATTTTTGCATTACCCCGCCAGTTTAAAATTTTATTGTTCATCTCTTCGAATTCCTTAGATTTCATAGGAAACGGATATGTCATTTGAAAAATTAATGTTGTTATTGATAAGTACCAAGAATTATTGGTATCAGAATAAAAAAAAAATTGTCCTTTAAAACCTTATTTTGGCCAACCTGGCTTTCCTAATCAAAGATTTATTTATAAATTGCTACAAGGATCAGACGTCAGACGAAATTTATTTTAAATTTTTGGAGGAAACCTCGCTAATTGCTTCTTCAATGAAGTGCGAGAAATGTGGATCACAGATGAAGATCGTTAGAAGAGCCGATTCTGAGGACGGCTGTATACGGTATTGTGGCCACGGTGGAAGAAATAATCGCTGTAACGGTAAAAAAAGTGTTAGGCATTACTCCTTTTTTACCGGTAATAAACTAATTGCTGTCATTTTACCTCTAGTGTACGAAACATTCTTATTTAGTTATTTTAAAGTATTTAAGTAGTATTTTAATTCTTTTAAACATTGGTATCATAGTCTTTAAATCGATATTGAATTTATGTAATATTTTAATCCAATTAAACGTTGGCGCAGTGTTTTTATTCTATTTTTGTGCTATATGAAAATAATAATTTTACTTTAGTATTTTATACTCGTAGTAAATGTATCTATTTACATTTGCCTGCCATCTTAAAAAATAACGATTTCAACAAAAAATAATCCATTATTTTTAACTTAATATTAATCCATTATTTAAAGTTTCGAATACTTTACTACGCACTAAAAAAACATAAAAACAGCGTTTTTAAAGATGGCTGACGATTGTAAAAACCGCGCCAACAATTGCGCCAAAGTAAATCGCCAAAAATTCGTGCAACCGTCTATCAAAGTAGCACCAAAAGTTATATTGAAGAAATTCAGCTTGTCAGATTTCTTTACTTGTAATATTCCTGTTGCCCCATTATGGTTTGGAATAGTCAAGGAATAATTTCTGATTTGGACACAATTTCGCATAGCTTATTAAATTCATTTAAAAGATTTAAACATGTTCGCATATAGTCTGCGAATTAGCAGTTAAGTCTTTTCCTCCCACGAATGGACACCTGACGCATAACCATAACATCCCATGGATGGACTCCTGATGCACAACTGAAAAATGGCCTGATCCATTGGATACTTCTTTGTGAAGGAACTCAAAGCACTGCCTATAATTCATTCAACAGTGTTGCTAGAATATTGCATACGAGGACAGCGACAGCCGCATGTTAATCTATGTATGGTTGCCCGAAGATTGAACCCTTGTCCAGCAGAGGAGTAACTGCTTAAGGTATAGCTGTTTTCTTCTTTGCGCTTCTCAGAAATTTTTAAAGTAGGACACTGAACAAATAATAGGATATTTGGCGAATGGAAACTTTACATTAACGTACTGTTCACGCAGTTTGAAAACGGAGCTATAGACTTTTTTCCTGAAATGTTTATTTTTAGATGTATATTTCATGCAATTGCAATTATAAATTTTCTCAAAATAACGTCGAGAACATTATGAGAACAACTTCATCTCTAAGGAAGAGGAAAAGCTTTTGTTAATTTATATAAAGTTAACTACGAACTAACTATTAGCTAAACTACATTAACTAAACTGAAAGAGATATTAGAAACGGCATTTACTGACTGAAACGGCATTTACTGAGAATTTTTCATTGTCATTGTTTAGGGGATTTTGTTTATTTTTCGCAAATTTAGGTAAAGGTTGCAAAACAAAAGTTTCTTTGCTTTGGCCATCAAATCGTATAAAATATCACTTACTAATACCTTAATAACTGGCTCTATTAATTACAGTTATCTCCGAGAATTTTGGGAATCTTGGGTGTGGAATAATTTTAATTACGGCATAATGAACGTTTAATTAATTGAAATCTTTTTCTATTCGGATAGTATAAAAATTTGTATTTTGTGTTCACATTTTATCTGCCACCTGCTTAGGAGTTAAAAATGTTTTTTATTAAGTTCTTTATCTTATGTTGACAAATTTTACGTCTGCTAATAAGCGTTCCGTACCTTGCTCCATAGCACTCTTTTTGAACCCTTTATGGCCTTCATATTTTAAAATGATAGTTAAGCCATTTATATATAATGCAGGATCAACGTAATTAAAAGTGACATTATTTTCAAAAGATTACTTCTTTTACTTTAAGCAAAGCTTAGCATAATACAAATAGGCACGCCAAATGCACTTATTGCCAAAGAGAAGTAAACATTTACAGGACTTGGCGTAATATAAACCAAATGTGCAGTGATATAAACTTCGAAAGTCAAATACTAGTTTCATCTTCATTTGCAAGCGATTTTTCTCAATCATACCTGGAGATGTAGGTAAGGTTTCACTTTTGAATTTATATCAGACATGTTGCAGTGGCATGCATGCTAAAATTTCCGTTTAGGATTTCCGTCTTCTACATTTGAGCTTACATCAGGGCAAAAAAGATTTCTGTGACCTAAAAAGGTATAAATCCTGTTGTTAAGAAATGCTTTCATAAAACTATGAGTTACTATGACATGCTTTCATAAACGTTTCAGCACAAGTTTTTAATTCTCAGCTAATATAAAAATATTACAAAAATTTATTTCTCGGGATTAAAAAGGTACTGACTAGAAAGGCTCCATTAGTTCCCATAAAAAGCAACTATCTCTCGCCAATTTAACGTTTCTTGTAGAAATTTTTCTTTTCCGCGCAATTCAGTAGTGCATAAAAAATTCATTCGCTTTGATGAATAACATTCTAGATAAAGCACAGAGAAGAAAGGAGCTGGACAAAAATGCATAAAAAGAACCCGTGTTACCATTTACGATCCTTTTAAGGGATTAAAGTGAGAGCAGTTTTGGGAATTGGGACTGATACTAAGTATTCCCTTGTAAAGTGTATTTTGGGATGTACTGCTTGTATGTACTGAAAATTAATCCAATTTTAAATATGTTACTTGAATATACTCAGAGGTTAACAAAACATTGCTTTGGCAGATGTACTGCACATTAATCATGTTAAGTGCTTTAACGAATTTTAATTACATTACACATGTATTTGTACTGTCGTCTTTTCATATCCTTTTTCTATTCTTTTATTCTACTTCGGACTTTATTATTTAGAACATTTTGCATGCTATTTTTAAAGGAATGTTAATGTGAGACTAAAATACTTCTTTTTATTTTGAATTTCATTAATAAATATACTATTATATATGTTGTTATGTATCCTTAATTATTCTTTACATAAATACAGGTGTTAAAATAATGTTTTTATTGTATGTGTACAAACGTTCTACCCGTTTCTCATTCGAAATAAAAAACGAAGAGTACTAAAAGTAAAGTAGCTATAATTTCATATAATTGTGAGCATTATGCTCGACTATATTATAGGAGAGTTAATAACAACTAAATAGCTTTGCCCAATGATTAAGTTCTGTCGTTATCATGATGAAAGATAATCGTTTCGTTACTCACGAGTGCTGGCCACTTATATGTGAGTTCTTTTCTCAATCTACTTCTACTCAACTTTCATTAATTGAGTTTCAATTTTATTACATCCCCGTAAATTATTCTTTTAATATTTCATCATACACTTAACAAAATCATTTAGGAATGAAGTACATCTTTAGAGATTAACTGCATAGTTTTGCATCTATGCTCTGTGTTGGATTTATTGCCGAGGTTACTGGGTTGCTGGAGAACAATACCATGATCTAACTTTCAGCACCTCGTTGAATCTGTTTCCAGGTGAATTGCTGCTATTATTAAGACAAAAGGTGGAATGACACAACATTCAATAATATAGTAATTTTTGAAATATATTATATCTAATATATATATTAAAATTTAGATAACTAGATCGAAAGTTAGATAACTGATTGAGCAATGTATTACACCGGATGAGAGTTGATTTGATGGAACAAAGATTTTTATAACAAAAGAGTTAAATAACTACATGTATGTAAAAAAAGATAACTAAAATATATATATCAAAAAATTAAATATTTATATTACAGGAGCTGAAACAGTAATTTAGCTATTTGGGGAATGACTGTGATGAGAGCTGTTTCAGGTTACTGCGTTTTTGCAGCGCAGTAGGTAGTGCTAGCATGTAGTTTCGATAGAGCAACATTTTTATTTTGAATATTATTCCACCACACTGCTCGAAATATGGGTGCTGGTTTTTTTAGATGTAGCTTCGCCGTCAAGCGGCATTAAAAGTGATCCTGGTCTGGACTGCCCATTTTCCCACAGTCGCAGATGTCTGTGTTGGATAGACCAAACCTATGCAGATAGGCTTTGTACGGTCCATGTCCTGTTAGGAAATGTGACATGCTGCCAGTTTTGCTCTGCAGATTGATACTTACACTTGGGAGCATTGCATGTGTACTAGGCTGTATACAATACACTCAATGCGCAATGCATATTCAATGAGTATTGAACGTATGCGTACGCACTTATTCATGCAAATGTATACCCCTGTATGTATATCTAATATAGGCGACCTTTTTTATCCAAGTCAGAACATTATAACCTTCATTATACGTTTCTAAGTATGCGTGCTTACTCAATCATGTTTATGAATTAATTTAATTACCCCAATTAGTAAAACGTCTGGAGGTACTATATACTTAATGCATAATGCGTACATGCATTTAATGTATGCATATTTATTTATCCCTGTATCTGTATTTCTTTACTTATCTATGCATGTGTAATGTTAGTGTAATCCAAGTTATAGGTGATTTTATATATCCAAGACAAATCACTATAATCATAACATTTTGCGACGAGTCCTGTATTCTATACTATGTGCTAATGTATCCTAAACCGCATAATGTTATGTATTTACCCTGTATTATATTAAGTAGCTACTGCATATATATGTAATGTATATAAGTATGTGTTATATCATGCGTATCAGTGTTCATATTTCTATGCATATTTTAAACGTACTTCAAGGTATATTTTAATATTTTAAGCAAGTCATATATTGTCAAAGTATTATTCAATGTAACAATATGTGTAACTATAATTTGTGCGGGTAATTATAATTGTTATCGAGGTCACCGTAGGAAATCTTGTAATATGTATCTTGAACGACGTATAAGACCCTGTATTTATAAATATAATCAATGCATACTAAATCGGCGAGGTGCCAGTGCCCTTCTTGCCATCTGGGGCTGTTCTAGTTAATGGTGGACGTGGTGCTGTACTGATTAACCAGTATGGTAGAGGCACAGTGCCCAGGTACCCCGTCACTTGTACTTGTGCATGCTTGAAAGTGCTTGGAGACTTGAGGCGGAGTCCGTATAAATATGAACTTGATTAAGACCATTCCTACGACTGTGGGTGATTGCTGCGTGTAAGGCTATGAGTTCTGCCTGAAACATTGAATTACTTTCGTAAAGTCTTCGCTTCCAGAAGAAGATAATGCTGCCTTTATCCAATTCGCAGAATCCACATCCTGTGCCAGCCTTTGTCTTAGATCCATCAGTGTATAATGCATAATAATTATGCGCCGGAGAATCTGAGTTTATATGGATGATGTCCATTAAGTCAAATTATGCAGGGTGACCAAAGATAACGAGATTTGTATATTTTTCATAGTCTGTGTGGATTATGCTCTGCCCCCGCAGTGATGTATTTTTATTAAGCCTTGTATCTTTTATCACTGCTGCTTCCCTCTCGACTAGAAGATCAAGAGAGGGAAGACCTGCAATGACTGGTAGAGCAGATGTTGGAGAAGTCCGATAGGCCCGACAGATGAACAGAAGTTGACTTCTTTGTATGGAAAGCAAAGTTTTCCTCATGGTAGAAGTGAGGTTCTGGCCCCAGATGGAGGCTTCGTACAAAATAATGCGTTCTGAAATGGTTTTATACCAAGATTTCAGGAGATTTGCCGGTATGCCCCATTTCATACCTGCAGTACGTTTCATACTGTCAGTGAGATTGCCAATGCGCTGCCTTTAAGATGAGGAGTCCATGAAAGTTTATTATCAAAGGAGAGACCCAGGTATGTCATTTCTGAGACTGTTTTTAATGAATGTCTCCGTGGTTTTAGATAAGTTCTTCTCCTAAGGGGATGACGACGTCCTATTATCATGGCTTGCGCTTTCTTTTTCACTTATTTCAAGTTTATGGAATGCAGTGTTTGCCACTAAGTTCCCCAGGGTGGAAACCTAAGCAAGAACCCTGAGGACAGCCACAAGTAATTTATTTTGGTGATGATGTCATTATTCATCGTGATCTGGACTTCTCTGTTGTCCAGGTAACTTCAAATGAGATCTATTATCACACCAGGGCAGGAAAGAGAGGACAAGCTGCTGATAATGTCTGGCCACCAGATGGTGTCGAATGTTCTCTGGATATTAATGGAAATAATGAGGGAGTGCATGTCTGTGCTCTTATTATTTGACAGCCTTTGTTTTTTCTTGAGATGACGGACAACATGTTATGCCAAGGAATTTACAGACAATGTTAATTATCCGTCAACTGTTCAAATTTTAAAAAATAAATTCAGAGAACTTTCGATTCTCACTTTGCATACCTATCTAAACGTAACTGAAGATTTATATAGTACCATATATTTGATAACAATAAGCATTGATACTGTGGTATCATATGCAGTCAGAAAATAATATCAGTTATGCAACTGTTTGTGAAAACTACATATTGCGGCTTGACTAGTCTATAGCATTTGTGGGAGGAATCCGAATAAGAAGTTTTAAACTTAGGCCCTCTTCACGGCAAGAGTTTAAACCGAGGCTTTTGTTGTAGGATACTTCAGTCGATAGTGCAAAATTAACTTCTTTCTTTGATGAATTTAATGCATCAAGTAAAGAACTTATTGGGAGAAAAAAAAAAGACCAAGCTGCTATAGAAATTATTTTGTTAATAACTAATTCATTTCTGTACAGCTCTATGCAGCTATCTCGATGTGGTTTCAAAGATATGATACAGATTTAATACAAAAGACACTTTGTTATCATAGGATCTTTTAGTGAAATCCACAGTTAACTCTAAAAATAAGCATTTGTGATTATACTCAGATAAATTACTTCTGTGATTCTGTTATTTGCTTTACAGTAATTCTAAATGCAATATCGAGCGGTAAAAAAAAGGCCATCTTTTAGATTTGCTTAGATTCTTTCTTTCTTTCGATTCTGCACAAGTGATGCAGCATAGAGAATGACATATAATCCATGCATAAATAATTGTTTCCGAGTTATAACTTCGGAAGGACTATTTAGGTATTATAGTTGTAAATGCATTATCTTCCTTACTGTTTTGTCGGAAACTAAATAATTATTATACTTTAAAATTAAGAGAAGTTGAGTCTTGGAATGCATATAGATTTTATAGAAAGTTTTATAGAAAATTCTGCATACTTCAAGAAGATTTGATTTATTACCTTTCTTTCAAGTAGAAAATCACTTTGCACCATTTAAAAACTCTGTTGTTTTCAGAAGCGGATAACCACGAAAAATGTGGATAACTAAAATCATGCGGAGGCGTCAGTCGTGTAGTATATAATGATGATTAGTACTGGTGCCAGATGATTTAAATTCAAGAGGGGCAGAACTTACTACTCAAGTCGTGTCCAGTAACAATGTTTATTTACGTTGGGAATACTGGTCACTCCCGAAAGTATTATATTAAAGAAGTATCATGAACAAAATATTCATGGTAGGTGGGAAAAGAAAAAAGACCTTTAAGATTTTTGAACATTAATGAAAAAGAAAGATAAGAAATTAAAAGAGTGAAAAGGTTTTTTGAAGTTGATAGAATCTAATAAAAGCTGAAGAATATAAGGAAACGATATTCACAAATTGGAAGTTGTTTCCATAATTGGAGTAAAAGCAGAATATAAAACAAATTAATGGACAAGCAATGACTAGTGAAAACAATATTACATTGTATTATTCTGAAATAAACATTGTGATTTTAATTAATTAATTTTAACAAAATTATATATGATTGGGAAATAAGAAAGTATTAAAACTTTTCCTGAATTCAAAACTTTATATCGACCAGAACGTGAACTGCGCATCTTAGAGAAGATAATTAATTTAAGGTGTAGCGAATGCGGAGAACTCGTCATGTTGAATTTGCATTTACACTTAAATGAAAACTGGGTTGGTTGTTGTAATAGATAATGATTAAATTTAGTACACTGATTTAAGGTACTATGAGATACGATGATAATTTTGAAATCGCTAGGCTAAAAGTTATATTGTGATGCAAAATATGCTACACATAGCTTACTATAGTATTTGATATTTACAGCTGCACGAATTTCGATCTTTTAATTCTTTATAAGCAGTTTTTTATGAAGTAAGTAACTTCTTTGCATCTCAGTTTAAGTATTTGTACTTTTTTTAAAATTATCTCTTATGAAGCAGATTTAATAACCTCCACCAAAATGTTTTTTTATATAAAAGAAGTTAAAAATGCATTTTTCAAGTTTATATTTGAATCAAAGTGCTTTGATATTATGAAGGAAATATAGCGTAGTATATGTTAAAGAGCTAAAGTAACATTAACGCACTTAAAGACTAACTAAAACAACAAAAATGAAGCAATATTGTGTATTATCTATACTATTGAAAATCTATGCATATCTGTCTGTTTGTTTGTAGTATCATCTCCTCCGGAACGGCGGGGAGTTGTTTCGAAAGAGGTATCCCCCCTCGGCTTCCAAAAATTTGTGGGAAGCCGTTCCGACCATTCTCATCTTTGTACGACTTTAATCAGCCGAGATATTAATGAAAACGGAACATGCTTATTTCCTCACTCATTTTTCCGAGTGGCATCATTCTTGCGCATTGGAAATAAAAATCTGCTTTATTTCGAGAAGCGTTGCCATTCAAATCGTAGAGTTTGTTAAAAAAATTTTGTAAGTTTTACAAAATATGTAATAAATATAGCATTGCCAAACATTAAACATATCATTATATGAGGTCATACTTTTACGCTGAAGAAAGCATGCGATTTCATGACGTCATACTTTTATGCTGAAGAAAGCATGACGTCATTGTACGTCGAAAATGTTTCGTTAATGTCAGCAATAGCTGCTGTTGGCAACTTTTTTGTTTCAGGTTACGAAAACGTAGATGGTATATTACTGCCACGTTAATTCTCTTATTGATATTGAGAAAAAGTTTGTAAAGACATAAGGTATTTTTTTGGAAGCAGGCAAGATGAAAAATTAGCAACCCATTCGCCGGGAATCTAACCGCGGACCTCTGGAATAAGCACCCAGCATGCAGACCACCACACCACGAAGGCATGCCAAGAAGGCGGGAGAAATACCTTATAAATTGTTATATGGCATTAAATTTAAATCATGACGTCATGCGTATAGGTATTAAACTGAAGTATCAAAAGTTTTCGTTTCCTGGTCTGGCAACAAAAAATTATTTACGAATTATTTGTTGTTTGGATACAATGGACTGATTTCTTTCATACTGAAATTATTTTATACATTTTCGTTTCAACTGTACATACATTTAAACGTACAAAGAAATAATAAATTTTGCTTTGGCCGCAGTCCAGCCATCTGACAGTCCTGCCGACTAGTAATTCATAAATCTGCAATAAGAAAATGCAAGTGTACCACAAGCTACAGCTGTTTCAGTTTTATTACGTCTATTTATACGATTATACATAAAAAACAAATTTCATTTTTGAAATCACAGCTTAGCAAAAGATTCAGCTAGAAAGATTTATTTACAGGATGCGTAAGTCATAAAATCTTACTAATAACACGCTACACTTATGCTATTAAATATTACCGGAGCGAAGCATGAAATTAAATTTAAACGCAACCTACGTTTCATTACAAAAATAAGCACTGCTGAATGAACATAACCACGAAACGAACAGCATAAAATGTGTATTTCTTTCTTAAGAAAAGAGGTCTTATTCCTCTTTCGGGCTTGAAGAAAATGGATTTAATACCTCTCTTCTTTAAAATATGCTCTTTCGCTGCGGCCACCAGAAAATCTAATTTATATGCAAATGCAGAAGCGACGAAGCTTTAGATAATTTGTTCTTGTTTAGTTTATATAGCGAATTCTGCTTTTCACTTACTTTTCTGAAAATCATCTAGCCTTTCTATGTTAAAGAATGCTATTAATATTTTGTTTCGATTAGAATGGTGTTTAGCTTTTCTTCCCATTGTGTGAGAATATATTTACTTTAATATCACATATTTAATTTTATTTTGGATTCTAGGTGTATGTTGTCCTCTTGTGTATATTGAAGCTATTCTGTATTTCAGCTGTAAGATAATTTTATACGCAAACATATGTAAGATATTTATTTCATTGTTTATTTCGTAGCTCCATTGTGAGCCTAATAAAAGCTGAAGAAATTGTGAGTAGCTCCATTGTGAATCTAATAAAAGCTGAAGAATATAAGGAAACGATATTCACAAATTGGAAGTTGTTTCCATAATTGGAGTAAAAGCAGAATATAAAACAAATTAATGGACAAGCAATGACTAGTGAAAACTTTATTACATTGTATTATTCTGAAATAAACATTGTGATTTTAATTAATTAATTTTAACAAAATTATATATGATTGGGAAATAAGAAAGTATTAAAACTTTTCCTGAATTCAAAACTTTATATCGACCAGAACGTGAACTGCGCATCTTAGAGAAGATAATTAATTTAAGGTGTAGCGAATGCGGAGAACTCGTCATGTTGAATTTGCATTTACACTTAAATGAAAACTGGGTTGGTTGTTGTAATAGATAATGATTAAATTTAGTACACTGATTTAAGGTACTATGAGATACGATGATAATTTTGAAATTGCTACGCTAAAAGTTATATTGTGATGCAAAATATGCTACACATAGCTTAATATAGTATTTACACACATAGCTTAATATAGTATAGTACACATAGCTTAATATAGTATAGTACATACTATATTAAGCTACACATAGCTTAATATAGTATAGTACATAGAAAGTATACAGGGTTTCTCATAAGCTTCTTGTTAGCAGGTGCGGATATCTCATTGACTATTTGTTGGAGCTTGGAGCAATTAGGAAAATAAAGCAAGCGCAACATTAAGTGAATTACAAGATTAACGCAGTGCAGTCTTTTAAGGAAACACTATCTGCATATTCTCCTTTTCATCACTATGGGTGCGATAAGCACCCTACATATATATTTATATGCGCTTATCACGCTTCTAGACAGTAGATAAAACGGAGAAGCAATGACACGCGCTAGCAGGGCAAGAGATTATAGAAAGGTTTCTGAGCATTACAGCAAAGAACTATAATATAGGGCTGAAATCTTTGTTTTTAATTTTTGAAGTGTTGAATGGTCAAGAACTCTAAGCACTGCAGATGAAATAATGCAGATAAATTTTAAGTGACGCAATTTAGATTTTAAGAAGGGGACGTAGCCAAATTAAAGCTAGTAATTTTGAGTCTCACATTTTTCATGTTATGTATATATATATATAATGTTGCATGATCTTAAATTCACTTAGTACGAAATCGAGTTATTCTACTTGCGCAATAGCTGCAAAGTAAGTTAATAATAATTTATTTACTAAAGAAATATTGATTATATTATCTCCTAAGATTAATTTTAGTAGAATTATCTAAAAAAGAGTGAATCCATAGTTAGTAATTGATAAAATTGATTTTCCATAGTTAGTAAGTTTAATTCCGAAAATGAGTAATTTATCAATAGGGGGACAATTACTCAAGTAATTCATCAATTTTTCTGCATAAATTGCTTTTCACTCAAAATTGAATTAACGAAAATGTTTAATCAGAATGAGTTCTTTAGTGCTCTGCATTGTTTCTTGATCCCTTCAATTCACGGAAATATTTGGCCTAACTTAAACTGCCAGGTTGGCATCGCCTTATTACTTGAGTAAAGCACGAAACACCTTCGTATTTATTTCTTAATTATTGTTCATTGAACGGGATTTGGTTTGCTCTCCTTGAAAAGTTAACTAATTTCCGATCAATGGCAATGATTACTTGCTTTTAATTTAATGACTTGCTTTTAATTTAATGACTTGCTTTTAATTTAATTTCTTTTTACAATTGAAATTTTGTTATTCATGATTTAATTCAAGTCCCCGTTAAACATTTTTAACAATTTACATTCAAGTTACTTTAAAACAATTTTCGGAATTAAACTTACTAACTATGGATTTACTCTTTTTAGATAATTCTACTAAAATTAATCTTAGGAGATAATATAATCAATATTTCTTTAGTAAATAAATTATATATATATATAGACATATAGATAGATGAATAGATATAGATATGAGCGAATCATATGTCGAGAAACACTGGATATTGGTTTCTCAAAATTTATTAACATTTAAAAAAAGTTTTGGATTTTTTGTATTTTCTTAAATTTAATTTTTTTATTATTGACTTTACTCTAAATTACTCAGGTCATTCTATAAAATTTTAATTCTTTCACTTTTAGCTAATTTTAACCATGTTTGTACTATTTCGTGCATTTCATTCTTTTTAAAATCCATAAAACATATATATAAATTTTTATTCAATATAAAGTTTCTGAAATGGGATCTTCGCTTTGATTCGAAATTGAAACTAGTTCGCTTTTTCTATGTATTTAATCATCTTATAAATAATTTTATAAATTTCTTTTAATTGTAAATTCTGCACGGACTCTTAATCTTCCTCCATTCTTTAAAAAAACTGAATCATTGATAGGAAAGTACTGCTTGTCAGATGTAAAGCAGTAAAGCGTCTTGAAATTGCGCCCTGGGACAGCCGGAAAATTCGATTTCTGGATATTTTCTACCATTTTCACAAGGATAATACTAGCGAGATCGTATATAGGCAGCGTTTTCGTGAGCACAGACATGAATACAGCATTTTCACTCCTGTATATACAGATGGGTTTCAAGAGAGTTGATCATGTAGAAGCATTCTTTGTAATTGGATACCATACTGAGGTCAAACGACTGCGAGATGCTTTCTCAGTATATAGTGCTGTGCTGGATTAACTGCTATTTTATCTTGCTTTCAGTTTCATGCCTAAGTTACAGCAGAAAACGTTTATTGTTCATACAGACTCATCTAGTGTCTAAAAGCGTTAAAAAGTTTTTCTGAGGCAGATTAATCCCTTATTAAATGACATCTTAAAATTACAGCAAAAGTTTAAGAGACATGGCTGTGAAATTCTTTACTGCTGGGTCCTAGACATACAGGTATAAAAGGAAATGAGCTAGCGGACAGAACAACAAAGTCTGCATCTGTGTTGTTAAATCTGCCTGCCCTCTACAGCTATATCAAAAAGGCCATCACCGGCAGGATTCTAAACGCGTGGGAACTCTTCCGGGTTGGTCAGCTTCTGAATAAACTGAGAAGCGTGAAGCTTAATGTGGAATGTTGGGAAAACACTAGAAACTGATGGAAGGAAATGTTGTTAACACTTTAAGAATTAGTCACTGTCGTGTCACACACTGAAGTGAGAGTGAAACCTCACCTTCTGAAGTGAGAGTGAACCGAGACTGAACGTGTTTGTTCTCCCTGTGTTAGTGTTCTGACAAAGCGTCACTTTTTAATTGACTACTTGTATTTTAACACATTTCGTTAAAAGTATTTTAATGACTCTGACTTGTCTCTTGACCGAATAACCGAGAAAGAGGTCAATACTAATTTATTTCATTACTCGAAAGAAAAAGAAGCTTTTGTCAGCTAATTTGACTATCTAATTAGATAATACTATCCTTGTATTTTAACGTAATATACTTTAATGTCTCATGTTTTAAGATTTTATACCTGCTTCAAATTTCATCCTCTTATATAAATCATGAGTAACTTCATTTCGATATTAATCATTTTATTACTTCTTTTGATCTTGTATGTCTGTTGTTGTATTAAATTTGTGATTGCACTTGATTGTTTTTTGTGTTTTAATTGTGTATTCTGAACATGTGTCTGCCGCTAATAATCTTTCCACGTTGTGCATATGTGCATTAATCCAATTCAATCCAGTTGATTGTGAAATGTGAAATACATATTTTCTTTAGAGTCGTTGCAAGACAACTTATGTTTCGATATATAATTAAAAAATTCTTTAATTTTTACTTTTCTGTTAATTCTGAAATACTATTTTTATTTTTTTACTTCTTTTATTTTTAACATTTTCTTTTAAATTTAATTTTTAATTTTTGATTTATATTAATTATTTTACATTAGTTTGTATTATTGAAAAAATGAATTTGTAATTTTTACTTTGTATTAATAATTTTTACCTTATTTTTTATAAAATTAAAAATAATTAAATTAATTTTCAATTTACCCTTGTGCTTATTATTATATGTATGAAATTCTTTCAGATGTAATTCAAAAATGAGGCTTAAATGATAATTACCTTGGTTGCTTCTTTGTTAGGACCAAAGAATTATCAATTTTATTTATTTATTTTGTGTTTATTGTTTTGCTTTAATTTGATTAATTCATTTACTTAATAATATGATTCCACGATTAATTTCTATGTTTGTAGTTTGTGTTGTTTGATTTTCCTTTCATATTAGATAGTTGGCCACCTTTACATAGATTAATATTCCAATTTTTCTATTTTATTCATATCAGTTTTGCAACATTTTCTGCAAGATTAATAAAAGTTAGTTAAATAATTTCAACTTTATTTCAACTATTTATCTTATTCTTCTTTTCGCCGTCTTTTCTTTCTTTTAGATCGAAATTAAATTACGTATAGCATTTAAAACACATTTGCTGAGTATGGAAAAATAATTCCGAAATCTTTCCAGTAAGTAACAGGAGCAAATCTCTTATTGGAACTGTTGCTTGTACAAGAATTCTGGATATGATATTTTTCACTTCAATATCTGCAATGAAAGAACGCCTGTGATCAAAAATACATCTAAGCCTTAAAATCGTAACATACTCTTTATATTTTAGTAGTTATCACCAGTTGGTTATATATATGTGTTAAATACAGATTTCCTGTTACTTTAAAATTATCACCACTTTAAAAAAAGGGGAAAATGAGACAGACGTGTATTTTCGGAGGCTCTGTATAAATCACGTATTATACTTCTAGTTATGTAGCCCAAAAGAAGAAAAAACTAGTTGAAGTAAATCAAGTATGTGTAAATCACTGAATAGATTTCAATCTAAGAATAGTGATGTATAGATCGAAACTTACTTCTGACATGTATAATCTATCACTTTGACGTATATGTCCAACTCTTCCTGTATGCTTCCTTTTCACGTTTCCCTTATAGCGACCAAAGATTATATTCAACTCTTTTCTTAAAGCATACTTGATAAAAACTTTGAGTAAGGGTGTTACTTCTAAGGGATGTTATGCCATTTTTCAAAGTGAAAATTCAGTTTCGTCAGTTTTTAAAATATTATATGAGGTTTTGATTCTAAGAGTGGAAATATAATAGATTGTTTTTGAGAATTTAAAGATGTTTGAAGGATAAAATTAAGTAGGAAGAAATATCATAGCAGTCAAATATAATCATAGAGGTTATTGGAGTAATCCATGCCATGCTTTTACTTAATGTATAATATTAAAATAATGTTTTCAAATGCGGTAATATTTTAACAAAATACTTTAAAAGAATCCTATCGATAAAACATAAGATAGATTATTTTATTTATGCCATAATTATAATCTGAATTACTATTGTATAAAATTATACACTAAATGGATCAAATTTGGCGTAAACTATATAAGAAATTTATAAAGTTATAAATTTAGAAGAGGATTTATGGATTTCAATTTTTATGGGAACCCATTATTGATTTAAATTATTATTATAAATGTATAATATTTCCAGAAATTAAAGTAAATTGTAAAAAGAAGATGACTCACAAGTTTATTACTCTTTTTTTCATCAAAATAATGTAAAAAATATCTGATGTGTACACCACATGACTTCCTTGTACGGAACATTAAATTATACGCACTTTTTGCTGCATTTAATTTAAACTTATTTTCTCGAATTTCATTAGATATAGATTTCTCATTCAATTAATTCATCTCTCAATTCGCGGCAAGGCAAAAATACATAAACCCTCAAAATATCTTTATTAAAAATTGAAAAATATAGAAAAATATAAAACGCGAAATGCAGTTAAAACAATTAAAAAAAATTTTGCATATAAAATTAGAATTTCTGCGCAAAAACATGCAACTCGGCCAGCGGGCACGCAGACTTTTCAGTGCACAAAACTGAAAGTTTACTTTTGGTCCCATTCCACAAAAAGCTGCAGAAACTGACTGAATTCACAATTCTGCTAATTTTCAAATGTAAACAATTATGGCTGCTATGGTAATAAAATTAGGCTTAGCTGAACTTAAACAACGTTTACATTGTTGATAATTCTACAACTATTGCATGCAGATTAACTAAAGGCATAAAAACCTTAACCGGAAGATAAGAACAACATAATTCAATCATTTTGAAAGCAAAAATTGCACAATTTACCAACATATGAGAACAAAACATGTCAAGACTTGTGTTTCTCTTGATTTGCTTTGGAAGCATAAATGTTCCTGAATAGGTATACGAAACCCTTTATTTTCAATCTTTTACAGGCATTTCCGAACTTCGGAATACAAAGACCAACCACTTGTGGTCTGAACGTAAGAATATAAAAACTACGAACTAAAATTCTAATTAAAAGCTAACTTTGAATTAGTATACAAATGCCTAGCACTAAGACTGGCCTTTATTTAAAAAGGGTACGTATGTAGTACGCCGAGTCACTGAAACTACGATAGGTTTGCAAATATCAAGAGGGCTAAACCTCTGGCCTTCAAGGCAACCAGCAACCGAGTGAAAACTCGTAAATCTACAGTGGCAAGCGGCTTTCTTCCTAAAACTCCTTCTCTCTCTCCCGCTTGGCAAAAAGCCACAACTTAAGTACTTGGGCGTTAGCAAGACAATTTGCATAAACAAGTTAAAGCATTTAATTCTGGCCGGAAGTAGAAAATAACAAGTGATAGTACACTTTTAAAATAAAATAAACGTTAGTAAAACTTAGGATCCTTACAAAGAAGCTGGGCTCACGGTACTATATTCAAGGAAATAACTTTAAATGAAATGCTGTAAAAAATGTATATAATTTAATAGGCTGTACAAAGAAGTCATGTGGTGTCCACTTCAGATGTTTTAAATCTAGTTTATTCTTCATTATTGTTATTTTACTTGTATATTAATGTAGGCACATTAGAGCTGTTTCTCCAGTTTTGCAATGATAACAACTTATTAATGAAGAGAAAAAGGAAATAATAGAATTCAAGAAAATAACTTTGATTACCTTTGCAATCTTTTTTTCTAATTTGTAACGGAAGGCTATTCAAAAGAGTAATCATACTGCATCTATTACTATTATGCGATATAGTTTTCTGATTTCTGTTTTAAATTGGCAAAATTATGAAAAAGAATTAAATTTTTAAAATTATTAAAAGAAAAATGAAATATTCAAGTTCGTGCGTGATGCATACGCCTATACATAAACGTGTTTGTGTGTAAGTATGATTTAGGTTTGCAAATTCAATTTGCGCTCTGCTTGTATTTGTGCTGTTAATATGCGATACAACTCTGTTAGATTTATGGACATAAAAATGAAAGCAAAGTAGGAGCAAAATTATACGTTTGAATGATTAAATAATAATAAAAAATTAACTAACTTAAGAAAACGGGACGTAAAATGTGACAAAATTTGAATTAACTATGGACAAGGAACTGGTAAACGTGCAGGAATGAAATTCAAAATCAAATACGAAAAAATATTGTCTGATATAAGCTTTCGCTCAACCTCAAACCAATGCGTGTTCTTTGGAGGTAGTAATCAAAATTATAACAAACAACAACAGCCAAGAGGAAATAGCAAGTGGTTAAAAAAAGCAAGGTGTTTGGAAAAATTATGTGAACATTTTTCAACGTCGAATTAAGAAAAGCAGACACAGAAATAAATGAAAGTGGCTTTAGAATGTCGGTTGTTTTACGAGCAAACAAATCAGCCCGAAAGGCGTTTAGTTTTATTAAGAAAAATGTTTGATATCTTCTATAGAAAGTAACTCAAATAAAACCAGGGCTCAAATCATAATTCGTATAAATTCTACATAAACATAATGTAATTTAATATCTCAAAATAAGCAAATAAAAGAAAAGCACTCCCTTTCTTAACAGCAACGGGGCCCACCAGCGGCCGAGCGGCAATATCGCTGAACACTAGTAGTTCGGTCCAAGGCTCGAATCCCGCGAGCAGGCTAGCTAGAGAAGCCTGCGGATTTTTCACGAAAATATAAGTGTGTCATTTAAAGCATATAAAGAATTCATGAAAATTACGATTTCCGAAAGAATACAGTTTAATACCTTAATATTGTTTACTTATTTTAATTAACCCTAAATATAAACTGAGAAAAGATCTAATTTAATACGAAGGAATTTTGCATTAACAGTCTCAAAAATCCTAAGCGAGGAAAGTTACTACAATGTTTACAGAAAACAGATTTAACTCGACTTCTCCACTCATCTTGATAAGCATTCTGCACGTAATGTAAACACTCGCAGGTAGGAAAAAATTCTCATCTTAAGAAAAAACTCTGCGTAGATAACTGCCGTACCTCTTTACGTCGAGCGTTTATTTAAAAATCAAAATCTAAGCTAATTATATATATTAATTATATATGTATAGGCTTTCTTCCCCACCTTGATCAAATATTCGAAGTTAGGATTCAGAATTTTTAAGGCAAGCTTTTTCCATACTTTAAAATTTTGAGCTACCATGCCGAATTAAATTAAATTCTTTTTCAATTAAAACATGTTTCAGACTTCTTTCAGAAGTCCGTCCTTATTAATTCATCAAATTAGTAGTAACAATTTATTCTTTGAGTATATTTGTTGCAATGACCGAAGCTATGTAAATTTCATATAATGAAGCCATGTTTATTTCATATGATGACACCATATTTTATTCCACTGTTTAAATTCGATCACCTGGAGAAGTTTTTCGCAGATTATTGTTAAATGTTTTTTGTTAGGAATAAAAACAAAAACTTATCGAAATGTGCAAATTTAATTTCATTGGTAGGAGAATTCATTTTCATGAGAGATTCATTGGTAGGAGAAGAGAATGCCCGTTAGTGTTCTGTTCTTATATTACAGTTATGATTTATTGCAGAAGAACAAATTCAAATTGCGTTTTTCGTGTCTCGAAAGCTAGACTTAGGATATATATTAGATGTATATATAGCATTGTTCTAATATAGGCATTTTGACACAAACTAGGACTTGTTTTTGAAATGACATGCCGATTGTTTTTCCATATTTCGATTCTACGATTCAAATTATGCCTAAATATTACATTTTGTAAAAATTGGTTCGAAATTTACGGAGAAATTCAGAAATTTATTTTGGCGCATTTGTTTCAGTTTGCGAAAGGAATAATTCACTTGTAGAAATTCTGAATTTATAGCAACCTATTTTCCTTTGCCTTTTTTTTTTGTACGAACTGGAAGAAAAGGTCCATCGTTCATACTTTCAAATAATTTTAATAAAATGCGTAAAACATATTCGGCGTTATCATCGCTTATAACTAATATCTCAAATTCACGTATAACTTTGGGAATTTTGAATAAAAACTCTAAGTTTTTGCAGGTGTGCTTAGAAATACATCTATTTTAAGATGATAGTAAAACATTTATAGGTTATAATTAAATTATTAAAAAATATAAAAAATATTTAAAAACTCAAATTTTAAAAATAAATCATAAAAAAAATCCCTAAATAATAATTGGACTGTGATTGGATTGTTGATAATTGGTTTTAAGCTCTAAAAGTAGCGGGAAAAAAGGCTGACAAATAAATCTATATATATATATACAAAGAAGAATGTATGTTTGTGTGTTTGTTAGCGATAAACTCAGTCACTACTATAGCTATCCTCATCAAACTCTCTATCATTCTTTTATGGGTCCTGGGAAAGGTCAACGTCCACTTCCCCACAAAAAATAATTAAAATTAGAGATATTAATTATAATCTCTGAAAACACTAATTTTCGTCCTCTTTTTCCCGAGTAGCAACAGTCTCGCACGCATTGGTCATTGGTAATCAGGATACAATAGGCATTTAGCATTAAAATATATGATTTTACCTATATTTGAAGTTTTCGCGTGAGGGCGCTGATGTTATTTAAATGTTTAAGAGCGCAGGAGTGCTCAAACCGAAATGGCGAATCCATGGGCTGGCGAATCCATGAGTGCTGCCCACTAACGACTAAAAGAGTCTTTTGAGCTGCAGTAGGGGTAAATTTGAAGATTTAAGCTTGAGAAACAATTAAAAATTTACCATTTTGGATTTTGATGAACGGTTCTTGGCCTTTTGACAGTATGTTCAATAGTTGGGTCATAGTTTATAAGTTATCTTATGTGGTGGTATTCTGAGTTTTGCATTTTCTGGAAAACGTTATGCCAAGTAGAAAATATTTCGTCATGCGTGGAATCAATCATTATTTTGTTAAGTATTTGCTTGTTTCGAACATGCCATGGAGCGTTTAAAATCATCCTTAGTAATTTATTTCGAGAAACTTCTAATTTTTTACGATAGGATTTAGCAGCAGTGCTCCAAGCAAAAATACCGTATAGTAAAATGGGCCGAATCATAGTGAGATATAGCATAGGTTTAGTTCTTACGTGAAATTTCGAGTTTCTTTGGCCATAAAGGCCAATAACCGCTGCGGTCTCGCACGCTGAAGATAAAAATCTGCTTTAATTCGAGAAATGACCACTACTCGCTTTCAAATCGCAGAGTTCGTTAATCAAAAATTTCTAAGTTTTACAATGAAACAAAAATAGCGTTGCCAAATATTAAATACATTATTCCCGATTTCAAAAATTCGTGGAAAGTCATTTCGACTGTTCCCATCTTCGTGCGACTTTAATCAGCCGCGATATTAATTAAAAACCCTGAAAACACTCATTTTTCCATTCACTTTTTCGAGTGGCAACACTCTCGTGCGTTGGAGATAAAAATGCTTTATTTCGAAAAGTGTTGCTATCGCTCGATTTCAAATCGTAGCGTCCGTTAATTAAAAATTTGTAAGTTTTACGAAAACTATATATATAAAAAAGAATGTGTGTTTGTTTGTTTGTTTGCGTTATTGATTTCTGGTCAATTATGATCAATGTTTTGCCACATTTAGTCGACTAAAATTGAATATAGGTGAAATATTGGAAGGATCGTGATCTTTTACGACCATTTTTGATTAAAAAGACGAAAACCATTAAAAAGTGCGTGCATTGTTGCTGATATAATGGGAGAGAATTAGCTTATTTTTCTATGGAAATTTTTTGTGTATGTTCCATATTGCATCAGACTGAAAAATATATTACTATGAATCGTGTGTTTTGCATCCTTATTAAAGAAGGATAACAGCGGTATCGTTCTGTCTGTTGTTAAATAAAATACTCTCAATCTGACTTAACTGGCATAGGGTACTTCCGCTAGTAAATAAATAAAACAACAGATATGATTGTTGTTGACGTGATGCAGGAAAAGAGATATCTGGGTACCAAAACTAATAATCGGCGTAAAATAAGTAAATTTGCAGGACTATAGTTTCAAAGGGAAATAGTATCTTTTTTCTTTACTTTCGGAAGTGAATATGACCAAAACTTGAAACTTAAAAGTTGGCTGTTTTATCGGGTAGTTAGCTACTTAAGTAGCTCTTGCCAGAAGGCTCACTGAATCCCTTGTTTGTGCCTGATGACAAATGAATGCTGATGAAGTGGATTTTATAAAAGAATAAAACTTGAAAAGAGACGAAAATAGAAGGAAAAGCAGACGTATGAAGCCTTTGAGAGAGCTGCATGCTGCTCTGTGTGTTCTTGGAAGACTAAATGCGTTAAAAGATTTCATCGAGGACAGGGAAACCTGCATTTACGGTCCACCAGAGTGTAAAATAAGACCATTTCCTCATAATGGTTATAATATTCCTCTTGGTCTATGCTGAATGTAGAGGAACCTATCGAATTGCGTAGCGACTTACCGCTGAGATCAAGTGTAACGGAAAAGTCCAGGGTTAAAATACCCTTTTATTCACTCAAAGAAATAATACAATTGGCTTCTTCTCGGGCTTACAGGAAAGCTTCCACTCGGAATTTAAATCAAAATAAGAAACTATATTAAACTGGCTTAGCCGAAACTAGACACAATTACCTAACGTAGTTGGCCCTTAATTAAATTAGCTGTCCAATATCAACAGGCACGTACAATACGGCCGAGCGTAGGTGGCTTAATAATGAAGTGTCCTTACAGCAAACACGTACCACTGAGGAACTCTTAAGCTCTCCTTCTGAAGTAAGTTGAACCTTCCTTAAATATTCCTTCTACCTCATTTACATTCAACGCGATTCTAAAAGCTCATTCTGATAGGGAGTTGTGAATGGGAAAGAAGAATTGAAAGGAAAGGGTTTCAAAACTACAAATAACTATTAGAAAAATTACAGGGTACCTTAATCTTGAGTAAAGTTTGGAGAGGAGTCTGTTGGAGTGGAGAGCAGAGAAATCCCTGCTATCACGTGTGTATCAGCATTAAAATTGAGCAGTTCTTGAGAGCAATGATACAGCATTGTAATAAAGGTGATAGTCAGTCATTGAGCGAGTTCCTCCAAGTCAAGCGCCGAGGTGGTCGTCGAGTGCATCGAGAGAGTCTTTTAGTGCATCGTCGAATTTTGTCTTAGATTGTGCTGAGTCGAGAGCTATACTCTTGTGTATCGTCGAGTGCATCGCGTGAAGAGTCTCGAGAGTACGTGGAGTTCCGAGAACGACCAAGCAAAGTTGGGAGATGTACTCGGGTGCTTTGCAGTGAAGCTGTCTCCACCGTTATTGCCTCACAGTGTGAAGGCTGTGTCGCTGAACGTGTCAGCGTGTTTATAACAGTTCGACAACTGTAAAAGTGATTTTGGAGCTATCTGATTAATATTGGTAAATAAAGTATGTTTAGATACTTCATGTCGTCGTTATTCACTCCAAATCTACAAAACCCGTACGAACGTAAAGGAAGAAAATAACGTAACAACTGATGTCAAAAAAAAGCAACAATTACCTGTAATGTGAGATGCTCTAACATGCAGACATGCAGTATGACAAAGTAAACAGTTTCCTCCAGGAAAGCAGCAGAGAAAAATTCCAGAATGTTCCAAATAAGTGATAGGGAAAAAGTGCTCCTAATACCATCCAGTGACTAAAAAGGAACTAAGAAAAAGATTTTTGAAAATCTGGCAAAGGTGTTGTGTGGTTTTTGTTTTCTATTAATTCGACGTTAAAAGAATTCGAGACCTGAACAACTGGGATATATATAGAATTTCTTACCAATTTGGTTTATACACACCAACTGGGTCTTGAAACTTAGTGCTAAAGAACAAGAAAGTTTTATACAGAAAAAAGAAACGCTTAAATCTTCTCTTATTACCTGCTGAGTAAAAGTTCTATTTTCCCTTTCTCTGCTATCAAAACTATTCAAAAAACGTCTTCCGTTGACGAATTAGTTTTCTTGGAACCGTTTCACATTCATAAATATCTTTAAGCCCTAGCTAATGGATGAACTTGGTCAGGTATATAGTGTTCTGATTATAAATATGTAACGTTCCGATTATAAATTTGGTAGTGTTCTGATTGCAAGTAAATGAAAAATTCTCCTAGTTACTGAAACTTAATGTTATATAGTTATCTATCCAATATAAGGAGATAGTAAAAATAATTACAAATCTATGGAAAAAGGAGGGAAATAGCTAAAAGGATTCACATTTTAACATCGCACCAGAAGGTGTTAAGCTCTCCTTCCAGCTCGCAGTTTACAATCTGCCTTTGGACTGACAACTTGCACAATATCTTTTGTCTTTTTAAATTTCTAGAGACATTATGATTTTTTCAAGGCTGGCAAGATGGAAAATTAGCAACGCCTTCGCCAGGAATCGAACCGCGGACCTCTGGAATACGCGCCCAGTGTGCAGACCACTACACCACGAAGGCATGCTAAGAAGGTGGGCGAAATACCTTACACCCTTTTAAAGGGCGATGGGAGTTTTAGGGGAACCAATCACCAAATCCTGAGTGTGGAGAATCATCATCCAACACCCTTTTAATTCGGGCGCCGCTATAGAGACATTAGGTATTTTTTAGAAGCAGGAGAGATGAAAAATTAGCAACACCTTCGCCAGGAATCGGACCTCGGACCTCTGGAATTCGCGATCAGCGTACAGACCACCACACCACGAAGGCATGCCAAGAAGGCGAAAGAAATACCTTATAACTCTACTACCAACATCGTTTTCTTTGTACTTACGCTTCACAAAATTCAATAATAAAATTAAAAATAATTAAAAGCGTATTTTTAGAATTTCAGATAGAGTGCTATCGTTTACTTTTGCTCAGCTTTTCTTCTTTTCTTGTTATTGAGCTTTGCCTTTTTAATTTTATTAAACATTTCTTTTTTCGCATTTACGCTACAAAAAATTTACAACAAATCATATATATTTAAAAACAATATATCTTTAGAACTCCCCATAGAGTGTTAGGAGCTGCCGCTCAATTTTTTTAACATTGGCTATAATATTCGTTTAAATATAATACAAGGCGGTAACATTTGATGGAAATATCCTTTATTTGAAAAAGGATTTGACACTAATTCAATACGGGCAGAAAATAAAGATCGATATTAATAGCAAATCCAGTAACAAATAAAACATTTAGGAATGTAACTTCATTTTGACAACCACAGTCAATACACTTTCATCCACATTGAACTTATTTTAATTTTTTTAAAGATTTTTGTAGACTTTACCTTTTAGATTTACCCGACCAAATAGGTTAGCTTTTACAAAATTTCCAGCATAAGAATTTCTGGCATAAAGCATTATTTTGTGCAGTTAAAGTAGTAAATTTAAAGAAATTATTCGACTATACTGCAAATATAAAGACAATCTCTTAATTAAATAACTTAATAAAGAATTCTCTGATGTGGTTAAAAATAAAATAGAAACGGGTACGTTACAAGATGCATACTAGTATGCGCCGTTCGTATGATTATACTGATACTTGTGCTAACAAAAATGTTCAAGCCAATTTTAATTCTTAACGTAAATCGTAGGAAATGTTTTATTTCAAACATTAGAAAGCTCCTTACTTATAATTTAGTAAAAGAACTTGTATTTAAGTACTCATTATTAAATACTTATATATCACGTGCAGAATCCGTAATGAAATTTAAAATGGTATAACTAACTAAAATGTTATCAGCAATTACATCCGAGACGAATGGAACTGAAATGAAATCGCATACCGAAATCTACTTCCTTAACGCTCTTCAATCTAAAAGGTTTGAGTCACTTTAATTGCTTTCCTTACTTCTGAATTGCACTTTAAACATGAAGAGTAGGATTTTGTCTCCTTTTGAATTTTTTTTTCCGCTTGCGTTCAGTGTGGCGAAAGTCGGACTATTCTAACTTTCACTTTTATGTCTGGGATTTCTTTCTTATTCGTCCCTAAAGACTTCCATTTCGAAAATTGTCTTACTCCATCTGTCTTCTTCAGTTTTCGTAAGTGGCTAGAAAGTGGATTGATCTTTCCATTCCCGCTCCACTTTGAGAATTTATAAATATAAATCACTTATATGTTGTCTAGAAATATAAGAGAGTAAGAATTACGACTTACGGAATAGTAATGAAGAAACGAAATCAATGAAAAAGAGCAGAAGTTTGGGAATTTGACGAAAAGTGCTGCCTGTATTAAAATTATGTTGGTAATTTGAGTAGAGTTCAGCATTTTATCGAAATTAAGCTCGGATATTTTTCTGTTGTGATTATAGAAAAAATTATAGTGTTTCCCTAAATGTTTTGCACAAATATTTATCCTTCACGAAAAGGGTGTACCGCTTAAAGCAAATAAAGTTTCCGAAAAAGAATTTTTATTTATCTACATTACGTATCTCTTTATTCAAAATTAATATGAAATGTTGAATTGAATTTAGTTTAAGAATAAAATTTATGGCAAAGGAAAGGTATAGAATAAATGGCACAAAAGTATTTTCTTAAAGCAGAATCGTTTACCATTGAATTCCAGTTGTCATTATCAGGCAGACAATCTATGTTTCGTTAGTAAAGCAAAATTATTTATTAGATTCTAAAGCATGAAATTTTAAATTGTTCCATTGCGAATTGAAGCATGATTTAGATACTTTTGTTTGTGTGGCAATTGGCTGTATGCTTTGTTTTTGCGATTTTCTCCAAGTAGAACATGAATACGAGCCAATATCCATTAGTCACAAAGTCATTCACAAAGGCATCCATACCTTTAGACTCATAACCCCTTTTCTTCTTTGTTATATTAAAAAAAAACCAACCAACCAGTCTTGAGGGTTTTCACATGGGATTATGATGTAATTCCCATGTTTCGTTATTTTTTATGATCTGATACAGAAAATTGCATGTTTGTAAACGGTATATTTGATTGAGAGGAACTCAAAAATGCTAACCCGATGTAATTTCTGATTCCTTATCAAAGCATGTAGAACTCGGGTTTCAGCTCTACCTTTCTGAGTGTAAAATGCCGGAAAACTGCTATTGCGATTTACATCCGACGCTATTGCAACGTCAAACAATATCTTTTCTGTTTTTTCTTGGACAACAGTTTGAGGCTGTCCTTGATCAGCCGTCTATATCATGTAATATCCAACAAAAAGAAACTGCCAGTTCGAAAATATTTTAAAGCACTCTAGTGTGAAATGCCAGAAGTAGTTTAAAATTTAAATATATCCACTCAGATACTACTGTCGGACACATTTCATTAACGTTGTTTACTGAAAACTTTGTCGTGCTACCTTTACAGAATTCTTTGAGCATGCAACGACAACTCGTTTGAAAAATTATTTACTATTTCAACTCTACCACCCATTCTGTTAAAATTTAACTGGAATACGCGCACAACGCAATATTTTAAACGATAAATGTTCTTGCTGCTCATGTGTGTGTCATAATAAAGCTTTCCAGAAAAATATTCCTGGAAACGACAGAATTGTTAAAATGACCTAATATTTCATTAATATTGTTTATTACTATAATTGTAGGCTGATGAGTTTCAGACGCTTAGTTTTAGCTTATATTTCTAGTAGTTACATTCCTTTTATGCTCATCGGTTTCTGAGGCATGAAGCTTATATTTAGGATTCTGCATGAATTCTAAATCTTTATTGATATTTGGTCGATGCTTAAACCATGGATTTTAATTTACAGGGTTCTGTCTATAGACAGCTCTAGAAATTTCTCAAATTCCTGATTTTTCGTCAGGGCCAAATGTTCATATTGTAGTAAATATTGCTAATTTAACTAAATTCATGTTTTGGAAGTCAAATGCCTAGAGTCTGATATGGCCGATAACCTATGTAATTTCTCCCTATTAATAAAACTCGTGGAAGCTTGGTCATTCAATTCGTTTGAATTAAACAGTGTCTCATATATTAAACTATTCAGAGTTAAAGAAACTATACTTAGGCAACTATAACTTTATAAATGTCGGGAATGAATGAGAATCATGATAAAGTATTTATTTCATTAATATATTTACGAATGAAAAACTGCAGATATCAACCAGAGCTGTAGATATCAGATTTAAATTGGAAAACAACAGCCATTTAGCTATAATTTTAATTATAAAGCTTACGAATCATTAATAAAATTTCTATAGGAGTTAAGTTTAAAGACTGTAACTATTTAAAGTAAGGCAAATTATACTGCAGCACATGGTAAGCTGGATTACGCAAAGTTGAAGGCTTTCCATAAAATTCTGACTGGAATTATTCCAGTTTAATAGTTTTATCCAGTCTGAAATTCGTCGGCGAGAGAAGGAGAATTTTGAGTAGATTTAGATGTTTTAAGCTCGAATAATTGAAACTGATAATTCCTGAAACTAGTTTCATGCTAAGCTGTAAAACTGGTGTTTTAAAATGCGTACTATTTCCATCTAAATTAAATGCTGACTGAATTAAAGAAGACGTCCAATTTAGGCGTTAATAGAAATGTGCAGAAATGAAATGAATATTGGAAGTATTGGTAAATTAAATAGACCTTAAATTTAATTTAATTTATAATTCTTTTATATAACAGTTTATTTGAAAGGACAGTACTATTGAATTTTGTATATTCTTATTATGAAAGTTCTGCAGTTGGGTTAACAAATGCTAATTTTATTTTTGCCAAAATATTTCATTCATTCTTTTATTTTTAAAACACCTTAAGTCTAGATTTGCGGATTCAGCTTATTGCGTCTACATTAATAAAATAGTTTTTGATCTTCTATCTCTCCTTTGAAATTTAGGTCAGAGAAATACTGATAAGGTTCTGTGAAAAGTTGGTCTGAGTTAGAAAACATATTGCATTTGCACTGAGTTTAATACCTATGAAAATTTGATCTCTCAGCTATTTAAGGTAATTTCGGCAATTCGAGTTTTAACTTTTTAAAATTTATGTGAAGAAAAGAAATATCTACGAATAGAAGTTAGCCTTTATTACAGCTCTCTTTCCTGAAATGTAATGCGTGAAATTTTCAAATTTTGATTTTAATTAGTTCCGAAATATTTAAATCACTCTTAAAAGCTTATCATACATCTAAATCAATACTATGTAAGCCCGGTGGCGCAGTGGCTAGCGCGTTGCGCAGCAACACCACAGGTCCGGGGTTCGATCCTCGGGCTCGGCAAGGTTAACTCAGCCTTTCATCCATTGAAATCAGTAGGTTGATAAAATGAGTATCAAGTTCCCTTGGGGACTAAACACCGGGGGTCCTGCGACTAGCTGGCCACTTGTTCAGGGTATAGGCTCGCGAACCCCGGGGCCCACGGTCAAGAAAGCAGATTTCGGGCACTGCAGGCCTTGGCCCATTAGGGCTGTTGCGCCAGTGAGTTTAGTTTTAGTTTAAATCAATACTATACCACTCAGAACTAAAATAAATAAATTAAAGAACCCTATCTCATATAGTAGCTTTCTACAAAGTATATTAGTTTATCATAAATTACTCACATATATTAGTTTCTTATATTATTAGTTTAAGAAACAATTTTAAAGTTGTGGAACACTTCTAGGATAATTAGTAGGAAACATTATTAGTATCGAATAAAATAATTATTAGCAATGGAAACGGAAACATTTTTTGAATATTAGGTAGTTAAATTGGAAAAGAAACACGTCGATGAAAAAAAATTAAATTAAAGAAAAAGAAGCTTAGAATTCATATCCAAGACAATAATATCAATAAAAATTCCCAACATAAAAATGTAGAACCACTTTTTTTTCGTGAGAAAGAAAGACATATGGCAACTTAACCTTGAACAAGGCTGCTTTTATACTTGATTTTAACGTTGGATAGTTATTTGTAGGTACAATGATTAATCTTCGAAAAATGTAAACTGAAAACGTAACATCTGATGTTAGAAAGATTTCCGAAGTTTAAGTATGTTTTTTGTTTTGTATGTCTGAGAACCAAAAACAAAAAGTCTGGCCAGCTTTAAATAGCTTCAGCATTAACGTTCATATTTTACGTCTCCACTGCTTCTAAGCTGAAGATGTAAATGGGAAAGACATCTTGAAGAAACTAACTAGCTGAGATATTTATTATTTACCAATACAGTGTTTTTTATTTCAGTGAAAATCGGAAATAAAATAAATATTTTAAAACGGAAGAATCTGAAATATTTTGCAATTTGTTTCTCCTGACTAACTCCAATTATGGTGTTGAATTTACATTTTATTTCAGATATAAATTTTTTATAGGTAATATTAGTAGACTTTTGCTTTGATGTTATCAATTTCATTGCTGGAAAGAAGTTCGTATTTTTGAAGACTCAGAAAAGAAGTTTTCAAGGGTTGCAGAATCTAGTATCATAAATAGTTTTATTTCACATTCGCATTTACATTTTCAGTACTGTTTATCACTTTTCATATGAATTGAAGCCAATAGAATATTATGTTGAACGAAACAGAGACATAAATGTGAAATATAAAAAATTCAACTAAGTGTAATGAAATGCAATTTTTAATTAGCATAATAATAGCTCAATTAGCTTAAATAATAGCCTACTTAATTAAATAGAAAAAGATCTCAATTAAAATAAGCATATTTTAAAAGTTTATTAACTACATATGACTAGAGAGCATAGTATTGGGCAATATGCCTATTATGAATAGCTAGGGGATGGGAATTAAGAAAGTAAACAACGTTAGACAAGGGTGAGATTAGAAAATGATTTTTCTCCCTCTTTGATGGAGAAATAGCGAAAACAAATTGCCTTCAAAATTCTCGAGAACGAAAACATGAATGAATCTTGTAATTTCATGTTTCCGTATTCGCTTCTGAAGTCCAAGCTGGCTGCGGAAGAGCAGTCAGAAATATTAAAGTTCTTGTCAATTTTACAGGAAGGAAACTATTTCAAATTCAGTAACAACTTAGAAATAAGGAATTCAAAAAACAGTATATCTTTTCTCGAGGTAGAACAAGAAGAGGAAAATAAGAGTTATTGATTCAGTCAGTGTTGGAAAGTTTCTTTTCTGAAGATACTGTGCATAAAAAATGAGAGAAATGCAATGAAACCATCCAGCTCTTCAATCGTATTCGCATATTATTGTTGCAAGTGCGCCTTTTATTTAAAATGATTCCACAGAGATACCAGCCTTTAGACTGTATTAAATGTCTAGCCTTTTGATCTCGTGCCACTCTAAGGCCTAAAAATTCTTCTCTATTGAGTTGAGTAAGGCCTAAAAATTCTTCTCTATTGAGTTGAACCCTGAGATGATATTAATCATAGTTAGAATTCAAGATGAATCTGCCCAATGAAAACTCTCACCAAATTAGCTGGAAAATTCTTTACAGATCTTGTCTTTTATATTGAGGTTAAAAAATGTTTGAATCTGCTTAATAATCTGTCTCAAGTTAGCGTTCTATTAAATTAATAATATCATTGTCTTTGCATAATAGCTGCCACAGTAAGTGAATGCAAATTTTAAGGACTAGGTGAGGAAGTTACGGTTGATTTATTGTGGTAATGTGCTTGATTATTCCTTGTTTAACGAAGTATGCATTTATAAATGCTAACCAGACTATCTTTATAATATGAGCAATAATCTTATCGAAATTTTTGCAACCAAGTATTATAGATTATAGTTACTTTTTAAAATTCGGCTAATAAGAAATTTCGGCTAGAAAGCGTCCAGTGATATGCAACGGACAACCTTGATTCTCTGAAAAGATTCTTCTGGTTTCAAGAGTCATTAAATGTAAGAACCTGATAAGCAAATAGAAATATTGGTATCGTTGCTATGAGACAGTTGAAATGAGAATTTTAAATCCTTTTTTCACTATGTAGCTTTCCCACTCGCGATTATTAAGTATTTCTTCTTCACTTTTGAAGAATCGTGCACTTTCCGTATATTTGCGAGGTACTGTTAAACGCTAGGGATTTTTATACAGCATGCTGTCTAATATATACTTTATGTAAAACTGCAATCATGTAGATGCATGTGAAAAGTTCAGTTTAAATTATGAAAGTTCACAGAATTCAAATTATTGAATTAAATATATACCTTAGATTTTTGAGTTTTTCCTGAGCTTAAGCTAAAAATATATATTTATAAAATTTTTTATCAATTCCTTTCTTGTTGAAAATGTTTAGGAATCTATCGGTTTATTCATATTTTGCATCACATGCTTACATTAGCAACAGCATGTGTTTTCATCTTTCTAAAATACATCTAAAACATTTCATTTTTCTAAAACACATGCTATCCGTTTTTCATATCATCAGAACTTTGCTTTTTGTCTTTTTTATCGCCCGTTATTCTTTCTGATGATTCTTTTGTTTTGGTGAGAATAATAATTATATGCACTGTTTTTATTTCTGAGAAGAAATGTCCGATAAAAACTTTTCTGATTCCGAAGAAATGATTTTTAATTTTCCTTCCAACAATACTCTAATATTTAAAACGAAATAGATATCTGTAACACCTATATGTATTTTTCTCAATGTGTTTTCAGTATGTTGTAATTTTTGTTTCAATGCACAAGTGTTTAGTGACGTTGACTGCCGTACTTGATTATGATCCCGGAGGATGTTTTTTAGCACATAATGGCTGTGCTGCACATGGAGATAGGAAGTATTCTTAGTTCCATGGTGCATCAAGGGGATGGGGACGCAAAAGAAATGGTGAGCTGAAAAGTCCTCGCGAATGGTTTGTGATAGAGGAACTGGGGTGAGAGATATTAGGGCCACAGCCCTGGGCATTCTTTCTCAAAACTGGGGTGGAGCAGCACATTTAGTGCGATGGTATATGAGTACAGCATATGATGAAATTCTAGTGTCCCACTTGTACCTGCCCAAATAGAGTTTTACAACTATTTTCATAATGTTCAGTTCTGAAATGTTTTTTCCGACTGTTGTTTTGTGGATTACTGAAAACTACGTACACTATATAGTTGAAAAACTGTTATCTATTCTAACGTAACACTTCACTTGCAAATGTTTTATTCAAAATTTTTAAAACTTTATCTTGAAGTTAGGAATTTGAAACTTTTTATTTCCAAAAACGTATTAGAACAGTAATTAACACTTATTATAACAGTTCCAAAATCCCAAAGTTGCATTTAAGGTTTAAAATTTCAAGAACATTGAGAAAACTGCATGACGTATACAGTAATAAAAATACTGATTTCTATTTATAGGTTTCGTAAAAATTATCCGCAATGTCTAAAGTAGGGAGAAGGTTACAAGCAATTATTTCAGAAGCTAAAATAATTAACAGAAATGAGCGCTTTACTATGTGAACGTGAACAACATATAACGTCGTAACTTGAAGACAATGATAAAATACAGTATATCTCGTAACAAAATCTATTACATTGAAAAGTAAGTCTTCAGAGTGGATTACATACGCTGCTATCTACGCAAGGAATGACTAGATTCTGTTGAAATTTGCAGAGATTTCCTGCTAAAGTACTGATTTAGTTATTAGTGGAGCTTTTGTTGACTACATATTGTTAGTTTATATTTCGAATGTTCTTTAATATAAGAATCGCTAACAGGGGATTCACAGGAGCACATGCTTATAAGCACAAAACCATAGAAGTGGCAGAAGACAGAAGTACGAAACCAGCAAGCCTCTTCTCACACATTTGACTTTGCGGTGCCTGTTTCATCGACTACGATGCTTCACTACCCTTGGTTGGGGAGCTGTGCTTAGAGACCCTGTAACGAAGCTACTAGAGAATCCTGGTATTAACGTCTGTGTAGCAGTTATCTGGAGCAGTTAGCGAAACACCCCCAATGATGTCGATATCATCAGTATCGTTACCTGACTCCTCTTAGTGGAAACGCAAGTGTTCCCAATAGAATTCATGAGCCGACGACTATACGTATGTTTGAAACCAGCTAGAAATTTATCTTTCATTTTCCTTTGTTAAAAAACTAAGGACTTCGTTTGTTGTGTTGTGGACTGTAAGACAACTGAAATTTAGGGCGAATTATTCTGTTACAATTATTTGCTCTATTTCAAGGAATAACCATATTAACAACACCTGCTTCCTGTATAAAATACAGATGTGTATTCGTTTCTTCCATAAAATCAAATGTCTGCTATAAATCGAACTGTTATTTAGGAGATATTCGAATCTCTAAAACGTAGAAATGCTTAATAGGTTCCTTAAGTGAATTTTGCTTTGCGAAATTATTTTTCTTTCTTCTGAAAATAGTCATAAAATTATATGCTCAGCGAAAGATATTCACGTTTAGGAGAGCTTAACTACATTTGTTTGAAGTAGTGTTTTTATGAGAATGCATTAAGTACAGCCTGAAGCAGAAGTAAATAATAAAGGGAAAGAAATGTAAAAAAGATTTGGAAATATAAAACTCCAAATTTGGAACTTGCATGCAACTTTTATACAAACGTAAATGTAAAAACTTTTCTGCTTCATATTTAACTTTACATCATACCTTAACGATGATGTTTTTTCTACACTTTGCCTTTACATTTCTCATAAAAGGGGCTATAAAATTTAAGAATGTTAATAAAATTATGAGGTTGGTAGACTATGATTTTTCTGATTTTCTGTTGCAAAATTGATATTTTTCGAATGTATCTGTATGAATTTTAAAGCCTAGAATACTGTTTAGGCAAAAATATTCGACAGGTGTGGTACATAATATTGTAATTTATCTTATGTTAATTAACCAGTTATTATGATTTAACTAATATGACTTCTCCTTTCTGTATTCCTCATCAGAATGCAAATTAGCTTTGTGTTTATTTCAGCTGAGGGTTCTGAATATTTAGTTTAGAGGTTCTGACTACCGCCTCTTGTTAGTATTTTGGCCAGCTTTGCTTAAATGTTATATTCCGGCCTTAGCATCTCACCAGGAAGTGTTTTAAATCCGTGTTGTTAAACTATTTGAGCCAGTTTATTTTTTATCTATTTAACTTTCGAAGTGCGCTGATAACGTAGTCTTAAGACTACCTTATCAATGTTTGAATTTAATATTCTGTTATGTTAATTTAAATATGCAGAGTGGTAGAAATTTTGTCTGTAGTACAAGTTGCGACTTCTCTGTTTTATTTAAACTCAATTAAAAGGTTATTTTAAAATTCTTCTTCATTTTTTGAGTTGCTTAAGATGTAGTGGTAAAAGTTTGTCTAGTAGGATCTGCGAGAATTTAGCATCCACTTACAACACAAACCCTATAATGTATTGTTCAAATTATTTTGAAGATACGCTTTTCGATACAGTTTTGTAAATTATCTATCCATCTATTTGTGTATATATATAATATACACAAACAGATGGTATATCCATCTATTTGTGTATAAATGAAAAAAATGGAATTTGGAATTGATTTTCTTTAAGTTTCATGCCAAGCAATTTTTATTACCTTTAGCCCACATTTTAAAATTGTTTTTAGTAAGGTCTTATTTTACTTTTTTCAATAATTTTACTTTACTCATTAGCAAAATGAGAAACTGAAGTCTCAATTAATTTAATTTCAGTTTTTACGAATTATATACTATTTTTTTTTTCTTAGTTGTAATATTAGAACACATTTGTAGTCATCTCTTTTTTAGGACCATAGCAAAATTTATGTGCCATTCATTGCGTCTTATCACATTTATGTTTTTATAGTATAATTATAATGTATAATTATAGTATAATTGTAAATCTTTTTGTAAATCTGCATGAAGAAATGGCATAAAATTATTCAAAAAATTGAAAAACTGCTTGCTAAATGATGTGACAACAAAACGTTTTGAATAATTTTTTTTAAAAGCATATACTACATGGCATAAAAAAGACCATATAATAATTACGTTAAATTCTTACATGGATTAAATAAAATATTTTTAACACCGTTTGATGTTATTATGAAATGCATATACTTAGTTGGTTAAATAAATTTATTGCTTTTTTTCTTTTTCATGTTAAAATGGAAAGGCATGAAAATGGTAAAAAAAGGGTTTTAAATGTTATTAAAATGTTTTATTTTGAATAACTCATGCTTTCATCTTGATTCGCAGTTAAAAGAGCTCCCAAGAAGGCATTCTTGGCTATAAGCAGGTAGTCTTCAATTGCTTTACCTCGACTAATTAACCAATCCCAAAGTCTGACATAAAAAGACTTATTGTGTTCAAAGGATAGCTGCAGCATCTTATATCGCTGCCAACACTTTCATTACTAAACGCCCTGTAAAATAGTCGCGACTATGTGCTGTACTGAAAACCTGTTTGTCTTAATAGTCGCTTCGTAGTTTGAATTCTTACTGATGCGCTTTATTGTAACGTTATTCTTTTGGTATTCCATAGCATCATAAAATGTTAATAAGTTTAAACTTTGAATGATGATATTTTCTGAAAAATAATCAATAAAAAGTAGATTTAAAATTTCCAATGTATATTAATTATGCAGAATTTAATTTCGATATCATATCAAAGTAGGTAATGGTAATCTATTTTCGAAAAAAAACACATAGAAAAAACACATACAGAAGAGAAACCCGCCAAGTGAAACATGAAATTACTAACACAAGAACCTTGAGTTTGTTGTAGATTTATGTTAAAATCTCAATCGATTTCGAGGGCAAGCAGGTACAGGTCCCTTTTCTTCAAGAGCAAAGAAATCTGCAAGACTGGAAACCTGGTAGAGCAAGATGATTACTACTAAAATCATTCTCTCTTGTATGGTTGTTTCTCTTGCAATTGCATTATGTATGCAGAGCAACGACATTTACAGAAACCAAATTATGTAATTGCAGATGAAAATCGATACAATAAAGATGTTGAAATTTTTATTTTTAAGGGCAATTCTGTGTGTAGTTTTAGTCTCGTTCATTGCTACGTTGAGATTTGCTTACACATTTGCTAGAACAAATAGCAAAGTGAATAAAAATCTCCCAGTTTCATATCACATTGGACAAACAACAATGTTGCCACTAACGTAATTTAAAAAAATCCCGCGAGATCATAAGAAATAAAGGAAAATAAATCTCTTTATCTAGAGTGGAAAAAATAATAAGTACAGGAAATATTTATTGATTGCGTTTCTGCTTTTCTAGTATGTCCTTAAAACAACACGAAAAAAATTAAATAAATGTTAGTTTTGAAAATTGTTCTTTGTATACTTCTGAAGATAAGTATAAGGAAGACCATCTATTGTATAAGTTTATCAGTTCGTCAGACAAGGAGTTTGATAAAAGAACAATATGTTCTGCAAAAGAAAATAAATAAATAAATAAACTTCAAAATACAAATACAAATATACAAAGAAATAAAAATTAATTTGTTAACTATAACAATATTCTTGGGCCTGTGCGACTAAATAAAAATCGTCGAACAGCAACTAATGTTGGATTTAAAAAAATATGCCATGAAGAAAATTATATTTTTATTTTCCTATATGTAGGGATTTTTATCATACGAAAAAACGATTCCTTACTTTTAAGTGTATTAATTAAAAGTTCGCAGTTAATTTCTTTAATGCTAATTCAAAATTTTATTCTATCATTTGGGGAAACATAATGATGAACGACAACTGCCATCTTTAAACGCAGTAAAACGATTTGCTTTATCAAGCATACCAAAAGAGTACATGCGATATCATCTTTGTTTTAAGGTCTATCGATGCATTTAATTGCATTAAGATTACATACGATTCATTTAAATTTCTATTTAATTTAGAAATCTAATCTGTCATTATTTAAATTTATGGGGCTGCTAACAATGGGAGATTAAATATTTTGATTTTAAAATAGCAAACATGATAGTAAATTTGTTAGCAAATATGATAGTTAGAAGTATTGAATAAGGTTTGGAAAATCAATAAAATTCCGCATATTCATGATGGAAATGCCTAAAGAAGTTTTTAGAAGGTTATTTTCAATCTATCGAGTGATTCAAAGATAGAAAAGTTTAGAATAATTAATTTATTTTTAAACTAGGATATGGGATAAAAACTCAACGAATAAACAAAATTGTTAGATTTGGAAATAATAATTGCTGAACATTGAACTATTATCCTATTAATACGATGTGTATGGCTTAAATATGTGTACTGATTCAGCTTTACGACTGTACCTGTAGCCAAAACCTGGCTTTATTATAGTTGTATGCCCAACTTTAATGCTATAATAGCAGTGACCCCATCATGTGCTTTTCCTACTTAATTTCGGTAATTTTACAATTCCTTACATCATATAATCGATTTCCAGAGCACATTACATTAAGCTCTATTTTTCTTATTTCCATAGACAGGATCCAACAGGTTGATTAGCACCTAACCCAGTGGACCAGCTGTTGTCGATAGCAGAGCTGCAACGATGAAAAATTTGAAGATATATATTGATTGATCAAGAGTAGTCTTGATCGTTGTTGGGGATAGCAAAAGGGCTGCTAGATATGATTCTGTTGTCGATGTGAAGACGCTTGGTAATAATTCTCAATTTGTGTGTGTGATTTTCGGCAGGTACGCTGGAATCTGTGTTTAACTTATTATAACTTCTGGCCAACCACTATAAATCTACATGAATAATTGGATGTCTGAATTGTGAAAGAGTATGACTACTTCGCTCGTATTAGTAATTCTTTCTAATTCATTAATTTATCAGGTTATATTGAGGCACTAATATTGAAAGTATTAACAGTATTCTAACAATTCTTGTTGCCTACATTTATATTAAAAATCGTAAATACGTATGTATAATAATTTTACTCGGTAGGCAGCAGTCAAATATTAATTCCAAGATTTGACTTTTAAACAAACAAACAGAAGTGGCGTTTGTGCGAAAAAATTAATTTGTGTTTGTTTGGCTCAAATTTTGTCATAAAACCGCGTGAAGTGCTTCCAATACATTGCATTAAGTTAGCAGAATGCAAGAGTGTAATGCAATGCTATATGGAACATAAACTCGATTTTATGTCTAAAAAGTAAGGGCAGAGGATTTTGAACTAAATAGACCTTTCCGTTGCTGCTGATGGGAAAGAGAAACGATATTCTTAGATCTTTTGTTTCAACAGTTACGAAAGCATTTAAAGTACTTAGATGCATATTTTACACATGCGTGATTGAAAATGTGGTAGAAAAAAGAAACATACTTAACGTTTTTAAAATTAAAGTTCATATGCTATTTTCCTCGAATTATTTCACCGTACGAAACTGATTAAAGGTTTTTAGAAAGAAATTTTACATAGTATATTTTCAGATTATTCAGAATTTCAGGTTAAACTAATTCAGTTTTTCCCAAAAGTTAAGAGCCCGCCACTAGTGGATTCAGAATGAGCACTGGACATTGGCAGACCGATTATGGCTCTTATTCCAGCAAACGGGCTGGCTGAAAAACATTTCTTTTCTTTTTTTTTTGTGGTGTTTATGCGTGTGTTTATTTACGTAGTATTACGTAAATACGAATCAATTTAATTCAAAACGTCCTCCAAGAAGGCCACTTCTCATTCATGCTGATGACTTTTGAGTATATTGCCATGATAAATTTATCTAAATTTACAGAAGTTAAAATATGTTGCATACAGGAAATTTATGAATTTTGATAACTTAGTTTTAGAGATTTTAAATTTGTTAAATACATAGACTTTGTTTTCATAACCTTCAGTTTTAGTTTTGTAAAACTATATTAAACTATCTTAATATTTCATTCTTCATAATGGAAAAATTAAATCACAGACCATTAATAATTGAAATATTGCTATTTCGAAAAAGTATCCTCCAACAGATATTTTATGCAATAAAGTTCGTGGCACAAAAGTGAGCTATTCAGTTATGTGCTAAGGATTTCTTAATCATAAACTAGAGATATCGTTCTTATGACTATATCACATTAATTTAATATAAGTCATGAAATCCAGATGATATGCAAGCAGCTTAGCGATTGAATCAGTTCCTTTTAGCCGCGAGTTTTCTCTCCAACTTTGTGAGTAATTTGAGCTAGAAATTTTATTAGAAAGAGGCTCTCGTATCAATTAATTTCCTCTAGTAGATAACTGGAATTTTTTGTTCGATTGATTTACTTGCTTTTGAATTTCATCATATTGGTCAAAATGTGTAATTGTAGAATTAACTGTTATAAGAAAAAATGCAGGCACATATGAATGGCACTTGCTGATTTTTTTTCCTTCTTTGATGATGGAAATGTCTTGCTGCGCAATTATGTTTCTCGAGAGTTTTATACTATTGGGATGAGTCAATAACTGTGATGGATGCTTCACTTAGACAACGTTTCGATCGACTGCGTAGAATAAGGCCGAGCAGTGCTTGAAAGAATATCTAGAGTGATGTTTAATGGCATGGTAATTGCAATCTTATCTGATATGTTATGATTTCCTTCCTGTTTTGCTTTGTATAATATTGAAAACAATCCTTATTTTGAATAAACAACAGATGCACAAAATAGGATTATCTCTGGGTCTTCACTGGTATTCACTGAATGACCTCTCATCATGTCATGCAAGAAATCAAGAAAATCAGGAACGCACCTTGGATAAGCCATTATTATGATATTTTATAATTCACCATCCAGCACGTGACACACAACATTTCTCCTAAAATCTTTCATTTCTCAATTTATTGATCATCTTCGAATAAACAACTACTGATGCTACAAAAGTATTAAGAATAAAACCTTATCATAGTATATACTGTCATCATCAAGTAAAAGCTATACATATTTTTTTTAAATCTGAGATATTGGTATTTTAAATCTAAGTAAAGTTACTTGCTTGTTTAAAATTTAAAAAAAGTTGAAAGGCTATTTTCATAACACATAAGAATGCTTATAATTTGCTATTTAGAAGTTTGTTGAAAAGAATTTGAAGTGTTATTACTGGTGTTCTACCATTATATACTGAGTTGAAAGTTCGGTTTCAGGATGGCAATATAAATTTTATAATTTTCTTCAAGTTTTATTATATCCCATTTTGATGAAGAAATTTAAAATTAAATATGTACGCATGCATTAAAAATGTTTATTTTTTCCCTTTACCCGCCTTTTTTTACGAAATATTTTGATAGCTTTAGAAGTCTCAAATAAATATCAGTATTTTTTGCATCCCATATACAATAGGTTAGATTAAAATATCAATTAGTATTGCTTAGATCGCACATGATTTAACGTTTTAGCCCAAATGGGCTGTTAGTCTCGAAAGGGGATTTTGCGTCGTATACTATAAACTACTGTATCACTTTTTAAATTGCTGTTATCAAATATTATCAAACTGTAGTATTTTTAAAGAAATTAAATAATGAAGACTCTCCACGTATGTATGTGCTCCTCACATTGTGAAGAAACGATGGTACGTAAAGCCATTAAATTTTGAATAATGTAGTTCTCTAACAGAACATATGCATGTGGAAATCTGAAATTTCGAATTTCAAATTTTATATTTCCCATTTTGAATATTCACGTTTCCTCTTCTCACAGGTGGTACGGCTTCGGCCACTTTTTATTGCTCGCTTCTTACTGCTAGTATTTCTCTTTCATCCTCTTGCATTTGGTCATGACTTTTCTTCTCTTGTCTGTAGGCTACTTTACCCTTCTTGTTGCCTCTGATTCTCCGTCGGGAAGCTTTTCCTTTCCGGGCTTTATCCGTACTTGTCGATGGCTCTGCACTTGTTGTTGTTGTGCCGTTTCTTGAGAGGTTGCCTACCGTGCAGGATCCTGGAAAAGATCTTGAAAAATTTTCATTTTGTTTCGGTTTTAGTACGGTTTGATTGAATTTATAAAACTTAAATGAATTTTTATTAATATCAAAGATTTAAATTAGAACAGTTGCAACTCTGTACGGAGTAAAATATTTTTATCCCTCGCGCCAGTCTGTATATCGAAAAATCAAAAAGATTTGTCGTTTTTATTTATTTTGTGATTTTGCTGTTGAATTGCATTTCACGTGGCTCAGCTGTGAAGAGAATGCTATTTACAAAAAAAAAAAAAAATAATTTTGAAAGCCATTTTTAGTAAGGAAACTGAGCATTGATATGATGAACGAAGAAAAGATTTGTAGAGACAGGAGGTATATTTTTGGAAGCAGGAAAGATGAAAAATAGCAAACAAGGCGTTTGCTATTTTTTCATCTTACCAGGAATGCACCAGGTTACACCAGGAATCGAACCACGGACCTCTCGAATACCAGCCCAGCGTGCAGAACCACTACACCACGAAGGCACGTCAAGAAGGTGGGAGAAATATCCCCCTTTTAAAGGGCTACTGGAGTATTTAGGTGACCCAATCTCCAAATCCTGGATGAGGAGAATCACACTTTTAGTTCGGGTGCCACTGTAGAGACACTTGAATTTTTTTGAAAAGCCAGAGAGATGAAAAATTAGCAAACCCTTCGCCGGGGAACCACGTACCTCTGGAATACCGGCTCAGTGTGCCGAACCACTACACCACGAAGACACTCTAGGAAAGTGGGAGAAATACCTTATAGATTGAAAAACAGAAATATTTAGGCCAGCACTTAATACCGCATCAAGAATGCTACATATATATGCTACATATATACTGCTTTTAAAATTTTTATAATTTTGATATGAAATTGTATATGGTGTAAGTGTGAAGAAAATGGCGCTGAAAAATAAGGGTTCAAAAAGAAATGAGAAGAGCGTAATAAATCTTAACAAATTCTTCTGGGCGATCGTTAAAAATCTAAGCCCTTTTAGATTTCCTTTCGTTTCTCTTTTATGAAATGCTTTTTTCACAAGAAATATACTTAGTTTATATTTTAATTTTGAAATAGGTTGAAACTCTTGATAGTAACATAATGTATATTGTAAATTTATATATATAGGTAATTATTATGGAAATATTGACACTCAGTAAGATAAATCAATAGGCATAGCAAAACAGAAATATGTTCATCGGTTTTTCAATTAAAAATAGAATGTAATCAAATAAATGAAGTTAAAAGTATTAATATTGAAATTAATCTCATTGGATGAATTTTGCACAAGATCCCCTTTTTTTACATGAAAAAGGCTTTAAGTTCTTGGTCGCTAATTATAATTTGGAATTCTTTAAATTAACTGAAGGCTATCAAAAGGAATTTGAATTAGTATGCATATTTCTTGGAAAATATTGGAGGTAGTAATTAATTCCTTGATTTAAATATATCTTTCTAATAAACAAAACCATTTAAGCCAAAAATTTTAATTTTATTCATTACAGATCAGGTTAAATAATTTTTTTCTCCTTTCAGTAAGATAAATTCTTTCTTAAATTAAATTAGTAATTTAATTAATTAAAGTTGTTCAACTATTTTTAATACTTTCCGATATTCAGCTTGCTGTTTCTATGTATAGAAATGTATACTTTTTAATTACCTTTTAATTTTGTATAGGAATCATTTTCAAAAGCTTTTAATTCCTAACTTAATTTTTAAAAAACTTACTTTTTAAAATTTTATCTTTGCACAAGCGCTATTCTTTCTTGAGATTTAATTTTTTTAAATAAATTCACTCGATTGCATTGGTTTGTGTATTTCCTGAAGTGATGGACATGAGTATGATAAATTCTTTTAGTTTAACTGCAATATGCAAGGAGCAGTTTCAAGAAAGGGAGAGGAAGACCCTAATCATGTGTAAGGTCCCTAACTTGAAATTCTAAGTTAATGTTGGAAGTGAGGAACCTAGGAACTGATAAGCGAATAATCGCTAGAGTTCGAAGACAGGAAACAACAAGAGAGAAGGGTAAGTAACCCTTTATTATTTCTATAAGATTTCACAAAACTCCGCCTGGGAGTAACAAATAAAGTCCGCACTTTGGACTTGAACTTAAAAGACTAAGAATTAAACTAAAACTAAGATTAACTAACTAAGTATAGCCAAAGCTATCAAGGTACAATGAGAGTTGGCCCCTTAACCTATTTTACTACGAAGCTTAGCAAGGGCCTGAGTACGGCCGAGCGTATAACAGCTTTGAGAGAGAGAGCGGCCAAAAATGCAGACGCGCGTAGTTCAGAAACTCTGTTTCTCTCTCTGTCTCGGTAAGTAACTTCGTGGTTTAAATACCGCTCCTTCTCATTAAATATTCAGCAAATTCCAAAACTACGTTCTGGCCGGAAGTAGTAAGTTGAAGTTAAGAATTTGACAGGAAAGGAACTTTAACTTAAAATTTAACTGTTAATAAAATTAACATAATCCTTACATAGCTTCCGACCAGAGTTTAAATACTCGAAAAATAAGGTCTCAAAACGACCTTGTTTAAGACTTTAAAATCTGAAACTTACATTAACTACACTCTTCCAACTTTTACATTAACTAAATGACTTTAAAGTTTCGTTTTTAGGGCCAACTTTACAACAATTCTAAAAGCTAGACTAAAGGTAGGAAAAATAAAAATTTACAATGCATTATTTCTGGACATTATATCTTGACATAAATCTTCTTCCTACATACTCTTTATTCAGCTAGACTTATTTCAGGTCTTGATCCTTCCATATCTGGAAGGAAATGTCATTAGTAATGCATTTTTACAAAACTTGACTTTAAATCTTCGCTTTACGATTTTAATTTATTATTTGGCCCTTATGCGCTTTCATTCATCTACAGATTTATTTCACCTATGCTCTCCAGCAAATGTACTGAAATGTACTTAGGGTCTTCTATGTTGTGTTACCGCGAACAAACTACCGCTACACAGCACCTAACTTTGTTAAAATGTGACACACTAGACCTGCCAAGACTCCCTACACGAAAACTGTTTCCTACTGTAGTAAGCAAAAGCTTATATTTTACTTTTAAACGTGTTAACTGGAGAGCCTAACATTAAACACATATATATCAATATTGCATTCTTCAGTACTCCCATACACAGAAATAAAAATTTATTTTCTATATCCTTTTAATCTTTACGATATTTCCACACAAAGATCAAACATTTCTACATGAACATGAACATTTAAATATTTACACATTACTTTTGAATTCATTTTACATCAACAGTCATAGTTGCTTAATTACACTTTACCAAAATTTACACGAAATTTTAACTTTACGTTAACATATTATAGTATTTCAATAGTCTTCCGACTAAACTTATTCAGAACTTACTTCTCGCAACTTGCGAGTTCTTAACAAAAAGTATTTAACGCTAGTAGTTTCTCGCCAAATTACTAACATAAAAATCTATGCTTACGAACATTTACAAAATATCGCTATCTGCGATTTAAATTTTCTAAACAGCTTTAGCAATTTATAACAATATGATATAATTTGAACTTCAAAGAAAAATTAGCAAAGAAATTTTCACTTATCTTTTTCTGTACTCCTGCATCCTCTCTTTACAGAATTGATCAAATGTAGAAAACCTGATAACATCCACTCTTCTTCTCGATGTTCGATGTTCCGCTCCATTCAGTTCCAGTGCTTTCCTTTTCTGTCCTTTATGTAGGAATCTGGGACTCTTCCGGGCAGGTTGTGGATTCTGGAATGCCAATTTCCTTTTTGACTCCGGTGGAGCTCTCCGTCCTTCAGGGTCTTTGAATCTTCTCTTGGTCCTTCTAACTTGTTGCTCCGGCACGGTTGTGTCTACAGGTCTTTTCTGGCTTTTCGGTCTCCACGCTGGTCCTCCTTGGGTCTGCCTTGTAGTTGTTGATGCTGTAAACTGTGGTTTACGTCTACTTTTAATTCGTCGTTGAGTTTTCTCCTTTCCTGGAACCTTGTCAGCAGGCCTCCCTCGTGTGGTCGATGGCACTTGAGTTTTTGCAGCATCCTGGGTTCTGACTCGTTGATCTGTCGGTGCTAATTTCCTCCTTTTTTGTGCGCTTGTAGCCTTAGTGGTATGGGTTTCTCTGGTCGAAGTTTGTTGGCTCTGCTTTCTTTTTTGTGTTGGGGGACTCGAGCTGTACTCCTGAGCTGACGGGCTTCTCTCCTTACTTCCAGAATCCTGTAATAAATCCTGCAATATTTTAAAGTCAGTGCAGCTGTAATAAGGTTTTAACTGATCGATATTTGCCACCAGTTGTTGGCCATTTTCGGCCTTTAAATAAAACGTGGCTTCTCTTATTCTTTCCACCATGTACGGGCCTTCAAACCTGGGCTCAAACTTCGCCACTCTGTTTTGTGGTGCCGACGATAACGAATATTTACTGGTTGGACAAAAAAAGCTTCAGCACTTTTTGTCCCACTGTATATTCCAATTCCCTTCTATTTCTATCGTAATAAATCTTTTGTTTTTGTCTTGCTATATCAGAATTTTTAATTGCTTGGTCAATAATTTTTGAACGTCTTTTAACTTAAATTCTTCTTGTCGCTGTTGTACAAAGAATAGCTTATCCAACGGCGTTATGATTTTTCTTCCTAAAAATAACTCCGCGGGTGTTTTCTGCGTAGTATCGTGCTTTGCGGTTCTCAAGGCAAAACCTAACTCATTGACACAGCTGTCCCAGCGGTCATGAAAGTTTTTCACATATCCTCTGATAATTTTTACAATATTCTTATTTACGCGTTCCGCTATATTCGACTGCGGTCTATATGGTACCATTTTTAGATGGCGTATGCCAAGTCCTGTGCACAAATTTTTAAATATACTACTAACAAACTGTTTTACATTTTCTGATATTACTTTTATTGGGGCCCCGTATTTTAACATATATTTATTTAAGAAAGAATCTGTTACTATTTTAGCTGAAGCTCGTTTAAGAGGGACTATTTCTACCCATTTTGAAAAATGGTCAACGATTGTTAAAAGATATCTGTTTTTATTTATTTTTGTCCTAGGGTAGGGTCCTAGCAAATCTATTCCAACTCTTTCGTTTGGAAAAGTGGTCTTTATGTTTTTTAAATAACCGGCCAGGCTGTAATTAACATCGTTTATTAATTGGCACATATGGCACGACTTAACATACGCCGTAACAACTTTCCGTAATTGCGGAAAATAAACCTCTTCGCGTACCCTCTTTAGTGTTTTTCGTATTCCGAAATGTGCTGCAGAAGGTAGATTGTGTAACTCCTCTAAGGTACTTAAACGTAGACTCACTGGGATTACTGGTCGGTATTCCTGATTTTCATTAGTTACTTCTGTGTAAAATAACAATTTGTCGATTATTTCATAATGCTGTACCCTATTGCGGATAGCTGTTAAATCTATATGTTCAAATTTTTCAGGGTCTTCCAAGTATGCGTAAATGTCTTTAAACTCTGGATCCTTTTTTAATTCTTCGATTATCGTTTCACGGGACTCAATAACTTTTGAGGTGAGCATGGCACACTTGATAGTGTTTCCCTCTTCATCAATTTTTATTCGCGAAAGGGCATCGGCGACCAAGTTTTCCTTTCCCGGAGTATGTTTTATAATTAGGTTGAACTCTTGTAATTTTAAAGTCCAACGTATCAAGCAAGGCGATAAATTTTTTCCTGAATACAAGCGACCCAATGCCGCATGATCTGAGTAGACCGTTATCGGTGAACTTCCGAAGTAGACCCGAAACTTCTGAATTGCTAATAACACAGCGAGCGTTTCTCGCTCAGTAGTGGGGCACACCAGCGGCCGAGCGGTAAAGTCGGTGAACACTGGTAGTTCGGTCCGAGGTTCGAATCCCGCGAACGGTCTGGCTGCATGGGTGTTTTCGTGGTTTTCCCCATGTGTAACGTGTATACGAGCCAGTTTCCCTTAGAAAGTCCTCCACGAAGGCATCCCTCCCCTTAGACAGATAGTCCTCGTGTGCTTTGCCATAATTAAATACACCAACACCACACACCTCGCTCAGTAGCGGAATAGTTCCTTTGTGTAGCATTCAAGGTTTTCGAAAAGAAAGCTATAGGTTGCCCATTTTGGGAGAGCACCGCTCGAACTGCATATTCGGATGCATCCGCTGAAATTTCTAGACCTTGCTCGCCTTCTGGGAATTTAAGGACTGGGGCATTGATTAGGGCATTCTTTAATTGTTCAACGCGGTGTTCGCTTCGGCTGTCCAAGAAAATCTACTTTTCTTTCTTTTTAGCCCTAGAAGAGGCTCAACTATTTTCGCGAAGTCTTTTATAAACATTCTATAATAGGAACATAAGCCCAAAAATGAAGACAATTTCTTAGCCGTATTTGGGGGAGGATAACTTTTAATTGACTTAATTTTTGAATCATCAGTCTCTATTCCCTTATTCGAGATTTTGTACCCGAGGTATCGTAATTCCTTCGCCGCAAACTTGCATTTTCTTGCATTTATTTTGAAACTGGCCTCGTTAAGTAAAGAAAAAACTTCTTCCAGATGTTTCAAATGTTCCTCTAATGTTTCGCTGGTAACTATTATCGTCAAGATAAATTACTGTACTTTTACCTAAAACTGGCTTTAAAACTATGTCCATAGCTTTTTGGAACGTAGCTGGCGCTCCGCTCAAACCAAAGGGCATTCTTAAAAAGGCACAGACGCCTGACTTTGTTATAAACGCGGTCTTCTGGACATCCTCCGGCTTCACGGCTATTTGAAAGTAACCCGACGTGAGGTCTAGGGTTGTCATAAATTTAGTCGAGCGAATGTTTCTGATGATTAAATCAATTATTGGTAGGGGATATGTGGGATATTTTGTTATACTGTTTAACTTACGATAATCAACTGCAAACCTATACGCGTATGGGTGTTCAGGCGGTAGCCCGTTCTTTTTTCTACAAAGGACCACCGGACTTGCGTAAGGGCTCGTGCTTGGTACAATTATTTTATTCTTTAACATATTTTTTATATGTGTTTCCAAAATTTCTTCTTTTACTTTATCGTAACAGTAAGGTTTTGACCGGACTAGAGGGGCATTCCCAGTGTGTATGGAATGACTAACTACCTGACAAAACCCAGGTTTTTCGTTAAACAAAGAATTAAATTTTCTTACCAATTCTTCAATCTTCTTTTTCTCTTCTAACTTCAAATGATCCAGATTCGATTCCGGCATGGAACCTTCACCTTCTTGTACCGGGTCCATGTGCACCTGAAGCGTAGAATTCTGAAAATTAAGATTTGCGCCGGATGCGCGCAAAAAATCGATCCCCAATATCACTGATGTGAGTAAATTTTTCACGACTAAAAAATTAATTTTTAGGACCTCGTTTTTAATCTGAACATGCAGTGCGGTTTTCCCCAAACATACGCACTGTTTGCCTTGGGCGGCAATTACTTTCTGCCCCGTGGCTTTAAACAATCTGTAACGACGAAAATGTTTTTTGAAAAACGTTTCCGATAGGAATGAACATTGTTCCCCTGTGTCCAGGAGTGCAGTGGTTGGTACATTATTTACCAAAATCTGTATCTCTGGCATAGCAAGATTTTGTATTACGACTGTATTTAGGCAAATTTCTGAGGGGTCTTCTGTCCTACTCGTTGCCCCTTCTCGATCACCGGAGTTGAGTTTAAAGTCTGATTTCCTGCCGCCTCTTTTCGCTGATTTTTATATCCACCGCCCTTAGATTTTTCTGCGCTCTTGCTATTAAACTTTTCACTTTTCCCGTCTGCCGATATGCCTTGTACTGAACTTGTGGTTTCTTTTGGGGAGTAAATCTTGAGTATTGGCTAAACGGACTTGCACGCGCTTTCTCTGCGTTTCTTCTACTTTGAAATTTCATTGCAAGCTGGAACAGTTGCGGATTACGCACTTCGAGAAAATCTTGCGCTGACGGTAGAAGACGCGGTAGAATTAGTTCGATAATTTCTTTATCGGGCCTTTTCCCGTATAATAAATTAAAAATATGTACTTTTCTTAAAATGAACTCTGTCAAATCCTCGAAACCGCCTTGGTATTTACTATACAGTTCTGATTCAAGCTTCGCACGATCTTTAACCACTGGAAATGCTTTTATTAATGCAGATTTGAAATTTTCCCAGTTATATGATTCAGATCCTGGGTCCCCCAACAAGAACTTTCCTATACTCTTCTGCCAGCTAAGGGCTTGACCTTTTAAGGCTGTCGTAGCGATGATAACTTTTTGTAGCTGATTCACAGGATATAAAGTAAAATGTAGGTCTAGTTGCTCCAAAAATGTCAGGACTGAGCCCTTGCCATCGAAAGTGGCTGTCGGTTTCATGGCTGCATGCAGCGTTTCCACGAGGAATCCAAACCCTTCTACTGGATTCGTGGATATTGTAGGGACCTGAAAGGTCGGAGGGGTCAACGTAAACTTCCCGAACTCTAACGACATGGTCCGTTTAGAATTCTTTTCGGGCGCCAATTGTAAGGTCCCTCACTTGAAATTAATGTTGGAAGTGAGAAACCTAGGAACTGATAAGCGAATAATCGCTAGAGTTCGAAGACAGGAAACAACAAGAGAGAAGAGTAAATAACCCTTTATTATTTCTATAAGATTTCACAAAACTCCGCCTGGGAGTGAACAAATAAAGTCCGCACTTTGGACTTGAACTTAAAGGACTAAGAATTAAACTAAAACTACGATTAACTAAGTATAGCCAAAGCTATCAAGGTACAATGAGAGTTGGCCCCTTAACCTATGTTACTACGAAGCTTAGCAAGGGCCTGAGTACGGCCGAGCGTATAACAGCTTTGAGAGAGAGCGCGTCCAAAAAGGCAGACGCGCGTAGTTTAGAAACTCTGTTTCTCTATGAACTACTATGTATGTATTATGTAGCAGGCTTAATATATTATGTACTATGTAAGCATGTATATGTATGAACTACGTATGTAAGCATGTATATGTATGAACTATGTAAGCAAGTATTATGTAAGCAAGATCTATGTATTATGAACTACTTGTATATAAGCATGTACTATGAACTATGTAACTATGTAAGCATATATTATGAACTATGTAAGCATGTATACAGGACCAACGTATGCCCTTATAGTCCCCATGAGGTGTTGCCCGGATAGTTGCGGAACCTGGACTAGACCCGAATAGTCTTAGTAAGCCGCACGGGTGTCCAGATTCTGCTCTCAACTCAACTCAACTCAACTCTTTGTCTCGGTAAGTGACTTCGTGGTTTAAATACCGCTCCTTCTCATTAATTATTCAACAAATTCCAAAACTACGTTCTAGCCGGAAGTAGTAAGTTGAAGTTAAGAATTTGACAGGAAAGGAACTTTAACTTAAAATTTAACTGTTAATAAAATTAACATAATCCTCACACATGGTTTCCAAAATATTTTCTTGTATCAAGGCTGCTTAAAACAATGTTTTTTTTTTCATCAAACCCCTTATATTTTTCTCTATAATATAAAGCATAAAACATAATTATAATATAAATAATTGCACATAAATAACTAAAAATACAAACAAAAAGAAAAAATGTTTATTAGATTCATGTTTATTATTATTATTTATTTTACAAATGTAAACAAGTTTTCAAAAGCAAAATCACAGACTCTTAATTACATAAGAGTTTGATTTTAATAACTGTAATGCCTGCCATTGATATATTGATAAAATTTTTTAAATATTTATCATAAAATTGTTTACTTAATTTTTAAATTTCTTCTATCAAAATGTTTGATCTCGTTTCTTGTTTTCTATAATAATTATTGACTTGACGAAAGCTTTCTTCTGCTGAGTAGGTAGAATGGGGAAAGTCAATAATGTTGGTTCAGTAACAATTTTCACTTTTCTCTCGGATGGCTTTTATGCAACCAAGATATTTCTCTCGGATGGCTTTTATGCAACCAAATGTAGCGTGCATGTATGTTTTGAATAAGATCAGACATTGCATGCTATAGATTTGTACTAACAAGCAAATAAATATCAATCTTCAGTCTTATTAATGGATATTTTGGAATCAATGAAATTTTTATTATGTCGATCAGCTACTGATGCACATACAATTATCGATAACTGATCATTATTGCTCCTTTTTAAAATTTCATCGTTGCATAGCGGGTCCATACCCCCTATACAACGATGTAATTGTAATAAAATGTTCATCTAGGTCAGGGCTGCCGTTGGGAATCCCTTGTCTAGATGAACAGAGAAAAATGACAAAGCTGTTTAAACATTCAGCATTTATTATTTTTAGCTGTGAATAAAATGATATTACCAGTCGGATTTTAAGGAATGGAATTATTTTTCAAATGAGGAATGGAATTGTTTACTTTTTAACTATTCTGTTTTCTTCTGTCAATTGCATGTAGTTGTTAATCATTTTTTTCGCTTTGAGAGGACACTATAAGATAAAGAACAGGATGAAATTAATAAAATCTCGACTTAGAAAATGCGTGCGAAACATTATAAACAATGAGAACAAAAAACATAAATGCCCATTAATGATAATTAATGGATTTTATTGTAAGTATCAGTAGCTTCTTATGCGATTTCTTACATAGTAGGAAAAATATTTTATTGGCACTCAGATGTTTCCTAAAAAATTCCCCTTCCTGAATAAGAAAATATGCTTTTCCGTTCGGATATATCTGCATTACGGAAGCATTCGTCTCTTCCGTTCTTCTAAATAAAAGGATTTAAATGAAACGTAGAGAAAACACTACAGGAATTTAAACGGTCTTTAAACACAATTTAAATAACAATGATGAGTGAATTTTGCTCTTTTTGTTGTTGTTTGGCAAGCGGATACTTTCGTTCCGCCAGGACATATTTTATGCAAATTTAAAACTTAGCCTTTCATAAAGCCAGCTCAAAATAATATATTTTAAGAACGTTTGAAGCCTTTTTTTTTAAATATCCGTATCAAAATGAATGAGAGATCATGCTTACTTAAATATTAATGATTTGGTACTTTCGACCACCAAATGTATGCAGGTTCTAACATGTCACTAACCACGAGAAAAATAAAAATAGCTTTTAATAGGTATACAAATTAAATAACAAGAATTATATGATAGAAATATAATATCATAATAGCGATTAACAAACAATCAGTATGTTTTTCATGACATTTTTCCTGCAATTCAAGTTTATGCTAGAGTTTCTTCTAATGCATAAAGCAAGTGCAAATTTGTCTAAATTTATGCAATTCAAAACGGTCGTTATTTCCGTTTTTATGTCTTCAATGTCGTCAAATCGATGTCTTTTTATTGCAAATTTTAACGCTGTGAAAACACAAAATTCCACGGCCATCGTATTGTTGTATTTTAGCATTCCAATTGTGTTGTGTTCTGTATTCCGGTTCTGTTGTAAAAAAGTATTATACTTTGACATGCGCAAGAATAACACTTTTTTTCTTGCGAAATATTCAGTTACCAAGAGTGTTGAATGAACCATTACGATATTGTATTGTAAGATCTAGTCACTCGTTGACAACTCAGGGCTTATTTGCACAACTCTGCGTCTTAAACATCAAAAACCTTCACAATGAAAAGTTGCAATAACAGTCTATTTCACTGGTATGAATGTTTTGCTAAATAAATGACGAATATCAGAAAGTTAAGGACCATTTTTAAAACCATGAATCCATTCATATACACGTGACTGTAATAAGAAACATACGCCACACTCTGTGTAAAAAATATTCAACGTTTTGCTCATTTTAACGAAAATCTTAATTCCTCTATTTGATTTTTGTATTTGCCATTTCCGTGACAAACGTTTCAGCGATACCCGTTTCTATAAATCCCTAAATCTGAACCCTCAAATGCAACTGCATATAATGCGATTTACTTGCTTTTTTACGCCTAATAAATGGATTTGAAGCAGTGTTGCCAGTTCTGGAGATACAAATAATTTTGTTTTTATTTAATTCTCATTTTTCCTTTTTTGATCATTTTCTGGGTTAAATTAACAGTTGAAGGATCTTCAAAGGAAAATGTGATATCCGTAGCAAGCTTTATTCCACGAGAAAATATAATTTTATAGGAAGTATTTTTAGGAACAATTACAGCCATAAAAAGAAACGAAACAGATTTCGAAAATCCATTTTCTGATGAGTAAGTTCAGTTTTTCGAGATGTTTCCAGTATCTCGTATTGAATGTGTAAGTCCTAGAAGTATAATTTTTTTATAATCAGCCTTTTTCACTGGCATGACGTCAGTATTTCTCTGTTTGACATAACTAGGGTAAGTTCAATTTCAACACTTCTGTCCTTTTTCAGTTCGAACACAGTATTTCAAAGAGAAATCGTAAACGGAAAAAATAGAATCTCGAAAAATATTTTAAAATGTGCATTCATGAAAAGATAAGTCAAAATCAAGAAAGCTGCCCAAGTATATTTTTTAAATGCTATAAAGAAATGCGTTGCATCAAGTATGATTCGATCAAGTATGATTCGATATAATACAGTAAGTGCATAAAAAGAATTTACAGTATTTTTACTGAAAATAAAATTAAATTTCATAATTAATGTTCTGTATGCTGAGTAATAAGACAATTTCTTGCTAGTTCAATTAAATTTATCGCAAGACTTAATTATATCATCTTGACGATTTTAAAAGTAACACATATATGTTTTTTATGTTATCTGTAATTTTGTTAATTTTTGCAATAGGAAAATTGAAACCATAAGCACTAAACATTTTTCCAAAAAATGTTTGGAAACGGTAAATTATTCATCCTCATAAGCTTATTTTTCTAAAGCCATGACGTGAATGTAATGCTATTAAAAATAAAATGAATTTAGTTATTATTTTTTCGGTATTTAAAAAAATCAAATCATTTCATATGAAAAGAAAGATACTCATTCAAACGATTAAATGAAAGTATTTGTTTGATTCTATTGATTTCATGTTCTGCCTTAGGAAATTTTCCACGTTGCTCAGGGAGTCGTTAAGGAGTTCATTTAATGTTATAGTTTTCACCGCTTTATTAAATTATCTGAAGATATTTGGGGTTGATGCGGTTGCTCGAGGTTTGTTTCAACTAATGAATAGTATTTATGAAACTGCATATTGTTGCCATGGAGTAGTAGTATATCAAGACAGTATTTGCAGGGCACAGAAAGAAACATAATATGAAAACAGCAATTACGCCAAATACTATATCAACAATTAATAGTAAATTATAGCATAAATGACAACAGACATAGAATTCTGCATCACAATACTCTATTTATCTAAAATTACAACAAACTCGGGCTTAGTTCATGGTTTCCTTTACACATATAAATAATGTATTGAAGTAAGAAACAGATGTACTTATTTTTACTGAGATAAAGATTAACAGACCACTATTATTGCGATTACATAAGCAGACAAAACGAACGAAATAAAGATACTAACTTTTATACCACTTACAATTTTCTTTTAGATGTAGATAATCTTATGTATATATATATATATATATATATATATAAAACTACAAAACGTCTCGATATTCAACAAATGTGAACGCTTTCGAACAATAATGAAGTTTGCTATGCCGTCAGAATTTTATAACCAAATAAGCAGAAAGGCGTAACATTGCAGGTCGCGTCTGATTTTAGCTTTTCTGAAACACTTACCAGCTCTTAAAATTTCCATCCATAGCGCCTTAAAATACGAAATTCAAACCGCTGTCACCTGTGAAGAAAATTCCACTAAGTAAGAGTTTTCTTTCTGTAGAGTTTAACGTAAAAAGAATAAACACTTCTACGTTTTAAAATTATTGACTCTCCTTTAATTCGAGGGTGTGCTCAAGAAAATTTAAACCTCAGAAAATATTCTCTAGCACTTAAGCTGATTTGCTGCCATTTTCGCAGAGCAGTTACTCTAAACGGAGGCTGTTAGGCTAATGCTAACAGTTAATCAACTAGACAAACAGATGGGTTGGAAGGTATTTTATTCCTCTTTTGTCACTTAATTCACAGCACTCCTGAAAAACAAATTATCGGAACGTCTTTTCCAAGGAAAGAGAAATTTACTATTAAATGAAAGTAGTTAATGGTCCTTCATGTGGAAATCTGTTTTAGATTTTCTCTAATGGAGTTCGATTTCTAATAATTTCATTACTTAATTTGGAATTTTTACATGCCCGTATGTAAGATATATGAGTTTCGTAATCAGTTTAATTAATCTTTATTTTATTTTATTTAAATCAGGATTATTCGGAACTTTCATATAGTCATCGTTAAGAAAAGTACTTCATTATGCCGTGAAAAGTAGAAGCACCTGAATTAGTTGCATTTCAATGAGAATATCTTCTAATATATGATAAAAGAAAGTCTTTAATAGAACAAACAATTTTAACTGAACAAATGGGTATGCGCTTGTACATGACTAAAGTGTTATGTCGAGAATTTCAATTATTAATATGTGTTTCAAGTTATTATTATTCTAATAGGAATATGTTATGTCGCGAATTTCAATTTTTAATATGTGTTTTAAGTTATTATTATTCTAATACTTTTATTTATATTCATGTGTATTTTAATCTGGAGAAAAGTATTCTTAGGCTCTTAAGGTGTTGTTTAACTTGTTGTTCCTGAGTAGGAATTGTAACAAAGGCGAGAGACGGTTGCGAGGACACACATCTGGTTTATGGCCTTTCCAACAATGAAGGTAGTAGGGTATGTGTGTTGCCTTTTTTTAGCTAATGCGTGTGAAACGGAAATCGTTCTTCCTGTCGCTTTGTAAAGCTTGCAGTTTTGTTTACTTCAAAACAGTGGGTGGTTATACTAAGTTAGATAATTGGATGCTCGTAAAAGCTAGTTTCACTTGTTAGTTGGGGGGTCTACTTCTTTTTCTCACGTTATGTGTACAGATGTTTTTCGGATTGCATTGTCAGATTTTCCGGTGTTTGATTCGTCATGGGTGTATCATTTTCTCAATTTAGATAACATAAAATTCCGGGATTTTTAAGATTTAATTTTATGTTTTTTTTTTGAAAGCCTATGAACTCACAGAGGCGGAGAAACCGAGATTTCCTGGGTGCTTGCACCAGGCTAGAGATCATTCTGTTTCCTGATTCTTTCAAGCTAAGAGTAAGAAGAAAACGAGTGGCGGGGGCTTGACCCCTTTGCGGGTCTTGCTCTCGCGAATGCCGTGTACCAGTGGGCGGCGG